>NC_064643.1:66705491-67330491 GCF_023864345.2 Schistocerca serialis cubense
CATTTACAGAAGTAAATACCTAGCTCACCAGCATTGGTTTGGAGCATTTATCAGTGATTAATTCAATCACACCATGCAAGGGCAAATTACTGTCAATTAAGTAATATCATTAAATCAAATGTCATTTAATTTTATATCATCCGAATGAGTTAATCGTGTTGGCCACCAAGTTTATTTCGACCACGACTGATTCACTACAACCGTTAAGTGGCCGACCGTTGTATCGTTTAGACGGACTGCCATTGTCTCTAGACAGACACAGTCGATAAGGTCAAGTTTGTTAATAGCTACAAGATTTGAAACACTCCCATTACGTATGGACTCTCGAACTTGATGCTTGACATATTTTCAGAAAACTTGTTCAAAAGTACTTTACAAGACTTCCTGTCTGTGAAACGACAACGAATCCGTAGGTTCTGCCTGGGTTGATGGTTGTTTCCCTAGAATCTCGTGGAATCCCTATGGAACGCCCTCATCAAGCTACTGCTACTGACAGGACGTATGTACCATCAGGTAGTACCTACACCCACTCATCACAGAGAGCCCAGTTGGTCAGTCCTCCCGAAAAGTCTCAGAATCATAGTAACAGGGCATTAGTGTGTCATCACACTTCGATTGTAATCAAGAAAACTGGGGGAACAGTTGCTAATGAAGGTAAACAATGCAGAGTTACGTGAAGAGTGGAAAAATATGGGCGCCACGGAAGTACACAACTATGGAAAATTGGAAAAATCGGCAACATTCAATCTAACGATTTGTATTACGGAACTAACTGAACAAATCCTTGCATTCTATTTCCGTCTTAGGGCTTGCCTGTTTGTTTCTAGTTTAATATAACGCTACAGATGTCAACCTCACAAACCAACAAAGCTGTCCCCGCAACCCAGGCAACCACCTCTTCCCATGAGTAAGGAAAAACATCTTTCGAAAAGTAGTTCCAAGTCCAAGCAACCGGTAGTTAAACCTTCTGATCGTCGAGCTCACTCCTTCTCTGATGGGACTATGCTCTTGAGGAGAAGAACCAGAGAGCAGGGAAACGGCTAGCATTCTCCCTGAGCTCTGCGGTAAATAAGCGCCTATGAGGGAGAAAGGAAAGAACAACCATAGCCAAACACTGGCTTCCCACGGACGTCATCCATTCTGCATGTGGGAACTGGAATAAGGTTTGCCTGCAGCTGGACACACTGCTCCAGGACCTGATGACATTGCTGCAGGGGAATCATTGATGGAACAAATGAATCTCATTATCGTCTAGGTAGGGATAAGCCAAAAAATATGCTAATTCCCCAATTTATCAGTCAAGATGGCATGGTGGGCTGACAGCAGTTATCAGCAAGGAAGGCAGAGACTCCCGATGATTCACTGATTTCTGGTCGAATGTTGATCAAAAGGAAACCTCGCACTAGCAGGTTTTGCATCTGTTATTAAATTGCCGGCCGCGGTGGTCTTGTGGTTCTAGGCGCTGCAGTCCGGAACTGCGGGACTGCTACGGTCGGAGGTTCGAATCCTGCCTCGGGCATGGATGTGTGTGATGTCCTTAGGTTAGTTAGGTTTAAGTAGTTCTTAGTTCTAGAGGACTGATGACCTAAGATGTTAAGTCCCATAGTGCTCAGAGCCATTTTGTTATTAAATTATGGTTAGCTTGCGCTGGATCTTCGGAGCGGTGAGCGATAAAGTGCTCCGTACAAGTCGCTAGTCTCCTTCCTCTAAGTGGTCAACCAGTAACTTACATCTTCGTTCTACCATTCTCTATAGAAAAGTCACGTCTCTGTCTCTGTCTCTCTCTCTCTCTCTCTCTCTCTCTCTCTCTCTCTCTCTCTCCCTCTCTGGGACCAATGAGGTACTCTTCGTTTTCACGGACCTGTGTCTCTTACTTGCAGTTTATTTACTTTAGCCATTACTGATGCATTTTATATAGCATAGACATTTACTGAGTGAGTGCTGAGACAGGCCGACCCCAGTGGCCGAGCGGTTCTAGGCGCTTCAGTGTGGAATCGCACGATCGCTCCGGTCGCAGGTTCGAATTCTGCCTCGGCCATGGATGTGTGCGATGTCCTTAGGTTAGTTTGGTTAAAGTAGTTCTAAGTTCTAGGGGACTGATGATCTCAGAAGTTAAGTCCCTTAGTGTTCAGAGCCATTTGTGCCAATTGCAGAGACAAAATGTTCAGTGCTGTCACAAGTTCTCAGAGGCTCAGGACCGCGGATGGCCAAAAATCTTGAGAAGCTTACCTGTAGCTTTGAGTATTTCCAGGAAAAGCTGCTAGTTTTCTAGATTTTCAGCACACTGTTATCGTCCACATCACCCCCTGCTTCCGGTTTTAAATGTTTGCCAATGCAGCTGTGTCCAAAACTTGTTAAAGCACCAGTGCATCAAAGACATTTTGGTGCTGTGTGACATTGGAATTATGTGCTCAATCGAAACTGTTGACGATACGCACCCATCAATTTTGCTGGTGTGCTAAATCCGTACTTTGCATTATTGTCCCAGATTAAACTCATTTACGTATCTTGAAAATTTGCTTTACAACTAAGTCTTACTTATCTTATATGAAATCATATTCTCTATTCATACATACTGATCGTTTGTAGCATGCAGTCATTCTATCATTTTAAAGAATAATTAATTTCCTTTTACTCTTCAGACAGTTTCATATTTCCACCATTCCCACTCTCACAAAACTTATAACATCCAGTACCATGACAAATTTTAATATTTCACAATAAGATATAAGAAAAATATACACATCACGAGATGAAACTGGGAGTACAAAGTGCATAAAACTGCAAAAATAAATCTTCATTAAACACATCACAAAATTAAGTGGGCGTACAAGGTATTTGTAAACCGTATAATTTGTATCAAGTAGTAATTCACGATAACTACAGTTCATTCACACATCAAAAGCGGAATATCACTGTCTGTGTAAAAAAGCTGACAGTTAGGGTAGATAATCATTTTTCAATGGAAGTCTGTTCGTTTTAAAGTAGCAAATGCTGATCAGTTCGACATAAGGCAACGTGTTTGCGATACATGATCATCCACAGCATAGTGTTTTTCCTTACTCTGTTGCATATACACACATGCTAATCAAAACTCTTTTACTCAATGCGTAGGTGACCTAGATATGGCTAGAGAAATTCAAGTCTTTGATCAGGTCACAACTGAGTGCACTGAAAATTTTAGTTGCAAGTATTGAATGATTTGAGTAGTGTCTTTTGACGTTGAATGAAGTAGTGTCTTTTAAATAGTGAAGGGTTGCTGTCCAACAAGACTTGATATTATGGGCTATAGACAGATTTTATGCAAGGAAAGTGGTCAGAAGTCTTTTCTTACACAGTAACAGTTTCAGTTCATTCGCGTGACATTATTGGACTATTTTCCTTGCAAAATGAAATGTATTCTCCCATGGTGTGTGGAACATGCAGGAAATAGTCAACTGCCTACTTTAAGTTGTTTTCTGGCATTGTAGACATAAATATATTATTTATAAAATTTCCAAACGTAATGTAAGTCTCCGTTGCCTGGGTTCCGCCAAATTTGGCAGGTCCCCATTACATGCAGGAGGCAACTACACAGGTAGTTGGGGCAGTGTTGTGTGAACTGCTCCGTTTTTTAGGTTATGGGTCTCGGAGAAACAGAAATGGGCTTCAGTCTCAAAGGGTGCAGGTTGAACATAGGAGGAATGTAGATCTAGGCACCATCGATATAACTGTTGTCAGTTACGTAGCTGCGGTCGGAACGTACCAAAGCTCCAAGCAATGTTAGAGAGAACTGATGCTCAAATGGTTGTAGGCGCTGACAGCTGGCTAAAACCGGAGGTAAGTTCATCCCAAATTTTTGTGAAGAACCTAACGGTGTTCAGAAAGGATAGGCTAAACACAGCTAGCAGAGGCGTGGTTGTTGCTGTTGGAAGTAGTTTATCTTGTAGGGAAATTGAAGTAAATAGATCCCGTGAGTTCGAAAGGGTAGAGGTCATCCTTGCCAACCTGAATAAAATAATAACTGGATTCTTTTACAAATGTCCCAACTCAGATTATGCAACTGCAGTAAGGTTCAAAGAAAACTTGAGTGTAATTTCAAATACGTACCTGACTCTACAATCATAATTGATGACGACTTGAATTTACCCTCGATATGTTGGGAAAATAAATGTTTAAATCCAGAGATCCGCATAAAACTATCTACAGAAATTGTGCTAAACTCATTCTCTGAAAGTTATTTCGAGAAATTAGTTCATAAGCCCACACGAATAGTAAACGGTTGTGAAAACACATTTGACCTCTTAGTAACAAATCAGCTAATAATGAGCATCCAAAAGGATACAGGTACTAGTGAGCGCGGGATTTACTTGGAGAGACTAAATATTGTAATTCCCAAATCCTCCAAAAATAAAAGAAACATACATCTATTGAAAAAACCAGATAAAAGTTCGCTTGACGCCTTTCTCAGAGACAATCTCTGCTCCTTCCAGATTAACAATGTAAGTGTAGACCAGATATGGCTTTAATTCAAAGAAATAGCATCGATAGCAGTTGATACATTTATACGAAGTAAACAAACGACGGAGCTGATCCCTCCCATGGTATACAGAACAGTTTGGGACACAGTTGCAGTAACAACGAAAATAGCATGCAAACTTTAAACGAGCGCAAAATCCCCAATATAGGCGATCTCTTACAGAAACTCGAAATTTAGCGCGAACTTCAATGCGAGATGCTTATAGTTTCCACAACGAAACCTTGTGTCGAAACCTGGCAGAAAACCCAAAGAGATTCTGGTCGTATGTAAAGTACACTGGCGGCAAGGCACAATCAATGCTTTCTCAGGGCAATAGCAATGGATATACTATCGATGGCAGTGCTCCTAAAGCAGAGCTACTAAAGAAAACCCTTCGATATTCCCTCGCCAAGGAAAAAAATACGGCCGGCAGATGTGGCCGAGCGGTTGTAGGTGCTTAAGTCCGGAACCGCTCTGCCGCTACGTTTGCAGGTTCGAATCCTGCCTTAAGCATGGATGTGTATGATGTCCATACTTTAGTCAGGTTTAAGTAGTTCTGAATGAGGTGACTGACGACCTCAGATGTTAAGTCCCATAGTGCAAAGAACCATTTGAGACATTTTTTAAAAACAATACGTACAAATAACTCTCAGCACATACTCTTCAACCTCTGGGTAGGAAGTCAATGTGTAGAATGCCCTTCCCGTCTCAGAACACCCTGCACATCACTTTCGTGGCCGACACAGTCTGTCTGAACTTCGTTTTCACCGGAGGCCCCCGTGATGCCAGTGCGTTGACTGCTGCCTGGTTTCCGGGATCAGGTGAGGAATCCACGTCTTACCGCCCGTGATGATCCTCTGGAGGAACTCGTCCCCGTCCTCGTGATAACCCTGCAGAAATGTTAGTGCCGCTCTGGAGCAGCGAATTGTCCTCTCGGGAGTCAGGTTTCTTGGCAGCCACCTGACACACAGTTTCTCGAACAGCTGGCACTTAGCGACAATTTGTTCTCCCGTATGCGCTGCTGCACCAGCTCAATCAGGTGATCATTGATTGATGAGGTACGGTCGCCCACTGCACTCTTAATCGTGGACACTTGGACGACCTTCGGAGAAAAGACTGTAGACCTGACAAAGCATGGTAATGGATTTAGACGAGCGCTGTGCTTTGTGCATTGAGGAACCATATCACTGACCGAACCTTGCAGGCGGCGGCAGAATGAGTAGGAGACGCCATTCCGGCGCACTGCTGCTGCCGTACTGAAACCTGTCTGGCCGACAGTTGATTGTCACGTCATAGATCTGTTGCGCATGCGAAATTTTCCCGTTCCAAAACGTCTACTTTAAAGGAAACATCGGGAAACTCACTTTCTGGATACGCCCTGTATTATGATTCAGCAGAGATCTACCAATCTTTTAAAGTTATCTCTCAAATACCCTCACTTGCCATATATTACTTCACCTCAAAACTATTGTGAAGACGCATAGCTTTTAATTTTACCCCCACCTTTGTTAGTTCTAGTCGCCATTTATCATCTCGGTACTAAAATTCGTCATTCAGCCTTCTACCATTTCAGTTCCTCCTTGACTCATTGTGGGTTTCCTTCAGATTGGAGATCAGCCTGCAACAAGATCACAAGCGTAATTTCGCTCTCAGCACATACAAAATTTATTCCACACCAGTTCATTTTAATTTTTACATCTTTACATTACCTATTCGTTTTGTTTATAGCTATTTATGTATTCATTTTACCTTTTGTACCCTATCGCACTGTTATTTGTCTGTCTCCATATTCAGTGGCAAACCCAACATCTGTGAGCACACCTTCTTCTAATAGGGATGTCCTCGTTTATTTCCTCCACTGTTTGAACTCTATATTACATCGACATTCTCTTTGTTCAGTTTTTTATGAGATTAACAATTCCTGCAGATACAGTAAATCTGTATACATCATACTATCATTAACTCATAAAAAACTCGTTTCAGCGTGCTGAACTCACATACATCCATACAAAATCATTCTCAAATGGCAGCGTCTCCCTATGTCTGCTTCAACTCACTTTACAGCGTCTCTACGCATCTGCTGAAACCCAACTTCGCAACGTCCCTTTGAGTCTGCATAACCTTACTCACTGAGCACCCTGGCTTCTTGCTCAGCGCATCGTTACATGTGGTGTGCCTACAAAAATTAGCCTTCCATATGCATTTCTCCATCAGGGAACCTATGGCCAACGATCTGTCTGATGTTCCCCTTTTTCATGTCCCTCTCCTGCATCATCGCCTTGACTCTTACTAATGATCTCGCTTATCACATGCAAAACTGTTCCTTATCCATATACTTTACTTCGTAGGATTTCTTGATGTTAATTCTATTACTTCTTCCTTACGACAAAATGGAGACTACATACTATTTCGTGGTTCAGTTTCCTATTACTTCTTGTTACTTAAATGCTCTAATGTACGAAATATGGTGATTCCCTATTGCTTTATGACTCCGGAAAGTTTCCAATTCGGCGACGTTGTAGTGGGCAATTCTCCGAATTTGGTAAGTCCCGCAAAATGCATGGAAAAAATTTCTGTGTGGATACTGGCTTATTTTTTATCTTTTCCTGGATCTCAAAGAAGCTCATTTCTCTTAGTGATTCCTTATGATTTATTGTTCTCTGCTTTTTCATTGATCCTGTCCAATGCTACTCTTACCATTCCTTGACGCCTATTGCGTCGAGATGGTGGGAAGGCCACGATTTGTCTTACTTTGTAATGGCGCTGTCGGTCCATTAAAGTAATCTGGTTTCCAATACTGTCACTTTGTGTTGCAAGTCGTTTAACACTTTCTGGAAGTCTATTACGTGCATATCCTACGTTTAAGGCTGGTTGTGGCACAATGGTCAGCACGTTTTGGAGATCTCATGCATCATCCTCGCCGAATGATTCGAGTCATGGTGACAGTGTGATGTGTACATGGCCTTGGTCTTCTTTCGCTTCATAAAGTTTTTCTAAATTTTCAGTCTGCACTGTGTCCTGATGTCCAACAAAATTCACCTCACCTTTCCTAATATGCAAAGGGAGTGAATATTGAATACTCTCGCCACTGTCATTCACGTAACATTCCTTAGCATAGCAGATGTCACAAATGTTGAGGTCAGCTGTACCGTCACGAGTTTATACCGATAGCGCCTGGTCGTGGCCAGAATAGGTCGGAAAATATCCGTAACGGCAATTTGTTTTAATCCCTCTGGTACTGTTGGAAACATTGAGCCCTAATGCATGTGTTCTCTACGTTCGCCACTCTACTGTCCATGTTCTTCAAGTAGACGGATTCTCTCATTTTTGCGTAACATTTGCGGGGTCCCAAATGCGCCTGTCTTAAATACTGATACCAAATCATTTGATTTATGGTCTCTGCTGAAATACATAGTACTCAGTTACTATCCGCCGGGTTCGTGCATCTAAACAAAATACCGTCCATATGATTAAGTAAAACTTCTTGATATCTGCAGCAAGTCGATCTTCCCACTTCTCTTTCAGTGCGCATGGGGCTGGATCTTTGTCCTGTTCCTTCCAATACTTACAAGCACGTTCCCCAGAAGGTTTTTGGACATTACGTTCATGTAGAGGCCGTTGAAATTACGATATTGCAGGGCGTGTGATATTCCGAATTACGACGCAATGCTCCCGGTTGACGACATATTTTGGTTCGGGTCTGGCCGTGACCCATATCCAGGTGGTAAGGCGACCGCTCGCTATAAGCGGGAAACACGGTTTCGAGTTCTGGTCCGGAAAAGATTTCCAGTGTCGTCGTTGCATTATTCAGTTGATGCTGAAAACCCACACAATGGCGAGAACTTCCAGCTTAGTCACGAGCAGTTCTGCTCTGCTTTACCCAGGACATATTTCCAAATGAGATGGTTCCAACCGTCCATCCCATTCTACTTCTTCAAACAGATGTATGGTGAGACCTGCTCTTGATGCATATGTTGACATACAAATCTCTCATTTTAGGATTCGACAACATCGGTGATATCATTAGTGCTGCCTTTGAACGTACAAATTCCCTCGTTCTACTTCAGTCCACGTCAACGCATTACTTTTTCCTATCAAACATCAAAGATGTGGCGTGATTAGTGTCTAGTATTTTTTTTTAGAAAACTTTGAGTCCTAGGAAAGCTTTTATTTGTTTCGTCTCAGGTACTAAATATTTTTCTGTGGCCTCTAGGTTCTTCAGATCAGACCGGATTCTGCCTGTGGGTATTACGTATCTTAGGTAGCCCGCCAACTTATGTCCAAATTTTGACTTTTATAAATTTAGCGGTAAGTCCGTAATTGCCAAAAGCCGTAATTGCCCCATGCCCGAGGGAGGACTCGAACCTCCGCCGGGAACATCCGCACAGTCCATGACTGCAGCGTCCTAGACCGCTCGGCTAATCCCGCGCGGCAGCTCATAGTACTGTGATGTATGCTGATGATCAGATGTTCAGGTAAAATGAAGGTTCCTTAGCCTGGAGACAACGTCCGCAGCACAAGAAAGCTGTGTAGATGATAAAGTTGTGTTTGCCAACAGCTAATCTAGAGATCAACTGATGTCAAAACACATACTCCATGGAAGTGCATCAAGACTTCTTTTATTGTCTCTGGTCTGTCCTTTGCTGGCTCTGTTACGATATTTGCTTACCGGCAATTAAGCAAAACCCTCATAGATCCGTCTTTTCTCTTCATACACCATAGTGGCTTGTGTACCAGCTAACAGTTTGTTTTATTATCCCTTCTTCCTACATTTTCTTCACATTGTTGTGGATATTTTGCTTTTATTTTACTCGCAGTTGGTGGGGCTTGACAAATAACTTGCGAAGTTTCTTCACCCTCAGTTTATATAAGACGGTCCCTAATGCTCATGTCTAGTCCAGTTCATGTATCCTCGGATTCAATATCTCATACTCCACTCCTACCTCTTCATAAACAGCCTGAGTTTCGTCCTTGTGGGCTTCCACTAACCTGAGTGCCATGACTGCCTTCTATGATTTCGGATGGTTAATATGTCGCTTCATACCACATCTTTGGAAAATGGCACTGGATCTTGCCTTCTCGATTGTACATAGCTTCGCCTTCATGATTTCTAATTTCAGTTGTTCTTGTTTTCCCTTGCACCAATGTTTTTCTAAAAATATGGGGGTAAATTATTCATATGTTCTACATTGTCCTGCAATATTGCGCATTTTCGTCACCGCTTTCTCTGTGAAGCGAGCACAGAGAAACCAAATTGTCAAAAGAGGCGGCAAAATTTTCATAACGTCTCGCGGAATTCTTTGGTCCCCAACTACGGCTGTAAACGGTTCGCGATATCCGGAAACGGTGAAAATTTCTCAACAAACACAAACTGCTTCCTCAGCTCCTCTTCGTCCATGCCACAAGATACCATATCGGCAGTCGCAGTGGAAATTATTGATTGCTCAGAGCGTCGTGGCTCTTCTTTGACTTGGCATAACCTTTCGGTTAGATATCTTCCCGGTTGCGTTATTCTTCGCTCTGAATCGCTACGTTATCTCGTCGCTTGTCTTTTGTCAAAAACTTAATCTTCTCTATTTCTATCGGTAGTGCTCCAATGTCTCCTTGCTCTGGCTGTTTGTGGTTTCCTGCACATTCGCATCAAGTGCCCGGTGACCGTCTTTCTCGTTTGCGTTGCTGGCTTCTGCTGCCTGCCTGCTTAGTCGTTTGGTGCTCGCACACTAGTATGCACAGTTTTCTTATCTCGCCTACTACATGCTCTGGTTGAATGTGCGTGATAATATTTCGTGTGAGTAGGACCCTAATTTTAAAGTTATTGATAAAACACTTGTGGGCGCAACGGATAACAAGACACATACACACAACCAACGCACCCAGTAACGGAGCGATAACCGCTAGTATTTTTTAAGGCCCACGCCCGTATTCCTACTGGCTTATCAAAAGGGGAAAAGGGGATTGATAGTCGATTTGGCATTATGTACTAAGTTAACAAGGAAAACCTCCGAAAAGGGGAGGGGCTCAGACTGTGAACAGACGCCCCGGACCGCACGGCTGCCCCGCGCGCATTTAACAAGAGGTTTCTTGCTCTTACAATTCTCTAGTTGAGCTTTGGGGGACGAGAGGTAATTTTCTGAAATATCTAACCCTTCTTCTTCAGGTGACCGAAATTTTATTACGAGTTTAGATGTTATGATTCAACATAATCTCGAATCACTGGTCCATACTACTGTCAGTGCTGACAAGTATTGAAATAGCTACTTGGTGTCGTCTTATCAGCCGATTATTGGTCACAGCATGGCGAGGCTGAGAGGAATTCATTGTCACACACCAGGGCACAACCCTTACGTGCGTCGTGCCTTTCCATGCTTCGACACGCCGAAGTACACGGAGAAGCACTGCGCGAAAGGCGCTACTACGTAAATTAAAATCAGAAGGGCGACCACACAGAGCTGAGAAGCTGACCACAGTGGTGGTGGTGGTGGTGGTGGTGATGTGGGCTCGCAGTCAGCGTCAGTCTGTGCTGCCCCTTTCACGGCCAGCAATTCCCACGTTTTCTGCCTCGGGTGAAGTTTGGTGATCCACTGTTCCTCTAGTTTCTCCCTCAGATATTTCATCGCTGTCTTGTCCCTGATCTTTATTTATCGTGTTGGTTTCATCCTGAGACACTACTTCGTACAGTTCATTGTTAACTATTCCCTGAAGTGCTAAACTTATCAACCTCGCTTTCGCAAACCGTGGCGTACCCTAAGAAAGATATTAAATTCTAAACGTACCTGACTTTTAAAGCTATGTAAACACTTTTACACTACATTTGTCAATCATCACGCACACTCAAAATTTTGTTACTCTACTAACATGCAGCATACATGTACGCAAAACCAGTAATAGCCACTCCTAAATTTCAACGACAATTCTCCCTCTCGACAACACAGACACTACAAACCGAACAATCTCATTGAAAAAGTACATAAATGGTTACGTACCAGTACCCAAAGCTACTATACATTTTGTGAATTTAATTGTTTTTCAGATAGTGACACGTATCCTTTTGTTGTGCATCCTAACTGCTGCATCATAACGTCGCACTTCAATGAATCCTAGGGAGGTGTGGGCACAATATGCCTGGTGACGTTCTAGTATCTGCATGTTGACACTCCAGGTTAGTGAACTGGAATCCGCGGAGGCGTCGCAAAGAAGTGCAAGGGTACCCTCCAAAATGAAATGGCAAGGAAACTTACGGCCGTTAAATCAAGCGCTAATTACAGTTACACGATTTATTCCAATAAAATAATTGGTTGACAAATGACATCATGTTGCAAAGTTATTATTCCCACACACTTATAAACAAAACAAATTGCAACCTGTGGCAACATTAATAACAAGACCTTAGCATACCTGGTGACAAAATTGGTAGGGAGGAAATATCACAATAATGATTAATTGTAATCATGAAGTACCGAATGACTGTCAACATTTTAATTGCAAACAGATCCTACGACAGAACGGCGTGTCGCACCTGCGATCAGAGGTGAACGAAACTGTTCTCTGGCGTTAAAATACAGGTCTCGACACTGATGCTCGAAGCAACCAGATTACTATAAGATGACTTTAATGTCTTTGAAGAAAGACCTAAAACTGCCCACCAAACTCAGGTTTCGAACTAGTCGCCTAATATAAATACACTCCTGGAAATTGAAATAAGAACACCGTGAATTCATTGTCCCAGGAAGGGGAAACTTTATTGACACATTCCTGGGGTCAGATACATCACATGATCACACTGACAGAACCACAGGCACATAGACACAGGCAACAGAGCATGCACAATGTCGGCACTAGTACAGTGTATATCCACCTTTCGCAGCAATGCAGGCTGCTATTCTCCCATGGAGACGATCGTAGAGATGCTGGATGTAGTCCTGTGGAACGGCTTGCCATGCCATTTCCATCTGGCGCCTCAGTTGGACCAGCGTTCGTGCTGGACGTGCAGACCGCGTGAGACGACGCTCCATCCAGTCCCAAACATGCTCAATGGGGGACAGATCCGGAGATCTTGCTGGCCAGGGTAGTTGACTTACACCTTCTAGAGCACGTTGGGTGGCACGGGATACATGCGGACGTGCATTGTCCTGCTGGAACAGCAAGTTCCCTTGCCGGTCTAGGAATGGTAGAACGATGGGTTCGATGACGGTTTGGATGTACCGTGCACTATTCAGTGTCCCCTCGACGATCACCAGTGGTGTACGGCCAGTGTAGGAGATCGCTCCCCACACCATGATGCCGGGTGTTGGCCCTGTGTGCCTCGGTAGTATGCAGTCCCGATTGTGGCGCTCACCTGCACGGCGCCAAACACGCATACGACCATCATTGGCACCAAGGCAGGAGCGACTCTCATCGCTGAAGACGACACGTCTCCATTCGTCCCTCCATTCACGCCTGTCGCGACACCACTGGAGGCGGGCTGCGCGATGTTGGGGCGTGAGCGGAAGACGGCCTAACGGTGTGCGGGACCGCAGCCCAGCTTCATGGAGACGGTTGCGAATGGTCCTCGCCGATACCCCAGGAGCAACAGTGTCCCTAATTTGCTGGGAAGCGGCGGTGCGGTCCCCTACGGCACTGCGTAGGATCCTACGGTCTTGGCGTGCATCCGTGCGTCGCTGCGGTCCGGTCCCAGGTCGACGGGCACGTGCACCTTCCGCCGACCACTGGCGACAACATCGATGTACTGTGGAGACCTCACGCCCCACGTGTTGAGCAATTCGGCGGTACGTCCACCCGGCCTCCCGCATGCCCACTATACGCCCTCGCTCAAAGTCCGTCAACTGCACATACGGTTCACGTCCACGCTGTCGCGGCATGCTACCAGTGTTAAAGACTGCGATGGAGCTCCGTATGCCACGGCAAACTGGCTGACACTGACGGCGGCGGTGCACAAATGCTGCGCAGCTAGCGCCATTCGACGGCCAACACCGCGGTTCCTGGTGTGTCCGCTGTGCCGTGCGTGTGATCATTGCTTGTACAGCCCTCTCGCAGTGTCCGAAGCAAGTATGGTGGGTCTGACACACCGGTGTCAATGTGTTCTTTTTTCCATTTCCAGGAGTGTACTTCAACTGCAGACACAATCACTAATAAACGTTTTAAGGAATCCATGAACTTTCTGGTTTCTGCTAACAAAATATTGAATCTGAAAAAAGGTATTTATTGCGTGTTGCTGCTCGTGTACTTTAAATACGATCAGAATTTCTTTAGTTTTTCTGATTTCGAGACAATCTCATTGCCGATGCAGTTTGGAGCTTAAGTAAAAATCGAAGATCTTTTATTAATTTATTCTGTGTAAGTCTCTCAGTTGCCTCAGATACTATTTCTTTGAATTTAAGCCGCATATCACCTACGTTTACATTGTTGGTTGGTAAGGAATGGAGGCTTTCTCGCAGGAAGGCTTGAAGCCTGATTTTTTTAACAAATAAAGTTTTCGTTTACTTTTATTGTATTTGGATGTTATCCGTCTCGTTAGAACTACCTTGTGATCACAGATCCCAGTGTACCTCATGGTGCTCTCTATTTGCTGACGATTATTTGTTGCTAAGAGGTCAAGTATGTTTTGGCTCAGTCGGATAGAGCGTCTGCCATGTAAGCAGGACATCCCGGGCTCGAGTCCCCGTCGGGGCACACATTCTCAACTGTCCCCGTTGACATTTATCAACCCCTGTAAGCAGCTTGTGGACTGGATTTCATTGCAATTTCATTTCCACTTCTACTGCTCTCCTGAACCAACTGCGCAAAATAACTTTCTGACTATGTTTTATACCTACCACAGGCAGTGAACACGCATTTTCGCTAACAAATCGCAGGCACATCCACGTCACCATCAACATATGTCGTTTGGACGGGGTGCCTATTTGTGATGAGACTGAAGTTATCTTTGAACTCTTCAGTAAGTGTCTCATATTAGTCGAGAGTGATAAAAGGAACCCATTATTAATTTATTCCTGCTGTTACGTGTAACCTCTACCCATACTAACTCATAGGCATCATCTACTTCAGCTTTTCTACGGGATAAAGTACTGCTAAAAGCATAAAAGGCGTCGCCTATGACTGAATTTAATCTACGATTTCTAAACAGAGTTAGGCCCAACTTTCGGCAGGCTACGTACTATTTGACCTTCATTACTTTCTATTAGTTCGTGGAACTCTTGTTCTTCCCCAGCTCACCTTTGACAGTTCTTCCCCAACGTAGCTTTGACAGTTTACAATTGCTGTGTTGATTGTTGCTATGTCAGATGGTTCAAATTGCTCTGAGCACTATGGGACTTAACACCGGACGTCATCAGTGCCATAGAACTTAGAACTACTGAAACCTAACTAACCTGACATCACACACATCCATGCCCGTGGCAGGATTCGAACCTGCGACCCCAGTGGTCGCGTGGTTCCAGACTTCAGCCTCTAGAAACGCTCGGCCACCCTGGCCGGCCATTCGTCATTAATATGACTTGCTTGAATTGTTATCTAGCGATCCGAGAAAACATGTTTCCTAAGCACCCCATATTCGACGAGTAGGCAGGATACAACATTGGTTGTTCAAATGTGTGTGAAATCTTATGGGACTGCTAAGGTCATCAGTCCCTAAGCTTACACACTACTTAACCTAGATTATCCTAAGAACAAACACACACACACCCATGCCCGAGGGAGGACCCGAACCTCCGCCGGTACCAGCTGCACAGTCCACAACATTGGTGATGAGGTAGTCAACGGATTCTATAGCGACAACCCAGGGCCTAGCTGCAAGAGAATTCCTTGTGTGTTTTGCTGGCGCCTTAATTCTCCTTTGTCTTTCTCGTTCGTAGGGGTGTGTTTACTTTCATCGTCAGTATGCCTTATAGTGTTTTTGCTAATTAGTGTCTTCTGGTTGGCATCGCGGACATATTGTTTGCTATTGTACTTTTGCCTTGTCTGTTTATTGCATTTCTCTCTCCTGATATGAGCAACTCAACTAATCCACTCCCTGCACAAGCGCCTTAGTTGCAAGCGTTAGATGCAGCCCTGCGTATGCAGATGTTTCAGTTTCAGAACCAACAAATATCAGCCCTGCTAAACACGGTGCAGCACCTACTGGTGAGTGCTGCGTACCCAGTGGAGCAGAAAACTACATCTACAGCAGCTCCAAGTGCTATACCGCCTTTTCGCCAGTTTCATGAACAAGAGGAGGTATGGCTCAAGTGGTTGCAACAGTTTGAAGTCCATGTAAATGCTCACAACGTAGCAGGTACTGTGAAAGTCCATTATTTTTTGTCCACAGTAGGAAGTGCAGTGGTCCGCCTCTTTCAGAAACTCTTCCCTTACGCCACTCCGAGTGCACTCTCGTATGTACAGGTTGTAAACTCGCTAACCAACTATTATGATCAACAAGTGAATGTGATAGCAACCAGGTACCAATTCTTTCATTGCAAGAAACGCTCGGAACAAACACATCGCGAGCGGGTAACAGATTTGCAAGGAATGATGAGGAAATGCAAATTCAAATGTGCTTGTGGTGCTTTATATTCAGATGTTATGTTTCGTGATGCCATCGTGTACAATGCAACAGATGTCAGACTAACAGAACAAATTTTGAAACAGTCTGAGAGATCATTTCAGCACTTAGTGCAGATACTAGATTAGTACAACTCAGGGGCCGTGTAGACTGATGTTTGAGCAGCCAGTAATTTGTCAAGTTGAGTCGCCCCTTGCTCGCGACCGGCCCATTAGGCAGTGGCAGCTAGAGCGCTCCATGCCGCATCAACAGTTCTGCACAACAGCTATCTACACAGGCGAACAGAATTAAGTCATGCCATTGGTGCCATTCACGGCACAAACGCTAAGACTGCCCATCCTGACAAGCACAGTGTTATGTTTGTGGCAAGGAAGGTCACGTACAATCCGTATGTTTGCAGCAGAACAAACATAAGAATTCTGCCCTCTCACGAAAATGAAGACACAAGGCCAATGTAATGAATGCCGTGTATTCAAAGTCTGTAGCAAGCAATAGCAAATCCAGCAAGCAAACAGTTTCTTCAGTGGTGCGACAGTCCAACACTCCTTTTGCTCATTTGCATATTAGCGGAAAACATGCGAAATTTCAGTTGGACCTTGTGCCTCTGTTACATTGGTGAATCATAACACGTTTGAACCGTTCGGCTCCCCACGCCTATCTCAAACTAGTATGCACCTAAAGACATTTTCGTTCTCAGAAAATGTACTTTGCCTGTCATGTATCGCTCGCATATGCAAACTGTGACTTTCGCTGTGCTACAATCACAAGATTGTGGCCTTGATTCGTTTGATTTGTTTGGCTTTAAAATTCAGGACAATGTGCTATCAGTGTCTACATTCAGCGCAAAAGACAGTATAGCTAACTTGCTGAAAGAATTCCCTGAACTCTTTTCTGAAATTTTAACCAAGGCTAACAATTTTGTTACACATATTACAATGAAAGGCAATGCTGAGCTGAAATTTTGCCGGGCGAGAACTGTTTCTGTTCCATTACGGGACAAAGTGAATGATGACTTTAAAGAATTGCAAGATAACGGAGCTACTGCGCCCATACTGGTTTTGCTGCCTAAACCTTCAGATCACATTCGCCTCTATGTTGACTTTAGGTCTACCGTCAACTCACATACTGTGAGTGACACTTATCTATTGTCACGCCCAGAGAATGTCATGGACAGATTAGACGCAGGTCGCTACTTTTGAAAAACTGATTTGTGCCACACATATCTTCAAATACCTCTAGATGAAGAATATCAGAAAGTGTGTGTTGTCAACGCTCAGTTAGACTTTTTTAAATATTTGTGTTTTCTTTAGGTAGTCTTCCGCATTCGCCAGTTTCCAGTGATATATGGAACAGCTGACTGCTCAAGTACCAAACTGTTCAAACTATTTGGACGATATTGTCGTAGCAGGCCGTACACCTGAAGAACAGACTGTAAATTTGCATGCTTTGTTTCGTGCGTTATGTGATGCGGGACTAAAGAGTAAACTGCACAAGTGTGATATTTTTCTAAACATGAGTTACAGTATCTTGGTCATGTCATAACCAGCCAAAGGTGTACATCCTCTTCAGTCGCATTTGTTGATCATACGTGACTTGCCAGTTCCTCGGAATATCACAGAATTGCAGTCGGTCTCAGGGAAAATTAACTATTATATTCAGTTCTTACCGACAAATCACTGCTCCATTATTGCATCGCTTGCGTCGCAAGAATGTTCCCTTTGTTTGGCCAGATGAGTGCCAAGTAGGTTTTCAAAACCTTAAAGATGGATTGCTCGGTGATCGCTGCTTAGTTCACTTTGATCCTGACAGGCCAGTTGTATTGCAAGTTGATGCTTCCTCTTACGGAGTCGGTGCAGAGCTTTCGCACAGAACTGGTGATAAAGACAGGCCTATTAATGTCGCATCAAAATTGTAGTCCAATGCTCGGTGTAACTATTCATGAATGGAGAAAAAGGATTTGGCTATTTTGTATGGAGTCACCAAATTCCAACACTATTTGTATGGCACAAAATTCTACTTTGTAACGCATCACAAGACTTTGCAGTCCTTGTTTCAACCAATGAAGCCGGTTCCTGTACGAACCGACCAACAATTGCACAGAAGGGTTTTGTTGTGAATACCGGTACGAGATTGCTTCAATTCTTTCCTCTGAACTATAGGAAAATTTCACAGACCACAGAAGATGATTCAGATTTGAACATTTTGCTAAAATACTTTCTTACATCTTCGCCTCGCTCTTTACAAAACATAAAGAACCCTGTTGTCCGCCAATACTTTGCCCGTCTGCGTAGCCTCGCTATGCAGAAAGTTGTGATTCCTGTTTAAACTGACAATGGACAGCCACGTGTGTTGATCCCTAAAGAACAGACAACGTCACAGTGCCACACATGTGCGGAAAATCAGTCCGCTCAAATGGGTCAAATGGCTCTGAGCAGTATGGGACTTACCTTCGGAGGTCAACAGTTCCCTAGAACTTAAACCTAACTATCCTAAGGCCATCACACACATCCATGCCCGAGGCAGGATTCGAACCACTCGGCCTTCCCTGCTGGCTCAGTCCACTCAACCACAAAAATTGCCTGTTTGCCCTAAGTCACAATCACCATGGCAACGAGTACACACACACGTTGCGGGACCATTTTGGGACATTCGTTGGTTGATTGTGGTAGACTCTTATAGAAAGATTGATTTTGCCGAGCCAATGAAATCGACAACGTCACGTAGCACAGTTCAGGCGTTGATCCCTACTTTTGGCCTCGGAGGTTTGCCTGAGGTCATAGTGTAGGACAACAGCTCTCATTTCACGTCAAATGAATGTGAAACATTCTGTGAGCGCAATGGCATACAGCATCTAACTGGTGCAGTGTTCCACCCACAGTCAAACGGCGAAACAGAACGTTTTGTCGAAACCTTCAAGCAGCAGATGGCCAAACTTCGCACCGCACACACCAGGGATCAAGCATTACAACTGTTTCTCGTCCCCTATCGTTCGCGCCCACGACATGGACCTTCGCCGGCGAAATCCCTTCACGACCACTGTCTCCGGACAATGCTCCAGCTGTTGTACCCTCTTCAGCATCCGGCGCCGAAGGAAGGCCGCAACTATCGTTTCGCGCCGCTTGATATTGTGTTTTAAAGGGTTTTTAGCGGCAACAGACGGTGTGCGTGAGGTGAGATCGTTCGTCGACTTGGAGCATGCATGTACCTTACTTCAGGTCCCGGTGGCTTGAAGCGCCGACATCACAATCGAATTCGCCACTGTCATGTGCACGGTGATCCTTCTGTGGCTCTTCCGCCTGATTCACGGATCCCGAGGACAGCGCGGCCACAGCATCCGCCGGAGGTGGTCATCACGACACCTCGGGACGACCCCACGGAGATGGAGCATTCGCCACCTCCGCCTCCTCTCGTCCTACCGATAGAGATAGACCGATAGAATAGGCACTTTTATAGCAGCGACTTAGGAATTGTATTACTTCTCTTGTATTACAATTTGTGTATACTGAAGGGATTTCTTGTTTGTCTGTCGCTCTTTGTTCGCGACAAGTCTGTATCTCAGAAAGTTAAGTATTGTAATCTTTTCCTTCTGTAATAACCTTCGTTAATACGATTTGCTTAAATTATTATCTAGCGATCCGAGAAAGCAGGTTTCCTATTCGACAAGTGGGCAGGATACAACAGAAAGATTCATTCCTGAAACGCCTCTGTGCGCACTATAATCAGTGTAATCTTATCTTGTCAGTTACTATGGTAATAATATCCAGGTGGGTTGAATTATTTTCCCAAAATCCTCATTTTGAAAATCGTTTATTAGAAACGTAGCTTTCAAGCTATTCGAATTTACAGTAGCAAAGCTGTTGCAAAGGATTTCTGTGGCACAGGTTATCGATTTCTGGACGTATTATAGTCTTAGCGTGGTAAAATTGCGCTACGTGTGCTAAGTGATGCTTTGGACGTAGGGATTCCGTTTTTATCAGGTTTCAGTTTCTAAGACGGTACAGACGATTTGCTCTTTCCTGCTACTCGGAGCTGTGTTGTGCGCCTTGTTGGGGTGGTCCTGTTTATTTATCGTCCAATACAAAGTTCACTCACTTTTGATGACTTCTTCAGACAAATGCTTGGTGGATTGTGTGTTCTCGACTAAGAAAGTTACACAAAGTTATCATCAGCATACTTGCCTCTTTACAACTCGCAGTTCCTCCCCACTCACTCAAGCATACTCAGGTTTACACACTCACATACACTTCGTTACTCAGAATTGCAAAGAATTCCCAATTCAAAATGTCACCTGTGACGGAGATACATTCGAAGCAGAGAGCTGTCAGTCAGTTTTCTTTCGTAGAAAATCAGAGAGTTGCAGATACCCATAGGCGGTTGCAGAATATCTACAAAGAACTAGTAATGAACAAAAAGCACTGAGACTCGTTGGGCGAGGCGTCTGTCACCATCGCAACACGGTCGCGCATGCCTGACCGATCTCAGGCGTGCCGGCCTGCCGCACACAGCTCTGACGCCTGGACTGTTGTAACGTGAGGACACTGTCACTCGGGCTGATCCAAGGACCACACTCAGAACACCTCGCTGCACAACTGTAAGTCTCTGTCGGTAGTGCTGACGCAGTCGTCAGAAGAATACCATCTGTGTGGAATTACTTGCACCTTACAAGGCACATTGTGATAACTTTTTGTCGAACATCGTCACAATGGATGAAACAAGACTTAATCATTTCGATTTCCGGCGGCACACCATCTCTCCCCCGAAGAAAAAGTTCAAAGCCGCCCCCTCATCCAGTGAAGCCATGGCGATACTCTTCTGGGACTCTCAAGGGGGTATTCTGTTTGATGTTCTCCCTCATGGAACAACGATCACCTCTGAAGTGTAGTGTGCTACCACTTGAAAAATTAACAATGGAATGCAGCCTCTTCTCCGCCACAAAGTTGCAAACGAACTTCTTTCCCTGATAACGCGAGGTCCTACATGCGCCCGAGAGGAGCTCACGAGCCTTCGTTACACTGTTCTTCCTCACCCATCCTACAGACTGGATCTCGCACCTTCCGACTTCCATCAGTTTGGGCCAATGAAAGATGCACTCCACGGGACGCAGTACGTGGATGATGGGGAGGTTACTGGAGCAGCGAGACTCTGGGCTGCCACACCCACGAGTAGAGTGGCACCATGCGGGGCATACGGGTTCTCCCAGTAATGTGGTGTAAGGCCGTCGCACAGAAAGGTGATTGTGCTGAAAAACAGGCTGAATAACAGGGTTCTGCAGCCAAGAGAGTGGGGAATATGATGTATTTGAATCTTAAATAAATCCAACCTCGTTTCACCTAAAAATGTGCTGCATTACGTACTGAATGCTCCCAGTACATTGATTCTTAAGTTACATTCGTCCCACACTCAGACCCAGAATAAATATAATTGACATTATTTGAAACAAGTATTAATTTCAGTAAACGATATTTATTATGTAAAATTAGCTGTTTTCCCAAATAATGTTTTTCTGTGATATTTAATGTTGAGATCTACCATCCATTGTCCTCTCTGACTGCTATTCAACAAATATAAACTTCTGAGAAGTTGCTTATTAATGTAGGTGGTAAATTCTGTGTTTTATGTAGTTTTGTATAGCTCAAAAATGAATTACATGAGAATCATGAATCCATATTGTCGTTATCAATCACCATTAAAAAGTTTTCCGTGAGGTTTTATTTCATTTCGTCTACGAAAGAAACCAAATTTAATTTGTAATACTGAATATACACTTATCAGCCTGAACAGTATGACCACCGACCTGCTATCGATATAAATCCGTCCAGACGATATCCGCGTCATCCGGGAGGAGTCATTGCTCGTCAGAAACACGCACGGTGCATGTAGTATCATGAGCGTCCTATCAGTATCTTGAATGACAAAGCGGGTGATTTGAGTTTCACCGACGGCGTATTGTGATGCTCCAGAAACTCGGGTCAAGCATTTCGGAAACTGCGCGACTTGGTGAAAACACGACAAATCTGGAGACACGCGGTCACCCCTCATTACAGACGTCGAACATCGTAGGCAGGGCAGACTGGTAAAACAGGACAGGCGGAGAACTGTGGCGGAAGTAACGTCAGACTGGAATGCTGGGCACAGCACAAGTGTGTCTGAACACGCAGTGCACCGAATACGCCTAACAATGGGCCTCCGCAGCCGACTACCCGTGCAGGCGCCAAAGTGGACACCACGACTGAAATGGGCACGTGACCATCGGCACTGGACGTTGACGCTGTCGCAGAGCGTTGCGTGGTCTGATGTCGATGGTAGGCACGAATCGGTCGACTTTCATTGTAACAGCTCCTTTACACCCGGGCTGTTGGATGTAGAAAAGCTGCCGACGGCTCCATTATGCTCTGGGGATCTTTCTCAGGCCCATACATGGGTCCAGTGGAGCTCATGCAGGGCACTGCGACATTCCGATGTATCGTAAACTGGTTGAAGACACCTTATACCCCTTCATGACGATCATGTTTTCCACGGTAGTGGTATTTTTCAGCAAGATAATGCGCCTTGTCACAAGGCCAGGATTGTGATGGAGTAGTTGAAATACACAGCGGTGAGCTTCAATCGACATGCGCCCCCCCCCCCTCCTTCCAACATGTCAGATCTGAACCCAATCAAACACACTGGTTTTCGACAGAACGTGAAGTAAGAGCTCATCGCCCTCCCACCGGAATTTACGCGAATTAGACGATTTGTGTGTGCAGATGTGGTTCCAACTCTCTCCAAGGCCCTATCGCTTCAGTGGCATGACGCGTCACCGCTGTTATCCATGCCGGCTGTCAGGTAGGTCCTCATAACGTAGGTGTAAGTGTCTACGATGAACCTTAACTCAGATTCACAATTAAATTCTGTTATTCAGGGAAATATATCTTGTTCTTTGCTCGCAGTACAGTCGAAAGAATTTGCTAACAAACATACTCAGCTATATCACAAATATGTACCAGTAAAGATCGGAAAAGTAATGAAAAATCCTGCACCACGTCTAACAGCAGAAGCAGCTCATGAAACTAAGACGCTGCACATCGGGCATACGAACTGCGCCCTACGCGAAAAATCGTTTTGCTTACAAACATAAGCGGAACAGAGTCAGTCAGGCTGTGCGAAATGCAAATATCGGGCATGCCCATACATTAACCGTCAAAAGAAACAGACCAGCTGTCCTGTGTGCACATGGTACAGGCAAAGGTAAGGCTCCAGTTGATCCCATTGTCCCATATGAAGAAATTAATGGGCGCCTCACATTACCTGCAACGACATCTGAATGACAAACGAAACGGAGACTCGTTGATTATTTCATGGTGCCGCGCGACCGCTACGGTCGCAGGTTCGAATCCTGCCTCGGGCATGGATGTGTGTGATGTCCTTAGGTTAGTTAGATTTAGTTCTAAGTTCTATGCGACTGATGACTTCAGAAGTTAAGCCCCATAGTGCTCAGTGCCATTTGAACCATTTCATGGTGGTAAACGACTTTAGTCACGAAAAAATCTATCCAAAGAATGGTATTTGCAATACCCTAAAATTCATCATAAGGATCAGATGTGCATCTACTAGGCACGATAATGCCAACGTGCAAAGGCTACCTGTTGTCACACCACGAGAGCTGGGCACCCACTGCTCGCCACCCACAGGCGAAAATTCACACTTCCGGTACAAAAGCACGCACTCTGGGTAACACAGTAGCAAATCACTTTCATATCTCGATTCACATAACCAGCTGTCCTCATTCTTTTGACCAATGCCACTTCAGAAATTAATATGCTCGAAAATGTAAACAATTATGTTCGAAAAAGGCAAAAGAAATCACATTGACATCATCTTTCCTCCTTGTCATAATCAGCAGTCGTCGATACGAAGCCTTTCCTTTTGCTCATGGGGAGACCATACTCTCGTACCGTTAGTAGTAAGCTTATGATCAATGTGAACAAGGTAATTTCATGGTCTTTCTTAAACAGACGCACTATAAAAACATCCCGTATGAAAATTATTTGCACAAAATAACTTCTTGCCATTTCATTACGTAAAACATAGACAGTGGTGTTGCACTTTCGGAAACCGAGCGCGCTTCTACGGCTGTTCAATGGGTCGTAAAACTACAAGAGCATCTCCACATAACAGGGACGAACAATTCCTACACGGCGGCTCACTATGTCAGTTCAAGGACGGACTGGCTTAATTGTCGCAAAACTCGGCTGGAAGACGTAGCCAGTTACACCATACGCCCATATACCACCATATACGGAGTCACCGGCTAAATTGAGACGTTTCTCGGAGTTTTGTACGAGTGGGGGTTCTTGCACCCATGTGTCTGATGAGCACTCAACGGCGACGGCAACATACTGGGTCCTACAAATTAAGAAGTCTTCGAGTCGCTCACATATCTGTCAACCTATTTCATATGCTTCTACCTTCTGTAACCGTCTGGTAAACGCTTACAGGAAATCTAGGAATATCAAATGTGCCTGCTGCCCTTCATCCACAGTCCGCAGTATATCATGTGAGGAAAGGGGAAACAAAATTTCGGACTAGTGATTCTTTCTAGAAAAAAATGCTGATTCGCGGACATAAGATTTTCCGTCTCAAGAAAATTTGTTACAGTTGAATTGAGAATATGTTGAAAGATACCGCAGCAAACCGATGTTGCTAATGTTTCTGTGTCATTTTGCGGACCCGTTCTTTCGCGCTATTGACGATGAAACACAGAAATTGCATCGGAATTAAATTCAAAAGGCACAATGCCTTCTTAAGTACAAGAGGACTGACACTCTAACTGTCTATGATTTGAACCGCCCCTGTGAGTCCAGTTTTAGATTCCGGTGCTTCACTTCCGGTTTACTGTATCCCTTGGACCTTCTTATTGACGATGAAACACAGAAATTGCATCCGAATTTAATACAAAAGCACAATGCCGACTTAAGTAAAAGAGAATTGACACTCTCACTTTCTGTGATTTGAACTTCTCCTGTGAGTCCAGTTTCAGATTCCGATACTTCACTTCAGGTTTACTGTATACCTAGGACCTTCTTTTTGACGAAGAGACACAGAAATTGCATCCGAATTTAACACAAAAGGCACAATGCCTTCTTACGTACAAGAGGACTGAAACTCTCTCTTTCTATGATTTGAACCTCTCCTGTGAGTCCAGTTTTGGATTCCGAGGCTTCACTTCAAGTTTACTGTATCCCTTGGAGCATCTCAGTGACGATGAAACACAGAAATTGCATTTGAATTTAATAGAAAAGGCACAATGCCGACTGAAGTACAAGAGGACTGACACTCTAACTTCCTATGATTTGAACCTCTCCTCTGAGTCCAGTTTTAGATTCCGATGCTTCACTTCAGGTTTACTGTATCCCTTGGACCTTCTTATTGACGATAAAACACTGAAATTTCATCCGAATTTAATACAAAGGGCACAATGCCGACTTAGGTACAAGAGGACTGACACACTCACTTTCTATGTTGTGAACTTCTCCTGTGAGTCCAGTTTTAGATTCCGATGCTTCACTTCATGTTTACTGTATACCTTGCACCTTCTTATTGACGATGAAACACAGAAATTGCATCCGAATTTAATACAAAAGGCAAGATGCCGACTTAAGTACAAGAGGACTGACACTCACACTTTCTATGATTTGAACCTCTCCTGTGAGTCCAGTTTTAGATTCCGATGCTTCACTTCAGGTTTACTGCATACCTTGCACCTTCTTATTGACGATTAAAGACAGAAATTGCATCCGAATTTAATACAAAGGGCACAATGCCGACTTAAGTAAAAGAGGACTTACACTCTCATTTTCTATGATTTGAACCCCTCCTGTGAGTCCAGTTTTACATTCCGATGTGTCGTTTCAGGTTTACTGTATACCTTGCACCTTCTTATTGACGATGAAACACAGAAATTGCATCCGAATTTAATACAAAAGCACAATGCCGACTTAAGTGCAAGAGGGCTGACACTCTCACTTTCTATGATTTGAACCTTTGCTGTGAGTCCAGTTTTAGATTCCGATGCTTCACTTAAAATTTACTGCATCCCTTGGACCTTCTTATTGACGATGAAACACAGAAATTGCATCCTAATTTAATACAAAAGGCACAATCCCGACTTAAGTACAAGAGGAATCACACTCTCACTTTCTATGATTTGGACCTCTCCTCTGAGTCCAGTTTTAGATTCCGATGCTTCACTTCAGGTTTACTGCATTCCTTGGACACTCTTATTGACGATGAAACACAGAAATTGCATCCGAATTTAATACAAAGGGCACAATGCCGACATAAGAAAAAGAGGACTGACACTCTCACTTTCTATGATTTGAACCTCTGCCGTGAGTCCAGTTTTAGATTCCGATGCCTCTCTTCAGGTTTACTGTATACCTTGCACCTTCTTATTGACGATGAAACACGGAAATTGCATCCGAATTTAATACAAAAGGCACAAAGCCGACTTAAGTACAAGAGGACTGACACTCTCACTTTCTACGATTTGAACCTCTCCTGTGAGTAAAGTTTTAGGTTCCTATGCTTCACTTCAGGTTTACTGTATACCTTGCACCTTCTTACAGACGATGAAACACAGATATTGCAAGAGAAATTTAGTACAAAAGGCACAATGCCGACTTAAGTACCAGAGGACTGACACTCTCACTTTCTAGGATTTGAACCTCTCCTGTGAGTCCCGTTTTAGATTGTGATGCTTCACTTCAGGTTTACTGGTTAACCTTGCACCTTCTTATTGACGATGAAACACAGAAATTGCATCGGAATGTAATACAAAATGCTCAATGCCGACTTAAGTACAAGAGGACTGACACTCTCACTTTCTATCATTTAAACCTCTCCTGTGATTCCAGTTTTAGATTCCGATGCTTCACTTCAGGTTTATACCTTGCACCGTCTTATTGACGATGAAACACAGAAATTGCATCGGAATTAAATTCAAAAGGCACAATGCCGACTTAAGTACAAGAGGACTAACACTCTATCTATCTATGATTTGAACCTCTCCTGTGAGTCCAGTTTTAGATTCCGATGCTTCACTTCATGTTTACTGTATACCTTGCACCTTCTTATTGACGATGAAACACGGAAATTGCATCGGAATTTAATACAAAAGGCATAATGTCGACTTAAGTACAAAAGGACTGACACTCTAACTTTCTACGATTTGAACCACTCCTGTGAGTCCAGTTTTAGATTCCGATGGTTCACTTCAGGTTTACTGTATCCCTTGGACCTTCTTATTGACGATAAAACACAGAAATTGCATCGGAATTAAATTCAAAAGGCACAATGCCGACTTAAGTACAAGAGGACTAACACTCTATCTATCTATGATTTGAACCTCTCCTGTGAGTCCAGTTTTGGATTCCGAGGCTTCACTTCAAGTTTACTGTATCCCTTGGAGCATCTCAGTGACGATGAAACACAGAAATTGCATTTGAATTTAATAGAAAAGGCACAATGCCGACTGAAGTACAAGAGGACTGACACTCTAACTTCCTATGATTTGAACCTCTCCTCTGAGTCCAGTTTTAGATTCCGATGCTTCACTTCAGGTTTACTGTATCCCTTGGACCTTCTTATTGACGATAAAACACTGAAATTTCATCCGAATTTAATACAAAGGGCACAATGCCGACTTAGGTACAAGAGGACTGACACACTCACTTTCTATGTTGTGAACTTCTCCTGTGAGTCCAGTTTTAGATTCCGATGCTTCACTTCATGTTTACTGTATACCTTGCACCTTCTTATTGACGATGAAACACAGAAATTGCATCCGAATTTAATACAAAAGGCAAGATGCCGACTTAAGTACAAGAGGACTGACACTCACACTTTCTATGATTTGAACCTCTCCTGTGAGTCCAGTTTTAGATTCCGATGCTTCACTTCAGGTTTACTGCATACCTTGCACCTTCTTATTGACGATTAAAGACAGAAATTGCATCCGAATTTAATACAAAGGGCACAATGCCGACTTAAGTAAAAGAGGACTTACACTCTCATTTTCTATGATTTGAACCCCTCCTGTGAGTCCAGTTTTACATTCCGATGTGTCGTTTCAGGTTTACTGTATACCTTGCACCTTCTTATTGACGATGAAACACAGAAATTGCATCCGAATTTAATACAAAAGCACAATGCCGACTTAAGTGCAAGAGGGCTGACACTCTCACTTTCTATGATTTGAACCTTTGCTGTGAGTCCAGTTTTAGATTCCGATGCTTCACTTAAAATTTACTGCATCCCTTGGACCTTCTTATTGACGATGAAACACAGAAATTGCATCCTAATTTAATACAAAAGGCACAATCCCGACTTAAGTACAAGAGGAATCACACTCTCACTTTCTATGATTTGGACCTCTCCTCTGAGTCCAGTTTTAGATTCCGATGCTTCACTTCAGGTTTACTGCATTCCTTGGACACTCTTATTGACGATGAAACACAGAAATTGCATCCGAATTTAATACAAAGGGCACAATGCCGACATAAGAAAAAGAGGACTGACACTCTCACTTTCTATGATTTGAACCTCTGCCGTGAGTCCAGTTTTAGATTCCGATGCCTCTCTTCAGGTTTACTGTATACCTTGCACCTTCTTATTGACGATGAAACACGGAAATTGCATCCGAATTTAATACAAAAGGCACAAAGCCGACTTAAGTACAAGAGGACTGACACTCTCACTTTCTACGATTTGAACCTCTCCTGTGAGTAAAGTTTTAGGTTCCTATGCTTCACTTCAGGTTTACTGTATACCTTGCACCTTCTTACAGACGATGAAACACAGATATTGCAAGAGAAATTTAGTACAAAAGGCACAATGCCGACTTAAGTACCAGAGGACTGACACTCTCACTTTCTAGGATTTGAACCTCTCCTGTGAGTCCCGTTTTAGATTGTGATGCTTCACTTCAGGTTTACTGGTTAACCTTGCACCTTCTTATTGACGATGAAACACAGAAATTGCATCGGAATGTAATACAAAATGCTCAATGCCGACTTAAGTACAAGAGGACTGACACTCTCACTTTCTATCATTTAAACCTCTCCTGTGATTCCAGTTTTAGATTCCGATGCTTCACTTCAGGTTTATACCTTGCACCGTCTTATTGACGATGAAACACAGAAATTGCATCGGAATTAAATTCAAAAGGCACAATGCCGACTTAAGTACAAGAGGACTAACACTCTATCTATCTATGATTTGAACCTCTCCTGTGAGTCCAGTTTTAGATTCCGATGCTTCACTTCATGTTTACTGTATACCTTGCACCTTCTTATTGACGATGAAACACGGAAATTGCATCGGAATTTAATACAAAAGGCATAATGTCGACTTAAGTACAAAAGGACTGACACTCTAACTTTCTACGATTTGAACCACTCCTGTGAGTCCAGTTTTAGATTCCGATGGTTCACTTCAGGTTTACTGTATCCCTTGGACCTTCTTATTGACGATAAAACACAGAAATTGCATCGGAATTAAATTCAAAAGGCAAAATGCCGACTTAAGTACAGGAGGACTAACACTATAACTCTCTATGATTTGAACCTCTCCTGTGAGTCCAGTTTTAGATTCCGATGCTGCACTTCAGGTTTACTGTATACCTTGCACCTTCATATTGACGATGAAACACAGAAATTGTATCGGTATTAAATTCAAAAGGCACAATGCCGACTTAAGTACAAGAGGACTGACACTCTAACTCTCTATGATATGAACCTCTCCTGTGAGTCCAGTTTTAGATTCCGATGCTTCACTTCAGGTTTACTGTATTGACGATGAAACACAGAAATTGCATCCGAATTGAATTCAAAAGGCACAATGCCGACTTAAGTACAAGAGGGCTGACACTCTCATTTTCTATGATATGAACCTCTACTGTGAGTCCAGTTTAAGATTCCGATGCTTCACTTCAGGTTTACTGTATACCTTCGACCTTCTTATTGACGATGAAACACAGAGATTGCATCCGAATTCAATACAAAAGGCACAATGCCGACTTAAGTACAAGACGACTGACTCTCTCACATTCTATGGTTTGAACCCCTCCTGTGTGTCCAGTTTTAGAATCCGATGCTTCACTTCTGGTTTACTGTATACCTTGCTCCTTCTTATTGAAGATGTAACACAGAAATTGCATCCAAATTTCATACAAAAGGCACAATGCCGCCTTAAGTACAAGAGGACTGACACTCTCATTTTCTATGATTTGATCCTCTACTGTGAGTCCAGTTTAAGATTCCGATGCTTCACTTCAGTTGTACTGTATACCTTGCACCTTCTTATTGACGATGAAACACAGTAATTGCATCCGAATTTAATACAAAAGGCACATTGCCGACTTAAGTACAAGAGGACTGACACTCTCCTTATCTATGATTAGAACCTCTCCTGTGAGTCCAGTGTTAGATTCCGAGGCTTCACTTTAGGTTTACTGTATCCCTTGGACCTTCTTATTGACGATGAAACGCAGAAATTGCATCCGGATTTAATGCAAAAGGCACAATGCCGACGTAAGTAAAAGAGGACTGACACCCTCTCTTTCTACGATTTGAACCTCTCCTGTGAGTCCAGTTTTAGATTCCGATGCTTCCCTTCAGGTTTACTGTATACCTTGGACCTTCTTTTTGACGATGAAACACACAAATTGCATCCGAATTTAATACAAAAAGCACAATGCCGACATAAGTAAAAGAGGACTGACACTCTCTCTTTCTATGGTTTGAACCTTTCCTGTTAGTCCAGTTTTAGATTCCGATGCTTCACGTCAGGATTACTGTATCCCTTGGACCTTCTCAATGGCGATGAAACACAGAAATTGCATCCGAATATAATACAAAAGGCACAATGCCGACTTAAGTTAAAGAGTAATGACACTCTCTCTTTTTTTGATTTGAACCTCTCCTGTGTGTCCAGTTTTAGATTCCGATGCTTCACGTCAAGATTACTGTATACCTTGCACCTTCTAATTGCCGATGAAACACAGAAATTGCATCCGAAAATAATACAAAAGCACAATGCCGACTTAAGTACGAGAGGACTGACACTCTCACTTTCTATGATTGGAACCTCTCCTGTGAGTCCAGTTTTAGATTCCGTTGCTTCACTTCAGGTTTACTGTATACCTAGCACCTTCTTATTGACTATGAAACATAGAAATTGCATCCGAATATAATACAAAAGGCACATTGCCGACTTGAGTACAAGAGGACTGACACTCTCACTTTCTATGATTTGAACCTCTCCTGTGAGTCCAGTTTTACATTCCGATGCTTCACTTAAGGTTTACTGTATACCTTGCACCTTCTTATTGACGATGAAAGACAGTAATTGCATCTGAATTTAATACAAAAGGCACAATGCCGACTTAAGTACAAGAGGACTGACACTCTCGTTTTCTACGATATGAACCTCTCCTGTGAGTCCAGTTTTAGATTCCGAAGCTTCACTTTAGGTTTACTGTATACCTTGCACCTTCTTATTGACGATGAAGCACAGAAACTACATCCGAATTTAATACAAGAGGCACAATGCAGACTTAAGTACAAGAGGTCTGACACTCTAACTTTCCATGGTTTGAACATCTCCTGTGAGTCCAGTTTTAGATTCCGATGCTTCACTTCAGGTTTACTGTATACCTTGCACCTTCTTATTGACAATGAAACACAGAAATTGCATCGGAATTAAATTCAAAAGGCACAATGCCGACATAAGTACAAGAGGACTGACATTCTAACTATCTATGATTTGAACGTCTCCTGTGAGTCCAGTTTTAGATTCCGATGGTTCACTTCAGGTTTACTGTATCCCTTGGACCTTCTAATTGACGATGAAACACAGAAATTGCATCCGAATTTAATACAAAAGGCACAATGCCGACTTAAGTTAAAGAGGAATGACATTCTCTCACTCTATGATTTGAACCGCTCCTGTGTGTCCAGTTTTAGATTCCGATGCTTCCCTTCAGGTTTACTGTATACCTCGGACCTTCTTATTGACGATGAAACACAGAAATTGCATCCGAATTTAATACAAAAGTCACAATGCCGACATAAGCAAAAGAGGACTGACACTCTCTCTTTCTATGGTTTGAACCTTTCCTGTGAGTCCAGTTTTAGATTCCGATGCTTCACGTCAAGATTACTGTGTACCTTGCACCTTCTAATTGACGATGAAACACAGAAATTGCATCCGAATTTAATACAAAAGGCACAATGACGACTTATGTACAAGAGGACTGACACTCTCACTTTCTATGATTTGAACCTCTCCTGTGAGTCCAGTTGTAGATTCCGATGCTTCACTTCAGGTTTACTGTATACCTTGTACCTTCTTATTGACGATGAAACACAGAAATTGCATCCGAATTTACTACAAAAGGCACGTTGCCGACTTGAGTACAAGAGGACTGAAACTCTCACTTTCTATGATTTGAACCCCTCCTGTGAGTCCAGTTTTACATTCCGATGCTTCACTTCAGGTTTACTGTATACCTTGCACATTCTTATTGCCGATGAAGCACAGAAACTGCATCCGAAATTAATATAAGATGCACAATGAAGACTTAAGTACAAGAGGACTGACTCTCTCACTTTCTGTGATTTCAACCTCTCCTGTGACTCCAGTTTTAGATTCCGATGCTACTCTTCAGGTTTACTGTATACCTTGCACCTTCTTATTGACGATGAAACAAAGAAATTGCATCCGAATTTAATACAAAAGGCACATTGCCGACTTAAGTACAAGAGGACTGACACTATCACTTTCTACGATTTGAACATCTCCTGTGAGTCCAGTTTTATTTTCCGATGCTTCACGTCAAGATCACTGTACACCTTGCACCTTCTTACTGACGATGAAACACAGAAATTGCATCCGTATTTAATGCAAAAGGCACAATGCCGACTTAAGTACAAGTGGACTGACACTCTCACTTTCTATGATTTGAACCTCTCCTGTGAGTCCAGTTTTAGATTCCGATGGTTCACTTCAGGTTTACTGTATCCCTTGGACCTTCTTATTGACGATAAAACACAGAAATTGCATCGGAATTAAATTCAAAAGGCACAATGCCGACTTAAGTACAGGAGGACAAACACTATAACTCTCTATGATTTGAACCTCTCCTGTGAGTCCAGTTTTAGATTCCGATGCTTCACTTCAGGTTTACTGTATACCTTGCACCTTAAAATTGACAATGAAACACAGAAATTGTATCGGAATTAAATTCAAAAGACACAATGCCGACTTAAGTTAATGAGGAATGACACTCTCTCACTCTATGATTTGAACCGCTCCTGTGTGTCCAGTTTTAGATTCCGATGCTTCCCTTCAGGTTTACTGTATACCTTGCACCTTCTTATTGACGATGAAACAAAGAAATTGCATCCGAATTTACTACAAAAGGCACGTTGAAGACGTGAGTACAAGAGTACTGAAACTCTCACTTTCTATGATTTGAACCCCTCCTGTGAGTCCAGTTTTACATTCCGATGCTTCACTTCAGGTTTACTGTATACCTTGCACATTCTTATTGCCGATGAAGCACAGAAACTGCATCCGAAATTAATACAAGATGCACAATGAAGACTTAAGTACAAGAGGACTGACACTCTCACTTTCTGTGATTTGAACCTCTCCTGTGACTCCAGTTTTAGATTCCGATGCTTCTCTTCAGGTTTACTGTATACCTTGCACCTTCTTATTGACAATGAAACAAAGAAATTGCATCCGAATTTAATAAAAAAGGCACATTGCCGACTTAAGTACAAGAGGACTGACACTATCACTTTCTACGATTTGAACATCTCCTGTGAGTCCAGTTTTATTTTCCGATGCTTCACGTCAAGATCACTGTACACCTTGCACCTTCTTACTGACGATGAAACACAGAAATTGCATCCGTATTTAATGCAAAAGGCACAATGTCGACTTAAGTACAAGTGGACTGACACTCTCACTTTCTATGATTTGAACCTCTCCTGTGAGTACAGTTTTAGAATCCGATGCTTCACTTCAGGTTTACTGTATACCTTGCACCTTCTTATTGACGATGAAACACAGAAATTGCATCCCAATTTAATACAATATTCACAATGCCGACTTAATTACAAGTGGACTGACACTCTAACTTTCCATGGTTTGAACCTCTCCTGTGACTCCAGTGTTAGATTCCGATGCTTCTCTTCAGGTTTACTGTATACCTTGCACCTTCTTATTGACGATGAAACAAAGAAATTGCATCCGAATTTAATACAAAAGGCACATTGCCGACTTAAGTACAAGTGGACTGACACTCTCACTTTCTATGATTTGAACCTCTCCTGTGAGTCCAGTTTTAGAATCCGATGCTTCACTTCAGGTTTACTGTATACCTTGCACCTTCTTATTGACGATGAAACACAGAAATTGCATCCCAATTTAATACAATATTCACAATGCCGACTTAATTACAAGTGGACTGACACTCTAACTTTCCATGGTTTGAACCTCTCCTGTGAGTCAAGTTTTAGATTCTGATGCTTCACTACAGGTTTACTGTATACCTTGGACCTTCTTATTGACGATGAAACACAGAGTTTGCATCCGAATTCAATACAAAAGGCACAATGCCGACTTAAGTACAAGGCGACTGACACTCTAACTTTCTAAGACTTGAACCTCTCCTGTGAGGCTAGTTTTAGATTCCGATGCTTCACTTCAGGTTTACTGTATACCTTGCACCTTAAAATTGACAATGAAACACAGAAATTGTATCGGAATTAAATTCAAAAGACACAATGCCGACTTAAGTTAATGAGGAATGACACTCTCTCACTCTATGATTTGAACCGCTCCTGTGTGTCCAGTTTTAGATTCCGATGCTTCCCTTCAGGTTTACTGTATACCTCGGACCTTCTTATTGACGATGAAACACAGAAATTGCATCCGAATTTAATACAAAAGTCACAATGCCGACATAAGTAAAAGAGAACTGACACTCTCCCTTTCTATGGTTTGAACCTTTCCTGTGAGTCCAGTTTTAGATTCCGATGCTTCACGTCAAGATTACTGTGTACCTTGCACCTTCTAATTGACGATGAAACACAGAAATTGCATCCGAATTTAATACAAAATACACAATGCCGACTTAAGTACAAGAGGACTGACACTCTCACTTTCTATGATTTGAACCTCTCCTGTGAGTCCAGTTGTAGATTCCGATGCTTCACTTCAGGTTTACTGTATACCTTGTACCTTCTTATTGACGATGAAACACAGAAATTGCATCCGAATTTACTACAAAAGGCACGTTGAAGACTTGAGTACAAGAGTACTGAAACTCTCACTTTCTATGATTTGAACCCCTCCTGTGAGTCCAGTTTTACATTCCGATGCTTCACTTCAGGTTTACTGTATACCTTGCACATTCTTATTGCCGATGAAGCACAGAAACTGCATCCGAAATTAATACAAGATGCACAATGAAGACCTAAGTACAAGAGGACTGACACTCTCACTTTCTGTGATTTGAACCTCTCCTGTGACTCCAGTTTTAGATTCCGATGCTTCTCTTCAGGTTTGCTGTATACCTTGAACCTTCTTATTGACAATGAAACAAAGAAATTGCATCCGAATTTAATAAAAAAGGCACATTGCCGACTTAAGTACAAGAGGACTGACACTATCACTTTCTACGATTTGAACATCTCCTGTGAGTCCAGTTTTATTTTCCGATGCTTCACGTCAAGATCACTGTACACCTTGCACCTTCTTACTGACGATGAAACACAGAAATTGCATCCGTATTTAATGCAAAAGGCACAATGCCGACTTAAGTACAAGTGGACTGACACTCTCACTTTCTATGATTTGAACCTCTCCTGTGAGTCCAGTTTTAGAATCCGATGCTTCACTTCAGGTTTACTGTATACCTTGCACCTTCTTATTGACGATGAAACACAGAAATTGCATCCCAATTTAATACAATATTCACAATGCCGACTTAATTACAAGTGGACTGACACTCTAACTTTCCATGGTTTGAACCTCTCCTGTGACTCCAGTTTTAGATTCCGATGCTTCTCTTCAGGTTTACTGTATACCTTGCACCTTCTTATTGACGATGAAACAAAGAAATTGCATCCGAATTTAATACAAAAGGCACTTTGCCGACTTAAGTACATAAGGACTGACACTATCACTTTCCACGATTTGAACATCTCCTGTGAGTCCAGTTTTATTTTCCGATGCTTCACGTCAAGATCACTGTACACCTTGCACCTTCTTACTGACGATGAAACACAGAAATTGCATCCGTATTTAATGCAAAAGGCACAATGCCGACTTAAGTACAAGTGGACTGACACTCTCACTTTCTATGATTTGAACCTCTCCTGTGAGTCCCGTTTTAGAATCCGATGCTTCACTTCAGGTTTACTGTATACCTTGCACCTTCTTATTGACGATGAAACACAGAAATTGCATCCCAATTTAATACAATATTCACAATGGCGACTTAATTACAAGTGGACTGACACTCTAACTTTCCATGGTTTGAACCTCTCCTGTGAGTCCAGTTTTAGATTCCGATGCTTCACTACATGTTTACTGTATACCTTGGACCTTCTTATTGACGATGAAACACAGAGTTTGCATCCGAATTCAATACAAAAGGCACAATGCCGACTTAAGTACAAGGCGACTGACACTCTAACTTTCTAAGATTTGAACCTCTCCTGTGAGGCTAGTTTTAGATTCCGATGCTTCACTTCAGGTTTACTGTATACCTTGCACCTTAAAATTGACAATGAAACACAGAAATTGTATCGGAATTAAATTCAAAAGACACAATGCCGACTTAAGTTAATGAGGAATGACACTCTCTCACTCTATGATTTGAACCGCTCCTGTGTGTCCAGTTTTAGATTCCGATGCTTCCCTTCAGGTTTACTGTATACCTCGGACCTTCTTATTGACGATGAAACACAGAAATTGCATCCGAATTTAATACAAAAGTCACAATGCCGACATAAGTAAAAGAGGACTGACACTCTCTCTTTCTATGGTTTGAACCTTTCCTGTGAGTCCAGTTTTACATTCCGATGCTTCACGTCAAGATTACTGTGTACCTTGCACCTTCTAATTGACGATGAAACACAGAAATTGCATCCGAATTTAATACAAAAGGCACAATACCGACTTAAGTATAAGAGGACTGACACTCTCACTTTCTAAGATTTGAACCTCTCCTGTGAGTCCAGTTGTAGATTCCGATGCTTCACTTCAGGTTTACTGTATACCTTGTACCTTCTTATTGACGATGAAACACAGAAATTGCATCCGAATTTACTACAAAAGGCACGTTGAAGACTTGAGTACAAGAGTACTGAAACTCTCACTTTCTATGATTTGAACCCCTGCTGTGAGTCCAGTTTTACATTCCGATGCTTCACTTCAGGTTTACTGTATACCTTGCACATTCTTATTGCCGATGAAGCACAGAAACTGCATCCGAAATTAATACAAGATGCACAATGAAGACTTAAGTACAAGAGGACTGACACTCTCACTTTCTGTGATTTGAACCTCTCCTGTGACTCCAGCTTTAGATTCCGATGCTTCTCTTCAGGTTTACTGTATACCTTGCACCTTCTTATTGACAATGAAACAAAGAAATTGCATCCGAATTTAATAAAAAAGGCACATTGCCGACTTAAGTACAAGAGGACTGACACTATCACTTTCTGCGATTTGAACATCTCCTGTGAGTCGAGTTTTATTTTCCGATGCTTCACGTCAAGATCACTGTACACCTTGCACCTTCTTACAGACGATGAAACACAGAAATTGCATCCGTATTTAATGCAAAAGGCACAATGCCGACTTAAGTACAAGTGGACTGACACTCTCACTTTCTATGATTTGAACCTCTCCTGTGAGTCCAGGTTTAGAATCCGATGCTTCACTTCAGGTTTACTGTATACCTTGCACCTTCTTATTGACGATGAAACACAGAAATTGCATCCCAATTTAATACAATATTCACAATGCCGACTTAATTACAAGTGGACTGACACTCTAACTTTCCATGGTTTGAACCTCTCCTGTGAGTCAAGTTTTAGATTCCGATGCTTCACTTCAGGTTTACTGTATACCTTGGACCTTCTTATTGACGATGAAACACAGAGTTTGCATCCGAATTCAATACAAATGGCACAATGCCGACTTAAGTACAAGACGACTGACACTCTAACTTTCTAAGATTTGAACCTCTCCTGTGAGGCCAGTTTTAGATTCCGATGCTTCACTTCAGGTTTACTGTATACCTTGCACCTTCTTATTGACAATGAAACACAGAAATTGCAACGGAATTAAATTCAAAAGACACAATGCCGACTTAAGTACAAGAGGACTGACACTCTAACTATCTATGATTAGAACCTCTCCTGTGAGTCCAGTGTTAGATTCCGAGGCTTCACTTCAGGTTTACTGTATACCTAGCATTTTCTTATTGACGATGAAACAAAGAATTGCATCCGAATTTAATACAATATTCACAATCCCGACTTAAGTACAAGGGGACTGACACTCTAACTTTCTAAGATTTGAACCTCTCCTGTGAGGCCAGTTTTAGATTCCGATGCTTCACTTCAGGTTTACTGTATACCTTGCACCTTCGTATTGACAATGAAACACAGAAATTGCAACGGAATTAAATTCAAAAGACACAATGCCGACTTAAGTACAAGAGGACTGACACTCTAACTTTCTATGATTTGAACCTCTCTTGTGTGTCCAGCTTTAGGTTCCGATGCTTCACTTCAGGTTTACTGTATACCTTGCACCTTCGTATTGACGATGAAACACAGAAATTGCGTCGGAATTAAATTCAAAATGCACAATGCCGACTTAATTACAAGCGGACTGACACTCTAACTATCTATGAGTTGAACCTCTCCTGTGAGTCCAGTCTTAGATTCCGATGCTTCACATCAAGTTTACTATATCCCTTGGACCTTCTAATTGACGATGAAACACAGAAATTGCATCCGAATTTAATACAAAATGCACAATTCCGACTTCGTACAAGGGGACTGACACTCTAACTTTCTAAGATTTGAACCCCTCCTGTGAGGCCAGTTTTAGATTCCGATGCTTCACTTCAGGTTTACTGTATACCTTGCACCTTCTTATTGACAAAGAAACACAGAAATTGCATTGGAATTAAATTCAAAAGGCACAATGCCGACTTAAGTACAAGAGGACTGACACTCTAACTATCTATGATTTGAACCTCTCCTGTGAGTCCAGTTTTAGATTCCGATGCTTCACTTCAGGTTTACTGTATCCCTTGGACCTTCTAATTGACGATGACACACAGAAATTGCATCCGAATTTAATACAAAAGGCACAATGCCGACTTAAGTACACGAGAACTGACACTCTCATTTTCTATGATTTGAACCCCTCCTGTGAGGCCAGTTTTAGATTCCGATGCTTCACTTCAGGTTTACTGTATACCTTGCACCTTCTTATTGACAAAGAAACACAGAAATTGCATTGGAATTAAATTCAAAAGGCACAATGCCGCCTTAAGTACACGAGGACTGACACCCTCTCTTTCTATGATTTGAACCTCTCCTGTGAGTCCAGTTTTAGATTTCGATGCTTCCCTTCAGGTTTATTGTATACCTTGGACCTTCTTACTGACGATAAAACACAGAAATTGCATCCGAAACTAATACAAAAGGCACAATGCCGACATAAGTAAAAGAGGACTGACGCTCTTTCTTTCTATGGTTTGAACCTTTCCTGTGAGTCCAGTTTTAGTTTCCGATGCTTCACGTCAGGTTTACTGTATCCCTTGGACCTTCTCAATGACGATGAAACACAGAAATTGCATCCGAATTTAATACAAAAGGCACAATGCCGACTTGAGTTAAAGAGGAATGACACTCTCTCTTTTTATGATTTGAACCTCTCCTGTGTGTCCAGTTTTAGATTCCGATGTTTCACGTCAAGATTACTGTATATCTTGCACCTTCCAATTGACGATGAAACACAGAAATTGCACCCGAATTTAATTCAAAAGCACAATGCCGACTTAAGTACAAGAGGACTGACACTCTCACTTTCTATGATTTGAAACTCTCCTGTGAGTCCAGTTTTAGATTCCGATGCTTCACTTCAGGTTTACTGTATACCTTGCACCTTCTTATTGACGATGAAACACAGAAATTGCATCCGATTTTAATACAAAAGGCACATTGCCGACTTGAGTACAAGAGGACTGACACTCTCACTTTCTACGATATGAACCTATCCTGTGAGTCCAGTTTTAGATTCCGATGCTTCACTTTAGGTTTACTGTATACCTTCCACCTTCTTATGGCCGATGAAGCACAGAAACTGCATCCAAATTTAATACAAGTGGCACAATGCAGACTTAAGTACAAGAGGACTGACACTCTCACTTTCTATGATTTGAACCTCTCCTGTGAGTCCATTTTTAGATTCCGATGCTTCACGTCAGGTTTACTGTATACCTTGCACCTTCTTATTGACGATGAAACAAAGAAATTGCATCCGAATTTAATACAAAAGGCACATTGCCGACTTAAGTACAAGAGGACTGACACTCTCACTTTCTACGATTTCAACCTCTCCTGTGAGTCCAGTTTTAGATTCCGATGCTTCACGTCAAGATTACTGTATACCTCGGCACCTTCTTACTGACGATGAAACACAGAAATTGCATACGAATTTAATACAAAAGGCACAATGCCGACATAAGTACAAGTGGACTGACACTCTCACTTTCTATGATTTGAATCTCTCCTGTGATTCCAGTTTTAGAATCCGATGCTTCACTTCAGGTTTACTGTATACCTTGCACCTTCTTATTAACGATGAAACACAGAAATTGCATCCGAATTTAATACAATATACACAATGCCGACTTCAGCACAAGAGGACTGACACTCAAACTTTCCATGGTTTGAACCTCTCCTGTGAGTCCAGTTTTAGATTCCGATGCTTCACTTCAGCTTTACTGTATACCTCGGACCTTCTTATTGACGATGAAACACAGAAATTGCATCCGAATTGAATTCAAAAGGCACAATGCCGACTTAAGTACAAGAGCGCTGACACTCTAACTTTCTTTGATTTGAATCTCTCCTGTGAGTCCAGTTTTACATTCCGATGCTACACTTCAGGTTTACTGTATACCTTGGTCCTTCTTATTGACGATGAAACACAGAGTTTGCATCTGAATTCAATACAAAAGGCACAATGCCGACATAAGTACAAGACGACTGACTCTCTCACTTTCTATGATTTGAACCCCTCCTGTGAGTCCAGTTTTAGAATCCGATGCTTCACTTCTGGTTTACTGTATACCTTGCTCCTTCTCATTGAAGGTGAAACACAGATATTCCATCGGAATTAAATTCAAAAGGCACAATGCCGACTTAAGTACAAGGGGACTGACACTCTCTAAGATTTGAACCTCTCGTGTGAGGCCAGTTTTAGATTCCGATGCTTCACTTCAGGTTTACTGTATACCTTGCACCTTCTTATTGACAATGAAACACAGAATTGGATCGTAATTAAATTCAAAAGACACAATGCCGACTTAAGTACAAGAGGACTGACACTCTAACTTTCTATGATTTTAACCTCTGATGTGAGTCCAGTTTTAGGTTTCGATGCTTCACTTCAGGTTTACTGTATACCTTGCACCTTCGTATTGACGATGAAACACAGAAATTGCGTCGGAATTAAATTCAAAAGGTACAATGCCGACTTAAGTACAAGCGGACTGACACTCTAACTATCTATGATTTGAACCTCTCCTGTGAGTCCAGTTTTAGATTCCGATGCTTCACTTCAGGTTTACTGTATCCCTTGGACCTTCTAATTGACGATGAAACACAGAAATTGCATCCGAATTTATTACAAAAGGCACAATGCCGATTTAAGTACAAGAGGACTGACACTCTCACTTTCTACGATTTGAACCTCTCCTGTGAGTCCAGTTTTAGATTCTGATGTTTCACTTCAGGTTTACTGTATACCTTGCACCTTCATATTGACGATGAAACACGGAAATTGCATCCGAATTTAATACAAAAGGCACAATGCCGACTTAAGTACAAGAGGACTGACACTGTCACTTTCTGTGATTCGAACCTCTCCTGTGAGTCCAGTTTTAGATTCCGATGCTTCACTTCAGGTTTACTGTATACCTTGCACCTTCTTATTGACGATGAAACACAGAAATGGCATCCGAATTTATTACAAAAGGCACAATGCCGATTTAAGTACAAGAGGCCTGACACTCTCACTTTCTACGATTTGAACCTCTCCTGTGAGTCCAGTTTTAGATTCCGATGTTTCACTTCAGGTTTACTGTATACCTTGCACCTTCTTATTGACGATGACACACAGAAATTGCATCCGAATTTAATACAAAATGCACAATGCCGACTTACGTACAAGGGGACTGACACTCTAACTTTCTAAGATTTGAACCTCTCCTGTGAGGCCAGTTTTAGATTCCGATGCTTCACTTCAGGTTTACTGTATACCTTGCACCTTCTTATTAACAAAGAAACACAGAAATTGCATTGGAATTAAATTTAAAAGGCACAATGCCGACTTAAGTACAAGAGGACTGACACTCTCACTTTCTGTGATTCGAACCTCTCCTGTGAGTCCAGTTTTAGATTCCGATGCTTCACTTCAGGTTTACTGTATACCTCGCACCTTCTTATTGACGATGAAACACAGAAATTGCATCCGAATTTAATACAAAAGGCACAATGCCGACTTAAGAACACGAGGACTGACACTCTCATTTTCTATGATTTGAACCTCTCCTGTGAGTCCAGTTTTAGATTCCGATGCTTCACTTTAGGTTTACTGTATCTATGGGACCTTCTAATTGACGATGAAACACAGTAATTGCATCCGAATTTAATACAAAAGGCACAATGTCGACTTAAGTACACGAGGACTGACACCCTCTCTTTCTATGATTTGAACCTCTCCTGTGAGTCCAGTTTTAGATTTCGATGCTTCCCTTCAGGTTTACTGTATACCTTGGACCTTCTTATTGACGATGAAACACAGAAATTGCCTCCGAATTTAATACAAAAGGCACAATGCCGACATAAGTAAAAGAGGACTGACACTCTTTCTTTCTATGGTTTGAACCTTTCCTGTGAGTCCAGTTTTAGATTCCGATGCTTCACGTCAGGTTTACTGTATCCCTTGGACCTTGTCAATGACGATGAAACACAGAAATTGCATCCGAATTTAATACAAAAGGCACAATGCCGACTTGAGTTAAAGAGGAATGACACTCTCTCTTTTTATGATTTGAACCTCTCCTGTGTGTCCAGTTTTAGATTCCGATGTTTCACGTCAAGATTACTGTATACCTTGCACCTTCCAATAGACGATGAAACACAGAAATTGCATCCGAATTTAATTCAAAAGCACAATGCCGACTTAAGTACAAGAGGACTGACACTCTCACTTTCTATGATTTGAACCACTCCTGTAAGTCCAGTTTTAGATTCCGATGCTTCACTTCAGGTTTACTGTATACCTTGCACCTTCTTATTGACGATGAAACACAGAAATTGTATCCGAATTTAATACAAAAGGCACATTGCCGACTTGAGTACAAGAGGACTGACACTCTCAATTTCTATGAGTTGAACCTCTCCTGTGAGTCTAGTTTTACATTCCGATGCTTCACTTCAGGTTTACTGTATACCTTGCACCTTCTTATTGACGATGAAAGACAGTAATTGCATCTGAATTTAATACAAAAGGCACAATGCCGACTTAAGTACAAGAGGACTGACACTCTCACTTTCTACGATATGAACCTATCCTGTGAGTCCAGTTTTAGATTCTGATGCTTCACTTTAGGTTTACTGTATACCTTCCACCTTCTTATGGCCGATGCAGCACAGAAACTGCATCCGAATTTAATACAAGTGGCACAATGCAGACTTAAATGCAAGAGGACTGACACTCTCACTTTATATGATTTGAACCTCTCCTGTGAGTCCATTTTTAGATTCCGATGCCTCACTTCAAGTTTACTGTATACCTTGCACCTTCTTATTGACGATGAAACAAAGAAATTGCATCCGAATTTAATACAAAAGGCACATTGCCAGCTTAAGTACAAGAGGACTGACACTCTCACTTTCTACGATTTCAACCTCTCCTGTGAGTCCAGTTTTAGATTCCGATGCTTCACGTCTGGTTTACTGTATACCTTGCTCCTTCTCATTGAAGGTGAAACACAGATATTCCATCGGAATTAAATTCAAAAGGCACAATGCCGACTTAAGTACAAGGGGACTGACACTAACTTTCTAAGATTTGAACCTCTCCTGTGAGGCCAGTTTTAGATTCCGATGCTTCACTTCAGGTTTACTGTATACCTTGCACCTTCTTATTGACAATGAAACACAGAAATTGCATCGTAATTAAATTCAAAAGACACAATGCCGACTTAAGTACAAGAGGACTGACACTCTAACTTTCTATGATTTTAACCTCTGATGTGAGACCAGTTTTAGGTTTCGATGCTTCACTTCAGGTTTACTGTATACCTTGCACCTACGTATTGACGATGAAACACAGAAATTGCGTCGGAATTAAATTCAAAAGGCACAATGCCGACTTAAGTACAAGCGGACTGACACTCTAACTAACTATGATATGAACCTCTCCTGTGAGTCCAGTTTTAGATTCCGATGCTTCACTTCAGGTTTACTGTATCCCTTGGACCTTCTAATTGACGATGAAACACAGAAATTGCATCCGAATTTAATACAAAAGGCACAATGCCAACATAAGTACTAGAGGACTGACACTCCGACTTTCTATGATTTGAACCTCTACTGTGAGTCCAGTTTAAGATTCCGATGCTTCACTTCAGGTTTACTGTATACCTTGCATCTTCTTATTGACGATGAAACAAAGTAATTGCATCCAAATTTAATACAAAAGGCACAATGATGACTCAAGTACAAGAGGACTGACACTCTCCCTATCTGTAATTAGAAACTCTCCTGTGAGTCCAGTTTTAGATTCCGATGCTTCACGTCAAGATTACTGTATACCTTGCACCATCTTACTGACGATGAAACACAGAAATTGCATACGAATTTAATACAAAAGGCACAATGCCGACATAAGTACAAGTGGACTGACACTCTCACTTTCTATGATTTGAATCTCTCCTGTGAGTCCAGTTTTAGAATCCGATGCTTCACTTCAGGTTTACTGTATACCTTGCACCTTCTTATCAACGATGAAACACAGAAATTGCATCCGAATTTAATCCAATATACACAATGCCGACTTCAGCACAAGAGGACTGACACTCTAACTTTCCATGGTTTGAACCTCTCCTGTGAGTCCAGTTTTAGATTCCGATGCTTCACTTCAGCTTTACTGATACCTCGGACCTTCTTATTGACGATGAAACACAGAAATTGCATCCGAATTGAATTCAAAAGGCACAATGCCGACTTAAGTACAAGAAAGCTGACACTCTAACTTTCTTTGATTTGAACCTCTCCTGTGAGTCCAGTTTTACATTCCGATGCTACACTTCAGGTTTACTGTATACCTTGGTCCTTCTTATTGACGATGAAACACAGAGTTTGCATCTGAATTCAATACAAAAGGCACAATGCTGACTTAAGTACAAGACGACTGACTCTCTCACTTTCTATGATTTGAACCCCTCCTGTGAGTCCAGTTTTAGAATCCGATGCTTCACTTCTGGTTTACTGTATACCTTGCTCCTTCTCATTAATGGTGAAACACAGATATTCCATCGGAATTAAATTCAAAAGGCACAATGCCGACTTAAGTACAAGGGGACTGACACTCTAACTTTCTAAGATTTGAACCTCTCCTGTGAGGCCAGTTTTAGACTCCGATGCTTCACTTCAGGTTTACTGTATACCTTGCACCTTCTTATTGACAATGAAACACAGAAATTGCATCGTAATTAAATTCAAAAGACACAATGCCGACTTAAGTACAAGAGGACTGACACTCTAACTTTCTATGATTTTAACCTCTGATGTGAGACCAGTTTTAGGTTTCGATGCTTCACTTCAGGTTTACTGTATACCTTGCACCTTCGTATTGACGATGAAACACAGAAATTGCGTCGGAATTAAATTCAAAAGGCACAATGCCGACTTAAGTACAAGCGGACTGACACTCTAACTAACTATGATTTGAACCTCTCCTGTGAGTCCAGTTTTAGATTCCGATGCTTCACTTCAGGTTTACTGTATCCCTTGGACCTTCTAATTGACGATGAAACACAGAAATTGCATCCGAATTTAATACAAAAGGCACAATGCCGACATAAGTACTAGAGGACTGACACTCCCATTTTCTATGATTTGAACCTCTACTGTGAGTCCAGTTTAAGATTCCGAAACTTCACTTCAGGTTTACTGTATACCTTGCATCTTCTTATTGACGATGAAACAAAGTAATTGCATCCAAATTTAATACAAAAGGCACAATGCCGACTTAAGTACAAGAGGACTGACACTCTCCCTATCTGTAATTAGAAACTCTCCTGTGAGTCCAGTTTTAGATTCCGAGGCTTCAGTTTAGGTTTACTGTATCCCTTGGACCTTCTTATTGACGATGAACCGCAGAAATTGCATCCGGATTTAATGCAAAAGGCACAATGCCGACGTAAGTAAAAGAGGACTGACACCCTCCCTTTCTATGATTTGAACCTCTGCTGTGAGTCCAGTTTTAGATTCCGATGCTTCCCTTCAGGTTTACTGTGTACCTTGGAACTTCTTATTGACTATGAAACACAGAAATTGCATCCGAATTTAATACAAAAGGCACAATGCCGACATAAGTAAAAGAGGACTGACACTCTCTCTTTCTATGGTTTGAACCTTTCCTGTGAGTCCAGTTTTAGATTTCGATGCTTCACGTCAGGTTTACTGTATCCCTTGGACCTTCTCAATGACGATGAAACACAGAAATTGCATCCGAATTTAATATAAAAGGCACAATGCTGACTTGAGTTAAAGAGGAATGACACTCTCTCTTTTTATGATTTGATCATCTCCTGCGTGTCCAGTTTTGGATTCCGATGCTTCACGTCAAGATTACTGTGTACCTTGCACCTTCTAATTGACGATGAAAGACAGAAACTGCATCCGAATTTAATACAAAAGCACAATGCCGACTTAAGTACAAGAGTACTGACACTCTCACTTTCTATGATTTGAACCTCTCCTGTGAGTCCAGTTTTACATTCCGATGCTTCACTTCAGGTTTACTGTATACCTTGCACCTTCTTATTGACGATGAAACACAGAAATTGCATCCGAATTAAATTCAAAAGGCACAATGCCGACTTAAGTAAAAGAGGGCTGACCCTCTAACTTTCTTTCATTTGAACCTCTCCTGTGAGTCCAGTTTTAGATTCCGACGCTTCACTTCAGGTTTACTGTATACCTTGGTCCATCTTACTGACGATGAAACACAGAGTTTGCATCTTTATTCAATACAGAAGGCACAATGCCGACTTAAGTACAAGACGACTGACTCTCTCACTTTCTATGATTTGAACCCCTCCTGTGAGTCCAGTTTTAGAATCCGATGCTTCACTTCTGGTTTGCTGTATAGCTTGCTCCTTCTTTATGAAGATGAAACACAGAAATTCCATCGGAATTAAATTCAAAAGGCTCAATGCCGACTTAAGTACAAGGGGACTGACACTCTAACTTTCTAAGATTTCAACCTCTCCTGTGAGGCCAGTTTTAGATTCCGATGCTTCACTTCAGGTTTACTGTATTCCTTGCACCTTCTTATTGACAATGAAACACAGAAATTGCATCGGAATTAAATTCAAAAGACACAATGCCGACTTAAGTACAAGAGGACTGACACTCTAACTTTCTATGATTTGAACCTCTCCTGTGAGTTCAGTTTTAGGTTCCGATGCTTCACTTCAGGTTTACTGTATACCTTGCACCTTCGTATTGACGATGAAAACAGAAATTGCGTCGGAATTAAATTCAAAAGGCACAATGCCGACTTAAGTACAAGCGGACTGACACTGTAACTATCTATGATTTGAACTTCTCCTGTGAGTCCAGTTTTATATTTCGATGCTTCACTTCAGGTTTACTATATACCTTGCACCTTCTTATTGACGATGAAACACAGAAATTGCATTCGAATTGAATACAAAAGCCACAATGCCGACTTAAGTACAAAAGCACTGACACTCTCACTTTCTACGATTTGAAACCCTCCCGTGAGTCCAGTTTTAGATTCCGATGCTTCACGTCAAGATTACTGTATACCTTGCACCTTCTTATTGAGGATGAAGCACATAAATTGCATCCGAATTTAATACAAAATGCACAATGCCGACTTAAGTACATGAGGATTGACACACTAACTTTGTATGAGTTGGACCTCTCCTGTGAGTCCAGTTTTAGATTCCGATGCTTCACTTCAGGTTTACTGTGTACCTTGCACCTTCTTTTTGACGATGATACACAGAAATTGCAACCGAATTTAATACAAAAGGCACAATGCCAACTAAAGTACAAGAGGTCTGACACTCTCACTTTCTATGATTTGAAGCTCTCCTGTGAGTTCAGTTTTAGATTCCGATGCTTCACTTCAGGTTTACTGTATACCGTGCACCTTCTTATTGACGATGAAACACAGAAATTGCATCCGAATTTAATTCAAAAAGGACAACGCCGACTTAAGTAAAGGAGGACTGACACTCTCACTTTTTATGGTATGAACCTCTCCTGTGAGTCCAGTTTTAGATTCTGATGCTTCACTTCAGGTTTACTGTATCCCTTGGACCTTCTTATTGACGATGAAACGCAGAAATTGCATCCGGATTTAATGCAAAAGGCACAATGCCGACGTAAGTAAAAGAGGACTGACACCCTCTCTTTCTATGATTTGAACCTCTCCTGTGAGGCCAGTTTTAGATTCCGATGCTTCACTTCAGGTTTACTGTATACCTTGCACCTTCTTATTGACAATGAAACACAGAAATTGCATCGGAATTTAATTAAAAAGACACAATGCCGACTTAAGTACAAGAGGACTGACACTGTAACTTTCTATGATTTGAACCTCTACTGTGTGTCCAGTTAAAGATTCCGATGCTTCACTTCAGGTTTACTGTATACCTTGCACCTTCTTATTGACGATGAAACGCCGAAATTGCATCCGGATTAAATACAAAAGGCACAATGCCAACGTAAGTGAAAGAGGACTGACACTCTCCCCTTCTACGATTTGAACCTCTCCTGTGAGTCCACTTTTAGATTCCGATGCTTCCGTTCAGGTTTACTGTATACCGTGGACCTTCTTATTGACGATGAAACACAGAAATTGCATCCGAATTTAATACAAAAGGCACAATGCCGACTCAAGTACAAGAGGACTGACACTCTCTCTTTCTATGATTTGCACCTCTCCTGTGAGTCCAGTTTTACATTCCAATGCTTCACTTCAGGTTTACTGTATCCCTTGGACCTTGTCATTGTCGATGAAACACAGAAATTGCATACGAATTTAATACAAAAGCACAATGCCGACGTAAGTAAAAGAGGAATGACACTCTCTCTTTCTATGATTTGAACCACTCCTGTGTGTCCAGTTTTAGATTCCGATGCTTCACGTCAAAATTACTGTATACCTTGCACCCTCTTATTGATGATGAAACACAGAAACTGCATCCGCATTTAATACAAAAGGCACAATGCCGACTTAAGTACAAGAGGACTGACACTCTCACTTTCTACGATTTGAACCTCCCCCGTGAGTCCAGTTTTAGATTCCGATGCTTCACGTCAAGATTACTGTATACCTTGAACCTCCTTATTGAGGATGAAGCACATATATTGCATCCGAATTTAATACAAAATGCACAATGCCGACTTAAGTACATGAGGACTGACACACTAACTTTCTACGAGTTGAACCTCTCCTGTGAGTCCAGTTTTAGATTCCGATGCTTCACTTCAGGTTTACTGTATACCTTGCACCTTCTTTTTGACGATGATACACAAAAATTGCACCCGAATTTAATACAAAACGCACAATGCCGATTAAAGTACAAGAGGTCTGACACTCTCGCTTTCTATGATTTGAAGCTCTCCTGTGAGTTCAGTTTTAGATTCCGATGCTTCACTTCAGGTTTACTGTTACCTTGCACCTTCTTATTAACGATGAAACACAGAAATTGCATCCGAATTTGGTACAAAAGGCACAATGCCGATTTAAGTATAAGAGGACTGATACTTTCACTTTCAGCGATTTGAACCTCTCCTGTGAGTCCAGTTTTAGATTCCGATGCTTCACTTCAGGTTTGCTGTATACCTTGCACCTTGTTATTGACGATGAAACACAGAAATTGCATCCGAATTTAATACAAAAGGCACAATGCCGACTTAAGTACAAGAGGACTGACACTCTCACGTTCTACGATTTGAACCTCTCCTGTGAGTCCAGTTTTCGATTCCGATGCTTCACTTCAGGTTTACTGTATCCCTTGGACCTTCTTATTGCGATGAAACACAGAAATTGCATCCGAATTTAATACAAAAGGCACAATGCCTGCTTAAGTAAATGAGGACTGACACTCTCACTTTCTATGATTTGAACCTCTCCTGTGAGTCCAGTTTTGGATTCCGATGCTTCACTTCAGGTTTACCTTATATCTTGCACCTTCTTATTGAAGACGAAACACAGAAATTGCATCCGAATTTAATTCAAAAGGCAGAATGCCGACTTAAGTAAAGGAGGACTGACACTCTCAGTTGTTATGAAGTGAACCTCTCCTGTGAGTCCAGTTTTAGATTCCGATGCTTCACTTCAGGTTTACTGTATCCCTTGGACTTTCTTATTGACGATGAAACGCAGAAATAACATCCGGATTTAATGCAAAAGTTACAATGCCGACGTAAGTAAAAGAGGACTGACACCCTCTCTTTCTATGATGTGAACCTCTCCTGTGAGTCCAGTTTTAGATTCCGATGCTTCCCATCAGGTTTACTGTATACCTCGGACCTTCTTATTGAGGATGAAACACAGAAATTGCATCCGAATTTAATACAAAAGGCACAATGCCGACATAAGTAAAAGAGGACTGAGACTCTCTCTTTCTATGGTTTGAACCTATCCTGTGAGTCCAGTTTTAGATTCCGATGCTTCACGTCAGGTTTACTGTATCCCTTGGACCTTCTCAATGACGATGAAACACAGAAATTGCATCCGAATTTAATACAAAAGGCACAATGCCGTCTTAAGTTAAAGAGGAATGACACTCTCTCATTCTATGATTTGAACCTCTCCTGTGTGTCCAGTTTTAGATTCCGTTGCTTCCCTTCAGGTTTACTGTATACCTCGGACCTTCTTATTGACGATGAAACACAGAAATTGCATCCGAATTTAATACAAAAGGCACAATGCCGACATAAGTAAAAGAGGACTGACACTCTCTCTTTCTATGGTTTCAACCTTTCCTGTGAGACCAGTTTTAGATTCCGATGCTTCACGTCAAGATTACTGTATACCTTGCACCTTCTAATTGACGATGAAACACAGAAATTGCATCCGAATTTAATACAAAAGGCACAATGCCGACTTAAGTACTAGAGGACTGACACTCTCACTTTCTATGATTTGAACCTCTCCTGTGAGTCCAGCTTTAGATTCCGATGCCTCACTTCAGGTTTACTGTATACCTTGCACCTTCTTATTGACGATGAAACACAGAAATTGCATCCGAATTTATTACAAAAGGCACATTGCCGACTGGAGTACAAGAGGACTGAAACTCTCACTTTCTATGATTTGAACCTCTCCTGTGAGTCCAGTTTTACATTCCGATGCTGCACTTCAGGTTTACTGTATACCTTGCACATTCTTATTGACGATGAATCACAGAAACTGCATCCGAAATTAATACAAGATGCACAATGTAGACTTAAGTACAAGAGGACTGACACTCTCACTGTCTATGATTTGAACCTATCCTGTGACTCCGGTTTTAGATTCCGATGCTTCTCTTCAGGTTTACCGTATACCTTGCACCTTCTAATTGACGATGAAACAAAGAAATTGCATCCGAATTTACTACAAAAGACACATTGCCGACTTAAGTACAAGAGGACTGACACTATCGCTTTCTTCGATTTGAACCCCTCCTGTGAGTCCAGTTTTTTATTCCGATGCTTCACGTCAAGATTACTGTACACCTTGCACCTTCTTACTGACGATGAAACACAGAAATTACATCCGTATTTAATACAAAAGGCACAATGCCGACTTAAGTACAAGTGGTCTGACACTCTCACTTTCTATAATTCGAACCTCTCCTGTGAGTCCAGTTTTAGAATCCGATGCTTCCATTCAGGTTTACTGTATACCTTGCACCTTCTTATTGACGATGAAACACAGAAATTGCATCCGAATTTGAAACAATATTCACAATGCCGACTTAAGTACAAGAGGACTGACACTCTAATATTCCATGGTTTCAACCTCTCCTGTGAGTCCAGTTTTAGATTCCGATGCTTCACTTCAGGTTTACTGTATACCTTGCACCTTCTTATTGACGATGTAACACAGAAGTTCCATCGGAATTAAATTCAAAAGGCACAATGCCGACTTAAGTACAAGACGACTAACTCTCTCACTTTCTATGGTTTGAACCCCTCCTGTGAGTCCAGTTTTAGAATCCGTTGCTTCACTTCTGGTTTACTGTATACCTTGCTCCTTCTTATTGAAGATGTAACACAGAAGTTCCATCGGAATTAAATTCAAAAGGCACAATGCCGACTTAAGAACAAGGGGACTGACACTCTAAATTTCTAAGATTTGAACCTCTCCTGTGAGTCCAGTTTTAGATTATGATGCTTCACTTCAGGTTTACTGTATACCTTGTACCTTAAAATTGACAATGAAACACAGAAATTGCATCGGAATTAAATTCAAAAGACACAATGCCGACATAAGTACAAGAGGACTGACACTCTAACTATCTATGATTTGAACCTCACCTGCGAGTCCAGTTTTAGATTCCGATGCCTCACTTCAGGTTTACTGTATCCCTTGGACCTTCTAATTGACGATGAATCACAGAAATTGCATCCGAATTTCATACAAAAGGCACAATGCCGACTTAAGTACAAGAGGACTGACACTCTCACTTTCTATGATTTGAACCTCTACTGTCAGTCCAGTTTAAGATTCCGATGCTTCACTTCAGGTTTACTGTATACCTTGCACCTTCTTATTGACGATGAAACACAGTAATTGCATCCGAATTTAATACAAAAGGCACATTGCCGACTTAAGTACAAGAGGACTGACACTCTCCCTGTCTATGATTAGAACCTCTCCTGTGAGTCCAGTGTTAGATTCCGAGGCTTCACTTTATGTTTACTGTATCCCTTGGACCTTCTTATTGGCGATGAAACGCAGAAATTGCATCCGGATTTAATGCAAAAGGCACAATGCCGACGTAAGTAAAAGAGGACTGACACCCTCACTTTCTATGATTTGAATCTCTCCCGTGAGTCCAGTTTTAGATTCCGATGCTTCCCTTCAAGTTTACTGTATACCTAGCACCTTCTTATTGACGATGAAACACAGAAATTGCATCCGAATTTAATACAATGTTCACAATGCCGACTTAAGTACAAGAGGACTGACACTCTAACTTTCCATGGTTTGAACCTCTCCTGTGAGTCCAGTTTTAGATTCCGATGCTTCACTTCAGCTTTACTGTAGACCTCGGACCTTCTTATTGACGATGAAACACAGAAATTGCATCCGAATTGAATTCAAAAGGCACAATGCCGACTTAAGTAAAAGAATGCTGACACTCTAAGTTTCTTTGATTAGAACCTCTCCTGTGAGTCCAGTTTTAGATTCCGATGCTTCACTTCAGGTTTACTGTATACCTTGGTCCTTCTTACTGACGATGAAACACAGATTTTGCATCTGAATTCAATACAAAAGGCACATTGCCGACTTAAGTACAAGACGACTGACTCTCTCACTTTCTATGATTTGAACCCCTCCTGTGAGTCCAGTTTTAGAATCCGATGCTTCACTTCTGGTTTACTGTATACCTTGCTCCTTCGTTTTGAAGATGAAACACAGAAATTCCATCGGAATTAAATTCAAAAGGCACAATGCCGACTTAAGTACAAGCGGACTGACACTCTAACTACCTATGATTTGAACCTCTCCTGTGAGTCCAATTTTAGATTCCGATGCTTCACTTCAGGTTTACTGTATCCCTTGGACCTTCTAATTGACGATGATACACAGAAATTGCATCCGAATTTAATACAAAAGGTACAATGCCGACTTAAGTACAAGAGGACTGACACTCTCATTTTCTATGATTTGAACCTCTACTGTGTGTCCAGTTTAAGATTCCGATGCTTCACTTCAGGTTTACTGTATACCTTGCACCTTCTTATTGACAATGGAACACAGAAATTGCATCGGAATTAAATTCAAAAGACACAATGCCGACTTAAGTACAAGAGGACTTAAACTCTAACTTTCTATGATTTGAACCTCTCTTGTGAGTCCAGTTTTAGGTTCCGATGCTTCACTTCAGGTTTACTGTATACCGTGCACCTTCGTATTGACGATGAAACACAGAAATTGCGTCGGAATTAAATTCAGAAGGCACAATGCCGACTTAAGTACAAGCGGACTGACACTCTAACTATCTGTGATTTGAACCTCTCCTGTGAGTCCAGTTTTAGATTACGATGCTTCACTTCAGGTTTACTATATCCCTTGGACCTTCTAATTGACGATGAAACACAGAAATTGCATCCGAATTTAATACAAAAGGCACAATGCCGACTTAAGTACAAGAGGACTGACACTCTCACTTTCTGTGATATGAACCTCTCCTGTGAGTCCAGTTTTAGATTCCGATGCTTCACTTCAGGTTTACTGTATACCTTGCACCTTCTTATTGACGATGAAACACAGAAATTGCATCCGAATTTATTACAAAAGGCACAATGCCGATTTAAGTACAAGAGGACTGACACTCTCACATTCTACGATTTGAACCTCTCCTGTGAGTCCAGTTTTAGATTCCGATGCTTCACTTCAGGTTTACTGTATACCTTGCACCTTCTTATTGACGATGAAACACAGAAATTGCATCCGAATTTAATACAAAATGCACAATGCCGTCTTACGTACAAAGGGACTGACACTCTAACTTTCTAAGATTTGAACCTCTCTTGTGAGGCCAGTTTTAGATTCCGATGCTTCACTTCAGATTTACTGTATACCTTGCACCTTCTTGTTGACAAGGAAACACAGACATTGCATCGGAATTAAATTCAAAAGGCACAATGCCGACTTAAGTACAAGCGGACTGACACTCTAACTACCTATGATTTGAACCTCTCCTGTGAGTCCAGTTTTAGATTCCGATGCTTCACTTCAGGTTTACTGTATCCCTTGGACCTTCTAATTGACGATGAAACACAGAAATTGCATCCGAATTTAATACAAAAGGCACAATGCCGACTTAAGTACAAGAGGACTGACACTCTCATTTTCTATGATTTGAACCTCTACTGTGTGTCCAGTTTAAGATTCCGATGCTTCACTTCAGGTTTACTGTATACCTTGCACCTTCTTATTGACAATGGAACACAGAAATTGCATCGGAATTAAATTCAAAAGACACAATGCCGACTTAAGTGCAAGAGGACTGACACTCTAACTTTCTATGATTTGAACCTCTCTTGTGAGTCCAGTTTTAGGTTCCGATGCTTCACTTCAGGTTTACTGTATACCGTGCACCTTCGTATTGACGATGAAACACAGAAATTGCGTCGGAATTAAATTCAAAAGGCACAATGCCGACTTAAGTACAAGCGGACTGACACTCTAACTATCTGTGATTTGAACCTCTCCTGTGAGTCCAGTTTTAGATTCCGATGCTTCACTTCAGGTTTACTATATCCCTTGGACCTTCTAATTGACGATGAAACACAGAAATTGCATCCGAATTTAATACAAAAGGCCCAATGCCGACTTAAGTAAAAGAGGAATGACACTCTCTCTTTCTATGATTTGAACCTCTCCTGTGTGTCCAGTTTTAGATTCCGATGCTTCACGTCAAAATTACTGTATCCCTTGCACCTTCTTATTGACGATGAATCACAGAAATTGCATCCGAATTTAATACAAAAGGCACAAGGCCGACTTAAGTACAAGAGGACTGACACTCTCACTTTCTGTGATATGAACCTCTCCTGTGAGTCCAGTTTTAGATTCCGATGCTTCACTTCAGGTTTACTGTATACCTTGCACCTTCTTATTGACGATGAAACACAGAAATTGCATCCGAATTTAATACAAAATGCACAATGCCGTCTTACGTACAAGGGGACTGACACTCTAACTTTCTAAGATTTGAACCTCTCTTGTGAGGCCAGTTTTAGATTCCGATGCTTCACTTCAGGTTTACTGTATACCTTGCACCTTCTTATTGACAAGGAAACACAGACATTGCATCGGAATTAAATTCAAAAGGCACAATGCCGTCTTAAGTACAAGAGGACTGACACTCTAACTATCTATAATTTGAACCTCTCCTGTGAGTCCAGTTTTAGATTCCGATGCTTCACTTCAGGTTTACTGTATCCCTTGGACCTTCTAATTGACGATGAAACACAGAAATTGCATCCGAATTTAATACAAAAGGCACAATGCCGACTTAAGTACACGAGGATTGACACTCTCATTTTCTATGATTTGAACCTTTTCTGTGAGTCCAGTTTTAGATTCCGATGCTTCACTCCAGGTATACTGTATCCCTTGGACCGTCTAATTGACGATGAAACACAGTAATTGCATCCGAATTTAATACAAATGGCACAATGCCGACTTAAGTACACGACGACTGACACCCTCTCTTTCTCTGATTTGAACATCTCCTGTGAGTCCAGTTTTAGATTCCGATGCTTCCCTTCAGGTTTACTGTATACCTTGGACCTTCTTGTTGACGATGAAACACAGAAATTGCATCCGAATTTCATACAAAAGGCACAATGCCGACATAAGTAAAAGAGGACTGACACTCTCTTTTTCTATGGTTTGAACCTTTCCTGTGAGTCCAGTTTTAGATTCCGATGCATCACGTCAGGTTTACTGTATCCCTTGGACCTTCTCAATGACGATGAAACACAGAAATTGCATACGAATTTAATACAAAAGGCACAATGCCGACTTAAGTACAAGTGGACTCACACTCTCACTTTCTGTGATTTGAACCTCTCCTGTGAGTCCAGTTTTAGAATCCGATGCTTCACTTCAGGTTTACTGTATACCTTGCACCTTCTTATTGACGATGAAACACAGAAATTGCATCCGAATTTAATACAATACTCACAATGCCGACTTAAGCACAAGAGGACTGACACTCTAACTTTCCATGGTTTGAACCTCTCCTGTGAGTCCAGTTTTAGATTCCGATGCTTCACTTCAGCTTTACTGTATACCTCGGACCTTCTTATTGACGATGAAACACAGAAATTGCATCCGAATTGAAATCAAAAGGCACAATGCCGATTTAAGTACAAGAGGACTGACACTCTCACTTTCTACGATTTGAACCTCTCCTGTGAGTCCAATTTTAGATTCCGATGCTTCACTTCAGGTTTACTGTATACCTTGCACCTTCTTATTGACGATGAAACACAGAAATTGCATCCGAATTTAATACAAAATGCACAATGCAATCTTACGTACAAGGGGACTGACACTCTAACTTTCTAAGATTTGAACCTCTCTTGTGAGGCCAGTTTTAGATTCCGATGCTTCACTTCAGGTTTACTGTATACCTTGCACCTTCTTATTGACAAGGAAACACAGAAATTGCATCGGAATTAAATTCAAAAGGCACAATGCCGACTTAAGTACAAGAGGACTGACACTGTAACTATCTATGATTTGAACCTCTCCTGTGAGTCCAGTTTTAGATTCCGATGCTTTACTTCAGGTTTACTGTATCCCTTGGACCTTCTAATTGACGATGAAACACAGTAATTGCATCCGAATTTAATACAAATGGCACAATGCCGACTTAAGTACACGACGACTGACACCCTCTCTTTCTTTGATTTGAACATCTCCTGTGAGTCCAGTTTTAGATTCCGATGCTTCCCTTCAGGTTTACTGTATACCTTGGACCTTCTTATTGACGATGAAACACAGAAATTGCATCCGAATTTAATACAAAAGGCACAATGCCGACATAAGTAAAAGAGGACTGACACTCTCTTTTTCTATGGTTTGAACCTTTCCTGTGAGTCCAGTTTTAGATTCCGATGCTTCGTGTCAGGTTTACTGTATCCCTTGGACCTTCTCAATGACGATGAAACACAGAAATTGCATCCGAATTGAAATCAAAAGGCACAACGCCGATTTAAGTACAAGAGGACTGACACTCTCACTTTCTACGATTTGACCCTCTCCTGTGAGTCCAGTTTTAGATTCCGATGCTTCACGTCAAGATTACTGTATACCTTGCACCTTCTTACTGACGATGAAACACAGAAATTGCATACGAATTTAATACAAAAGGCTCAATGCCGACTTAAGTACAAGTGGACTGACACTCTCACTTTCTGTGATTTGAACCTCTCCTGTGAATCCAGTTTTAGAATCCGATGCTTCACTTCAGATTTACTGTATACCTTGCACCTTCTTACTGACAAGGAAACACAGACATTGCATCGGAATTAAATTCAAAAGGCACAATGCCGACTTAAGTACAAGCGGACTGACACTCTAACCACCTATGATTTGAACCTCTCCTGTGAGTCCAGATTTAGATTCCGATGCTTCACTTCAGGTTTACTGTATCCCTTGGACCTTCTAATTGACGATGAAACACAGAAATTGCATCCGAATTTAATACAAAAGGCACAATGCCGACTTAAGTACAAGAGGACTGACACTCTCATTTTCTATGATTTGAACCTCTACTGTGTGTCCAGTTTAAGATTCCGATGCTTCACTTCAGGTTTACTGTATACCTTGCACCTTCTTATTGACATTGGACCACAGAAATTGCATCGGAATTAAATTCAAAAGACACAATGCCGACTTAAGTACAAGAGGACTGACACTCTAACTTTCTATGATTTGAACCTCTCTTGTGAGTCCAGTTTTAGGTTCCGATGCTTCACTTCAGGTTTACTGTATACCGTGCACCTTCGTATTGACGATGAAACACAGAAATTGCGTCGGAATTAAATTCAAAAGGCACAATGCCGACTTAAGTAAAAGAGGACTGACACTCTAACTATCTGTGATTTGAACCTCTCCTGTGAGTCCAGTTTTAGATTCCGATGCTTCACTTCAGGTTTACTATATCCCTTGGACCTTCTAATTGACGATGAAACACAGAAATTGCATCCGAATTTAATACAAAAGGCCCAATGCCGACTTAAGTAAAAGAGGAATGACACTCTCTCTTTCTATGATTTGAACCTCTCCTGTGTGTCCAGTTTTAGATTCCGATGCTTCACGTCAAAATTACTGTATCCCTTGCACCTTCTTATTGACGATGAATCACAGAAATTGCATCCGAATTTAATACAAAAGGCACAAGGCCGACTTAAGTACAAGAGGACTGACACTCTCACTTTCTGTGATATGAACCTCTCCTGTGAGTCCAGTTTTAGATTCCGATGCTTCACTTCAGGTTTACTGTATACCTTGCACCTTCTTATTGACGATGAAACACAGAAATTGCATCCGAATTTAATACAAAATGCACAATGCCGTCTTACGTACAAGGGGACTGACACTCTAACTTTCTAAGATTTGAACCTCTCTTGTGAGGCCAGTTTTAGATTCCGATGCTTCACTTCAGGTTTACTGTATACCTTGCACCTTCTTATTGACAAGGAAACACAGACATTGCATCGGAATTAAATTCAAAAGGCACAATGCCGACTTAAGTACAAGAGGACTGACACTCTAACTATCTATAATTTGAACCTCTCCTGTGAGTCCAGTTTTAGATTCCGATGCTTCACTTCAGGTTTACTGTATCCCTTGGACCTTCTAATTGACGATGAAACACAGAAATTGCATCCGAATTTAATACAAAAGGCACAATGCCGACTTAAGTACACGAGGATTGACACTCTCATTTTCTATGATTTGAACCTTTTCTGTGAGTCCAGTTTTAGATTCCGATGCTTCACTCCAGGTTTACTGTATCCCTTGGACCGTCTAATTGACGATGAAACACAGTAATTGAATCCGAATTTAATACAAATGGCACAATGCCGACTTAAGTACACGACGACTGACACCCTCTCTTTCTTTGATTTGAACATCTCCTGTGAGTCCAGTTTTAGATACCGATGCTTCCCTTCAGGTTTCCTGTATACCTTGGACCTTCTTGTTGACGATGAAACACAGAAATTGCATCCGAATTTCATACAAAAGGCACAATGCCGACATAAGTAAAAGAGGACTGACACTCTCTTTTTGTATGGTTTGAACCTTTCCTGTGAGTCCAGTTTTAGATTCCGATGCTTCACGTCAGGTTTACTGTATCCCTTGGACCTTCTCAATGACGATGAAACACAGAAATTGCATACGAATTTAATACAAAAGGCACAATGCCGACTTAAGTACAAGTGGACTGACACTCTCACTTTCTGTGATTTGAACCTCTCCTGTGAGTCCAGTTTTAGAATCCGATGCTTCACTTCAGGTTTACTGTATACCTTGCACCTTCTTATTGACGATGAAACACAGAAATTGCATCCGAATTTAATACAATACTCACAATGCCGACTTAACCACAAGAGGACTGACACTCTAACTTTCCAAGGTTTGAACCTCTCCTGTGAGTCCAGTTTTAGATTCCGATGCTTCACTTCAGCTTTACTGTATACCTCGGACCTTCTTATTGACGATGAAACACAGAAATTGCATCCGAATTGAAATCAAAAGGCACAATGCCGATTTAAGTACAAGAGGACTGACACTCTCACTTTCTACGATTTGACCCTCTCCTGTGAGTCCAGTTTTAGATTCCGATGCTTCACGTCAAGATTACTGTATACCTTGCACCTTCTTACTGACGATGAAACACAGAACTTGCATACGAATTTAATACAAAAGGCACAATGCCGACTTAAGTACAAGTGGACTGACACTCACACTTTCTGTGATTTGAACCTCTCCTGTGAATCCAGTTTTAGAATCCGATGCTTCACTTCAGGTTTACTGTATACCTTGCACCTTCTTATTGACGATGAAACACAGAAATTGCATCCGAATTTAATACAAAATGCACAATGCAATCTTACGTACAAGGGGACTGACACTCTAACTTTCTAAGATTTGAACCTCTCTTGTGAGGCCAGTTTTACATTCCGATGCTTCACTTCAGGTTTACTGTATACCTTGCACCTTCTTATTGACAAGGAAACACAGAAATTGCATCGGAATTAAATTCAAAAGGCACAATGCCGACTTAAGTACAAGAGGACTGACACTGTAACTATCTATGATTTGAACCTCTCCTGTGAGTCCAGTTTTAGATTCCGATGCTACACTTCAGGTTTACTGTATCCCTTGGACCTTCTAATTGACGATGAAACACAGAAATTGCATCCGAATTTAATACAAAAGGCACAATGCCGACTTAAGTACACGAGGACTGACGCTCTCATTTTCTATGATTTGAACCTTTTCTGTGAGTCCAGTTTTAGATTCCGATGTTTCACTCCAGGTTTACTGTATCCCTTGGACCGTCTAATTGACGATGAAACACAGTAATTGCATCCGAATTTAATACAAATGGCACAATGCCGACTTAAGTACACGACGACTGACACCCTCTCTTTCTTTGATTTGAACATCTCCTGTGAGTTCAGTTTTAGATTCCGATGCTTCCCTTCAGGTTTACTGTATACCTTGGACCTTCTTATTGACGATGAAACACAGAAATTGCATCCGAATTTAATACAAAAGGCACAATGCCGACATAAGTAAAAGAGGACTGACACTCTCTTTTTCTATGGTTTGAACCTTTCCTGTGAGTCCAGTTTTAGATTCCGATGCTTCACTTCAGCTTTACTGTATACCTTGCACCTTCTTATTGACGATGAAACACAGAAATTGCATCCGAATTTAATACAATACTCACAATGCCGACTTAAGCACAAGAGGGCTGACACTCTAACTTTCTTTGATTTGAACCTCTCCTGTGAGTCCAGTTTTAGATTCCGATGCTACACTTCAGGTTTACTGTATACCTTGGTCCTTCTTATTGACAATGAAACACAGAGTTTGCATCTGAATTCAATACAAAAGGCACAATGCCGACTTAAATACAAGACGACTGACTCTCTCAATTTCTATGATTTGAACCCCTCCTGTGAGTCCAGTTTTAGAATCCGATGATTCACTTCTGGTTTACTGTATACCTTGCTCCTTCTCATTGAAGATGAAACACATATATTCCATCGGAAATAAATTATAATGCACAATGCCGACTTAAGTACAAGGGGACTGACACTCTAACTTTCTAAGATTTGAACCTCTCCTGTGAGGCCAGTTTTAAATTCCGATGCTTCACTTCAGGTTTACTGTATACCTTGCACCTTCTTATTGACAATGAAACACAGAAATTGCATCGGAATTAAATTCAAAAGACCCAATGCCGACTTAAGTACAAGAGGACTGACACTCTAACTATCTATGATTTAAATCTCTGCTGTGAGTCCAGTTTTAGATTCCGATGCTTCACTTTAGGTTTACTGTATACCTTGAACCTTCTTATTGACGATGAAACAAAGAAATTGCATCCGAATTTAATACAAAAGGCACATTGCCGACTTAAGTACAAGAGGACTGACACTCTCACTTTCTACGATTTGAACCTCTCCTGTGAGTCCAGTTTTAGATTCCGATGCTTCACGTCAAGATTACTGTATACCTTGCACCTTCTTACTGACGATGAAACACAGAAATTGCATCCCAATTTAATACAATAGGCACAATGCCGACTTAAGTACAAGTGGACTGACACTCTCACTTTCTATGATTTGAACCTCTCCTGTGAGTCCAGTTTTAGAATCCGATGCTTCACTTCAGGTTTACTGTATACCTTCCACCTTCTTATTGAAGATGGAATACAGAAATTGCATCCGAATTTAATACAATATTCACAATGCCGACTTAAGTACAAGAGGACTGACACTCTAACTTTCCATGGTTTGAACCTCTCCTGTGAGTCCAGTTTTAGATTCCAATGCTTCACTTCAGCTTTACTGTATACCTCGGACCTTCTTATTGACGATGAAACACAGAAATTGCATCCGAATTGAATTCAAAAGGCACAATGCCGACTTAAGTAAATGAGGGCTGACACTCTAACTTTCTTTGATTAGAACCTCTCCTGTGAGTCCGGTTTTAGATTACGATGCTTCACTTCAGGTTTACTGTATACCTTGGTCCTTCTTACTGACGATGAAACACAGAGTTTGCATCTGAATTCAATACAAAAGGCACAATGCCGACTTAAGTACAAGACGACTGACTCTCTCACTTTCTATGATTTGAACCCCTCCTGTGAGTCCAGTTTTAGAATCCGATGCTTCACTTCTGGTTTACTGTATACCTTGCTCCTTCTTTTTGAAGATGAAACACAGAAATTCCAACGGAATTAAATTCAAAAGGCACAATTCCGTTTTAAGTACAAGGGGACTGACACTCTAACTTTCTAAGATTTGAACCTCTCCTGTGAGGCCACTTTTAAATTCCGATGCTTCACTTCAGGTTTACTGTATACCTTGCACCTTCTTATTGACAATGAAACACAGAAATTGCGTCGGAATTAAATTCAAAAGGCACAATGCCGACTTATGTACAAGCGGACTGACTTTCTAACTACCTATGATTGGAACCTCTCCTGTGAGTCCAGTTTTAGATTCCGATGCTTCACTTCAGGTTTACTGTATCCCTTGGACCTTCTAATTGACGATGAAACACAGAAGTTGCATCCGAATTTAATACAAAAGGCACAATGCCGACTTAAGTACTAGAGGACTGACACTCTCATTTTCTATGATATGAACCTCTACTGTGAGTCCAGTTTAAGATTCCGATGCTTCACTTCAGGTTTACTGTATACCTTGCATCTTCTTATTGACGATGAAACACAGTAATTGCACCCAAATTTAATACAAAAGGCACAATGCCGACTTAAGTACAAGAGGACTGACACTCACCCTATCTGTGATTAGAACCCCTCCTGTGAGTCCAGTTTTAGATTCCGAGGCTTCGGTTTTGGTTTACTGTATCCCTTGGACCTTCTTATTGACGATGAAACGCAGAAATTGCATCCGGATTTAATGGAAAAAACACAATGCCGACGTAAGTATAAGTGGACTGACACCCTCCCTTTCCATGATTTGAACCTCTCCTGTGAGTCCAGTTTTAGATTCCGATGCTTCCCTTCAGGATTACTGTATACCTTGGCCCTTCTTATTGACGATGAAACACAGCAATTGCATCCGAATTTAATACAAAAGGCACAATGCCGACATAAGTAAAAGAGGACTGACACTCTCTCTTTCTATGGTTTGAACCTTTCCTGTGAGTCCAGTTTTAGATTCCGATGCTTCACGTCAGGTTTACTGTATCCCTTGGACCTTCTCGATGACGATGAAACACAGAAATTGCATCCGAATTAAATACAAAAGGCACTTTGCCGACTTGAGTGCAAGAGGACTGACACTCTCACTTTCTATGATTTGATCCTCTCCTGTGAGTCCAGTTTTACATTCCGATGCTTCACTTCAGGTTTACTGTATACCTTGCACCTTCTTATTGACGATGAAAGACAGTTATTGCATCTGAATTTAATAAAAAGGCACAATGCTGACTTAAGTACAAGAGGACTGACACTCTCACTTTCTACGATATGAACCTCTCGTGTGAGTCCAGTTTTAGATTCCGATGCTTCACTTTAGGTTTACTGTATACCTTGAACCTTCTTATTGACGATGAAGCACAGAAACTGCATCCGAATTTAATACAAGAGGCGCTATGCAGACTTAAGTACAAGAGGACTGACACTCTCACTTTCTACGATTTGAACCTCTCCTGTGTGTCCAGTTTTAGATTCCGATGCTTTACTTCAGGTTTACTGTATACCTTGCACCTTCTTATTGACGATGAAACAAAGAAATTGCATCCGAATTTAATACAAAAGGCAGATTGCCGACTTAAGTACAAGAGGACTGACACTCTCACTTTCTACGATTTGAACCTCTCCTGTGAGTCCAGTTTTAGATTCCGATGCTTCACGTCAAGATTACTGTATACCTTGCACCTTCTTACTGACGACGAAACACAGAAATTGCATCCCAATTTAATACAAAAGGCACAATGCCGACTTAAGTACAAGTGGACTGACACTCTCACTTTCTATGATTTGAACCTCTCCTGTGAGTCCAGTTTTAGAATCCGATGCTTCACTTCAGGTTTACAGTATACCTTCCACCTTCTTATTGACGATGGAATACAGCAATTGCGTCCGAATTTAATACAATATTCACAATGCCGACTTAAGTACAAGAGGACTGACACTCTAACTTTCCATGGTTTGAACCTCTCCTGTGAGTCCAGTTTTAGATTCCGATGCTTCACTTCAGCTTTACTGTATACCTCGGACCTTCTTATTGACGATGAAACACAGAAATTGCATCCGAATTGAATTCAAAAGGCACAATGCCGACTTAAGTAAAAGAACGCTGACACTCTAACTTTCTTTGGTTTGAACCTCTCCTGTGAGTCCAGCTTTAGATTCCGATGCTTCACTTCAGGTTTACTGTATACCTTGGTCCTTCTTACTGACGATGAAACACAGAGTTTGCATCTGAATTCAATACAAAAGGCACAATGCCGACTTAAGTACAAGAGGACTGACACTCTCATTTTCTATGATTTGAACCTATACTGTGTGTCCAGTTTAAGATTCCGATGCTACACTTCAGGTTTACTGTATACCTTGCACCTTCTTATTGACGATGAAACAAAGAAATTGCATCCCAATTTAATACAAAAGGCACAATGCCGACTTAAGTACAAGTGGACTGACACTCTCACTTTCTATGATTTGAACCTCTCCTGTGTGTCCAGTTTTAGATTCCGATGCTTCCCTTCAGGTTTACTGTATACCTTGGACCTTCTTATTGACGATGAAAAACATAAATTGCATCCGAAATTAATACAAAAGGCACAATGCCTACTTAAGTACAAGAGGACTGACACGCTCTCTTTCTATGATTTGAACCTCTCCTGTGAGTCCAGTTTTAGATTCCGATGCTTCACTTCAGGTTTACTGTATCCCTTGGACCTTCTAATTGACGATGAAACACAGAAATTGCATACGAATTTAATACAAAAGGCACAATGCCGACTTAAGTAAAAGAGGAATGACACTCTCTCTTTCTATGATTTGAACCACTCCTGTGTGTCCAGTTTTAGATTCCGATGCTTCACGTCAAAATTACTGTATACCTTGCACCTTCTTATTGACGATGAAACACAGAAATTGCATCCGAATTTAATACAAAAGGCACAATGCCGACTTAAGTACAAGAGGACTGACTCTCTCACTTTCTGTGATTTGAACCTCTCCTGTGAGTCCAGTTTTTGATTCCGATGCTTCACTTCAGGTTTACTGTATACCTTGCACCTTCTTATTGACGATGAAACAAAGAAAGTGCATCCGAATTTATTACAAAAGGCACAATGTCGATTTAAGTACAAGAGGAATGACACTCTCACTTTCTACGATTTGAAGCTCTCCTGTGAGTCCAGTTTTAGATTCTGATGCTTCACTTCAGGATTACTGTATACCGTGCACATTCTTATTGACGATGAAACACAGAAATTGCATCCGAGTTTAATACAAAATGCACAATGACGACTTAAGTACAACAGGACTGACACTCTCACTTTCTACAATTTGAACCTCTCCTGTAGTCCAGTTTTTGTTTCCGATGCTTCACTTCAGGTTTACTGTATATCTTGCACCTTCTTATTGACGATGAAACACAGAAATTGCATCCGAATTAAATACAAAGGGCACAATGCCGACTTAAGTACAAGAGGACTGACACTCTCACTTTCTACGATTTGAACCTCCCCTGTGAGTCCAGTTTTAGATTCCGATGCTTCACTTCAGGTTTACTGTATACCTTGCACCTTCTTATTGACGATGAAACACAGAAATTGCATTCGAATTGAATACAAAATCCACTAGGCCGACTTAAGTACAAGAGCACTGACACTCTCACTTTCTACGATTTGAAACTCTCCTGTGAGTCCAGTTTTAGATTCCGGTGCTTTACGTCAAGATTACTGTATACCTTGCACCTTCTTATTGAGGATGAAGCACATAAATAGCATCCGAATTTAATACAAAATGCACAATGCCGACTTAAGTACAAGAGGACTGACACACTAACTTTCTATGAGTTGATCCTCTCCTGTGAGTCTGGTTTTAGATTCCGATGCTTCACTTCAGGTTTACTGTATACCTTGCACCTTCTTTTTCACGATGATACACAGAAATTGCAACCGAATTTAATACAAAAGGCACAATGCCGACTAAAGTACAAGATGTCTGACACTCTCACTTTCTATGATTTAAAGCTCTCCTGTGAGTTCAGTTTTAGATTCCGATGCTTCACTTCAGATTTACTGTTACCTTGCACCTTCTTATTAACGATGAAACACAGAAATTGCATCCGAATTTGGTACAAAAGGCATAATGCCGACTTAAGTACAAGAGGACTGACACTCTCACGTTCTACGATTTGAACCTCTCCTGTGAGTCCAGTTTTCGATTCCGATGCTTCACTTCAGGTTTACTGTATCCCTTGGACCTTCTTATTGACGATGAAACACAGAAATTGCATCCGAATTTAATACAAAAGGCACAACGCCTGCTTAAGTAAGAGAGGACTGACACTCTCACTTTCTATGATGTGAACCTCTCCTGTGAGTCCAGTTTTAGATTCCGATGCTACACTTCAGGTTAACTGTATACCTTGCTCATTCTTTTTGACGATGAAACACAGAAATTGCATCCGAATTGAATACAAAGGCACAATACCGACTTAAGTACAAGAGGACTGACACTCTAACTTTCCATGGTTTGAACCTCTCCTGTGAGTCCAGTTTTAGATTCCAATGCTTCACTTCAGCTTTACTGTATACCTCGGACCTTCTTATTGACGATGAAACACAGAAATTGCATCCGAATTGAATTCAAAAGGCACAATGCCGACTTAAGTAAAAGAGGGCTGACACTCTAACTTTCTTTGATTTGAACCTCTCCTGTGAGTCCAGTTTTAGATTCCGATGCTTCACTTCAGGTTTACTGTATACCTTGGTCCTTCTTACTGACGATGAAACACAGAGTTTGCATCTGAATTCAATACAAAAGGCACAATGCCGACTTAAGTACAAGACGACTGACTCTCTCACTTTCTATGATTTGAACCCCTCCTGTGAGTCCAGTTTTAGAATCCGATGCTTCACTTCTGGTTTAATGTATACCTTGCTCCTTCTTTTTGAAGATGAAACACAGAAATTCCATCGGAATTAAATTCAAAAGGCACAATGCCGACTTAAATACAAGGGGACTGACACTCTAACTTTCTAAGATTTGAACCTATCCTGTGAGGCCAATTTTAGATTCCGATGCTTCACTTCAGGTTTACTGTATACCTTGCACCTTCTTATTGACGATGAAACACAGAAATTGCATCCGAAATTAATACAAAAGGCACAATGCCCACTTAAGTACAAGAGGACTGACACTCTCACTTTCTATGATTTGAACCTCTCCTGTGAGTCCAGTTTTAGATTCCGATGCTTCACTTCAGGTTTACTGTATCCCTTGGACCTTCTCATTGACGATGAAACACAGAAATTGCATACGAATTTAATACAAAAGGCACAATGCCGACTTAAGTAAAAGAGGAATGACACGCTCTCTTTCTATGATTTGAACCACTCCGGTGTGTCCAGTTTTAGTTTCCGATGCTTCACGTCAAAATTACTGTATACCTTGCACCTTCTTATTGACGATGAAACACAGAAATTGCATCCAAATTTAATACAAAAGGCACAATGCCGACTTAAGTAGAAGAGGACTGACACTCTCACTTTCTGTGATTTGAACCTCTCCTGTGAGTCCAGTTTTTGATTCCGATGCTTCACTTCAGGTTTACTGTATACCTTGCACCTTCTTATTGACGATGAAACACAGAAATTGCATCCGAGTTTAATACAAAATGCACAATGCCGACTTAAGTACAACAGGACTGACACTCTCACTTTCTACGATTTGAACCTCTCCTGTAGTCCAACTTTTGTTTCCGATGCTTCCCTTCAGGTTTACTGTATATCTTGCACCTTCTTATTGACGATGAAACACAGAAATTGCATCCGAATTAAATACAAGGGGCACAATGCCGACTTAAGTACAAGAGGACTGACACTCTCACTTTCTACGATTTGAACCTCCCCTGTGAGTCCAGTTTTAGATTCCGATGCTTCACTTCAGGTTTACTGTATACCTTGCACCTTCTTATTGAGGATGAAGCCCATAAATAGCGTCCGAATTTAATACAAAATGCACAATGCCGACTTAAGTACAAGAGGACTGACACACTAACTTTCTATGAGTTGAACCTCTCCTGTCAGTCTAGTTTTAGGTTCCGATGCTTCACTTCAGGTTTACTGTATACCTTGCACCTTCTTTTTCACGATGATACACAGAAATTGCAACCGAATTTAATACAAAAGGCACAATGCCGACTAAAGTACAAGAGGTCTGACACTCTCACTTTCTATGATTTGAACCTCTCCTGTGAGTCCAGTTTTAGATTGCGATGCTTCACTTCAGGTTTACTGTATATCTTGCACCTTCTTATTGACGATGAAACACAGAAATTGCATCCGAATTAAATACAAGGGGCACAATGCCGACTTAAGTACAAGAGGACTGACACTCTCACTTTCTACGATTTGAACCTCCCCTGTGAGTCCAGTTTTAGATTCCGATGCTTCACTTCAGGTTTACTGTATACCTTGCACCTTCTTATTGAGGATGAAGCCCATAAATAGCATCCGAATTTAATACAAAATGCACAATGCCGACTTAAGTACAAGAGGACTGACACACTAACTTTCTATGAGTTGAACCTCTCCTGTCAGTCTAGTTTTAGATTCCGATGCTTCACTTCAGGTTTACTGTATACCTTGCACCTTCTTTTTCACGATGATACACAGAAATTGCATCCGAATTTGGTACAAAAGGCACAATGCCGATTTAAGTACAAGAGGACTGATACTTTCACTTTCTACGATTTGAACCTCTCCTGTGAGTCCAGTTTTAGATTCCGATGCTTCAATTCAGGTTTACTGTATCCCTTGGACCATCTTATTGACGATGAAACACAGAAATTGCATTCAAATTTAATACAAAAGGCACAATGCCGACTTAAGTACAAGAGGACTGACACACTCACTTTCAAAGATTTGAACCTCTCCTGTGAGTCCAGTTTTAGATTCCGATGCTTCACATCAGGTTTAGTGTATGCCTTGGACCTTCTTATTGACGATGAAACACAGAGTTTGCATCCGAATTTAATACAAAAGGCATAATGCCGACTTAGATACAAGAGGACTGACACTCTCACGTTCTACGATTTGAACCTCTCCTGTGAGTCCAGTTTTCGATTCCAATGCTTCACTTCAGGTTTACTGTATCCCTTGGACCTTCTTATTGACGATGAAACACAGATATTGCATCCGAATTTAATACAAAAGGCACAATGCCTGCTTAAGTAAAAGAGGACTGACACTCTCACTTTCTATGATGTGAACCTCTCCTGTGAGTCCAGTTTTAGATTCCGATGCTTCACTTCAGGTTTACTGTATACCTTGCACATTCTTTTTGACGATGAAACACAGAAATTGCATCCTAATTGAATACAAAGGCACAATGCCGACTTAAGTAAAAGAGGACTGACACTCTCACTTTCTATGATTTGAACCTCTCCTGTGAGTCTAGTTTTTAGATTTCGATGCTTCACTTCTGGTTTACTGTATACCGGGGACCTTCTTATTGACGATGAAACACAGAAATTGCATCCGAATTTAATACAAAAGGCACAATGCCGACTTAAGTGCAAGAGGACTGACACTCTCACTTTCTTTGATTTGAACCTCTCCTGTGAGTCCAGTTATAGATTCCGATGCTTCACTTCAGGCTTACTGTATCCCTTATACCTTCTTATTGACGATGAAACACAGAGTTTGCATCTGAATTCAATACAAAAGGCACAATGCCGACTTAAGTACAAGGGGACTAACACTCTAACTTTCTATGATTTGAACTCTCCTGTGAGTCCAGTTTTACATTCTGATGCTTCACTTGAGGATTACTGTATCCCTTGGACCTTCTTATTGACGATGAAACACAGAAATTGCATCCGAATTTAATATAAAAAGCACAAAGCCAACTTAAGTAAAAGAGGACTGACACTCTCACTTTCTACGATTTGAACCTCTCCTGTGAGTCCAGTTTTAGATTCCGAAGCTTCACTTCAGGTTTACTGTATACCTTGCACCTTCTTTTTGACGATGAAACACAGAAATTGCATCCGAATTTAATACAAAAGGCACAATGCCGACTTAAGTACAAGAGGACTGACACTCTCACTTTCTATGATTTGAACCTCTCCTGTGAGTCCAGTTTTAGATTGCGATGCTTCACTTCAGGTTTACTGTTACCTTGCACCTTCTTATTATCGATGAAAGACAGAAATTGCATCCGAATTTAATACAAACTCCACAATGCCAACTTAAGTACAAGAGGACTGACACTCTCACTTCCTACGAATTGAACCTCTCCTGTGGGTCCAGTTTTAGATTCCGATGCTTCACTTCAGGTTTACTGTATATCTTGCAACTTCTTATTGACGACGAAACACATAAATTGCGTCTCAACATAATACAAAGGCACAATGCCGACTTAAGTACAAGAGTACTGACACTCTCACGTTCTACGATTTGAACCTCTCCTGTGAGTCCAGTTTTCGATTCCGATGCTTCACTTCAGGTTTACTGTGTCCCTTATACCTTCTTATTTACGATGAAACACAGAAATTGCATTCGAATTTAATACAAAATCCACAATGCCGACCTAAGTACAAGAGGACTGACACTCTTACTTTCTATGATTTGAACCTCTCCTGTGAGTCCAGTTTTGGATTCCGATGCTTCACTTCAGGTTTACTGTTACCCTGCACTTCTTATTATCGATGAAACACAGAAATTGCATCCGAATTTAATACAAAAGGCACAATGCCGACTTAAGTACAAGAGGACTGACACTCTCACGTTCTATGATTTGAACCTCTAATGTGAGTCCAGTTTTAGATTCCGATGATTTACTTCAGGTTTACTGTATATCTTGCACCTTCTTATTGACGACGAAACACAGAAATTGCATCCGAATTTAATACAAAAACCACAATGCCGACTTAAACACAAGAGTACTGACACTCTCACGTTCTACGATTTGAACCTCTCCTGTGGGTCTTGTTTTCGATTCCGATGCTTCACTTCAGGTTTACTGTATCCCTCGGACCTTCTTATTTACGATGAAACACAGAGTTTGCATCCGAATTTAATACAAAAGGCACAATGCCCACTCAAGCACAAGAGGACTGACACTCTAACTTTCAATGATTTGAACCTCTCCTGTGAGACCAGTTTTAGATTCCGGTGCTTCACTTCAAGTTAACTGTATACCTTGGACCTTCTTATTGACGATGAAACACAGATATTGCATCCGAATTTAATACAAAGGACACAATGCCGACTTTTGTAAAAGAATACTGACACTGTCACTTTCTGTGATTTGAACCTCTCCTGTGAGTCCAGTTTTACATTCCGATGCTCCACTTCAGGTTTACTGAATACCTTGCACCCTCATATTAACGATGAAACACAGAAATTGCATCGGAATTAAATTCATAAGGCACAATGCCGACTTAAGTACAAGAGGACTGACACTCTCACTTTCTAAGATTTGAGCCTCTCCTGTGAGTCCAGTTTTAGATTCCGATGCTTCACTTCAGGATTACTGTATACCTCGGACCTTCTTATTGACGATGAAACACAGAAATTGCATCCGAATTTAGTACAATAGGGACAATGCCGACTTAAGTACAAGAGGACTGACACTCTCACATTCTATGATTTCAACCTCTCCTGTGAGTCCAGTTTTAGATTCCAATGCGTCACTTCCGGTTTACCATATACCTTGCACCTTCTTATTGACGATGAAACACAGAAATTACATCTGAATTTAATACAAAAGGCACAATGCCGACATAAGTACAAGAGGACTGACACTCTAACTTTCTATAATTTGAACCTCTCCTGTGAGTTCAGTTTTAGATTCCGATGCTTCACTTCAGGTTTACTGTATACCTTGCAACTTCTTATTGACGATGAAACATAGAAATTGCATCCGAATTTAATACAAAAGGCACATTGCCGACTTAGGTACAAGAGGACTGACACTCTCACGTTCTATGATTTGAGCCTCTCCTGTGAGTCCAGTTTTAGATTCCGATGCTTTACTTCAGGTTTACTGTATATCTTGCACCTTCTTATTGACGACGAAACACAGAGTTTGCATCCGAATTTAATACAAAAACCACAATGCCGACTTAAGTACAAGAGGACTGACACTCTATCTTTGTATGATTTGAACCTCTCCTGTGAGTCCAGTTTTAGATTCCGATGCTTCTCTTCAGGTTTACTGTATCCCTTGGACAATGTTATTGACTATGAAACACAGAAATTGCATCCGAATTTAATACAAAAGGCACAATGCCGTCTTAAGTACAAGAGGACTGACATTCTCACTTTCTATGATTTGAACGCCTCTTGTGAGTCTAGTTATAGATTCCGATGTTTCACTTCAGGTTTACTGTATGCCTGGGACCTTCTTATTGACGATGAAACACAGACATTGCATCCGAATTTAATACAAAAGGCACAATGCCGACTTAAGTACAAGCGGCCTGACACTCTCACTTTCTTTGATTTGAACCTCTCCTGTGAGTCCAGTTTTCCATTCCGATGCTTCACATCAGGATTACTGTATCCCTTGGACCATCTTATTGACGATGAAACACAGAGTTTGCATCCGAATTTAATACAAAAACCACAATGCCGACTTAAGTACAAGAGGACTGACACTCTATCTTTGTATGATTTGAACCTCTCCCGTCAGTCCAGTTTTAGATTCCGATGCTTCTCTTCAGGTTTACTGTATCCCTTGGACAATGTTATTGACTATGAAACACAGAAATTGCATCCGAATTTAATACAAAAGGCACAATGCCGACTTAAGTAGAAGAGGACCGACACTCTAACTTTCTATGATTTGAACCTCTTCGGTGAGTCCAGTTCTAGATTCCGATGCTTCACATCAGGTTTACTGTATCCCTCGGACCACCTTATTTACGATGAAACACAGAGTTTGCATCCGAATTTAATACAAAAGGCACAATGCCCACTCAAGCACAAGAGGACTGACACTCTAACTTTCAATGATTTGAACCTCTCCTGGGAGTCCAGTTTTAGATTCCGATGCTTCACTTCAAGTTTACTGTATACCTTGGACCATCTTATTGACGATGAAACACAGATATTGCATCCGAATTTAATACAAAGGACACAATGCCGACTTATGTAAAAGAATACTGACACTCTCACTTTCTGTGATTTGAACCTCTCCTGTGAGTCCAGTTTTACATTCCGTTGCTTCACTTCAGGTTTACAGAATACCTTGCACCCTCATATTGACGATGAAAAACACAGAAATTGCATCGGAATTAAATTCAAAAGGCACAATGCCGACTTAAGTACAAGAGGACTGACACTCTCACTTTCTAAGATTTGAACCTCTCCTGTGAGTCCAGTTTTAGATTCCGATGCTTCACTTCAGGATTACTGTATACCTCGGACCTTCTTATTGACGATGAAACACAGATATTGCATCCGAATTTAGTACAATAGGGACAATGCCGACTTAAGTACAAGAGGACTGACACTCTCACATTCTATGATTTCAACCTCTCCTGTGAGTCCAGTTTTAGATTCCAATGCGTCACTTCCGGTTTACCATATACCTTGAACCTTCTTATTGACGATGAAACACAGAAATTACATCTGAATTTAATACAAAAGGCACAATGCCGACATAAGTACAAGAGGACTGACACTCTAACTTTCTATAATTTGAACCTCTCCTGTGAGTTCAGTTTTAGTTTCCGATGCTTCACTTCAGGTTTACTGTATACCTTGCAACTTCTTATTGACGATGAAACATAGAAATTGCATCCGAATTTAATACAAAAGGCACAATGCCGACTTAAGTAAAAGAGGACTGACACTCTCACTTTCTGTGATTTGAACCTCTCCTGTGAGTCCAGTTTTAGATTCCGATGCTACTCTTCAGGTTTACTGTATCCCTCGGACCTTCTTATTTACGATGAAACACAGAGTTTGCATCCGAATTTAATACAAGAGGCACAATGCCGTCTTAAGTACAAGAGGACTGACATTCTCACTTTCTATGATTTGAACGCCTCTAGTGAGTCTAGTTATAGATTCCGATGTTTCACTTCAGGTTAACTGTATACCTGGGACCTTCTTATTGACGATGAAACACAGAAATTGCATCCGAATTTAATACAAAAGGCACAATGCCGACTTAAGTACAAGCGGACTGACACTCTCACTTTCTTTGATTTGAACCTCTCCTGTGAGTCCAGTTTTACATTCCGATGCTTCACTTCAGGTTTACAGAATACCTTGCACCCTCATATTGACGATGAAACACAGAAATTGCATCGTAATTAAATTCAAAAGGCACAATGCCGACTTAAGTACAAGAGGACTGACACCCTCACGTTCTATGATTTGAACCTCTCCAGTGAGTCCAGTTTTAGATTCCGATGCTTTACTTCAGGTTTACTGTATATCTTGCACCTTCTTATTGACGACGAAACACAGAAATTGCATCCGAATTTAATACAAAAGGCACAATGCCGACTTAAACACAAGAGTACTGACACTCTCACGTTCTACGATTTGAACCCCTCCTGTGAGTCTTGTTTTCGATTCCGATGCTTCACTTCAGGTTTACTGTATCCCTTGGACCTTCTTATTGACGATGAAACACAGAATTTGCATCCGAATTTAATACAAGAGGCACAATGCCGTCTTAAGTACAAGAGGACTGACATTCTCACTTTCTATGATTTGAACGCCACTTGTGAGTCTAGTTATTGATTCCGATGTTTCACTTCAGGTTAACTGTATACCTGGGACCTTCTTATTGACGATGAAACACAGAAATTGCATCCGAATTTAATACAAAAGGCACAATGCCGACTTAAGTACAAGCGGACTGACACTCTCACTTTCTTTGATTTGAACCTCTAGTGTGAGTCCAGTTTTCCATTCCGATGCTTCACTTCAGGTTTACTGTATCCCTTGGACCATCTTAATGACGATGAAACACAGAGTTTGCATCCGAATTTAATACAAAAACCACAATGCCGACTTAAGTACAAGAGGACTGACACTCTATCTTTGTATGATTTGAACCTCTCCTGTGAGTCCAGTTTTAGATTCCGAAGCTTCTCTTCAGGTTTACTGTATCCCTTGGACAATGTTATTGACTATGAAACACAGAAACTGCATCCGAATTTAATACAAAAGGCACAATGCCGACTTAAGTACAAGAGGACCGACACTCTAACTGTCTATGATTTGAACCTCTACTGTGAGTCCAGTTCTAGATTCCGATGCTTCACTTCAGGTTTACTGTATCCCTCGGACCTTCTTATTTACGATGAAACACAGAGTTTGCATCCGAATTTAATACAAAAGGCACAATGCCCACTCAAGCACAAGAGGACTGACACTCTAACTTTCCATGATTTGAACCTCTCCAGTGAGACCAGTTTTAGATTCCGATGCTTCACTTCAAGTTTACTGTATACCTTGAACCTTCTTATTGACGATGAAACACAGATATTGCATCCGAATTTAATACAAAGGACACAATGCCGACTTATGTAAAAGAATACTGACACTCTCACTTTCTGTGATTTGAACCTCTCCTGTGAGTTTAGTTTTACATTCCGATGCTTCACTTCAGGTATACTGAATACCTTGCACCCTCATATTGACGATGAAACACAGAAATTGCATCGGAATTAAATTCAAAAGGCACAATGCCGACTTAAGTACAAGAGGACTGACACTCTCACTTTCTAAGATTTGAACCTCTCCTGTGAGTCCAGTTTTAGATTCCGATGCTTCACTTCAGGATTACTGTATACCTCGGACCTTCTTATTGACGATGAAACACAGAAATTGCATCCGAATTTAGTACAATAGGCACAATGCCGACTTAAGTACAAGAGGACTGACACTCTCACATTCTATGATTTCAACCTCTCCTGTGAGTCCAGTTTTAGATTCCAATGCGTCACTTCCGGTTTACCATATACCTTGCACCTTCTTATTGACGATGAAACACAGAAATTACATCTGAATTTAATACAAAAGGCACAATGCCGACATAAGTACAAGAGGACTGACACTCTAACTTTCTATAATTTGAACCTCTCCTGTGAGTTCAGTTTTAGATTCCGATGCTTCACTTCAGGTTTACTGTATACCTTGCAACCTCTTATTGATGATGAAACATAGAAATTGCATCCGAATTTAATACAAAAGGCACAATGCCGACTTAAGTAAAAGAGGACTGACACTCTCACTTTCTGTGATTTGAACCTCTCCTGTGAGTCCAGTTTTAGATTCCGATGCTACACTTCAGGTTTACTGTATCCCTCGGACCTTCTTATTTACGATGAAACACAGAGTTTGCATCCGAATTTAATACAAAAGGCACAATGACCACTTAAGCACAAGAGGACTGAGACTCTAACTTTCAATGATTTGAACCTCCCCTGTGAGACCAGTTTTAGATTCCGATGCTTCACTTTAAGTTTACTGTATACCTTGGACATTCTTATTGACGATGAAACACAGATATTGCATCCGAATTTAATAGAAAAGGCACAATGCCGACTTAAGTACAAGTGGACTAACACTCTCACTTTCTATGATTTGAACCTCTCCTGTGAGTCCAGTTTTAGATTCCGATGCTTCACCTCAGGTTTACTGTATACGTTGCACCTTCTTATTTACGATGAAGCACAGAAATTGCATCCGAATTTAGTACAATAGGCACAAATCCGATTTAAGTACAAGAGGACTGACACTCTCACTTTCTACGATTTAAAACTCTCCTGTGAGTCCAGTTTTAGATTCCGATGCTTCACGTAAAGATTACTGTATACCTTGCACCTTCTTATTGACGATGAAACACATAAATTGCATCCGAATTTAGTACTAAATGCACAATGCCGACTTAAGTACAAGAGGACTGACACTCTAACTTTCTTTGATTTGAATCTCTCCTGTGAGTCTAGTTTTAGATTCCGATGCTTCACTTCAGGTTTACTGTATCCCTTGGACCTTCTTATTGACGATAAATCACAGAAATTGCACCCGGATTTATTACAAAAGGCACAATGCCGACATAAGTACTAGAGGACTGAGACCCTAATTTTCTATGAGTTGAACCTCTCCTGTGAGTCCAGTTTTAGATTCCGATGCTTCACTTCAGGGTTACTGTATCCCTTGGACCTTCCTATTGACGATGAAACACAAATATTGCATACGAATTTAATACAAAAGGCACAATGCCGACTTAAGTAAAAGAGGACGGACACTCTCACTTTCTATGATTTGAACCTCTAATGTGAGTCCAGTTTTAGATTCCGATGCTTCTCTACAGATTTACTGTATCCCTTGGACCTTCTTATTGACGATGAAACACAGAAATTGCATCCGAATTTAATACAAAAGGCACAATGCAGACATAAGTACAAGTGGACTGACACTGTAACTTTCTATGATTTGAACCTCTCCTGTGAGTCCAGTTTTAGATTCCGATGCTTCACTTCAGGTTTACTGTATCCCTTGGACATTCTTATTGTCGATGAAACACAGAAATTGCATCCGAATTTAATAGAAAAGGCACAATGCCGACTTAAGTACAAGTGGACTAACACTCTCACTTTCTATGATTTGAACCTCTCCTGTGAGTCCAGTTTTAGATTCCGATGCTTCACCTCAGGTTTACTGTATACGTTGCACCTTCTTATTTACGATGAAGCACAGAAATTGCATCCGAATTTAGTACAATAGGCACAAATCCGATTTAAGTACAAGAGGACTGACACTTTCACTTTCTACGATTTGAACCTCTCCTGTGAGTCCAGTTTTAGATTCCGACGTTTCACTTCAGGTTTACTGTATACCTTGCTCCTTCTTATTGAAGATGAAAGACAGAAATTGCATCCGAATATAATACAAAATGCACAATGCCGGCTTAAGTACAAGAGGACTGACACTCTCACTTTCTACGATTTGAACCTCTCCTGTGAGTCCAGTTTTAGATTCCGATGCTTCACTTCAGGTTTACTGTATATCTTGCGGCTTCTTATTGACGATGAAACACAGAAATTGCATCCGAATTTAATACAAAAGGCACAATGCCGACTTACAAGAGGACTGACACTCTCACGTTCTACGATTTGAACCTCTCCTGTAAGTCCAGTTTTCGATTCCGATGCTTCACTTCAGGGTTACTGTATCCCTTGGACCTTCGTATTGACGAGGAAACACAGAAATTGCATCCGAATTTAATACAAAAAGCACAATGCCGACTTAAGTAAAAGAGGACTGACACTCCCACTTTTTATAATGTGAACCTCTCCTGTGAGTCCAGTTTTAGATTCCGATGCAACACTTCAGGCTTACTGTATCCCTTGGACCATCTGATTGACGATGAAACACAGAAATTGCATCCGAAATCAACACAAAAGGCACAATGCCGACTTAAGTACAAGAGGACTGACACTCTCACTTTCTTTGATTTGAACCTCTCCTGTGAGTCCAGTTTTACATTCCGATGCTTCACTTCAGGTTTACTGTATCCCTTGGACCTTCCTATTGACGATGAAACACAGAGTTTGCATCCGAATTTAATACAAAAGGCACAATGCCGACTTAAGTAGAAGAGGACTGACACTCTAACTTAGTATGATTTGAACCTCTCCTAGGAGTCCAGTTTTCGATTCCGATGGTTTACTTCAGGTTTACTGTAACCCTTGGACCTTCTATTTGACGATGAAACACAGATATTGCATCCGAATCTAATACAAAAGGCACAATGCCGACTTCAGTAAAAGAGGACTGACACTCTCACTTTCTGTGATTTGAACCTCTCCTGTGAGTCCAGTTTTAGTTTCCGATGGTACACTTCAGGTTTACTGTATACCTTGGACCTTCTTATTGACGATGAGACCCAGTAATAGCAACCGAATTTAATACAAAAGGCATAATGCCGACTTAAGTACAAGACGACTGACACTCTAACTGTCTAAGTTTTGAACCTCTCCTGTGAGTCCAGTTTTAGATTCTGATGCTTTACTTCAGCTTTACTGTATCCCTTGGACCTTCTTTTTGATGATGAAACACGGAAATTGCATCCGAATTTAATACAAAAAGCACAATGCCAACTTAAGTAAAGGAGGACTGACACTCTCACTTTTTATAACGTGAACCTCTGCTGTGATTCCAGTTTTAGATTCCGATGCATCACTTCAGGTTTACTGTATACCTTGGACCTTCTTATTGACGATAAAACACAGAGTTTGCATCCGAATTTCGTACAAAAGGCACAATGCCGACTTAAGTACAAGAGGACTGTCACTCTAACTTTCTATGATTTGAACCTCTCCTGTGAGTCCAGTTCTAGATTCCGATGCTTCACTTCGGGATTACTGTATCCCTTGGACCTTCTTATTTACGATGAAACACAGAGTTTGCACCCGAATATAATACAAAAGGCACAATGCCGACTTCAGTAAAAGAGGACTGACACTCTCACTTTCTGTGATTTGAACCTCTCCTGTGAGTCCAGTTTTAGTTTCCGATGGTACACTTCAGGTTTACTGTATACCTTGGACTTTCTCATTGACGATGAGACCCAGTAATTGCATTAGAATTTAATACAAAAGGCACAATGCCGACTTAAGTGCAAGAGGACCGACACTCTAACTGTCTAAGTTTTGAAACTCTCCTGTGAGTCCAGTTTCAGATTCCGATGCTTCACTTCAGGTTTACTGTATCCCTTGGACCTTCTTATTTACGATGAAACAAAGAGTTTGCATCCGAATTTAATACAAAAGGCACAATGCCGACTTAAGTACAAGAGGACCGACACTCTAACTGTCTATGTTTGAACCTCTCTTGTGAGTCCAGTTTTAGATTCCGATGCTTTACTTCAGGTTTACTGTATCCCTTGGACCTTCTTTTTGACGATGAAACACAGATATTGCATCCGAATATAATACGAAAGGCACAAAGCCGACTTCAGTAAAAGAGGACTGACACTCTCACTATCGGTGATTCGAACCTCTCCTGTGACTCCAGTTTTAGATTCCGATGCTTCACTTCAGGTTTACTGTATACCTTGCACCCTCTTATTGATGTGAAACACAAAAATTGCATCGGAATTAAATTCAAAAGGCACAATGCCGACTTAAGTACAAGAGGACTGACATTTTCACTTTCTATGATTTGAACGCCACTTGTGAGTCTAGTTATAGATTCCGATGTTTCACTTCAGGTTAACTGTATACCTGGGACCTTCTTATTGACGATGAAACACAGAAATTGCATCCGAATTTAATACAAAAGGCACAATGCCGACTTAAGTACAAGCGGACTGACACTCTCACTTTCTTTGATTTGAACCTCTCCTGTGAGTCCAGTTTTCCATTCCGATGCTTCACTTCAGGTTTACTGTATCCCTTGGACCATCTTAATGACGATGAAACACAGAGTTTGCATCCGAATTTAATACAAAAACCACAATGCCGACTTAAGTACAAGAGGACTGACACTCTATCTTTGTATGATTTGAACCTCTCCTGTGAGTCCAGTTTTAGATTCCGATGCTTCTCTTCAGGTTTACTGTATCCCTTGGACAATGTTATTGACTATGAAACTAAGAAACTGCATCCGAATTTAATACAAAAGGCACAATGCCGACTTAAGTACAAGAGGACCGACACTCTAACTGTCTATGATTTGAACCTCTACTGTGAGTCCAGTTCTAGATTCCGATGCTTCACTTCAGGTTTACTGTATCCCTCGGACCTTCTTATTTACGATGAAACACAGAGTTTGCATCTGAATTTAATACAAAAGGCACAATGCCCACTCAAGCACAAGAGGACTGACACTCTAACTTTCCATGATTTGAACCTCTCCAGTGAGACCAGTTTTAGATTCCGATGCTTCACTTCAAGTTTACTGTATACCTTGAACCTTCTTATTGACGATGAAACACAGATATTGCATCCGAATTTAATACAAAGGACACAATGCCGACTTATGTAAAAGAATACTGACACTCTCACTTTCTGTGATTTGAACCTCTCCTGTGAGATTAGTTTTACATTCCGATGCTTCACTTCAGGTTTACTGAATACCTTGCACCCTCATATTGACGATGAAACACAGAAATTGCATCGGAATTGAATTCAAAAGGCACAATGCCGACTTAAGTACAAGAGGACTGACACTCTCACTTTCTAAGATTTGAACCTCTCCTGTGAGTCCAGTTTTAGATTCCGATGCTTCACTTCAGGATTACTGTATACCTCGGACCTTCTTATTGACGATGAAACACAGAAATTGCATCCGAATTTAGTACAATAGGCACAATGCCGACTTAAGTACAAGAGGACTGACACTCTCACATTCTATGATTTCAACCTCTCCTGTGAGTCCAGTTTTAGATTCCAATGCGTCACTTCCGGTTTACCATATACCTTGCACCTTCTTATTGACGATGAAACACAGAAATTACATCTGAATTTAATACAAGAGGCACAATGCCGACATAAGTACAAGAGGACTGACACTCTAACTTTCTATAATTTGAACCTCTCCTGTGAGTTCAGTTTTAGATTCCGATGCTTCACTTCAGGTTTACTGTATACCTTGCAACCTCTTATTGATGATGAAACATAGAAATTGCATCCGAATTTAATACAAAAGGCACAATGCCGACTTAACTAAAAGAGGACTGACACCCTCACTTTCTGTGATTTGAACCTCTCCTGTGAGTCCAGTTTTAGATTCCGATGCTACACTTCAGGTTTACTGTATCCCTCGGACCTTCTTATTTACGATGAAACACAGAGTTTGCATCCGAATTTATTACAAAAGGCACAATGACCACTTAAGCACAAGAGGACTGAGACTCTAACTTTCAATGATTTGAACCTCTCCTGTGAGACCAGTTTTAGATTCCGATGCTTCACTTTAAGTTTACTGTATAGCTTGGACATTCTTATTGACGATGAAACACAGATATTGCATCCGAATTTAATACAAAGGACACAATGCCGACTTGCGTAAAAGAGTACTGGCACTCTCATTTTCTGTGATTTGAACCTCTCCTGTGAGTCCAGTTTTACATTCCGATGCTTCACTTCAGGTTTACTGAATACCTTGCACCCTCATATTGACGATGAAACACAGAAATTGCATCGTAATTAAATTCAAAAGGCACAATGCCGACTTAAGTACAAGAGGACTGACACTCTCACATTCTATGATTTCAACCTCTCCTGTGAGTCCAGTTTTAGATTCCAATGCGTCACTTCCGGTTTACCATATACCTTGCACCTTCTTATTGACGATGAAACACAGAATTTACATCTGAATTTAATACAAAAGGCACAATGCCGACATAAGTACAAGAGGACTGACACTCTAACTTTCTATAATTTGAACCTCTCCTGTGAGTTCAGTTTTAGATTCCGATGCTTCACTTCAGGTTTACAGTATACCTTGCAACTTCTTATTGACGATGAAACATAGAAATTGCATCCGAATTTAATACAAAAGGCACAATGCCGACTTAAGTACAAGAGGACTGACACTCACACTTTCCATGATTTGAACGTCTCCTGTGAGTCCAGTTTTACATTCCGATGCTTCACTTCAGGTTTACTATATACCTTGCATCTTCTTATTGACGATGAAACACAGAAATTGCATTCGAATTGAATACAAAAGCCACAATGCCGACTTAAGTACAAGAGGACTGACACTCTCACTTTCTACGATTTAAAACTCTCCTGTGAGTCCAGTTTTAGATTCCGATGCTTCACGTAAAGATTACTGTATACCTTGCACCTTCTTATTGACGATGAAACACATAAATTGCAGCCGAATTTAGTACTAAATGCACAATGCCGACTTAAGTACTAGAGGACTGACACTCTAACTTTCTTTGATTTGAATCTCTCCTGTGAGTCTAGTTTTAGATTCCGATGCTTCACTTCAGGTTTACTGTATCCCTTGGACCTTCTTATTGACGATAAATCACAGAAATTGCACCCCGATTTATTACAAAAGGCACAATGCCGACTTAAGTACTAGAGGACTGACACCCTAACTTTCTATGAGTTGAACCTCTCCTGTGAGTCCAGTTTTAGATTCCGATGCTTCACTTCAGGGTTACTGTATCCCTTGGACCTTCCTATTGACGATGAAACACAAATATTGCATACGAATTTAATACAAAAGGCACAATGCCGACTTAAGTACAAGAGGACTGTCACTCTAACTTTCTATGATTTGAACCTCTCCTGTGAGTCCAGTTCTAGATTCCGATGCTTCACTTCGGGATTACTGTATCCCTTGGACCTTCTTGTTTACGATGAAACACAGAGTTTGCACCCGAATATAATACAAAAGGCACAATGCCGACTTAAGTACAAGTGGACTGACACTCTCACTTTCTATGATTTGAACCTCTCCTGTGAGTCCAGTTTTAGATTCCGATGCTTTACTTCAGCTGTACTGTATCCCTTGGACCTTCTTTTTGACGATGAAACACGGAAATTGCATCCGAATTTAATACAAAAAGCACAATGCCGACTTAAGTAAAGGAGGACTGACACTCTCACTTTTTATAACGTGAACCTCTCCTGTGAGTCCAGTTTTAGATTCCGATGCATCACTTCAGGCATACTGTATCCCTTGGACCATCTTATTGACGATGAAACACAGAAATTGCATCCGAATTCAATACAAAAAGCACAATGCCGACTTAAGTACAAGAGGACTGACACTCTCACTTTCTTTGATTTGAATCCCTCCTGTGAGTCCAGTTTTACATTCCGATGCTTCACTTCAGGTTTACTGTATACCTTGGACCTTCTTATTGACGATGAAACACAGAGTTTGCATCCGAATTTAATACAAAAGGCACAATGCCGACTTAAGTACAAGAGGACCGACACTCTAACTGTCTATGTTTGAACCTCTCTTGTGAGTCCAGTTTTAGATTCCGATGCTTTACTTCAGGTTTACTGTATCCCTTGGACCTTCTTTTTGACGATGAAACACAGATATTGCATCCGAATATAATACAAAAGGCACAATGCCGACTTCAGTAAAAGATAACTGACACTCTCACTTTCGGTGATTCGAACCTCTCCTGTGAGTCCAGTTTTAGATTCCGATGCTTCACTTCAGGTTTACTGTATACCTGGGACCTTCTTATTGACGATGAAACACTGAAATTGCATCCGAATTTAATACAAAGGGCACAATGCCGACCTAAGTAAAATAGGACTGACACTCTCACTTTTAATGATGTGAACCTCTCCTGTGAGTCCAGTTTTAGAATCCGATGCTTCACTTCAGGTTTACTGTATCCCTTGGACCATCTTATTGACGATGAGACACAGTAATTGCATCCGAATTTAATACAAAAGGCACAATGCCGACTTAAGTACAAGAGGATCGACACTCTAACTGTCTATGTTTGAACCTCTCTTGTGAGTCCAGTTTTAGATTCTGATGCTTCACTTCAGGTTTACTGTATCCCGTGGACCTTCTTATTTACGATGAAACACAGAGTTTGCATCCGAATTTAATACAAAAGGCAATTTGCCGACTTAAGTACAAGAGGACTGACACACTCTCTTTCTATGATTTGAACCTCTCCTGTGAGTCCAGTTTTAGGACCCGATGCCTCACTTCGGGTTTACTGTATCCCTTGGACCTTCTTATTGACGATGAAACACAGAAATTGCATCCGAATTTATTACAAATGGCACAATGCCGACTGACATACAAGAGGCCTGACACTTTTACTTTCTATGATTTGAACCTCTCCTGTGAGAACAGTTTTAGATTCCGATGCTTCACTTCAGGTTTACTGTATACCTTGGACCTTCTTATTGACGATGAAACACAGAAATTGTATCCGAATTTAATACAAAAGGCACAATGCCGACTTATGTAAAAGAGGACTTACACTCTCACTTTCGGTGGCTTGAACCTCTCCTGTGAGTCCAGTTTTAGATTCCGATGCTTCACTTCAGGTTTACTGTATACCTTGCACCCTATTATTGACGATGAAACACAGAAATTGCATCGGAATTAAATTCAAAAGGCACAATCCCGACTTAAGTACAAGAGGACTGACACTTGAACTTTCTATGATTTGAACCTCTCCTGTGAGTCCAGTTTTAGATTCAGATGCTTCACTTCTGATTTACTGTATACCTGGGACCTTCTTACTGACGATGAAACACTGAAATTGCATCCGAATTTAATACAAATGGCACAATGCCGACATAATTAAAAGAGGACTGACACTCTCACTTTTTATGATGTGAACCTCTCCTGTGAGTCCAGTTTTAGATTCCGATGCTTCACTTCAGGTTTACTGTATACCTTGGACCTTCTTATTGGCGATGAAACACTGAAATTGCATCCGAATTTAATACAAAAGGCACAATGCCGTCTTAAGTACAAGAGGACTGACACTCTAACATTCTATGATTTGAACCTCTCCTGTGAGTCCAGTTTTAGATTCCGATGCTTCACTTCAGGTTTACTGTATCCCTTGGACCTTCTTATTGACGATGAAACACAGAAATAGCATCCGAACTTAATACAAAAGGCACCATGCCGACTTAAGTAAAAGAGGACTGACACTCTCTCATTCTATGATTTGAACCTCTCCTGTGAGTCCAGTTTTAGAATCCGATGCTTCACATCAGGTTTACTGTATACCTTGCACCTTCTTATTGACGATGAAACACAGAAATTGCATCGGAATTTAATACAAAAGGCACAATCTCGACTTAAGTACAAGAGGACTGACACTCTCACTTTCTATGATTTGAACCTCCCCTGTGAGTCTAGTTTAGATTCGGATGCTTCACTTCAGGTTTACTGTATACCAGGAACCTTCTTATTGACGATGAAACACTGAAATTGCATCCGAATTTAATACAAAAGGCACAATGCTGACATAAGTAAAAGAGGACTGACACTCTCACTTTTTATGATGTGAACCTCTCCTGTGAGTCCAGTTGTAGATTCCGATGCTTCACTTCAGGTTTACTGTATCCCTTGGACCATCTTATTGACGATGAGACACAGTTATTGCATCCGAATTTAATACAAAAGGCACAATACCGACCAAAGTACAAGAGGACCGACACCCTAACTGTCTATGTTTTGATCCCTTCCTGCGAGTCCAGTTTTAGATTCCGATGCTTCACTGCAGGTTTACTGTATCCCTTGGACCTTCTTATTTACGATGAAACACAGAGTTTGCATCCGAATTTAATACAAAAGGCACAATGCCGACTTAAGTACAACAGGACTGACACTCTAACATTCTATGATTTGAACCTCTCCTGTGAGTCCAGTTTTAGATTCGGATGCTTCACTTCGGGTTTACAGTATCCCTTGGACCTTCTTATTGACGATGAAACACAGAAATTGCATCCGAATTTAATACAAGAGGCACAATGCCGACATAAGTAATAGAGGACTTACACTCTCACTTTCGGTGATTTGAACCTCTCCTGTGAGTCCAGTTTTAGATTCCGATGCTTCACTTCAGGATTACTGTATCCCTTGGACCTTCTTATTGACGATGAAACACAGAAATTGCATCCGAATTTAATACAAACGGGACAATGCCATCTTAAGTACAAGAGGACTGACACACTAACATTCTATGATTTGAACCTCTCCTGTGAGTCCAGTTTTAGATTCCGATGCTTCACTTCAGGTTTACTGTATCCCTTGGAGCTTCTTATTGACGATGAAACACAGAAATAGCATCTGAACTTAATACAAAAGGCACCATGCCGACTTAAGTAAAAGAGGACTGACACTCTCTCTTTCTATGATTTGAACCTCTCCTGTGAGTCCAGTTTTAGAATCCGATGCTTCACATCAGGTTTACTGTATACCTTGCACCTTCTTATTGACGATGAAACACAGAAATTGCATCGGAATTTAATACAAAAGGCACAATCTCGACTTAAGTACAAGAGGACTGACACTCTCAGTTTCTTTGATTTGAACCTCTCCTGTGAGTCTAGTTTTAGATTCCGATTTTTCACTTCAGGTTTACTGTATCCCTTGGTTCTTCGTATTGACGATGAAACACAGAAATTGCATCGGAATTATATACAAAAAGCACAATGGCGACTTAAGTAAAAGAGGCCTGACACTCTCACTTTCTGTGATTTGAACCTCCCTTGTGAGTCTAGTTTAGATTCGGATGCTTCACTTCAGGTTTACTGTATACCAGGAACCTTCTTATTGACGATGAAACACTGAAATTGCATCCGAATTTAATACAAAAGGCACAATGCTGACATAAGTAAAAGAGGACTGACACTCTCACATTTTATGATGTGAACCTCTCCTGTGAGTCCAGTTTTAGATTCCGATGCTTCACTTCAGGTTTACTGTATCCCTTGGACCATCTTATTGACGATGAGACACAGTTATTGCATCCGATTTTAATACGAAAGGCACAATGTCGACCAAAGTACAAGAGGACCGACACCCTAACTGTCTATGCTTTGATCCCTTCCTGTGAGTCCAGTTTTAGATTCCGATGCTTCACTGCAGGTTTACTGTATGCCTTGCACCCTCTTATTGACGATGAAACACGGACATTGCATCGGAATTAAATTCAAAAGGCACAATGCCGACTTAAGTACAAGAGGACTGACACTTGAACTTTCTATGATGTGAACCTCTCCTGTGAGTCCAGTTGTAGATTCCGATGCCTCACTTCAGGTTTACTGTATCCCTTGGACCTTCTTATTGACGATGAAACACAGAAATTGCATCCGAATTTAGTACAAAAGGCACAATGCCGACATTAGTAAAAGAGGACTGACACTCTCACTCTCTATGATTTGAACCTCTCCTGTGAGTCCAGTTTTAGATTCCGATGCTTCACTTCAGGTTTACTGTATCCCTTGGACTATCTTATTGACGATGAGACACAGTTATTGCATCCGATTTTAATACGAAAGGCACAATGTCGACCAAAGTACAAGAGGACCGACACCCTAACTGTCTATGTTTTGATCCCTTCCTGTGAGTCCAGTTTTAGATTCCGACGCTTCACTTCAGGTTTTCTGTATCCCTTGGACCTTCATATTGACGATGAAACACAGAAATTGCATCTGAATGTAATACAAAAGGCACAATGCCGACTTAAGTAAAAGAGGACTGACACACTCACATTCAGTGATTTGAACCTCTCCTGTGAGACCAGTTTTAGATTCAGATGCTTCACTTCAGGTTTACTGTATACCTTGCACATTTTTATTGACGATGAAACACAGAAATTACATCGGAATTAAATTCAAAAAGCACAATGCCGACTTAAGTACAAGAGGACTGACACTATAACTTTCTAAGATTTGAACCTCTCCTGTGAGTCCAGTTGTAGATTCCAATGCTTCACTTCAGGTTTACCGTATCCCATGGCCCTTCTTTTTGACGATGAAACACAGAATTTGCATCCGAATTTAATACCAAAGGCACAATGCCGACTTAAGTACATGAGGACTGACACTCTTACATTCTATGAGTTGAATCTCTCCTGTAAGTCCAGTTTTTGATTCCAATGCTTCACTTCAGGTTTACTGTATCCCTTGGACCTTCTTATTTACGATGAAACACAGAGTTTGCATCCGAATTTAATACAAAAGGCACAATGCCGACTTAAGTACAAGCGGACTGACACTCTAACTTTCTATGTTTTGAACCTCTCCTGTGAGTCCAGTTTTAGATTCCGATGCTTCACTTCAGGTTTACTGTATACCTTGCACCCTCTTATTGAAGATGAATCACAGAAATTGCATCGGAATTAAATTTAAAAGGCACAATGCCGACTTAAGTACAAGAGGACTTCACTCGAACTTTCTATGATATGAACCTCTCCTGTGAGTCCAGTTTTAAATTCTGATGCTTCACATCAGGATTACTGTATACCTTGGACCTTCTTGTTGTCGATGCAACACAGAAATTGCATCCGAAATTAGTACAAAAGGCACAATGCCGACTTAACTAAAAGAGGACTGACACTCTCACTTTTTATGATGTGAACCTCTCCTGTGAGTCCAGTTTTAGATTCCGATGCTTCACTTCAGGTTTACTGTATCCCTTGGACCATCTTATTGACGATGAAACACAGAAATTGCATCGGAATTAAATGCAGAAGGCACAATCACGACTTAAGTACAAGAGGACTGACACTTGAACTTTCTATGATTTGAACCTCTCCTGTGAGTCCAGTTTTAGATTCCGATGCTTCACTTCAGGTTTACTGTATCCCTTGGACCATCTTATTGACGATGAGACACAGTAATTTCATCCGAATTTAATACAAAGGGCACAATGCCGACTTAAGTACAAGAGGACCGACACTCTAACTGTCTATGTTTTGAACCTCTCCTGAGAGTTCAGATTTAGATTCCGATGCTTCACTTCAGTTTTACTGTATCTCTTGGACCTTCTTATTTACGATGAAACACAGAGTTTGCATCCGAATTTAATACAAAAGGCACAATGCCGACTTAAGTACAAGAGGCCTGACACTATCACTTTCTATGATTTGAACCTCTCCTGTTGGACCAGTCTTAGATTCCGATGCTTCACTTCAGGTTTACTGTATACCTTGGACCTTCTTATTGGCGATGAAACACAGAAATTTCATCCGAATTTAATACAAAAGGCACAATGCCGACTTAAGTAGAAGAGGACTGACACTCTCACTTTCGGTGGTTTGAACCTCTCCTGTGAGTCCAGTTTTAGATTCCGATGCTTCACTTCAGGTTTACTGTACTCCTTGCACCCTCTTATTGACAATCAAACACAGAAATTGCATCTAAATTAAATTCAAATGGCACAATGCCGACTTAAGTACAACAGGACTGACAGTCGAAGTTTCTATGATTTGAACCTCTCCTGTGAGTCCAGTATTAGATTCCGATGCTTCACATCAGGAATACTGTATACCTTGGACCTTCTTATTGACGATAAAACACAGAAATTGCATCCGAATTTAATACAAAAGGCACAATGCCGACTTAAGTACAAGAAGACTGACACTCTCACTTTCTATGATCTGAACCTCTCCTGTGAGTCCAGTTTTGGATTCCGATGCTTCACTTCAGGTTCAATGTATCCCTTGGACCTTCTTATTGACGATAAAACACAGAAATTGCATCCGAATTTAATACAAAAGGTAGAATGCCGACTTAAGTAAAAGAGGACTGACACTCTAACTTCCTATGATTTGAACTTCTCCTGTGAGTCAGGTTTAGGTTCCGATGCGTCACTTCCGGTTTACCGTATACCTTAGACCTTCTTATTTACGATGAGACACAGAGTTTGCATCGTAATTTAATACAAAAGGCACAATGCCAACGTAAGTGCAAGAGGACTGACACTCTAACTTTCTATGATTTGATCCTCTCCTGTGAGTCCAGTTTTAGATTCCGATGCTTCACTTCAGGATTACTGTATCCCTTGGACCTTCTTATTGACGATGAAACACAGAAATTGCATCCGAATTTCATACAAACGGCACAATGCCGTCTTAAGTACAAGAGGACTGACACTCTAACATTCTATGATTTGAACCTCTCCTGTGAGTCCAGTTTTAGATTCCGATGCTTCACTTCAGGTTTACTGTATCCCTTGGACCTTCTTATTGACGATGAAACAGAGAAATAGCATCCGAACTTAATACAAAAGGAACAATGCCGACATAAGTAAAAGAGGACTTAAACTCTCACTTTCGGTGATTTGAACCTCTCCTGTGAGTCCAGTTTTAGATTCCGATGTTTCACTTCAGGTTTACTGTATGCCTTGCACCCTCTTATTGACGATGAAACACAGAAATTGCATCGGAATTAAATTCAAAAGGCACAATGCCGACTTAAGTGCAAGAGGACTGACACTCGAAATTTCTATGATGTGAACCTCTCCTGTGAGTCCAGTTGTAGATTCCGATGCTTCACTTCAGGTTTACTGTATCGCTTGGACCTTCTTTTTGACGATGAAACACAGAAATTGCATCCGAATTGAATACCAAAGGCACAATGCCGACTTAAGTACATGAGGAGTGACACTCTCACTATCTATGATATGAACCTCTCCTGTGAGTCCAGTTTTAGATTCCGATGCTCCACTTCAGGTTTACTGTATCCCTTGGACCTTCGTAATGACGATGAAACACAGAAATTGCATTCGAATTTAATACAAAAGGCACAATGCTGACTTAAGTACAAGAGGACTAACGCTGTCACTATCTATGATTTGAACCTCTCCTGTGAGTCCAGTTTTCGATTCCGATGCTTCACCTCTGGTTTACTGTATCCCTTGGACCTTCTTATTGACGGTGAAACACAGAAATTGCATCCGAATTTAATACAAAAGGCACAATGCCGACATAAGTAAAAGAGGACTGACACTCTCAATTTCTACGATTTGAACCTGACCTGTGAGTCCAGTTTTCGATTCCGATGCTTCACTTCAGGTTTACTGTATCCCTTGGACCTTCTTATTGACGATGAAACACAGAAATTGCATTCGATTTTAATACAAAAGGCACAATGCCGACTTAAGTCCAAGAGGACCGACACTCTAACTGTCTATGATTTGAACCTCTCCTGTGAGTCCATTTTTAGATTCCGATGCTTCACTTCAGGTTTACTGTATCCCTTGGACCTTCTTATTTACGATGAAACACATTGTTTGCATCCGAATTTAATACAAAAGGCACAATGCCGACTTAAGTACAAGAGGACTGACACTCTAACTTTCTATGATTTGAACCTCTCCTGTGAGTCCAGTTTTAGATTCCGATGCTTCACTTCGGGTTTACTGTATCCCTTGGACCTTCTTATTGACGACGAAACACAGAAATTCAGGTTTACTGTATACCTTGCACCTTCTTATTGACGATGAAAGACAAAAATTGCATCCGTATTTAGTACAAAATGCACAATGCCGATTTAGGTACAAGAGGACCGACACTCTCACTTTCTACGATTTGAACCTCTCCTGTGAGTCCAGTTTTTGATTCCGATGCTTCACTTTAGGTTTACTGTATACCTTGCACCTTCTTATTGAAGATGAAACACAGAAATTGCATCCGAATTTAATACAAAATGCACAATGTCGACTTAAGTACAAGAGGACTGACACTCTCTCGTTCTACGTTTTGAACATCTCCTGTGAGTCCAGTTTTTGATTCCGATGCTACACTTCAGGTTTACTGTATACCATTGACCTTCTTATTGACGATGAGACACAGTAATTGCATCCGAATTTAATACAAAAGGCACAATGCCGACTTAAGTACAAGAGGACCGACACTCCAACTGTCAATGTTTTGAACCTCTCCTGTGAGTCAAGTTTTATATTCCGAAGCTTCACTTCAGGTTTACTGTATCCCTTGGACCTTCTTATTTACGATGAATCACAGAGTTTGCATCGGAATTGAATTCGAAAAGCACAATGCCGACTTAAGTACAAGAGGACTGACACCCTCACTTTCTTTGATTTGAACCTCTCCTGTGAGTCCAGTTTTAGATTCTGATGCTTCACTTCAGGTTTACTGTATCCCTTGGACATCTTATTGACGATGAAACACAGAAATTGCATCAGAATTCAATACAAAATGCACAATGCTGACCTAAGTACAAGAGGACTGACACTCTCACTTACTTTGATTTGAACCTCTCCTGTGAGTCCAGTTTTAGATTCCGACGCTTCACTTCAGGTTTACTGTATTACCTTGGACCTTCTTATTGACGATGAAACACAGAGTTTGCATCCGAATTTAGTACAAAATGCACAATGCTGACTTAAGTACAAGAGGACTGACACTCTCACTTACTATGATTTGAACCTCTCCTGTGAGTCCAGTTTTAGATTCTGATGCTTCACTTCAGGTTTACTGAATCCCTTGGACCATCTTATTGACGATGAAACACAGAAATTGCTTCCGAATTCAATACAAAAGGCACAATGCCGACTTAAGTACAAGACGACCGACACTCTCACTTTCTTTGGTTTGACCTCTAATGTGATTCCAGGTTTAGATTCCGATGCTTCACTTCAGGTTTACTGAATCCCTTGGACCTTCTTATTGACGATGAAACACAGAGTTTGCATCCGAATATTATACAAAAGGCACAATGCCGACTTAAGTACTAGAGGACTGACACTCTAACTTTGTATGATTTGAACCTCTCCAGTGAGTCCAGTTTCAGTTTCCGATGCTTCACTTCAGGTTTACTGTATCACTTGGGCCTTCGTATTTACGATCAAACACAGAGTTTGCATCCGAATTTACTACAAAAGGCACTATGCCGACTTAAGTACAAGAGGACAGACACTCCAACTTTCTATGATTTGAACCTCTCCTGTGAGTCCAATTTTAGATTCCAATGGTTCACTTCAGGTTTACTGTATCCCTTGCACCTTCTTATTGACGATGAAACACAGAGTTTGCATCCGAATTAAATACTAAAGGCACAATGCCGACTTAAGTACAAGAGGACTGACACTCTCACTTTCTATGATTTGGACCTCTTCTGTGAGACCAGTTTTAGATTCCGATGCTTCACTTCAGGTTTACTGTATACCTTGGACCTTCTTATTGATGATGAAACACAGAAATTGCATCCGAATTTAATACAAAAGGCACAATGCCGACTTAAGTAACAGAGGACTGACACTCTCACTTTCTGTGATTTGAACCTCTCCTGAGAGTCGAGTTTTAGATTCCGATGCTTTACTTCAGGTTTACTGTATACATTGCACCATCTTATTGACGATGAAACAAAGAAATTGTGTCTGAAATAAATTCAAAAGGCACAATGCCGACTTAAGTAAAAGAGGACTGACACTCTCACTTTCTATGATTTGAACATCTCCTGTGAGTCCAGTTTTACATTCCGATGCTTCATCTCAGGATTACTGTATACCGTGGACCTTATTATTGACGACGAAACACAGAAATTGCATCCGAATTTAGTACAAAAGGAACAATGCCGACTTCAGTACAAGAGGACCGACACTCTCACTTTTCTTGATTTGAACCTCTCCTGTGAGTGCAGGTTTAGATTCCGATGCTTCACTTCAGGTTTACTGTATCCCTTGGACCTTCTTATTGACGATGAAACACAGAGTTTACATCCGAATTTAATACAAAAGGCACAATGCCGACTTAAGTACAAGAGGATTGACACTCTCACTGTCTATGATTTGAACCTCTCCTGTGAGTCCAGTTTTAGATTCCGATGCTCCACTTCAGGTTTACTGTATCTCTTGGACCTTCTTATTTTGGATGAAACACAGAGTTTGCATCTGAATTTAATACAAAAGGCACAATGCAGGCTTAAGTACAAGAGGACTGACACTCTAACTTTCTATGATTTGAACCTCCCCTGTGAGTCCAACTTTAGATTCCGATGGTTCACTTCAGGTTTACTGTATCCCTTGGACCTTCTTATTGACGATGAAACAGAGAAATAGCATCCGAACTTAATACAAAAGGAACAATGCCGACATAAGTAAAAGAGGACTTAAACTCTCACTTTCGGTGATTTGAACCTCTCCTGTGAGTCCAGTTTTAGATTCCGATGTTTCACTTCAGGTTTACTGTATGCCTTGCACCCTCTTATTGACGATGAAACACAGAAATTGCATCGGAATTAAATTCAAAAGGCACAATGCCGACTTAAGTGCAAGAGGACTGACACTCGAAATTTCTATGATGTGAACCTCTCCTGTGAGTCCAGTTGTAGATTCCGATGCTTCACTTCAGGTTTACTGTATCGCTTGGACCTTCTTTTTGACGATGAAACACAGAAATTGCATCCGAATTGAATACCAAAGGCACAATGCCGACTTAAGTACATGAGGAGTGACACTCTCACTATCTATGATATGAACCTCTCCTGTGAGTCCAGTTTTAGATTCCGATGCTCCACTTCAGGTTTACTGTATCCCTTGGACCTTCGTAATGACGATGAAACACAGAAATTGCATTCGAATTTAATACAAAAGGCACAATGCTGACTTAAGTACAAGAGGACTAACGCTGTCACTATCTATGATTTGAACCTCTCCTGTGAGTCCAGTTTTCGATTCCGATGCTTCACCTCTGGTTTACTGTATCCCTTGGACCTTCTTATTGACGGTGAAACACAGAAATTGCATCCGAATTTAATACAAAAGGCACAATGCCGACATAAGTAAAAGAGGACTGACACTCTCAATTTCTACGATTTGAACCTGACCTGTGAGTCCAGTTTTCGATTCCGATGCTTCACTTCAGGTTTACTGTATCCCTTGGACCTTCTTATTGACGATGAAACACAGAAATTGCATTCGATTTTAATACAAAAGGCACAATGCCGACTTAAGTCCAAGAGGACCGACACTCTAACTGTCTATGATTTGAACCTCTCCTGTGAGTCCATTTTTAGATTCCGATGCTTCACTTCAGGTTTACTGTATCCCTTGGACCTTCTTATTTACGATGAAACACATTGTTTGCATCCGAATTTAATACAAAAGGCACAATGCCGACTTAAGTACAAGAGGACTGACACTCTAACTTTCTATGATTTGAACCTCTCCTGTGAGTCCAGTTTTAGATTCCGATGCTTCACTTCGGGTTTACTGTATCCCTTGGACCTTCTTATTGACGACGAAACACAGAAATTCAGGTTTACTGTATACCTTGCACCTTCTTATTGACGATGAAAGACAAAAATTGCATCCGTATTTAGTACAAAATGCACAATGCCGATTTAGGTACAAGAGGACCGACACTCTCACTTTCTACGATTTGAACCTCTCCTGTGAGTCCAGTTTTTGATTCCGATGCTTCACTTTAGGTTTACTGTATACCTTGCACCTTCTTATTGAAGATGAAACACAGAAATTGCATCCGAATTTAATACAAAATGCACAATGTCGACTTAAGTACAAGAGGACTGACACTCTCTCGTTCTACGTTTTGAACATCTCCTGTGAGTCCAGTTTTTGATTCCGATGCTACACTTCAGGTTTACTGTATACCATTGACCTTCTTATTGACGATGAGACACAGTAATTGCATCCGAATTTAATACAAAAGGCACAATGCCGACTTAAGTACAAGAGGACCGACACTCCAACTGTCAATGTTTTGAACCTCTCCTGTGAGTCAAGTTTTATATTCCGAAGCTTCACTTCAGGTTTACTGTATCCCTTGGACCTTCTTATTTACGATGAATCACAGAGTTTGCATCGGAATTGAATTCGAAAAGCACAATGCCGACTTAAGTACAAGAGGACTGACACCCTCACTTTCTTTGATTTGAACCTCTCCTGTGAGTCCAGTTTTAGATTCTGATGCTTCACTTCAGGTTTACTGTATCCCTTGGACATCTTATTGACGATGAAACACAGAAATTGCATCAGAATTCAATACAAAATGCACAATGCTGACCTAAGTACAAGAGGACTGACACTCTCACTTACTTTGATTTGAACCTCTCCTGTGAGTCCAGTTTTAGATTCCGACGCTTCACTTCAGGTTTACTGTATTACCTTGGACCTTCTTATTGACGATGAAACACAGAGTTTGCATCCGAATTTAGTACAAAATGCACAATGCTGACTTAAGTACAAGAGGACTGACACTCTCACTTACTATGATTTGAACCTCTCCTGTGAGTCCAGTTTTAGATTCTGATGCTTCACTTCAGGTTTACTGAATCCCTTGGACCATCTTATTGACGATGAAACACAGAAATTGCTTCCGAATTCAATACAAAAGGCACAATGCCGACTTAAGTACAAGACGACCGACACTCTCACTTTCTTTGGTTTGACCTCTAATGTGATTCCAGGTTTAGATTCCGATGCTTCACTTCAGGTTTACTGAATCCCTTGGACCTTCTTATTGACGATGAAACACAGAGTTTGCATCCGAATATTATACAAAAGGCACAATGCCGACTTAAGTACTAGAGGACTGACACTCTAACTTTGTATGATTTGAACCTCTCCAGTGAGTCCAGTTTCAGTTTCCGATGCTTCACTTCAGGTTTACTGTATCACTTGGGCCTTCGTATTTACGATCAAACACAGAGTTTGCATCCGAATTTACTACAAAAGGCACTATGCCGACTTAAGTACAAGAGGACAGACACTCCAACTTTCTATGATTTGAACCTCTCCTGTGAGTCCAATTTTAGATTCCAATGGTTCACTTCAGGTTTACTGTATCCCTTGCACCTTCTTATTGACGATGAAACACAGAGTTTGCATCCGAATTAAATACTAAAGGCACAATGCCGACTTAAGTACAAGAGGACTGACACTCTCACTTTCTATGATTTGAACCTCTTCTGTGAGACCAGTTTTAGATTCCGATGCTTCACTTCAGGTTTACTGTATACCTTGGACCTTCTTATTGATGATGAAACACAGAAATTGCATCCGAATTTAATACAAAAGGCACAATGCCGACTTAAGTAACAGAGGATTGACACTCTCACTTTCTGTGATTTGAACCTCTCCTGAGAGTCGAGTTTTAGATTCCGATGCTTTACTTCAGGTTTACTGTATACATTGCACCATCTTATTGACGATGAAACAAAGAAATTGTGTCTGAAATAAATTCAAAAGGCACAATGCCGACTTAAGTAAAAGAGGACTGACACTCTCACTTTCTATGATTTGAACATCTCCTGTGAGTCCAGTTTTACATTCCGATGCTTCATCTCAGGATTACTGTATACCGTGGACCTTATTATTGACGACGAAACACAGAAATTGCATCCGAATTTAGTACAAAAGGAACAATGCCGACTTCAGTACAAGAGGACCGACACTCTCACTTTTCTTGATTTGAACCTCTCCTGTGAGTGCAGGTTTAGATTCCGATGCTTCACTTCAGGTTTACTGTATCCCTTGGACCTTCTTATTGACGATGAAACACAGAGTTTACATCCGAATTTAATACAAAAGGCACAATGCCGACTTAAGTACAAGAGGATTGACACTCTCACTGTCTATGATTTGAACCTCTCCTGTGAGTCCAGTTTTAGATTCCGATGCTCCACTTCAGGTTTACTGTATCTCTTGGACCTTCTTATTTTGGATGAAACACAGAGTTTGCATCTGAATTTAATACAAAAGGCACAATGCAGGCTTAAGTACAAGAGGACTGACACTCTAACTTTCTATGATTTGAACCTCCCCTGTGAGTCCAACTTTAGATTCCGATGGTTCACTTCAGGTTTACTGTATCCCTTGGACCTTCTTATTGACGATGAAACACAGAAATAGCATCCGAAATTAATACAAAAGGAACAATGCCGACATAAGTAAAAGAGGACTTACACTCTCACTTTCGGTGATTTGAACCTCTCCTGTGAGTCCAGTTTTAGATTCCGATGTTTCACTTCAGGTTTACTGTATGCCTTGCACCCTCTTATTGACGATGAAACACAGAAATTGCATCGGAATTAAATTCAAAAGGCACAATGCCGACTTAAGTGCAAGAGGACTGACACTCGAAATTTCTATGATGTGAACCTCTCCTGTGAGTCCAGTTGTAGATTCCGATGCTTCACTTCAGGTTTACTGTATCGCTTGGACCTTCTTTTTGACGATGAAACACAAAAATTGCATCCGAATTTAATACCAAAGGCACAATGCCGACTTAAGTACATGAGGAGTGACACTCTCACTATCTATGATTTGAACCTCTCCTGTGAGTCCAGTTTTAGATTCCGATGCTCCACTTCAGGTTTACTGTATCCCTTGGACCTTCGTAATGACGATGAAACACAGAAATTGCATTCGAATTTAATACAAAAGGCACAATGCTGACTTAAGTACAAGAGGACTAACGCTGTCACTATCTATGATTTGAACCTCTCCTGTGAGTCCAGTTTTCGATTCCGATGCTTCACCTCTGGTTTACTGTATCCCTTGGACCTTCTTATTGACGGTGAAACACAGAAATTGCATCCGAATTTAATACAAAAGGCACAATGCCGACATAAGTAAAAGAGGACTGACACTCTCAATTTCTACGATTTGAACCTGACCTGTGAGTCTAGTTTTCGATTCCGATGCTTCACTTCAGGTTTACTGTATCCCTTGGACCTTCTTATTGACGATGAAACACAGAAATTGCATTCGATTTTAATACAAAAGGCACAATGCCGACTTAAGTCCAAGAGGACCGACACTCTAACTGTCTATGTTTTGAACCTCTCCTGTGAGTCCATTTTTAGATTCCGATGCTTCACTTCAGGTTTACTGTATCCCTTGGACCTTCTTATTTACGATGAAACACATTGTTTGCATCCGAATTTAATACAAAAGGCACAATGCCGACTTAAGTACAAGAGGACTGACACTCTAACTTTCTATGATTTGAACCTCTCCTGTGAGTCCAGTTTTAGATTCCGATGCTTCACTTCGGGTTTACTGTATCCCTTGGACCTTCTTATTGACGATGAAACACAGAAATTCAGGTTTACTGTATACCTTGCACCTTCTTATTGACGATGAAAGACAAAAATTGCATCCGTATTTAGTACAAAATGCACAATGCCGATTTAGGTACAAGAGGACCGACACTCTCACTTTCTACGATTTGAACCTCTCCTGTGAGTCCAGTTTTAGATTCCGATGCTTCACTTCAGGTTTACTGTATACCTTGCACCTTCTTATTGAAGATGAAACACAGAAATTGCATCCGAATTTAATACAAAATGCACAATGTCGACTTAAGTACAAGAGGACTGACACTCTCTCGTTCTACGTTTTGAACATCTCCTGTGAGTCCAGTTTTTGATTCCGATGCTACACTTCAGGTTTACTGTATACCATTGACCTTCTTATTGACGATGAGACACAGTAATTGCATCCGAATTTAATACAAAAGGCACAATGCCGACTTAAGTACAAGAGGACCGACACTCCAACTGTCAATGTTTTGAACCTCTCCTGTGAGTCAAGTTTTATATTCCGAAGCTTCACTTCAGGTTTACTGTATCCCTTGGACCTTCTTATTTACGATGAATCACAGAGTTTGCATCGGAATTGAATTCGAAAAGCACAATGCCGACTTAAGTACAAGAGGACTGACACCCTCACTTTCTTTGATTTGAACCTCTCCTGTGAGTCCAGTTTTAGATTCTGATGCTTCACTTCAGGTTTACTGTATCCCTTGGACATCTTATTGACGATGAAGCACAGAAATTGCATCAGAATTCAATACAAAATGCACAATGCTGACCTAAGTACAAGAGGACTGACACTCTCACTTACTTTGATTTGAACCTCTCCTGTGAGTCCAATTTTAGATTCCGACGCTTCACTTCAGGTTTACTGTATTACCTTGGACCTTCTTATTGACGATGAAACACAGAGTTTGCATCCGAATTTAGTACAAAATGCACAATGCTGACTTAAGTACAAGAGGACTGACACTCTCACTTACTATGATTTGAACCTCTCCTGTGAGTCCAGTTTTAGATTCTGATGCTTCACTTCAGGTTTACTGAATCCCTTGGACCATCTTATTGACGATGAAACACAGAAATTGCTTCCGAATTCAATACAAAAGGCACAATGCCGACTTAAGTACAAGAGGACCGACACTCTCACTTTCTTTGGTTTGACCTCTAATGTGATTCCAGGTTTAGATTCCGATGCTTCACTTCAGGTTTACTGTATCCCTTGGACCTTCTTATTGACGATGAAACACAGAGTTTGCATCCGAATTTTATACAAAAGGCACAATGCCGACTTAAGTACTAGAGGACTGACACTCTAACTTTGTATGATTTGAACCTCTCCAGTGAGTCCAGTTTCAGTTTCCGATGCTTCACTTCAGGTTTACTGTATCCCTTGGGCCTTCGTATTTACGATCAAACACAGAGTTTGCATCCGAATTTACTACAAAAGGCACTATGCCGACTTAAGTACAAGAGGACAGACACTCCAACTTTCTATGATTTGAACCTCTCCTGTGAGTCCAATTTTAGATTCCAATGGTTCACTTCAGGTTTACTGTATCCCTTGCACCTTCTTATTGACGATGAAACACAGAGTTTGCATCCGAATGAAATACTAAAGGCACAATGCCGACTTAAGTACAAGAGGACTGACACTCTCACTTTCTATGATTTGAACCTCTTCTGTGAGACCAGTTTTAGATTCCGATGCTTCATTTCAGGTTTACTGTATACCTTGGACCTTCTTATTGATGATGAAACACAGAAATTGCATCCGAATTTAATACAAAAGGCACAATGCCGACTTAAGTAACAGAGGACTGACACTCTCACTTTCTGTGATTTGAACCTCTCCTGAGAGTCGAGTTTTAGATTCCGATGCTTCACTTCAGGTTTACTGTATACATTGCACCATCTTATTGACGATGAAACAAAGAAATTGTGTCTGAAATAAATTCAAAAGGCACAATGCCGACTTAAGTAAAAGAGGACTGACACTCTCACTTTCTATGATTTGAACATCTCCTGTGAGTCCAGTTTTACATTCCGATGCTTCATCTCAGGATTACTGTATACCGTGGACCTTATTATTGACGACGAAACACAGAAATTGCATCCGAATTTAGTACAAAAGGCACAATGCCGACTTCAGTACAAGAGGACCGACACTCTCACTTTTCTTGATTTGAACCTCTCCTGTGAGTGCAGGTTTAGATTCCGATGCTTCACTTCAGGTTTACTGTATCCCTTGGACCTTCTTATTGACGATGAAACACAGAGTTTACATCCGAATTTAATACAAAAGGCACAATGCCGACTTAAGTACAAGAGGATTGACACTCTCACTGTCTATGATTTGAACCTCTCCTGTGAGTCCAGTTTTAGATTCCGATGCTCCACTTCAGGTTTACTGTATCTCTTGGACCTTCTTATTTACGATGAAACACAGAGTTTGCATCCGAATTTAATACAAAAGGCACAATGCAGGCTTAAGTACAAGAGGACTGACACTCTAACTTTCTATGATTTGAACCTCCCCTGTGAGTCCAACTTTAGATTCCGATGGTTCACTTCAGGTTTACTGTATCCCTTGGACCTTCTTATTGACGATGAAACACAGAGTTTGCATCCGATTTAAATGCAAAAGGCACAATGCCGACTTAAGTACAAGAGGACTGACACTCTCACTTTCTATGATTTGAACCTCTCCTGTGAGACCAGTTTTAGATTCCGATGCTTCACCTCAGGTTTACTGTATACCTTGTAACTTCTTATTGATGATGAAACACAGAAATTGCATCCGAATTTAATACAAAAGGCACAATGCCGGCTTAAGTAAAAGACGACTGACACTCTCACTTTCTGTGATTTTAACGGCTCCTGAGAGTCCAGTTTTAGATTCCGATGCTTCACTTCAGGTTTACTGTATACCTTGCACCATCTTATTGACGATGAAACACAGAAATTGCATCGGAATTAAATTCAAAAGGCACAATGCCGACTTAAGTACAAGAGGACTGACACTCTCACTTTGTATGATTTAAACCTATCCTGTGAGTCCAGTTTTAGATTCCGATGCTTCACTTCAGGTTTACTGTATCCTTTGCACCTTCTTATTGACGATGAAATACAGAAATTGCATCGTATTTAATACAAAAGGCACAATGCGACTTAAGTACTAGAGGACTGACACTCTCTCTTACTATGATTTGAACCTCTCCTGTGAGTCCAGTTTTAGATTCCGATGCTTCACTTCAGGTTTACTGTATACCTTGCTGCTTCTTCTTGACGATGAAACATAAAAAATTGCATTGGAGTTTAATACAAAAGGCACAATGCCGACTTAAGTACAAGAGGACTGACACTCTCACTTTCTATGATTTGAACCTCTCCTGTGAGTCCAGTTTTAGATTCCGATGTTTCACTTCAGGTTTACTGTATACCTTGCACCTTCTTATTGACGATGAGACACAGAAATTGTATCCGAATTTAATACAAAAGGCACAATGCCGACTTAAGTAGAAGAGGAATCACACTCTCCCTTTCTATGATTTGAACATCTCCTGTGAGTCCAGTTTTAGATTCCGATGGTTCATTCAGGTTTACTGTATCCCTTGGGCCTTCTTATTGACGATGAAACACAGAAAATGCATCCGAATTTAATACAAAGGGCACCATGCCGACTTAAGTAAAAGAGGACTGACACTCTCTCTTTCTATGATTTGAACCTCTCCTGTGAGTCCAGTTTTAGATTCCGATGCTTCACTTCAGGTTTACTGTATCGCTTGGACTTTCTTATAGACGATGAAATACAGAAATTGCGTTCGAATTTAATACAAAAAGCACAATACCGACTAAAGTACAAGAGGACTGACACTCTCTCTTTCTATGATTTGAACCTCTCCTGTCAGTCAAGTTTTAGATTCCGATGCTTCACTTCAGGTTTACTGTATCCCTTGGACCTTCTTATTTACGATGAAACACAGAGTTTGTATCCGAATTTAATACAAAAGGCACAATGCCGACTTAAGTACTAGAGGACTGACACTCTCACTTTCTATGATTTAAACCTCTCCTGTGAGACCAGTTTTAGATTCCGATGCTTCACTTCAGGTTTACTGTATACCTTGGAACCTCTTATTGATGATGAAACACAGAAATTGCATCCGAATTTAATACAAAAGGCACAATGCCGGCTTAAGTAAAAGAGGACTGACACTCTCACTTTCTGTGATTTTAACGTCTCCTGAGAGTCCAGTTTTAGATTCCGATGCTTCACTTCAGGTTTACTGTATCCCTTGGACCTTCTTATTTACGATGAAACACAGAGTTTGCATCCGAATTTAGTACAAAAGGCACAATGCAGGCTTAAGTACAAGAGGACTGACACTCTAACTTTCTATGATTTGAGCCTCCCCTGTGAGTCCAACTTTAGATTCCGATGGTTCACTTCAGGTTTACTGTATCCCTTGGACCTTCTTATTGACGATGAAACACAGAGTTTGCATCCGATTTAAATACAAAATTCACAATGCCGACTTAAGTACAAGAGGACTGACACTCTCACTTTCTATGATTTGAACCTCTCCTGTGAGACCAGTTTTAGATTCCGATGCTTCACTTCAGGTTTACTGTATACCATGGAACTTCTTATTGATGATGAACCACAGAAATTGCATCCGAATTTAATACAAAAGGCACAATGCCGGCTTAAGTAAAAGAGGACTGACACTCTCACTTTCTGTGATTTTAACGTCTCCTGAGAGTCCAGTTTTAGATTCCGATGCTTCACTTCAGGTTTACTGTATACCTTGCACCATCTTATTGACGATGAAACACAGAAATTGCATCGGAATTAAATTCAAAAGGCACAATGCCGACTTAAGTACAAGAGGACTGACACTCTCACTTTGTATGATTTGAACCTATCCTGTGAGTCCAGTTATAGATTCCGATGCTTCACTTCAGGTTTACTGTATCCCTTGCACCTTCTTATTGACGATGAAATACAGAAATTGCATCGAATTTAATACAAAAGGCACAATGCGACTTAAGTACTAGAGGACTGACACTCTCTCTTACTATGATTTGAACCTCTCCTGTGAGTCCAGTTTTAGATTCCGATGTTTCACTTCAGGTTTACTGTATACCTTGCACCTTCTTATTGACGATGAAACACAGAAATTGTATTCGAATTTAATACAAAAAGCACAATGCCGACTTAAGCAGAAGAGGACTCACACTCTCCCTTTCTATGATCTGAACATCTCCTGTGAGTCCAGTTTTAGATGCCGATGATTCACTTCAGGTTTACTGTATCCCTTGGGCCTTCTTATTGACCATGAAACACAGAAATTGCATCCGAATTTAATACAAAGGGCACCATGCCGACTTAAGTAAAAGAGGACTGACACTCTCTCTTTCTATGAATTGAACCTCTCCTGTGAGTCCAGTTTTAGATTCCGATGCTTCACTTCAGGTTTACTGTATCGCTTGGACTTTCTTATAGACGATGAAATACAGAAATTGCGTTCGAATTTAATACAAAAGGCACAATACCGACTAAAGTACAAGAGGACTGACACTCTCTCTTTCTATGATTTGAACCTCTCCTGTCAGTCCAGTTTTAGATACCGATGCTTCACTTCAGGTTTACTGTATCCCTTGGACCTTCTTATTTACGATGAAACACAGAGTTTGCATCCGAATTTAATACAAAAGGCACAATGCCGACTTAAGTACTAGAGGACTGACACTCTCAATTTCTACGATTTGAACCTCTCCTGTGAGACCAGTTTTAGATTCCGATGCTTCACTTCAGGTTTACTGTATACCTTGGTACTTCTTATTGATGATGATACACGGAAATTGCATCCGAATTTAATACAAAAGGCACAATGCCGGCTTAAGTAAAAGAGGACTGACACTCTCACTTTCTGTGATTTTAACGTCTCCTGAGAGTCCAGTTTTAGATTCCGATGCTTCACTTCAGGTTTACTGTATACGTTGCACCATCTTATTGACGATGAAACACAGAAATTGCATCGGAATTAAATTCAAAAGGCACAATGCCGACTTAAGTACAAGAGGACTGACACTCTCACTTTGTATGATTTGAACCTATCCTGTGAGTCCAGTTTTAGATTCCGATGCTTCACTTCAGGTTTACTGCATCCCTTGCACCTTCTTATTGACGATGAAATACAGAAATTACATCGAATGTAATACAAAAGGCACAATGCGACTTAAGTACTAGAGGACTGACACTCTCTCTTACTATGATTTGAACCTCTCCTGTGAGTCCAGTTTTAGATTCCGATGCTTCACTTCAGGTTTGCTGTGTACCTTGCTGCTTCTTCTTGACGATGAAACATAAAAAATTGCATTGGAGTTTAATACAAAATTCATAATGCCGACTTAAGTACAAGAGGACTGACACTCTCACTTTCTATGATTTGAACTTCTCCTGTGAGTCCAGTGTTAGATTCCGATGTTTCACTTCAGGTTTACTGTATACCTTGCACCTTCTTATTGACGATGAAACACAGAAATTGTATCCGAATTTAATACAAAAGGCACAATGCCGACTTAAGTAGAAGAGGACTCACACTCTCCCTTTCTATGATTTGAACATCTCCTGTGAGTCCAGTTTTAGATTCCGATGATTCACTTCAGGTTTACTGTATCCCTTGGACCTTCTTATTGACGATAAACACAGAAATTGCATCCGAATTTAATACAAAGGGCACCATGCCGACTTAAGTAAAAGGGGACTGACACTCTCTCTTTCTATGATTTGAACCTCTCCTGTGAGTCCAGTTTTAGATTCCGATGCTTCACTTCAGGTTTACTGTATCGCTTGGACTTTCTTATAGACGATGAAATACAGAAATTGCGTTCGAATTTAATACAAAAGGCACAATACCGACTAAAGTACAAGAGGACTGACACTCTCTCTTTCTATGATTTGAACCTCTCCTGTCAGTCCAGTTTTAGATTCCGATGCTTCACTTCAGGTTTACTGTATCCATTGGACCTTTTTATTGACGATGAAACACAGAAATTGCATCCGAAGTTAATACAAAAGGCACAATGCCGACCTGAGTAAAAGAGGACTGACACTCTCACATTCTATGAATTGAACCTCTCCTGTGAGTCCACTTTTAGATTCCGATGCATCACTTCAGGTTTACTGTATACTTTGGACCTTCTTATTGACGATGAAACACAGAAATTGCATCCGAATTTAATACAAAATGCAGATTGGCGACTTAATTACAAGAGGACTGACACTCTAACTTTCTATGATTTGAACCTCTCCTGTGAGTCCAGTTTTAGATTCCGATGCTTCACTTCAGGTTTACTGTATCCCTTGGACCTTCATTTTGACGATGAAACACAGAAATTGCATCCGAATATAATACAAAAGGCACAATGCCGACTTAAGTACTAGAGGACTGACACTCTCTCTTTCTATGATTTGAACCTCTCCTGTGAGTCCAGTTTTAGATTCCGATGCTTCACTTAAGGTTTACTGTATACCTTGAACCTCCTTATTGACGATGAAACACAGAAATTGCATCGGAATTAAATTCAAAAGGCACAATGCCGATAAGTACAAGATGACTGACACTCTAACTCTCTATGATTTGGACCTCTCCTCTGAGTCCAGTTTTAGATTCCGATGCTTCACTTCAGGTTTACTGTATACCTTGCACCTTCTTATTGACTATGAAACACAGAAATTGCATCCAAATTTAATACAAAAGCACAATGCCGACTTATGTACAAGTGGACTGACACTCTCACTTTCCATGATTTGAACCTCTCCTCTGAGAACAGTTTTAGATTCCGATGCTTCACTTCAGGTTTACTGTATACCTTGCACCTTCTTATTGACGATGAAACACAGAGTTTGCATCCGAATTTAATACAAAAAGGCACAATGCCGTCTTAAGTAAAAGTTGACTGACACTCCCACTTTCTATGATTTGACCCTCTCCTGTGAGTCCAGCTTTAGATTCCGATGCTTCACTTCAGGTTTAATGTATCCCTTGGACTTTCTTATTGACGATGCAACACAGAGTTGGCATCCGAATGTAATACAAAAGGCACAATGCCGACTTAAGTAAAAGTGGACTGAAAGTATCACTTTCTGTGATTTGAACCTCTCCTGTGAGACCGGTTTTAGATTCAGATGCTTCACTTCAAGTTTACTGTATACCTTGCACCTTTTTATAGACGACGAAACACAGAAATTGCATCGGAAATAAATTCCAAAGGCACAATGCTGACTTAAGTGCAACAGGACTGACACTTTAACTTACTACGATTTGAACCTCTCCTGTGAGTATTGTTTTAGATTCCGGTGCTTCGCTTCAGGTTTACTGTATACCTTGGACCTTCATATTGACGATGAAACACAGAAATTGCATCCGAATTTAATACAAAAGGCACCATGCCGACTTAAGTACAAGAGGACTGACACACTCATATTCTATGATTTGAACCTCTCCTGTGAGTACAATTTTAGATTCCGATGCTTCACTTCAGGTTTACTGTATCCCTTGGACCATAATATTGACGATGAAACACAGAAATTGCATCCGAATTTAATACAAAAGGCACCATGCCGACTAAAGTACAAGAGGACTGACACTCTAACTATCTATGATTTGAACCTCTCCTGTGAGTCCAGTTTTAGATTCCGATGCTCACTCCAGGATTACTGTATCCCTTGGACCTTGTTATTGACGATGAAACACAGAAATTCCATCCGAATGTAATACAAAAGGCACAATGCCGACTTAAGTACATGAGGACTGACACTCTCACTTTCTATGATTTGAACCTCTCCTGTGAGCGCAGTTTTAGATCCGATGCTTCACTTCAGTTTTACGGTATACCTTGCATCTTCATATTGACGATGAAACACAGAAATTGGATCCGAATTTAATACAAAAGGCACAATGCCGACTTAAGTAAAAGAGGACTGACACTCTCACTTTTTATGATTTGAACCTCTGCTGTGAGTCCAGTTTAAGATTCTGATGCTTAACTTCAGTTTTACTGTATACCTTGCACCTTCTTATTGACGATGTAACACAGAAATTGCATCGGAATTTAATACAAAAGGCACAATGCCGACTTAAGTAAATGTGGACTGACACTCTAACTTTCTATGATTTGAACCTCTCCAGTGAGTCCAGTTTTAGATTCAGATGCTTCACTTCAGCTTTACTGTATACCTTGCACCTTCTTATTGACGATGTAACACAGAAATTGCATCCGAATTAAATTCAAAGGCACAAATTCCACTTAAGTACAAGAGGACTGACACCCTAACTCTCTATGATTTGAACCTCTCCTGTGAGTCCAGTTTTAGATTCCGATGCATCACTTCAGGTTTGTTGTATCCCTTGGACCCTCTTATTGACGATGAAACACAGAAATTGCATCCGAATTTAATACAAAAGACACCATGCCGACTTAAGTCAAAGAGGACTGACACTCTCACTTCCTATGATTTGAACCTCTCCTGTGACTCCAGGTTTGGATTCCGATGCTTCACTTCAGGTTTACTGTATACCTTGCACCTTCTTATTGACGATGAAACACCGAAATTGCATCGGAATTTAAAACAAAAGGCATAATGCCGAGTTAAGTACAAGAGGACTAACGCTCTCACTATCTATGATTTGAACCTCTCCTGTGGGTCCAGTTTTAGATTCCGATGCCTCACTTCAGGTTTACTGTATCCCTTGGACCTTCTTATTGACGATGAAATACAGAAATTGATCCGAATTTAATACAAATGGCACAATGCAGACTTAAGTAAAATCGGACTGACACTCTCTCTTTCTATGATTTGAACCTCTCCTATGAGTCCAGTTTTAGATTCCGATGCTTCACTTCAGCTTTACTGTATACCTTGCATCTCCTTATTGACGATGAAATACAGATTCTGCATCGGAATTAAATTCAAAAGATACAATGCCGACTTAAGTACAAGAGGACTGACACTCTATATATCTATGATTTGAACCTCCCCTGTGAGTCCAGTTTTACATTCTCATGCTTCACTTCAGGTTTACTGTATCCCTTGCACCTTCTTATTGACGATGAAACACAGAAATTGCATCGGAATTTAATACAAAAGGCACAATGAAGACTTAAGTACAAGGGGACTGACACTCTAAATTTCTATGATTTGAACCTCTCCTGTGAGTCCAGTTTTAGATTCAGATGCTTCACTTCAGGTTTACTGTATACCTTGCACCTTCTTATTGACGATGAAACACAGAAATTCCATCGGAAATAAATTCAAAAGGCACAAATTCGACTTAAGTACAAGAGGACTGACACCCTAATTTCCTTTGATTCGAACCTCTCCTGTGAGTCCAGTTTTAGATTCCGATGCTTCACTTCAGCTTTACTGTATCCCTTGGACCTTCGTATTGACGATGAAACACAGAAATTGCATCCAAATTTAATACAAAAGGCACTATGCCGACTTAAGTGAAAGATGACTGACACTGTCACTTTCTATGATTTGAACCTCTCCTGTGAGTCCACTTTTAGATTCCGATGCTTCACTTCAGGTTTACTGTATACCTTGCACCTTCTTATTGACGATGAAACACTGAAATTGCATCCGAATTAAATTTCAAAGACACAGTGCCGACTTAAGTACAAGAGGACTGACACTCTAACTATCTATGATTCGAACCTCTCCTGTGAGTACAGTATTGGATTCCGATGCTTCACGTCAGGTTTACTGTATCCCTTGGACCTTCTTATTGACGATGAAACTCAGAAATTGCATCCGAATTTAATACAAAAGGCACAATGTCGACTTAAGTACAATAGGGCTGACACTCTCACTTTCTATGATTTGAACCTCTCCTGTGAGCCCAGTTTTAGATTCCGATGCTTCACTTCAGGTTTACTGTATACCTTGCACCTTCTTATTGACGATGAAACACAGAAATTGCATCCGAATTTAATACAAATGGCACAATGCCGACTTAAGTACAAGAGGACTGACACTCTCCCTTACTATGATTCGAACCTCTCCTGTGAGTCCAGTTTTAGATTCCGATGCTTCACTTCAGGTTTACTGTATCCCTTGGACCTTCTTATTGTCGATGAAACACAGAAATTGCATCCGAATTTAATACAAAAGGCAAAATGCCGACCTAAGTAAAAGAGGACTGTCACTCTCTCTTTCTATGATTTGAACCTCTCCAGTGAGTCCAGTTTTCAGACTCCGATGCTTCACTTCGGGTTTACTGTATACCTTGCACCTTCTTATTGACGATGAAACACAGAAATTGCATCGGAATTTAATACAAACGGCATAATGCCGACTTAAGTACAAGAATACTGACACTCTAACTTTCTATGATTTGAACCTCTCCTGTGATTCCAGTTTTAGATTCCGATGCACACTCCAGGTTTACTGTATGCCTTGGACCTTCTTATTGACGATGAAACACAGAAATTCCATCCGTATGTAATACAAAAGGCACATTGCCGACTTAAGTACAAGAGGACTGACACTCTCACTTTCTTTGATTTGAACCTCTCCCGTGAGCCCAGTTTCAGATTCCGATGCTTCACTTCAGGTTTGCTGTATACCTTGCATCTTCATATTGACGATGAAACACAGAAATTGCATCCGAATGTAATACAAAAGGCACAATGCCGACTTAAGTACAAGAGGACTGACACTCTCACTTTCTAAGATTTGAACCTCTGCTGTAAGTCCAGTTTTAGATTCCGATGCTTCACTTCAGGTTTACTGTATCCCTTGGACCCTCTTATTGACGATGAAACACAGAAATTGCGTCCGAATTTAATACAAATAACACCATGCCGACTTAAGTAAAAGAGGACTGACACTCTCACTTCCTATGATTTGAACCTCTCCTGTGACTCCAGGTTTAGATTCCGATGCTTCACTTCAGGTTTACTGTATACCTTGCACCTTCTTATTGACGATGAAACACCGAAATTGCATCGGAATTTAATACAAAAGGCATAATGCCGACTTAAGTGCAAGAGGACTAACGCTCTCACTATCTATGATTTGAACCTCTCCTGTGAGTCCAGTTTTAGATTCCGATGCCTCACTTCAGGTTTACTGTATCCCTTGGACCTTCTTATTGACGATGAAATACAGAAATTGATCCGAATTTAATACAAATGGCACAATGCAGACTTAAGTAAAATCGGAGTGACACTCTCTCTTTCTATGATTTGAACCTCTCCTCTGAGTCCAGTTTTAGATTCCGATGCTTCACTTCAGGTTTACTGTATACCTTGCACCTCCTTATTGACGATGAAACACAGAATCTTCACCGGAATTAAATTCAAAAGATACAATGCCGACTTAAGTACAAGAGGACTGACACTCTAAATATCTATGATTTGAAACTCCCCTGTGAGTCCAGTTTTAGATTCTCATGCTTCACCTCAGGTTTACTGTATACCTTGCACCTTCTTATTGACGATGAAACACAGAAATTGCATCGGAATTTAATACAAAAGGCACAATGAAGACTTAAGTACATGGGGACTGACACTCTAACTTTCTATGATTTGAACCTCTCCTGTGAGTCCAGTTTTAGATTCAGATGCTTCACTTCAGGTTTACTGTATACCTTGCACCTTCTTATTGACGATGAAACACCGAAATTGCATCGGAATTTAATACAAAAGGCATAATGCCGACTTAAGTACAAGAGGACTAACGCTCTCACTATCTATGATTTGAACCTCTCCTGTGAGTCCAGTTTTAGATTCCGATGCCTAACTTCAGGTTTACTGTATCCCTTGGACCTTCATATTGACGATGAAATACAGAAATTGATCCGAATTTAATACAAATGGCACAATGCAGACTTAAGTAAAATCGGACTGACACTCTCTCTTTCTATGATTTGAACCTCTCCTCTGAGTCCAGTTTTAGATTCCGATGCTTCACTTCAGGTTTACTGTATACCTTGCACCTCCTTATTGACGATGAAACACAGAATCTGCATCGGAATTAAATTCAAAAGATACAATGCCGACTTAAGTACAAGAGGACTGACACTCTAAATATCTATGATTTGAAACTCCCCTGTGAGTCCAGTTTTAGATTCTCATGCTTCACCTCAGGTTTACTGTATACCTTGCACCTTCTTATTGACGATGAACATAGAAATTGCATCGGAATTTAATACAAAAGGCACAATGAAGACTTAAGTACATGGGGACTGACACTCTAACTTTCTATGATTTGAACCTCTCCTGTGAGTCCAGTTTTAGATTCAGATGCTTCACTTCAGGTTTACTGTTTACTTTGCACCTTCTTATTGACGGTGAAACACAGAAATTGCATCGGAAATAAATTCAAAAGGCACAAATTCGATTTAAGTACAAGAGGACTGACACCCTAATTTCCTATGATTAGAACCTCTCCTGTGAGTCCAGTTTTAGATTCCGATGCTTCACTTAAGGTTTACTGTATACCTTGAACCTCCTTATTGACGATGAAACACAGAAATTGCATCGGAATTAAATTCAAAAGGCACAATGCCGATAAGTACAAGAGGACTGACACTCTAACTCTTTATGATTTCAACCTCTCCTCTGAGTCCAGTTTTAGATTCCGATGCTTCACTTCAGGTTTACTGTATACCTTGCACCTTCTTATTGACTATGAAACACAGAAATTGCATCCAAATTTAATACAAAAGGCACAACGCCGACTTACGTACAAGTGGACTGACACTCTCACTTTCCATGATTTGAACCTCTCCTGTGAGAACAGTTTTAGATTCCGATGCTTCACTTCAGGTTTACTGTATACCTTGCACCTTCTTATTGACGATGAAACACAGAGTTTGCATCCGAATTTAATACAAAAAGGCACAATGCCGTCTTAAGTAAAAGTTGACTGACACTCCCACTTTCTATGATTTGAACCTCTCCTGTGAGTCCAGCTTTAGATTCCGATGCTTCACTTCAGGTTTAATGTATCCCTTGGACTTTCTTATTGACGATGCAACACAGAGTTGGCATCCGAATGTAATACAAAAGGCACAATGCCGACTTAAGTAAAAGAGGACTGAAAGTATCACTTTCTGTGATTTGAACCTCTCCTGTGAGACCGGTTTAAGATTCAGATGCTTCACTTCAGCTTTACTGTATACCTTGCACCTTCTTATTGACGATGTAACACAGAAATTGCATCGGAAATAAATTCAAAAGGCACAATGCTGACTTAAGTGCAACAGGACTGACACTTTAACTTACTACGATTTGAACCACTCCTGTGAGTATTGTTTTAGATTCCGGTGCTTCATTTCAGGTTTACTGTATACCTTGGACCTTCATATTGACGATGAAACACAGAAATTGCATCCGAATTTAATACAAAACGCACCATGCCGACTTAAGTACAAGAGGACTGACACTCTAACTTTTTATGATTTGAACCTCCTTGTGAGTCCAGTTTAAGATTCCGATGCCTCACTTCAGGTTTACTGTATCCCTTGGACCGTCGTATTGACGATGAAACACAGAAATTGCATCCGAATTTAATACCAAAGGCACAATGCCGACTAAAGTACAAGAGGACTGACACTCTAACTATCTATGATTTGAACCTCTCCTGTGAGTCCAGTTTTAGATTCCGATGCTCACTCCAGGATTACTGTATCCCTTGGACCCTCTTATTGACGATGAAACACAGAAATTCCATCCGAATGTAATACAAAAGGCACAATGCCGACTTAAGTACATGAGGACTGACACTCTCACTTTCTATGATTTGAACCTCTCCTGTGAGCCCAGTTTTAGATCCGATGCTTCACTTCAGGTTTACTGTATAGCTTGCATCTTCGTATTGACGATGAAACACAGAAATTGGATCCGAATTTAATACAAAAGGCACAATGCCGACTTAAGTAAAAGAGGACTGACACTCTCACTTTTTATGATTTGAACCTCTGCTGTGAGTCCAGTTTAAGATTCTGATGCTTAACTTCAGGTTTATTGTATACCTTGCACCTTCTTATTGACGATGAAACACAGAAATTGCATCGGAATTTAATACAAAAGGCACAATGCCGACTTAAGTAAATGTGGACTGACACTCTAACTTTCTATGATTTGAACCTCTCCAGTGAGTCCAGTTTTAGATTCAGATGCTTCACTTCAGCTTTACTGTATACCTTGCACCTTCTTATTGACGATGTAACACAGAAATTGCATCCGAATTAAATTCCAAGGCACAAATTCCACTTAAGTACAAGAGGACTGACACCCTAACTCTCTATGATTTGAACCTCTCCTGTGAGTCCAGTTTTAGATTCGGTTGCTTCACTTCAGGTTTAATGTATCCTTTGGACCCTCTTATTGACGATGAAACACAGAAATTGCATCCGAATTTAATACAAAAGACACCATGCCGACTTAAGTCAAAGAGGACTGACACTCTCACTTCCTATGATTTGAACCTCTCCTGTGACTCAAGGTTTGGATTCCGATGCTTCACTTCAGGTTTACTGTATACCTTGCACCTTCTTATTGACGATGAAACACCGAAATTGCATCGGAATTTAATACAAAAGGCATCATGCCGAGTTAAGTACAAGTGGACTAACGCTCTCACTATCTATGATTTGAACCTCTCCTGTGGGTCCAGTTTTAGATTCCGATGCCTCACTTCAGGTTTACTGTATCCCTTGGACCTACTTATTGACGATGAAATACAGAAATTGATCCGAATTTAATACAAATGGCACAATGCAGACTTAAGTAAAATCGGACTGACACTCTCTCTTTCTATGATTTGAACCTCTCCTATGAGTCCAGTTTAGGATTCCGATGCTTCACTTCAGCTTTACTGTATACCTTGCACCTCCTTATTGACGATGAAACACAGATTCTGCATCGGAATGAAATTCAAAAGATACAATGCCGACTTAAGTACAAGAGGACTGACACTCTATATATCTATGATTTGAACCTCCCCTGTGAGTCCAGTTTTAGATTCTCATGCTTCACTTCAGGTTTACTGTATACCTTGCACCTTCTTGTTGACGATGGAACACAGAAATTGCATCGGAATTTAATACAAAAGGCACAATGAAGACTTAAGTACAAGGGGACTGACACTCTAAATTTCTATGATTTGAGCCTCTCCTGTGAGTCCAGTTTTAGATTCAGATGCTTCACTTCAGGTTTACTGTATACCTTGCACCTTCTTATTGACGATGAAACACAGAAATTCCATCGGAAATAAATTCAAAAGGCACAAATTCGACTTAAGTACAAGAGGACTGACACCCTAATTTCCTTTGATTCGAACCTCTCCTGTGAGTCCAGTTTTAGATTCCGATGCTTCACTTCAGCTTTACTGTATCCCTTGGACCTTCGTATTGACGATGAAACACAGAAATTGCATCCAAATTTAATACAAAAGGCACTATGCCGACTTAAGTGAAAGATGACTGACACTGTCACTTTCTATGATTTGAACCTCTCCTGTGAGTCCACTTTTAGATTCCGATGCTTCACTTCAGGTTTACTGTATACCTTGCACCTTCTTATTGACGATGAAACACAGAAATTGCATCCGAATTAAATTTAAAAGACACAGTGCCGACTTAAGTACAAGAGGACTGACACTCTCACTTTCTATGATTTGAACCTCTCCTGTGAGCCCAGTTTTAGATTCCGATGCTTCACTTCAGGTTTACTGTATACCTTGCACCTTCTTATTGACGATGAAACACAGAAATTGCATCCGAATTTAATACAAATGGCACAACGCCGACTTAAGTACAAGAGGACTGACACTCTCCCTTACTATGATTTGAACCTCTCCTGTGAGTCCAGTTTTAGATTCCGATGCTTCACTTCAGGTTTACTGTATCCCTTGGACCTTCTTATTGTCGATGAAACACAGAAATTGCATCCGAATTTAATACAAAAGGCAAAATGCCGAGCTAAGTAAAAGAGGACTGTCTCTCTCTCTCTTTCTATGATTTGAACCTCTCCAGTGAGTCCAGTTTTAGACTCCGATGCTTCACTTCGGGTTTACTGTATACCTTGCACCTTCTTGTTGACGATGAAACACAGAAATTGCATCGGAATTTAATACAAACGGCATAATGCCGACTTAAGTACAAGAATACTGACACTCTAACTTTCTATGATTTGAACCTCTCCTGTGATTCCAGTTTTAGATTCCGATGCACACTCCAGGTTTACTGTATGCCTTGGACCTTCTTATTGACGATGAAACACAGAAATTCCATCCGTATGTAATACAAAAGGCACATTGCCGACTTAAGTACAAGAGGACTGACACTCTCACTTTTTTTGATTTGAACCTCTCCTGTGAGCCCAGTTTCAGATTCCGATGCTTCACTTCAGGTTTGCTGTATACCTTGCATCTTCATATTGACGATGAAACACAGAAATTGCATCCGAATGTAATACAAAAGGCACAATGACGACTTAAGTACAAGAGGACTGACACTCTCACTTTCTAAGATTTAAACCTCTGCTGTAAGTCCAGTTTTAGATTCCGATGCTTCACTTCAGGTTTACTGTATCCCTTGGACCCTCTTATTGACGATGAAACACAGAAATTGCGTCCGAATTTAATACAAATGACACCATGCCGACGTAAGTAAAAGAGGACTGACACTCTCACTTCCTATGATTTGAACCTCTCCTGTGACTCCAGGTTTAGATTCCGATGCTTCACTTCAGGTTTACTGTATACCTTGCACCTTCTTATTGACGATGAAACACCGAAATTGCATCGGAATTTAATACAAAAGGCATAATGCCGACTTAAGTACAAGAGGACTAACGCTCTCACTATCTATGATTTGAACCTCTCCTGTGAGTCCAGTTTTAGATTCCGATGCCTCACTTCAGGTTTACTGTATCCCTTGGACCTTCTTATTGACGATGAAATACAGAAATTGATCCGAATTTAATACAAATGGCACAATGCAGACTTAAGTAAAATCGGACTGACACTCTCTCTTTCTATGATTTGAACCTCTCCTCTGAGTCCAATTTTAGATTCCGATGCTTCACTTCAGGTTTACTGTATACCTTGCACCTCCTTATTGGCGATGAAACACAGAATCTGCATCGGAATTAAATTCAAAAGATACAATGCCGACTTAAGTACAAGAGGACTGACACTCTAAATATCTATGATTTGAACCTCCCCTGTGAGTCCAGTTTTAGATTCTCATGCTTCACCTCAGGTTTACTGTATACCTTGCACCTTCTTATTGACGATGAAACACAGAAATTGCATCGGAATTTAATACAAAAGGCACAATGAAGACTTAAGTACATGGGGACTGACACTCTAACTTTCTATGATTTGAACCTCTCCTGTGCGTCCAGTTTTAGATTCAGATGCTTCACTTCAGGTTTACTGTTTACCTTGCACCTTCTTATTGACGGTGAAACACAGAAATTGTATCGGAAATAAATTCAAAAGGCACAAATTCGACTTAAGTACAAGAGGACTGACACCCTAATTTCCTATGATTTGAACCTCTCCTGTGAGTCCAGTTTTAGATTCCGATGCTTCACGTCAGCTTTACTGTATCCCTTGGACCTTCGTATTGACGATGAATCACAGAAATTCCATCCAAATTTAATACAAAAGGCACTATGGCGACTTAAGTGAAAGATGACTGACACTCTCACTTTCTATGATTTGAACCTCTCCTGTGAGTACACTTTTAGATTCCGATGCTTCACTTCAGGTTAACTGTATACCTTGCACCTTCTTATTGACGATGAAACACAGAAATTGCATCGGAATTAATTTTAAAAGACACAATGCCTACTTAAGTACAAGAGGACTGACACTGTATCTATGATTCGAACCTCTACTGTGAGTCCAGTATTACATTCCGATGCTTCACTTCAGGTTTACTGTATCCCTTGGACCTTCTTATTGACGATGAAACTCAGAAATTGCATCCGAATTTAATACAAAAGGCACAATGCTGACTTAAGTACAAGAGGACTGACACTCTCACATTCTACGATTTGAACCTCTCCTGTGAGCCCAGTTTTAGATTCCGATGCTTCACTTCAGGTTTACTGTATACCTTGCACCTACTTATTGACGATGAAACACAGAAATTCCATCCGAATGTAATACAAAAGGCACATTTCCGACTTAAGTACTAGAGGACTGGCACTCTCACTTTCTTTGATTTGAACCTCTCCTGTGAACCCAGTTTCAGATTCCGATGCTTCACTTCAGGTTTGCTGTATACCTTGCATCTTCATATTGACGATGAAACACAGAAATTGCATCCGAATGTAATACAAAAGGCACAATGCCGACTTAAGTACAAGAGGACTGACACTCTCACTTTCTTAAATTTGAACCTCTGCTGTGTGTCCAGTTTTAGATTCTGATGCTTCACTTCAGGTTTGCTGTATACCTTGCACCTTCTAATTCGCGATGAAACACAGAAATTGCATCGGAATTTAATACAAAAGGCACAATGCCGACTTAAGTACATGAGGACTGACACTCTAACTTTCTATGATTTCAACCTCTCCAGTGAGTCCAGTTTTAGATTCAGATGCTTCACTTCAGGTTTACTGTATACCTTGCACCTTCTTATTGACGATGAAACACAGAAATTGCATCCGAATTAAATTCAAAAGGCACAAATTACACATAAGTCAAGAGGACGGACACCCCAACTCTCTATGATTTGATCCTCTCCTGTGATTCCAGTTTTGATTCCGATGCTTCACTTCAGGTTTACTGTATCCCTTGGACCTTCTTATTGACGATGAAACACAGAAATTGCATCCGAATTTAATACAAAAGGCACCATGCCGACTTAAGTAAAAGAGGACTGACACTCTCACTTTCTATGATTTGAACCTCTCCTGTGAGCCCAGTTTTAGATTCCGATGCTTCACTTCAGGTTTACTGTATCCCTTGGACCTTCTTATTGACGATGAAACACAGAAATTGCATCCGAATTTAATACAAAAGGCACCATGCCGACTTAAGTAAAAGAGGACTGACACTCTCACTTTCTTTGATTTGAACCTCTCCTGTGACTCCACTTTTAGATTCTGATGCTTCACTTCAGGTTTAGTGTACTCCTTGCTCCTTCTTATTGACGATGAAACACAGAAATTGCATCGGAATTTAATGCAAAAGGCACCATGCCGACTTAAGTGAAGGATGACTGACACTCTCACTTTCTACGATTTGAACCTCTCCTGTGAGTCCAGTTTTAGATTCCGATGCTTCACTTCAGGTTTGCTGTATACCTTGGACCTTCTTATTGGCGATGAAACACCGAAATTGCATCGGAATTTAATGCAAAATGCATAATGCCAACTTAAGCACAAGAGGACTAACGCGTTCACTATCTATGATTTGAACCACTCCTGTGGGTCCAGTTTTAGATTACGATGCTTCACTTCAGGTTTACTGTATCCCTTGGACCTTCTTGTTGACGATGAAACAGAGAAATTGCATCCAAATTTAGTACAAAAGGCACCATGCCGACTTAAGTGTAAGATGACTGACACTCTCACTTTCTATGATTTGAACCTCTCCTGTGAGTCCAGTCTTAGACTCCGAAGCTTCGTTTCAGGTTTAATGTATCCCTTGGACCTTCGTATTGACCATGCAATACAGAAATTGCATCCGAATTTAATACAAAAGGCACAATGCAGACTTAAGTAAAAGCGGACTGACACTCTCTCTTTCTATGATTTGAACCTCTCCTGTGAGTCCAGTTTTAGATTCCGATGCTTCACTTCAGGTTTACTGTATACCTTGCACCTTCTTATTGACGATGAAACACAGAAATTGCATCGGAATTAAATTCAAAAGGAACAATGCCGACTTAAGTACAAGAGGACTGACACTCCAACTCTCTATGATTTGAACCTCTTCTCTGAGTCCAGTTTTAGATTCCGATTCTTCACTTCAGGTTTACTGTATCCCTTGGACCTTCTTATTAACGATGAAACACAGAAATAGCATCCGAATTTAATACAAAAGGCACAATGCCGACTTAAGTACAAGAGGACTGACACTCTCACTTTCTATGACTTGAACCTCTCCTGTGAGCCCAGTTTTAGATTCCGATGCTTCACTTCAGGTTTACTGTATACCTTGCACCTTCTTATTGACGATGAAACACAGAAATTGCATCCGAATTTAATACAAAAGGCACAATGACGACTTAAGTACAAGAATACTGACACTCTAATTTTCTATGATTTGAACCTCTCCTGTGAGTCCATTTTTAGATTCCGATGCATCACTTAAGGTTTACGGTATACCTTGCACCGTCTTATTGACGATGAAACACAAAAATTTAGTCGGAATTCAATTCAAGAGGCACAATGCCGACTTAAGTACAAGTGGACTGACACTCTAACTATCTATGATTTGAACCTCTCCTGTGAGTCCAGTTTTAGATTCCGATGCTTCACTTCAGGTTTACTGTATACCTTGCACCTTCTTATTGTTGATGAAACACAGAAATTGTATCGGAATTAAATTCAAAAGGCACAATGCCGACTTAAGTACAAGAGGACTGACACTCTAACTCCCTATGATTTGAACCTCTCCTGTGAGTCCAGTTTAAGATCCTGATGCTTCACTTCAGGTTTACCGTATACCTTGCACCTTCTTATTGACGATGAAACACAGAAATTGCATCGGCATTAAATTCAAAGGATACAATGCCGACTTAAGTATAAGAGGACTGACACTCTAACTATCTATGATTTGAACCCCTCCTGTGAGTCCAGTTTTAGATTCCGATGCTTCACTTCAGGTTTACTGTATCCCTTGGACCATCTAATTGACGTTGAAACACAGATATTGCATCCGAATTTAATACAAAAGGCACAATGCCGACTTAAGTACAAGAGGACTGACACTCTCACTTTCTATGACGTGAACCTTTCCTGTGAGCCCAGTTTTAGATTCCGATGCGTCACTTCAGGTTTACCGTATTCCTTGCACCTTCTCATTGACGATGAAACACAGAAAATGCATCGGAATTTAATACAAAGGCACAATGCCGACATAAATACAAGAGGACTGACACACTAACTCTCTATGATTTGAACCTCTCCTGTGAGTCCAGTTTTAGATTCCGATGCTTCATTTCAGGTTTACTGTATACCTTGCACCGTCTTATTAACGATGAAACACAGAAATTGCATCGGAATTAAATTCAAAAGGCACAATGCCGACTTAAGTGCAAGAGGACTGACACTCTAACTATCTATGATTTTAACCCCTTCTGTGAGTCCAGTTAGAGATTCCGATGCTTCACTTCAGGCTTACTGTATACCTTGCACCTTCTTATTGACGATGAAACACAGAAATTGCATCGGAATTTAATACAAAAGGCACAATGCCTACTTAAGTACAAGAGGACTGAAACTCTAACTTTCTAAGTTTTGAACCTCTCCTCTGAGTCCAGTTTTAGATTCCGAAGCTTCACTTCAGGTTTACAGTATCCCTTGGACCTTCATATTGACGATGAAACTCAGAAATTGCATCCGAATATAATGCAAAAGGCACAATGCCGACTTAAGTAAAAGAGGACTGACACTCTCACTTTCTATGATTTGAACTTCTCCTGTGAGTCCAGTTTTAGATTCCGATGCGTCACTTCAGGTTTACCGTATTATTTGCACCTTCTCATTGATGATGAAACACAGAAAATGCATCGGAATTTAATACAAAGGCACAATGCCGACATAAATACAAGAGGACTGACACTCTAACTGTCTATGATTTGAACCTCCCTGTGGGTCCAGTTTTAGATTCCGATGCTTCACTTCAGGTTTACTGTATCCTTTGGACCTTCTTATTGACGATGAAATACAGAAATTGCATCCGAATTTAATACAAAAGGCACAATGCCGACTTAAGTAAAAGAAGACTGACACTCTCTCTTTCTATGATGTGAACCTCTCCTGTGAGTCCAGTTTTAGATTCCGATGCTTCACATTAGGTTTACTGTGTAACTTGCACCTTCTTATTGACGATGAAACATAGAAATTGCATCGGAATTAAATTCAAAAAGCACAATGCCGACTTAAGTACAAGAGGACTGACACTCCAACTCTCCATGATTTGAACCTCTCCTCTGAGTCCAGTTTTAGATTCCGATGCTTCACTTCAGGTTTAATGTATCCCTTGGACCTTCGTATTGACGATGCAATACAGAAATTGCATCCGAATTTAATACAAGAGGCACAATGCAGACTTAATTAAAAGCGGAGTGACTCTCTCTCTTTCTATGATTTGAACCTCTCCTGTTAGCCCAGTTTTAGATTCCGATGCTTCACTTCAGGTTTACTGTATAACCTGCACCTTCTTATTGACGATGGAACACAGAAATTGCATCGGAATTAAATTCAAAAGGCATAATGCCGACTTAAGTACAAGAGGAGTGACACTCCAACTCTCCATGATTTGAACCTCTCCTCTGATTCCAGTTTTAGATTCCAATGCTTCACTTCAGGTTTACTGTATCCCTTGGACCTCCTTATTGTCGATAAAACACAGAAATAGCATCCGAAATTAATACAAAAGGAACAATGCCGATTTATGTACAAGAGGACTGACACTCTCACTTTCTATGATTTGAACCTCTCCTGTGAGTCCAGTTTTAGATTCCGATGCTTCACTTCAGGTTTACTGTATACATTGCACCTTCTTATTGACGATGAAACACAGAAATTGTATCGGAATTAAATTCAAAAGGCACAATGCCGACTTAAGTAAAAGGGGTCTGACACTCTCACTTTCTATGATTTGAACTTCTCCTCTGAGCCCAGTTTTAGATTCCGATGCGTCACTTCAGGTTTACCGTATTCCTTGCACCTTCTCATTGACGATGAAACACAGAAATTGCATCGGAATTAAATTCAAAAGGCACAATGCCGACTTAAGTACAAGAGGACTGACACTCTAACTATCTATGATTTTAACCCCTTCTGTGAGTCCAGTTAGAGATTCCGATGCTTCACTTCACGTTTACTGTATACCTTGCACCTTCTTATTGACGTTGAAACACAGAAATTGCATCGGAATTTAATACAAAAGGCACAATGCCTACTTAAGTACAAGAGGACTGAAACTCTAACTTCCTAAGATTTGAACCTCTCCTCTGAGTCCAGTTTTAGATTCCGAAGCTTCACTTCAGATTTACTGTATACCTTGGACCTTCTTATTGACGATGAAACACAGAAATTGCATCCGAATGTAGTACAAAAGGCACAATGCCGAATTAAGTACAAGAGGAATGACACTCGCAGTTTCTATGATTTGAACCTCTCTTGTGAGTCCAGTTTTAGATTTCGATGCTTCACTTCAGGTTTACAGTATCCCATGGACCTTCTTATTGACGATGAAACTCAGAAATTGCATCCGAATATAATGTAAAAGGCACAATGCCGACTTAAGTAAAAGAGGACTGACACTCTCTCTTTCCATGATGTGAACCTCTCCTGTGAGTCCAGTTTTAGATTCCGATGCTTCACATTAGGTTTACTGTGTACCTTGCACCTTCTTATTGACGATGAAACATAGAAATTGCATCGGAATTAAATTCAAAAAGCACAATGCCGACTTAAGTACAAGAGGACTGACACTCTAACTCTCTATGATTTGAACCTCTCCTGTGAGTCCAGTTTTAGATTCCGATGCATCACTTCAGGTTTACTGTATACCTTGCACCGTCTTATTAACGATGAAACACAGAAATTGCATCGGAATTAAATTCAAAAGGCACATGGCCGACTTAAGTACAAGAGGACTGACACTCTAACTATCTATGATTTGAAAACCTCCTCTGAGTCCAGTTTTAGATTCCGATGCTTCACATCAGGTTTAATGTATACCTTGGACCTTCGTATTGACGATGCAATACAGAAATTGCATCCGAATTTAATACAAAAGGCACAATGCAGACTTAATTAAAAGCGGACTGACTCTCTCTCTTTCTATGATTTGAACCTCTCCTGTTAGCCCAGTTTTAGATTCCGACGCTTCACTTCAGGTTTACTGTATACCTTGCACCGTCTTATTGACGATGAAACACAGAAATTGCATCGGAATTAAATTCAAAAGGCATAATGCTGACTTAAGTACAAGAGGACTGACACTCCAACTCTCTATGATTTGAACCTCTCCTGTGAGTCCAGTCTTAGATTTCGATGCTTCACTTCAGGTTTACAGTATCCCTTGGACCTTCTTATTGACGATGAAACTCAGAAATTGCATCCGAATTTAATACAAAAGGCACAATGCCGACTTAAGTACAAGAGGACTGACACTCTCACTTTCTATGATTTGAACCTCTCCTGTGCGTCCAGTTTTAGATTCCGATGTTTCACTTCAGGTTCACTGTATACGTTGCACCTTCTTATTGACGATGAAACACAGATATTGCATCCGAATTTAATACAAATGGCACAATGCCGACTTAAGTACAAGAGGACTGACACTCTCCCATACATGATTTGAACCTCTCCTGTGAGTCCAGTTTTAGATTCCGATGCTTCACTTAAGGGTTTACTGAATCCCTTGGACCTTCTTATTGTCGATGAAACACAGAAATTGCATCCGAATTTGTTACAAAAGGCACAATGCCGACCTAAGTAAAAGAGGACCGTCACTCTCTCTTACTATGATTTGAACCTCTCCAGTGAGTCCAGTTTTAGACTCCGATGCTTCACTTCAGGTTTACTGTATACCTTGCACCTTCTTATTGACGATGTAACACAAAAATTGAATCGGAATTCAATTCAAGAGGCACAATGCCGACTTAAGTACAAGTGGACTGACACTCTAACTATCTATGATTTGAACCTCTCCTGTGAGTCCAGTCTTAGATTTCGATGCTTCACTTCAGGTTTACAGTATCCCTTGGACCTTCTTATTGACGATGAAACTCAGAAATTGCATCCGAATTTAATACAAAAGGCACAATGCCGACTTAAGTACAAGAGGACTGACACTCTCACTTTCTATGATTTGAACCTCTCCTGTGCGTCCAGTTTTAGATTCCGATGCTTCACTTCAGGTTTACTGTATACCTTGCACCTTCTTATTGACGATGAAACACAGAAATTGCATCGGAATTTAATATAAAAGGCACAATGCCGACTTAAGTACAAGTATACTGACACTCTAACTTTCTATGATTTGAACCTCTCCTGTGAGTCCAGTTTTGGATTCCGATGCATCATTTAAGGTTTACTGTATACCTTGCACCGTCTTATTGACGATGAAACACAAATATTGAATCGGAATTCAATTCAAGAGGCACCATGCCGACTTAAGTACAAGTGGACTGACACTCTAACTAACTATGATTTGAACCTCTCCTGTGAGTCCAGTTTTAGATTCCGATGCTTCACTTCAGGTTTACTGTATACATTGCACCTACTTACTGAAGATGAAACACAGAAATTGCATTGGAGTTAAATTCAAAAGGCACAATGCCGATTTAAGTACAAGAGGACTGACACTCTAACTCTCTATTATTTGAACCTCTCCTGTGTGTCCAGTTTAGGATCCCGATGCTTCACCTCAGGATTACCGTATACCTTACACCTTCTTATTGACGATGAAACACAGAAAATGCATCGGAATTAAATTCAAAAGACACAATGCCGACTTAAGTATAAGAGGACTGACACTCCAACTATCTATGATTTGAACCCCTCCTGTGAGTACAGTTTTAGATTCCGATGCTTCACTTCAGGTTTACTGTATCCCTTGGACCTTCTTATTGACGTTGAAACACAGATATTGCATCCGAATTTAATACAAAAGGCACAATGCCGACTTAAGTACAAGAGGACTGACACTCTCACTTTCTATGGTTTGAACCTCTCCTGTGCGTCCAGTTTTAGATTCCGATGCTTCACTTCAGGTTTACTGTATACCTTGCACCTTCTTATTGACGATGAAAGACAGAAATTGCATCGGATTTTAATACAAAAGGCACAATGCCTACTTAAGTGCAAGAGGACTGACACTCTGACTTTCTAAGATTTGAACCTCTCCTCCGAGTCCAGTTTCAGATTCCGATGCTTCACTTCAGATTTACTGTATACCTTGGACCTTCTTATTGACGATGAAACACAGAAATTGATTCCGAATGTAGTACAAAAGGCACAATGCCGACATAAGTACAAGAGGACTGACACTCTCACTTTCTATGATTTGAACCTCTCCTGTGCGTCCAGTTTTAGATTTCGATGCTCCACTTCAGGTTTACTGTATCCCTTGGACCTTCTTATTGACGATGAAACACAGAAATTGCATCGGAATTTAATACAGAAGGCACAATGCCGACTTCAGTAAAAGAGGACTAACACTCTCACTTTCTATGATTTGAACTTCTCCTGTGAGTCCAGTTTTACAATCCGATGCGTCACTTCAGGTTTACCGTATTCCTTGCACCTTCTCATTGACGATGAAACACAGAAAATGCATCGGAATTTAATACAAAGGCACAATGCCGACTTAAATACAAGAGGACTGACACTCTAACTTTCTATGATTTGAACCTCCCTGTAAGTCCAGTTTTAGATTCCGATGCTTCACTTCAGGTTTACTGTATCCCTTGGACATTCTTATTGACGATGAAATACAGAAATGGCATCCGAATTTAATACAAAAGGCACAATGCCAACTTAAGTAAAAGAGGACTGACACTCTCTCTTTCTGTGATTTGAACGTCTCCCGTGAGACCAGTTTTAGATTCCGATGCTTCACATTAGGTTTACTGTATACCTTGCACCTTCTTATTGACGATGAAACATAGAAATTGCATCGTAATTAAATTCAAAAGGCACAATGCCGACTTAAGTACTAGAGGACTGACACTCTAACTCTCTATGATTTGAGACCCTCCTGTGAGTCCAGTTTTAGATTCCGATGCTTCACTTCAGGTTTACTGTATACCTTGTACCTTGTTTGTGACGATGAAACACAGAAATTGCATCGGAATTTAATACGAAAGGCACAATGCCGACTTAAGTACAAGAGGACTGACACTCTCACTTTCTATGATTTGAACCTCTCCTGTGAGTCCAGTTTTAGATTCCGATGTTTCACTTCAAGTTTACTGTAGACCTTGCAACTTCTTATTGACGAAGAAACTCAGAAATTGCATCCGAATTTAATGCAAAAGGCACAATGCCGACTTAAGTAAAAGAGGACTGACACTCTCACTTTCTATGATGTGAACTTCTCCTGTGAGTCCAGTTTTAGATTTCGATGCGTCACTTCAGGTTTACCGTATTCCTTGCACCTTCTCATTGACGATGAAACATAGAAAATGTATCGGAATTTAATACAAAGGCACAATGCCGACATAAATACAAGAGGACTGACACTCTAAGTTTCTATGATTTGAACCTCTCCTGTGAGTCCAGTTTTAGATTCCGATGCTTCACTTCAGGTTTACTGTATACCTTGTACCTTGTTTGTGACGATGAAACACAGAAATTGCATCGGAATTTAATACGAAAGGCACAATGCCGACTTAAGTACAAGAGGACTGACACTCTCACTTTCTGTGATTTGAACCTCTCCTGTGAGACCAGTTTTAGATTCCGATGCTTCACATTAGGTTTACTGTATACCTTTCACCTTCTTATCGACGATGAAACACCGAAATTGCATCGGAATTTAATACAAAAGGCACAATGCCGACTTAAGTAAAAGCGAACTGACACTCTCTCTTCTATGATTTGAACCTCTCCTGTGAGTCCAGTTTTAGATTCCGATGCTTCACTTCAGGTTTATTGTATATCTTGGGCCTTCTTAATGACGATGAAACACAGAAATTGCATCCGAATTTAATACAAAAGGCACAATGCCGACTTAAGCGCATGAGGACTGACACTCTCTCTTTCTGTGATTTGAACCTCTCCTGTGAGACCAGTTTTAGATTCCGATGCTTCACATTAGGTTTACTGTATACCTTTCACCTTCTTATCGACGATGAAACACCGAAATTGCATCGGAATTTAATACAAAAGGCACAATGCCGACTTAAGTAAAAGCGAACTGAAATTCTCTCTTCTATGATTTGAACCTCTCCTGTGAGTCCTGTTTTAGATTCCGATGCTTCACTTCAGGTTTACTGTATACCTTGCACCTTCTTATTGACGATGAAACACAGCAATTGCATCGGAATTAAATTCAAAAGGCACAATTCCGACTTAAGTACAAGAGGACTGACACTCTCACTTTCTATGATTTGAACGTCTCCTGTGAGTCCAGTTTTAGATTCCGATGTTTCACTTCAAGTTTACTGTAGACCTTGCAACCTCTTATTGACGATGAAACTCAGAAATTGCATCAGAATTTAATGCAAAAGGCACAATGCCGACTTAAGTAAAAGAGGACTGACACTCTCACTTTCTATGATTTGAACTTCTCCTGTGAGTCCAGTTTTAGATTCCGATGCGTCACTTCAGGTTTACCGTATTCCTTGCACCTTCTCATTGACGATGAAACACAGAAAATGCATCGGAATTTAATACAAAGGCACGCTGCCGACATAAATATAAGAGGACTGACACTCTAACTTTCTATGATTTTAACCTCCCTGTGAGTCCAGTTTTAGATTCCGATGCTTCACTTCAGGTTTACTGTATCCTTTGGACCTTCTTATTGACGATGAAATACAGAAATTGCATCCGAATTTAATAAAAAAGGCACAATGCCGACTTAAGTAAAAGGGGACTGACACTCTCTCTTTCCATGATTTGAACCTCTCCTGTGAGTCCAGTTTTAGATTCCGATGCTTCACATTAGGTTTACTGTATACCTTGCACCTTCTTATTGACGATGAAACATAGAAATTGCATCGGAATTAAATTCAAAAGGCACAATGCCGACTTAAGTACAAGAGGACTGACACTCTGACTTTCTAAGATTTGAACCTCTCCTCTGAGTCCAGTTTTAGATTCCGATGCTTCACTTCTGATTTACTGTATACCTTGGACCTTCTTATTGACGATGAAACACAGAAATTGCATCCGAATGTAGTACAAAAGGCACAATGCCGACATAAGTACAAGAGGACTGACACTCTCACTTTATATGATTTGAACCTCTCCTGTGAGTGCAGTTTTAGATTTCGATGCTTCACTTCAGGTTTACTGTATCCCTTGGACCTTCTTATTGACGATGAAACACAGAAATTGTATCGGAATTTAATACAAAAAGCACAATGCCGACTTAAGTAAAAGAGGACTGACACTCTCACTTTCTATGATTTGAACCTCTCCTCTGAGTCCAGTTTTAGATTCTGATGCGTCACTTCAGGTTTACCGTATTCCTTGCACCTTCTCATTGACGATGAAACACAGAAAATGCATCGGAATTTAATACAAAGGCACAATGCCGACTTAAATACAAGAGGACTGACACTCTAACTTTCTATGATTTGAACCTCCCTGTAAGTCCAGTTTTAGATTCCGATGCTTCCCTTCAGATTTACTGTATTCCTTGGACCTTCTTATTGCCGATGAAATACAGAAATGGCATGGGAATTTAATATAAAAGGCACAATGCCAACTTAAGTAAAAGAGGACTGACACTCTCTCTTTCTGTGATTTGAACCTCTCCTGTGAGACCAGTTTTAGATTCCGATGCTTCACATTAGGTTTACTGTATACCTTGCACCTTCTTATTGACGATGAAACATAGAAATTACATCGGAATTAAATTCAAAAGGCACAATGCCGACTTAACTAAAAGAGGACTGACACTCTAACTATCTATGATATGAACCTCTCCTGTGAGTCCTGTTTTAGATTCCGATGTTTCACTTCAGGTTTACTGTATACCTTGCACCTTCTTACTGAAGATGAAACACAGAAATTGTATCGGAATTAAATTCAGAAGGCACAATGCCGATTTAAGTACAAGAGGACTGACACTCTAACTCTCTATGATTTGATCCTCTCCTGTGTGTCCAGTTTAGGATCCCGATGCTTCACCTCAGGTTTACCGTATACCTTGCACCTTCTTATTGACGATGAAACACAGAAATTGCATCGGAATTAAATTCAAAAGACACAATGCCGACTTAAGTATAAGAGGACTGACACTCCAACTATCTATGATTTGAACCCCTCCTGTGAGTACAGTTTCAGATTCCGATGCTTTACTTCAGGTTTACTGTATCCCTTGGACCTTCTTATTGACGTTGAAACACAGATATTGCATCCGAATTTAATATAAAAGGCACAATGCCGACTTAAGTACAAGAGGACTGACACTCTCACTTTCTATAATTTGAACCTCTCCTGTGCGTCCAGTTTTAGATTCCGATGCTTCACTTCAGGTTTACTGTATACCTTGCACCTTCTCATTGACGATGAAACACTGAAATTGCATCGGAATTTAATACAAAAGGCACAATGCCGACTTAAGTAAAAGAGGACTGACACTCTCACTTTCTATGATTTGAACTTCTCCTGTGAGTCCAGTTTTAGATTCCGATGCGTCACTTCAGGTTTACCGTATTCCTTGCACCTTCTCATTGACGATGAAACACAGAAAATGCATCGGAATTTAATACAAAGGCACAATGCCGACTTAAATAAAAGAGGACTGACACTCTAACTGTCTATGATTTGAACCTCCCTGTAAGTCCAGTTTTAGATTCCGATGCTTCACTTCAGGTTTACTGTATCCCTTGGACCTTCTTAGTGACGATGAAATACAGAAATGGCATCCGAATTTAATACAAAAGGCACAATGCCGAATTAAGTACAAAAGGACTGACACTCTCCATTTCTATGATTTGAACCCCTCCTGTGAGTCCAGTTTTAGATTCCAATGCTTCACTTTAGATTTACTGTATCCCTTGGACCTTCTTATTGACGATGAAACACAGAAATTGTATCCGAATTTAATACAAAGGCACAATGCCGACTTAAGTAAAAGAGGATTTTCACTCTCTCTTTCTAAGATTTGAACCTCTCCTGTGAGTCCACTTTTAGATTTCGATGCTTCACTTGAGGTTTACTGTATCCCTTGGACCTTCTTATTGACGATGAAACACAGAAATTGGATCGGAATTTAATACAAAAGGCACAATGGCGACTTAAGTAAAAGAGGACTGACACTCTCTCTTTCTATGATTTGAACCTCTCCTGTGAGTCCAGTTTTAGATTCCGATTCTTCACATTAGGTTTACTGTATACCTTGCACCTTCTTATTGACATTGAAACATAGAAATTGCATCGGAATTAAATTCAAAAGGCACAATGCCGACCTAAGTACAAGTGGACTGACACTCTAACTATCTATGATTTGAACCTCTCCTGTGAGTCCAGTTTTAGATTCTGATGCTTCACTTCAGGTTTACTGTATACCTTGCACCTTCTTATTGAAGATGAAACACAGAAATTGTATCGGAATTAAATTCAAAAGGCACAATGCCGACTTAAGTACTAGTGGACTGACACTCTAACTCTCTATGATTTGAACCTCTCCTGTGTGTCCAGTTTAGGATCCCGATGCTTCATTTCAGGTTTACCGTATACCTTGCACCTTCTTATTGACGATGAAACACAGAAATTGCATCTGAATTAAATTCAAAAGGCACAATGCCGACTTAAGTAAAAGAGGACTGACACTCTCACTTTCTATGATTTGAACTTCTCCTGTGAGTCCAGTTTTAGATTCCGATGCGTCACTTCAGGTTTATTGTATTCCTTGCACCTTCTCATTGACGATGAAACACAGAAAATGCATCGGAATTTAATACAAAGGCACACTGCCGACATAAATATAAGAGGACTGACACTCTAACTTTCTATGATTTTAACCTCCCTGTGAGTCCAGTTTTAGATTCCGATGCTTCACTTCAGGTTTACTGTATCCTTTGGACCTTCTTATTGACGATGAAATACAGAAATTGCATCCGAATTTAATAAAAAAGGCACAATGCCAACTTAAGTAAAAGGGGACTGACACTCTTTCCATGATTTGAACCTCTCCTGTGAGTCCAGTTTTAGATTCCGATGCTTCACATTAAGTTTACTGTATACCTTGCACCTTCTTATTGACGATGAAACATAGAAATTGCATCGGAATTAAATTCAAAAGGCACAATGCCGACTTAAGTACAAGAGGACTGACACTCTGACTTTCTAAGATTTGAACCTCTCCTCTGAGTCCAGTTTTAGATTCCGATGCTTCACTTCTGATTTACTGTATACCTTGGACCTTCTTATTGACGATGAAACACAGAAATTGCATCCGAATGTAGTACAAAAGGCACAATGCCGACATAAGTACAAGAGGACTGACACTCTCACTTTATATGATTTGAACCTCTCCTGTGAGTGCAGTTTTAGATTTCGATGCTTCACTTCACGTTTACTGTATCCCTTGGACCTTCTTATTGACGATGAAACACAGAACTTGCATCGGAATTTAATACAAAAAGCACAATGCCGACTTAAGTAAAAGAGGACTGACACTCTCACTTTCTATGATTTGAACCTCTCCTCTGAGTCCAGTTTTAGATTCCGATGCGTCACTTCAGGTTTACCGTATTCCTTGCACCTTCTCATTGACGATGAAACACAGAAAATGCATCGGAATTTAATACAAAGGCACAATGCCGACTTAAATACAAGAGGACTGACACTCTAACTTTCTATGATTTGAACCTCCCTGTAAGTCCAGTTTTAGATTCCGATGCTTCCCTTCAGATTTACTGTATTCCTTGGACCTTCTTATTGACGATGAAATACAGAAATGGCATCCGAATTTAATATAAAAGGCACAATGCCAACTTAAGTAAAAGAGGACTGACACTCTCTCTTTCTGTGATTTGAACCTCTCCTGTGAGACCAGTTTTAGATTCCGATGCTTCACATTAGGTTTACTGTATACCTTGCACCTTCTTATTGACGATGAAACATAGAAATTGCATCGGAATTAAATTCAAAAGGCACAATGCCGACTTAACTAAAAGAGGACTGACACTCTAACTATCTATGATATGAACCTCTCCTGTGAGTCCTGTTTTAGATTCCGATGTTTCACTTCAGGTTTACTGTATACCTTGCACCTTCTTACTGAAGATGAAACACAGAAATTGTATCGGAATTAAATTCAGAAGGCACAATGCCGATTTAAGTACAAGAGGACTGACACTCTAACTCTCTATGATTTGAACCTCTCCTGTGTGTCCAGTTTAGGATCCCGATGCTTCACCTCAGGTTTACCGTATACCTTGCACCTTCTTATTGACGATGAAACACAGAAATTGCATCGGAATTAAATTCAAAAGACACAATGCCGACTTAAGTATAAGAGGACTGACACTCCAACTATCTATGATTTGAACCCCTCCTGTGAGTACAGTTTTAGATTCCGATGCATCACTTCAGGTTTACTGTATCCCTTGGACCTTCTTATTGACGTTGAAACACAGATATTGCATCCGAATTTAATAGAAAAGGCACAATGCCGACTTAAGTACAAGAGGACTGACACTCTCACTTTCTATAATTTGAACCTCTCCTGTGCGTCCAGTTTTAGATTCCGATGCTTCACTTCAGGTTTACTGTATACCTTGCACCTTCTCATTGACGATGAAACACTGATATTGCATCGGAATTTAATACAAAAGGCACAATGCCGACTTAAGTAAAAGAGGACTGACACTCTCACTTTCTATGATTTGAACTTCTCCTGTGAGTCCAGTTTTAGATTCCGATGCGTCACTTCAGGTTTACCGTATTCCTTGCACCTTCTCATTGACGATGAAACACAGAAAATGCATCGGAATTTAATACAAAGGCACAATGCCGACTTAAATAAAAGAGGACTGACACTCTAACTTTCTATGATTTGAACCTCCCTGTAAGTCCAGTTTTAGATTCCGATGCTTCACTTCAGGTTTACTGTATCCCTTGGACCTTCTTATTGACGATGAAATACAGAAATGGCATCCGAATTTAATACAAAAGGCACAATGCCGACTTAAGTACAAAAGGACTGACACTCTCCATTTCTATGATTTGAACCTCTCCTGTGAGTCCAGTTTTAGATTCCAATGCTTCACTTTAGATTTACTGTATCCCTTGGACCTTCTTATTGACGATGAAACACAGAAATTGTATCCGAATTTAATACAAAGGCACAATGCCAACTTAAGTAAAAGAGGATTTTCACTCTCTCTTTCTAAGATTTGAACCTCTCCTGTGAGTCCACTTTTAGATTTCGATGCTTCACTTGAGGTTTACTGTATCCCTTGGACCTTCTTATTGACGATGAAACACAGAAATTGGATCGGAATTTAATACAAAAGGCACAATGGCGACTTAAGTAAAAGAGGACTGACACTCTCTCTTTCTATGATTTGAACCTCTCCTGTGAGTCCAGTTTTAGATTCCGATTCTTCACATTAGGTTTACTGTATACCTTGCACCTTCTTATTGACATTGAAACATAGAAATTGCATCGGAATTAAATTCAAAAGGCACAATGCCGACCTAAGTACAAGTGGACTGACACTCTAACTATCTATGATTTGAACCTCTCCTGTGAGTCCAGTTTTAGATTCCGATGCTTCACTTCAGGTTTACTGTATACCTTGCACCTTCTTATTGAAGATGAAACACAGAAATTGTATCAGAATTAAATTCAAAAGGCACAATGCCGACTTAAGTACTAGTGGACTGACACTCTAACTCTCTATGATTTGAACCTCTCCTGTGTGTCCAGTTTAGGATCCCGATGCTTCATATCAGGTTTACCGTATACCTTGCACCTTCTTATTGACGATGAAACACAGAAATTGCATCGGAATTAAATTCAAAAGACACAATGCCGACTTAAGTATAAGAGGACTGACACTCTAACTAACTATGATTTGAACCCCTCCTGTGAGTACAGATTTAGATTCCGATGCTTCACTTCAGGTTTACTGTATCCCTTGCATTTTCTTATTGACGATGAAACACAGAAATTGGATCGGAATTTATTACAAAAGGCACAATGAATACTTAAGTAGAAGAGGACTGACACTCTGAGTTTCTAAGATTTGAACCTCTCCTCTGAGTCCAGTTTTAGATTCCGAAGCTTCACTTCAGATTTACTGTATACCTTGGACCATCTTATTGACGATGAAACACAGAAATTGCATCCGAATGTAGTACAAAAGGCACAATGCCGACTTAAGTACAAGATTACTGACACTCTCACTTTCTATGATTTGAACCTCTCCTGTCAGTCCAGTTTTAGATTCCGATGCTTCACTTCAAGTTTACTGTAGACCTTGCAACTTCTTATTGACGATGAAACACAGAATTTGCATCCGAATTTAACACAAATGGCACAATGCCGACTTAAGTGCAAGAGGGCTGACACTCTCTATTTCTATGATTTGAACCTCTCCTGTGAGTCCAGTTACAGATTCCAATGCTTCACTTCAGGTTTACTGTATCCCTTGGACCTTCTTATTGATGATGAAACACAGAAATTGCATCCGAATTTGATACAAAGGCACAATGCCGACTTAAGTAAAAGAGGATTTTCACTCTCTCTTTCTATGATTTGAACCTCTCGTGTGAGTCCACTATTAGTTTTCGATGCTTCACTTCAGGTTTACTGTATCCCTTGGACCTTCTTATTGACGATGAAACACAGAAATTGCATCGGAATTTAATACAAAAAGCACAATGCCGACTTAAGTAAAAGAGGACTGACACTCTCACTTTCTATGATTTGAACCTCTCCTGTGAGTCCAGTTTTACATTCCGATGCTTCACATTAGGTTTACTGTATACCTTGCACCTTCTTATTGACGATGAAACATAGAAATTGCATCGGAATTAAATTCAAAAGGCACAATGCCGACTTAAGGACAAGAGGACTGACTCACTAACCCTCTATGATTTGAACCTCTCCTGTGAGTCCAGTTTTAGATTCCGATGCTTCACTTCAGGTTTACTGTATACCTTGCACCGTCTTATTAACGATGAAACACAGAAATTGCATCGGAATTAAATTCAAATTCACAATGCCGACTTAAGTACAAGAGGACTGATACTCTAACTATATATGATTTGAACCCCTCCTGTGAGTACAGTTTTAGATTCCGATGCATCACGTAAGGTTTACTGTATACCATGCACCGTCTTATTAACGATGAAACACAAAAATTGAATCGGAATTCAATTCAAGAGGCACAATGCCGACTTAAGTATAAGTGGACTGACACTCTAACTATCTATGATTTGAACCTCTCCTGTGAGTCCAGTTTTAGATTCCGATGCTTCACTTCAGGTTTACTGTATACCTTGCACCTTCGTATTGAAGATGAAACACAGAAATTGTATCGGAATTAAATTCAAAAGGCACAATGCCGACCTAAGTACAAGAGGACTGACACTCTAACTCTCTATGATTTGAACCTCTCCTGTGTGTCCAGTTTAGGATCCCGATGCTTCACTTCAGGTGTACCGTATACCTTGCACCTTCTTATTGACGGTGAAACACAGATATTGCATCGGAATTAAATTCAAAAGACACAATGCCGACTTAAGTATAAGAGGACTGACACTCTAAATATCTATGATTTGAACCCCTCCTGTGAATACAGATTTAGATTCCGATGCTTCACTTCAGGTTTACTGTATCCCTTGGACCTTCATATTGACGTTGAAACACAGATATTGCAAACGAATTTAATACAAAAGGCACGATGCCGACTTAAGTACAAGAGGACTGACACTCTCCCTGTCTATGATTTGAACCTCTCCTGTGCGACCAGTTTTAGATTCCGATGCTTCACTTCAGGTTACTGTATACCTTGCACCTTCTTATTGACGATGAAACACAGAAATTGCATCGGAATTAAATTCAAAAGGCACAATTCCGACTTAAGTACAAGAGGAGTGACACTCGAACCCTCTATGATTTGAACCTTTCCTCTGAGTCCAGTTTTAAAATCCGATGCTTCACTTCAGGTTTACTGTTTACCTTGCACCTTCGTATTGACGATGAAACACAGAAATTGCATCGGAATTTAATACGAAAGGCACAATGCCGACTTAAGTACAAGATTACTGACACTCTCACTTTCTATGATTTGAACCTCTCCTGTGAGTCCAGTTTTAGATTTCGATGCTTCACTTCAGGTTTACTGTATCCCTTGGACCTTCTTATTGACGATGAAATACAGAAATGGCATTCGAATTCAATACAAAAGCACAATGCCAACTTAAGTAAAAGAGGACTGACACTCTCTCTTTCTGTGATTTGAACCTCTCCTGTGAGACCAGTTTTAGATTCCGATGCTTCACATTAGGTTTACTGTATACCTTGCACCTTCTTATTGACGATGAAACATAGAAATTGCATCGGAATTAAATTCAAAAGGCACAATGCCGACTTAAGTACAAGAGGACTGACACTCTAACTCTCTATGATTTGAACCTCCCCTGTGAGTCCAGTTTTAGATTCCGATGCTTCACTTCAGGTTTTTTTTTTCCCTTGGGCCTTCTTAATGCAGATGAAACACAGAAATTGCATCCGAATTTAATACAAAAGGCACAATGCCGACTTAAGTGCATGAGGACTGACACTCTCTCTTTCTGTGATTCGAACCTCTCCTGTGAGACCAGTTTTAGATTCCGATGCTTCACATTAGGTTTACTGTATACCTTGCACCTTCTTATTGACGATGAAACATAGAAATTGCATCGGAATTTAATACAAAAGGCACAATGCCGACTTAAGTAAAAGCGAACTGACACTCTCTCTTCTATGATTTGAACTTCTCCTGTGAGTCCAGATTTAGATTCCGATGCTTCACTTCAGGTTTTTTTTTTCCCTTGGGCCTTCTTAATGCAGATGAAACACAGAAATTGCATCCGAATTTAATACAAAAGGCCCATTCCGACTTAAGTGCATGAGGACTGACACTCTCTCTTTCTGTGATTCGAACCTCTCCTGTGAGACCAGTTTTAGATTCCGATGCTTCACATTAGGTTTACTGTATACCTTGCACCTTCTTATTGACGATGAAACATAGAAATTGCATCGGAATTTAATACAAAAGGCACAATGCCGACTTAAGTAAAAGCGAACTGACACTCTCTCTTCTATGATTTGAACCTCTCCTGTGAGTCCAGATTTAGATTCCGATGCTTCACTTCAGGTTTACTGTATACCTTGCACCCTCTTATTACGATGAAACACAGAAATTGCATCGGAATTATATTCAAAAGGCACAATTCCGACTTAAGTATAAGAGGAGTGACACTCGAACTCTCTATGATTTGAACCTCTCCTCTGAGTCCAGTTTTAGATTCCGATGCTTCACTTCAGGTTTACTGTATCCCTTGGACCTTCTTATTGACGATGAAACACAGAAATTGCATTCGAATTTAACACAAATGGCACAATGCCGACTTAAGTACAAGAGGACTGACACTCTCACTTTCTATGATTTGAACCTCTCCTGTCAGTCCAGTTTTAGATTCCGATGCTTCACTTCAAGTTTACTGTAGACCTTGCAACTTCTTATTGACGATGAAACACAGAATTTGCATCCGAATTTAACACAAATGGCACAATGCCGACTTAAGTACAAGAGGGCTGACACTCTCCATTTCTATGATTTGAACCTCTCCTGTGAGTCCAGTTACAGATTCCAATGCTTCACTTCAGGTTTACTGTATCCCTTGGGCCTTCTTATTGATGATGAAACACAGAAATTGCATCCGAATTTAATACAAAGGCACAATGCAGACTTAAGTAAAAGAGGATTTTCACTCTCTCTTTCTATGATTTGAACCTCTCCTGTGAAACCACTATTAGTTTTCGATGCTTCACTTCAGGTTTACTGTATCCCTTGGACCTTCTTATTGACGATGAGACAAAGAAATTGCATCGGAATTTAATACAAAAAGCACAATGCCGACTTAAGTAAAAGAGGACTGACACTCTCACTTTCTATGATTTGAACCTCTCCTGTGAGTCCAGTTTTACATTCCGATTCTTCACATTAGGTTTACTGTATACCTTGCACCTTCTTATTGACGATGAAACATAGAAATTGCATCGGAATTAAATTCAAAAGGCACAATGCCGACTTAAGGACAAGAGGACTGATACTCTAACTATCTATGATTTGAACCTCTCCTGTGAGTCCAGTTTTAGATTCCGATGCTTCACTTCAGGTTTACTGTATACCTTGCACCTTCTTATTGAAGATGAAACACAGAAATTGTATCGGAATTAAATTCAAAAGGCACAATGCCGACCTAAGTACAAGAGGACTGACACTCTAACTCTCTATGATTTGAACCTCTCCTGTGTGTCCAGTTTAGGATCCCGATGCTTGTCTTCAGGTGTACCGTATACCTTGCACCTTCTTATTGACGGTGAAACACAGAAATTGCATCGGAATTAAATTCAAAAGACACAATGCCGACTTAAGTATAAGAGGACTGACACTCTAACTATCTATGATTTGAACCCCTCCTGTGAGTACAGTTTTAGATTCCGATGCTTCACTTCAGGTTTACTGTATCCCTTGGACCTTCATATTGACGTTGAAACACAGATATTGCAAACGAATTTAATACAAAAGGCACGATGCCGACTTAAGTACAAGAGGACTGACACTCTCCCTGTCTATGATTTGAACCTCTCCTGTGCGACCATTTTTAGATTCCGATGCTTCACTTCAGGTTACTGTATACCTTGCACCTTCTTATTGACGATGAAACACAGAAATTGCATCGGAATTAAATTCAAAAGGCACAATTCCGACTTAAGTACAAGAGGAGTGACACTCGAACCCTCTATGATTTGAACCTCTCCTCTGAGTCCAGTTTTAGAATCCGATGCTTCACTTCAGGTTTACTGTTTACCTTGCACCTTCGTATTGACGATGAAACACAGAAATTGCATCGGAATTTAATACGAAAGGCACAATGCCGACTTAAGTACAAGAGGACTGACACTCTCACTTTCTATGATTTGAACCTCTCCTGTGAGTCCGGTTTTAGATTCCGATGTTTCACCTCAAGTTTACTGTAGACCTTGCAACTTCTTATTGACGAAGAAACTCAGAAATTGCATCCGAATTTAATGCAAAAGGCACAATGCCGACTTAAGTAAAAGAGGACTGGCACTCTCACTTTCTATGATTTGAACTTCTCCTGTGAGTCCAGTTTTAGATTTCGATGCGTCACTTCAGGTTTACCGTATTCCTTGCACCTTCTCATTGACGATGAAACACAGAAAATGCATCGGAATTTAATACAAAGGCACAATGCCGACATAAATACAAGAGGACTGACACTCTAAGTTTCTATGATTTGAACCTCCCTGTGAGTCCAGTTTTAGATTCCGATGCTTCACTTCAGGTTTACTGTATCCTTTGGACCTACTTATTGACGATGAAATACAGAAATTGCATCCGAATTTAATACAAAAGGCACAATGCCGACTTAAGTAAAAGAGGACTGACACTCTCTCTTTCTGTGATTTGAGCCTCTCCTGTGAGACCAGTTTTAGATTCCGATGCTTCACATTAGGTTTACTGTATACCTTGCACCTTCTTATTGACGATGAAACATAGAAATTGCATCGGAATTAAATTCAAAAGGCACAATGCCGACTTAAGTACAAGAGGACTGACACTCTAACTCTCTATGATTTGAACCTCTCCTGTGAGTCCAGTTTTAGATTCCGATGCTTCACTTCAGGTTTACTGTATACCTTGTACCTTGTTAGTGACGATGAAACACAGAAATTGCATCGGAATTTAATACAAAAGGCACAATGCCGACTTAAGCACAAGAGGACTGACACTCTCACTTTCTATGATTTGAACCTCTCCTGTGAGTCCAGTTTTATTTCCCGATGCTTCACTTCAGATTTATTGTATCCCTTGGGCCTTCTTAATGACGATGAAACACAGAAATTGCATCCGAATTTAATACAAAAGGCACAATGCCGACTTAAGTGCATGAGGACTGACACTCTCACTTTCTATGATTTGATCCTCTCCCGTGAGTCCAGTTTTAGATTCCGATGCTTCACTTCAGGTTTATTGTATCCCTTGGGCCTTCTTAATGACGATGAAACACAGAAATTGCATCCGAATTTAATACAAAAGGCACAATGCCGACTTAAGCGCATGAGGACTGACACTCTCTCTTTCTGTGATTTGAACCTCTCCTGTGAGACCAGTTTTAGATTCCGATGCTTCACATTAGGTTTACTGTATACCTTTCACCTTCTTATTGACGATGAAACACCGAAATTGCATCGGAATTTAATACAAAAGGCACAATGCCGATTTAAGTAAAAGCGAACTGACACTCTCTCTTCTATGATTTGAACCTCTCCTGTGAGTCCTGTTTTAGATTCCGATGCTTCACTTCAGGTTTACTGTATACCTTGCACCTTCTTATTGACGATGAAACACAGAAATTGCATCGGAATTAAATTCAAAAGGCACAATTCCGACTTAAGTACAAGAGGACTGACACTCTCACTTTCTATGATTTGAACGTCTCCTGTGAGTCCAGTTTTAGATTCCGATGTTTCACTTCAAGTTTACTGTAGACCTTGCAACTTCTTATTGACGATGAAACTCAGAAATTGCATCCGAATTTAATGCAAAAGGCACAATGCCGACTTAAGTAAAAGAGGACTGACACTCTCACTTTCTATGATTTGAACTTCTCCTGTGAGACCAGTCTTAGATTCCGATGCGTCACTTCAGGTTTACCGTATTCCTTGCACCTTCTCATTGACGATGAAACACAGAAAATGCATCGGAATTTAATACAAAGGCACACTGCCGACATAAATATAAGAGGACTGACACTCTAACTTTCTATGATTTTAACCTCCCTGTGAGTCCAGTTTTAGATTCCGATGCTTCACATTAGGTTTACTGTATACCTTGCACCTTCTTATTGACGATGAAACATAGAAATTGCATCGGAATTAAATTCAAAAGGCACAATGCCGACTTAAGTACAAGAGGACTGACACTCTGACTTTCTAAGGTTTGAACCTCTCCTCTGAGTCCAGTTTTAGATTCCGATGCTTCACTTCTGATTTACTGTATACCTTGGACCTTCTTATTGACGATGAAACACAGAAATTGCATCCGAATGTAGTACAAAAGGCACAATGCCGACATAAGTACAAGAGGACTGAGACTCTCACTTTATATGATTTGAACCTCTCCTGTGAGTGCAGTTTTAGATTTCGATGCTTCACTTCAGGTTTACTGTATCCCTTGGACCTTCTTATTGACGATGAAACACAGAAATTGCATCGGAATTTAATACAAAAGGCACAATGCCGACTTAAGTAAAAGAGGACTGACACTCTCACTTTCTATGATTTGAACCTCTCCTCTGAGTCCAGTTTCAGATTCCGATGCGTCACTTCAGGTTTACCGTATTCCTTGCACCTTCTCATTGACGATGAAACACAGAAAATGCATCGGAATTTAATACAAAGGCACAATGCCGACTTAAATACAAGAGGACTGACACTCTAACTTTCTGTGATTTGAACCTCCCTGTAAGTCCAGTTTTAGATTCCGGTGCTTCCCTTCAGATTTACTGTATCCCTGGGACCTTCTTATTGACGATGAAATACAGAAATGGCATCGGAATTTAATACAAAGGCACACTGCCGACATAAATATAAGAGGACTGACACTCTAACTTTCTATGATTTTAACCTCCCTGTGAGTCCAGTTTTAGATTCCGATGCTTCACATTAGGTTTACTGTATACCTTGCACCTTCTTATTGACGATGAAACATAGAAATTGCATCGGAATTAAATTCAAAAGGCACAATGCCGACTTAACTAAAAGAGGACTGACACTCTAACTATCTATGATATGAACCTCTCCTGTGAGTCCTGTTTTAGATTCCGATGTTTCACTTCAGGTTTACTGTATACCTTGCACCTTCTTACTGAAGATGAAACACAGAAATTGTACCGGAATTAAATTCAGAAGGAACAATGCCGATTTAAGTACAAGAGGACTGACACTCTAACTCTCTATGATTTGAACCTCTCCTGTGTGTCCAGTTTAGGATCCCGATGCTTCACCTCAGGTTTACCGTATACCTTGCACCTTCTTATTGACGATGAAACACAGAAATTGCATCGGAATTAAATTCAAAAGACACAATGCCGACTTAAGTATAAGAGGACTGACACTCCAACTATCTATGATTTGAACCCCTCCTGTGAGTACAGTTTTAGATTCCGATGCTTCACTTCAGGTTTACTGTATCCCTTGGACCTTCTTATTGACGTTGAAACACAGATATTGCATCCGAATTTAATAGAAAAGGCACAATACCGACATAAGTACAAGACGACTGACACTCTCACTTTCTATAATTTGAACTTCTCCTGTGCGTCCAGTTTTAGATTCCGATGCTTCACTTCAGGTTTACTGTATACCTTGCACCTTCTCATTGTCGATGAAACACAGAAATTGCATCGGAATTTAATACAAAAGGCACAATGCCGACTTAAGTAAAAGAGGACTGACACTCACACTTTCTATGATTTGAACTTCTCCTGTGAGTCCAGTTTTAGATTCCGATGCGTCACTTCAGGTTTACCGTATTCCTTGCACCTTCTCATTGACGATGAAACACAGAAAATGCATCGGAATTTAATACAAAGGCACAATGCCGACTTAAATAAAAGAGGACTGACACACTAACTTTCTATGATTTGAACCTCCCTGTGAGTCCAGTTTTAGATTCCGATACGTCACTTCAGGTTTACCGTATTTCTTGCACCTTCTCATTGACGATGAAACACAGAAATTGCATCGGAATTTAATACAAAAGGCACAATGCCGACTTAAGTAAAAGAGGACTGACACTCTCCATTTCTATGATTTGAACCTCTCCTGTGAGTCCAGTTTTAGATTCCAATGCTTCACTTTAGATTTACTGTATCCCTTGGACCTTCTTATTGACGATGAAACACAGAAATTGCATCCGAATTTAATACAAAGGCACAATGCCGACTTAAGTACAAGAGGACTGACACTCTAACTCTCTATGATTTGAACCTCCCCTGTGAGTCCAGTTTTAGATTCCGATGCTTCACTTCAGGTTTTTTTTTTCCCTTGGGCCTTCTTAATGCAGATGAAACACAGAAATTGCATCCGAATTTAATACAAAAGGCACAATGCCGACTTAAGTGCATGAGGACTGACACTCTCTCTTTCTGTGATTCGAACCTCTCCTGTGAGACCAGTTTTAGATTCCGATGCTTCACATTAGGTTTACTGTATACCTTGCACCTTCTTATTGACGATGAAACATAGAAATTGCATCGGAATTTAATACAAAAGGCACAATGCCGACTTAAGTAAAAGCGAACTGACACTCTCTCTTCTATGATTTGAACTTCTCCTGTGAGTCCAGATTTAGATTCCGATGCTTCACTTCAGGTTTTTTTTTTCCCTTGGGCCTTCTTAATGCAGATGAAACACAGAAATTGCATCCGAATTTAATACAAAAGGCCCATTCCGACTTAAGTGCATGAGGACTGACACTCTCTCTTTCTGTGATTCGAACCTCTCCTGTGAGACCAGTTTTAGATTCCGATGCTTCACATTAGGTTTACTGTATACCTTGCACCTTCTTATTGACGATGAAACATAGAAATTGCATCGGAATTTAATACAAAAGGCACAATGCCGACTTAAGTAAAAGCGAACTGACACTCTCTCTTCTATGATTTGAACCTCTCCTGTGAGTCCAGATTTAGATTCCGATGCTTCACTTCAGGTTTACTGTATACCTTGCACCCTCTTATTACGATGAAACACAGAAATTGCATCGGAATTATATTCAAAAGGCACAATTCCGACTTAAGTATAAGAGGAGTGACACTCGAACTCTCTATGATTTGAACCTCTCCTCTGAGTCCAGTTTTAGATTCCGATGCTTCACTTCAGGTTTACTGTATCCCTTGGACCTTCTTATTGACGATGAAACACAGAAATTGCATTCGAATTTAACACAAATGGCACAATGCCGACTTAAGTACAAGAGGACTGACACTCTCACTTTCTATGATTTGAACCTCTCCTGTCAGTCCAGTTTTAGATTCCGATGCTTCACTTCAAGTTTACTGTAGACCTTGCAACTTCTTATTGACGATGAAACACAGAATTTGCATCCGAATTTAACACAAATGGCACAATGCCGACTTAAGTACAAGAGGGCTGACACTCTCCATTTCTATGATTTGAACCTCTCCTGTGAGTCCAGTTACAGATTCCAATGCTTCACTTCAGGTTTACTGTATCCCTTGGGCCTTCTTATTGATGATGAAACACAGAAATTGCATCCGAATTTAATACAAAGGCACAATGCAGACTTAAGTAAAAGAGGATTTTCACTCTCTCTTTCTATGATTTGAACCTCTCCTGTGAAACCACTATTAGTTTTCGATGCTTCACTTCAGGTTTACTGTATCCCTTGGACCTTCTTATTGACGATGAGACACAGAAATTGCATCGGAATTTAATACAAAAAGCACAATGCCGACTTAAGTAAAAGAGGACTGACACTCTCACTTTCTATGATTTGAACCTCTCCTGTGAGTCCAGTTTTACATTCCGATTCTTCACATTAGGTTTACTGTATACCTTGCACCTTCTTATTGACGATGAAACATAGAAATTGCATCGGAATTAAATTCAAAAGGCACAATGCCGACTTAAGGACAAGAGGACTGACACACTAACCCTCTATGATTTGAACCTCTCCTGTGAGTCCAGTTTTAGATTCCGATGCTTCACTTCAGGTTTACTGTATACCTTGCACCGTCTTATTAACGATGAAACACAGAAATTGCATCGGAATTAAATTCAAATTCACAATGCCGACTTAAGTACAAGAGGACTGATACTCTAACTATCTATGATTTGAACCTCTCCTGTGAGTCCAGTTTTAGATTCCGATGCTTCACTTCAGGTTTACTGTATACCTTGCACCTTCTTATTGAAGATGAAACACAGAAATTGTATCGGAATTAAATTCAAAAGGCACAATGCAGACCTAAGTACAAGAGGACTGACACTCTAACTCTCTATGATTTGAACCTCTCCTGTGTGTCCAGTTTAGGATCCCGATGCTTGTCTTCAGGTGTACCGTATACCTTGCACCTTCTTATTGACGGTGAAACACAGAAATTGCATCGGAATTAAATTCAAAAGACACAATGCCGACTTAAGTATAAGAGGACTGACACTCTAACTATCTATGATTTGAACCCCTCCTGTGAGTACAGTTTTAGATTCCGATGCTTCACTTCAGGTTTACTGTATCCCTTGGACCTTCATATTGACGTTGAAACACAGATATTGCAAACGAATTTAATACAAAAGGCACGATGCCGACTTAAGTACAAGAGGACTGACACTCTCCCTGTCTATGATTTGAACCTCTCCTGTGCGACCATTTTTAGATTCCGATGCTTCACTTCAGGTTACTGTATACCTTGCACCTTCTTATTGACGATGAAACACAGAAATTGCATCGGAATTAAATTCAAAAGGCACAATTCCGACTTAAGTACAAGAGGAGTGACACTCGAACCCTCTATGATTTGAACCTCTCCTCTGAGTCCAGTTTTAGAATCCGATGCTTCACTTCAGGTTTACTGTTTACCTTGCACCTTCGTATTGACGATGAAACACAGAAATTGCATCGGAATTTAATACGAAAGGCACAATGCCGACTTAAGTACAAGAGGACTGACACTCTCACTTTCTATGATTTGAACCTCTCCTGTGAGTCCGGTTTTAGATTCCGATGTTTCACCTCAAGTTTACTGTAGACCTTGCAACTTCTTATTGACGAAGAAACTCAGAAATTGCATCCGAATTTAATGCAAAAGGCACAATGCCGACTTAAGTAAAAGAGGACTGGCACTCTCACTTTCTATGATTTGAACTTCTCCTGTGAGTCCAGTTTTAGATTTCGATGCGTCACTTCAGGTTTACCGTATTCCTTGCACCTTCTCATTGACGATGAAACACAGAAAATGCATCGGAATTTAATACAAAGGCACAATGCCGACATAAATACAAGAGGACTGACACTCTAAGTTTCTATGATTTGAACCTCCCTGTGAGTCCAGTTTTAGATTCCGATGCTTCACTTCAGGTTTACTGTATCCTTTGGACCTACTTATTGACGATGAAATACAGAAATTGCATCCGAATTTAATACAAAAGGCACAATGCCGACTTAAGTAAAAGAGGACTGACACTCTCTCTTTCTGTGATTTGAGCCTCTCCTGTGAGACCAGTTTTAGATTCCGATGCTTCACATTAGGTTTACTGTATACCTTGCACCTTCTTATTGACGATGAAACATAGAAATTGCATCGGAATTAAATTCAAAAGGCACAATGCCGACTTAAGTACAAGAGGACTGACACTCTAACTCTCTATGATTTGAACCTCTCCTGTGAGTCCAGTTTTAGATTCCGATGCTTCACTTCAGGTTTACTGTATACCTTGTACCTTGTTAGTGACGATGAAACACAGAAATTGCATCGGAATTTAATACAAAAGGCACAATGCCGACTTAAGCACAAGAGGACTGACACTCTCACTTTCTATGATTTGAACCTCTCCTGTGAGTCCAGTTTTATTTCCCGATGCTTCACTTCAGATTTATTGTATCCCTTGGGCCTTCTTAATGACGATGAAACACAGAAATTGCATCCGAATTTAATACAAAAGGCACAATGCCGACTTAAGTGCATGAGGACTGACACTCTCACTTTCTATGATTTGATCCTCTCCCGTGAGTCCAGTTTTAGATTCCGATGCTTCACTTCAGGTTTATTGTATCCCTTGGGCCTTCTTAATGACGATGAAACACAGAAATTGCATCCGAATTTAATACAAAAGGCACAATGCCGACTTAAGCGCATGAGGACTGACACTCTCTCTTTCTGTGATTTGAACCTCTCCTGTGAGACCAGTTTTAGATTCCGATGCTTCACATTAGGTTTACTGTATACCTTTCACCTTCTTATTGACGATGAAACACCGAAATTGCATCGGAATTTAATACAAAAGGCACAATGCCGATTTAAGTAAAAGCGAACTGACACTCTCTCTTCTATGATTTGAACCTCTCCTGTGAGTCCTGTTTTAGATTCCGATGCTTCACTTCAGGTTTACTGTATACCTTGCACCTTCTTATTGACGATGAAACACAGAAATTGCATCGGAATTAAATTCAAAAGGCACAATTCCGACTTAAGTACAAGAGCACTGACACTCTCACTTTCTATGATTTGAACGTCTCCTGTGAGTCCAGTTTTAGATTCCGATGTTTCACTTCAAGTTTACTGTAGACCTTGCAACTTCTTATTGACGATGAAACTCAGAAATTGCATCCGAATTTAATGCAAAAGGCACAATGCCGACTTAAGTAAAAGAGGACTGACACTCTCACTTTCTATGATTTGAACTTCTCCTGTGAGACCAGTCTTAGATTCCGATGCGTCACTTCAGGTTTACCGTATTCCTTGCACCTTCTCATTGACGATGAAACACAGAAAATGCATCGGAATTTAATACAAAGGCACACTGCCGACATAAATATAAGAGGACTGACACTCTAACTTTCTATGATTTTAACCTCCCTGTGAGTCCAGTTTTAGATTCCGATGCTTCACATTAGGTTTACTGTATACCTTGCACCTTCTTATTGACGATGAAACATAGAAATTGCATCGGAATTAAATTCAAAAGGCACAATGCCGACTTAAGTACAAGAGGACTGACACTCTGACTTTCTAAGGTTTGAACCTCTCCTCTGAGTCCAGTTTTAGATTCCGATGCTTCACTTCTGATTTACTGTATACCTTGGACCTTCTTATTGACGATGAAACACAGAAATTGCATCCGAATGTAGTACAAAAGGCACAATGCCGACATAAGTACAAGAGGACTGACACTCTCACTTTATATGATTTGAACCTCTCCTGTGAGTGCAGTTTTAGATTTCGATGCTTCACTTCAGGTTTACTGTATCCCTTGGACCTTCTTGTTGACGATGAAACACAGAAATTGCATCGGAATTTAATACAAAAGGCACAATGCCGACTTAAGTAAAAGAGGACTGACACTCTCACTTTCTATGATTTGAACCTCTCCTCTGAGTCCAGTTTCAGATTCCGATGCGTCACTTCAGGTTTACCGTATTCCTTGCACCTTCTCATTGACGATGAAACACAGAAAATGCATCGGAATTTAATACAAAGGCACAATGCCGACTTAAATACAAGAGGACTGACACTATAACTTTCTATGATTTGAACCTCCCTGTAAGTCCAGTTTTAGATTCCGGTGCTTCCCTTCAGATTTACTGTATCCCTGGGACCTTCTTATTGACGATGAAATACAGAAATGGCATCGGAATTTAATACAAAGGCACACTGCCGACATAAATATAAGAGGACTGACACTCTAACTTTCTATGATTTTAACCTCCCTGTGAGTCCAGTTTTAGATTCCGATGCTTCACATTAGGTTTACTGTATACCTTGCACCTTCTTATTGACGATGAAACATAGAAATTGCATCGGAATTAAATTCAAAAGGCACAATGCCGACTTAACTAAAAGAGGACTGACACTCTAACTATCTATGATATGAACCTCTCCTGTGAGTCCTGTTTTAGATTCCGATGTTTCACTTCAGGTTTACTGTATACCTTGCACCTTCTTACTGAAGATGAAACACAGAAATTGTACCGGAATTAAATTCAGAAGGAACAATGCCGATTTAAGTACAAGAGGACTGACACTCTAACTCTCTATGATTTGAACCTCTCCTGTGTGTCCAGTTTAGGATCCCGATGCTTCACCTCAGGTTTACCGTATACCTTGCACCTTCTTATTGACGATGAAACACAGAAATTGCATCGGAATTAAATTCAAAAGACACAATGCCGACTTAAGTATAAGAGGACTGACACTCCAACTATCTATGATTTGAACCCCTCCTGTGAGTACAGTTTTAGATTCCGATGCTTCACTTCAGGTTTACTGTATCCCTTGGACCTTCTTATTGACGTTGAAACACAGATATTGCATCCGAATTTAATAGAAAAGGCACAATACCGACATAAGTACAAGACGACTGACACTCTCACTTTCTATAATTTGAACTTCTCCTGTGCGTCCAGTTTTAGATTCCGATGCTTCACTTCAGGTTTACTGTATACCTTGCACCTTCTCATTGTCGATGAAACACAGAAATTGCATCGGAATTTAATACAAAAGGCACAATGCCGACTTAAGTAAAAGAGGACTGACACTCACACTTTCTATGATTTGAACTTCTCCTGTGAGTCCAGTTTTAGATTCCGATGCGTCACTTCAGGTTTACCGTATTCCTTGCACCTTCTCATTGACGATGAAACACAGAAAATGCATCGGAATTTAATACAAAGGCACAATGCCGACTTAAATAAAAGAGGACTGACACACTAACTTTCTATGATTTGAACCTCCCTGTGAGTCCAGTTTTAGATTCCGATACGTCACTTCAGGTTTACCGTATTTCTTGCACCTTCTCATTGACGATGAAACACAGAAATTGCATCGGAATTTAATACAAAAGGCACAATGCCGACTTAAGTAAAAGAGGACTGACACTCTCCATTTCTATGATTTGAACCTCTCCTGTGAGTCCAGTTTTAGATTCCAATGCTTCACTTTAGATTTACTGTATCCCTTGGACCTTCTTATTGACGATGAAACACAGAAATTGCATCCGAATTTAATACAAAGGCACAGTGCCGACTTAAGTAAAAGAGGATTTTCACTCTCTCTTTCTAAGATTTGAACCTCTCCTGTGAGTCCACTTTTAGATTTCGATGCTTCACTTGAGGTTTACTGTATCCCTTGGACCTTCTTATTGACGATGAAACACAGAAATTGGATCGGAATTTAATACAAAAGGCACAATGGCGACTTAAGTAAAAGAGGACTGACACTCTCTCTTTCTATGATTTGAACCTCTCCTGTGAGTCCAGTTTTAGATTCCGATTCTTCACATTAGGTTTACTGTATACCTTGCACCTTCTTATTGACATTGAAACAAAGAAATTGCATCGGAATTAAATTCAAAAGGCACAATGCCGACCTAAGTACAAGAGGACTGATACTGTAACTCTCTATGATTTGAACCTCTCCTGTGAGTCCAGTTTTAGATTCCGATGCTTCACTTCAGGTTTACTGTATACCTTGCACCGTCTTATTAACGATGAAACACAAAAATTGAATCGGAATTCAATTCAAGAGGCACAATGCCGACTTAAGTATAAGTGGACAGACACTCTAACTATCTATGATTTGACCCTCTCCTGTGAGTCCAGTTTTAGATTCCGATGCTTCACTTCAGGTTTACTGTATACCTTGCACCTTCTTATTGAAGATGAAACACAGAAATTGTATCGGAATTAAATTCAAAAGGCACAATGCCGACTTAAGTACTAGTGGACTGACACTCTAACTCTCTATGATTTGAACCTCTCCTGTGTGTCCAGTTTAGGATCCCGATGCTTCATTTCAGGTTTACCGTATACCTTGCACCTTCTTATTGACGATGAAACACAGAAATTGCATCGGAATTAAATTCAAAAGACACAATGCCGACTTAAGTATAAGAGGACTGACACTCTAACTATCTATGATTTGAACCCCTCCTGTGAGTACAGTTTTAGATTCCGATGCTTCACTTCAGGTTTACTGTATCCCTTGCACCTTCTTATTGACGATGAAACACAGAAATTGGATCGGAATTTATTACAAAAGGCACAATGAATACTTAAGTAGAAGAGGACTGACACTCTGAGTTTCTAAGATTTGAACCTCTCCTCTGAGTCCAGTTTTAGATTCCGAAGCTTCACTTCAGATTTACTGCATACCTTGGACCATCTTATTGACGATGAAACACAGAAATTGCATCCGAATGTAGTACAAAAGGCACAATGCCGACTTAAGTACAAGATTACTGACACTCTCACTTTCTATGATTTGAACCTCTCCTGTGAGTCCAGTTTTAGATTTCGATGCTTCACTTCAGGTTTACTGTATCCCATGGACCTTCTTATTGACGATGAAAAACAGAAATGGCATCCGAATTCAATACAAAAGGCACAATGCCAACTTAAGTAACAGAGGAATGACACTCTCTCTTTCTGTGATTTGAACCTCTCCTGTGAGACCAGTTTTAGATTCCGATGCTTCACATTAGGTTTACTGTATACCTTGCACCTTCTTATTGACGATGAAACATAGAAATTGCATCGGAATTAAATTCAAAGGGCACAATGCCGACTTAAGTACAAGAGGACTGACACTCTAACTCTCTATGATTTGAACCTCCCCTGTGAGTCCAGTTTTAGATTCCGATGCTTCACTTCAGGTTTTTTTTTTCCCTTGGGCCTTCTTAATGAAGATGAAACACAGAAATTGCATCCGAATTTAATACAAAAGGCACAATGCCGACTTAAGTGCATGAGGACTGACACTCTCTCTTTCTGTGATTCGAACCTCTCCTGTGAGACCAGTTTTAGATTCCGATGCTTCACATTAGGTTTACTGTATACCTTGCACCTTCTTATTGACGATGAAACACCGAAATTGCATCGGAATTTAATACAAAAGGCACAATGCCGACTTAAGTAAAAGCGGACTGACACTCTCTCTTCTATGATTTGAACCTCTCGTGTGAGTCCAGATTTAGATTCCGATGCTACACTTCAGGTTTACTGTATACCTTGCACCCTCTTATTGACGATGAAACACAGAAATTGCATCGGAATTATATTCAAAAGGCACAATTCCGACTTAAGTACAAGAGGAGTGACACTCGAACTCTCTATGATTTGAACCTCTCCTCTGAGTCCAGTTTTAGATTCCGATGCTTCACTTCAGGTTTACTGTATCCCATGGACCTTCTTATTGACGATGAAACACAGAAATTGCATTCGAATTTAACACAAATGGCACAATGCCGACTTAAGTACAAGAGGACTGACACTCTCACTTTCTATGATTTGAACCTCTCCTGTGAGTCCAGTTTTAGATTCCGATGTTTCACTTCAAGTTTACTGTAGACTTTGCAACTTCTTATTGACGATGAAACACAGAAATTGCATCCGAATTTAATACAAAAGGCGCAATGCCGATTTAAGTACCAGAGGACTGACACTCTCACTTTCTATGATTTGAACCTCTCCTGTCAGTCCAGTTTTAGATTCCGATGCTTCACTTCAAGTTTACTGTAGACCTTGCAACATCTTATTGACGATGAAACACAGAATTTGCATCCGAATTTAACACAAATGGCACAATGCCGACTTAAGTACAAGAGGGCTGACACTCTCCATTTCTATGATTTGAACCTCTCCTGTGAGTCCAGTTACAGATTCCAATGCTTCACTTCAGGTTTACTGTATCCCTTGGACCTTCTTATTGATCATGAAACACAGAAATTGCATCCGAATTTAATACAAAGGCACAATGCCGACTTAAGTAAAAGAGGATTTTCACTCTCTCTTTCTATGATTTGAACCTCTCCTGTGAGTCCACTATTAGTTTTCGATGCTTCACTTCAGGTTTACTGTATCCCTTGGACCTTCTTATTGACGATGAAACACAGAAATTGCATCGGAATTTAATACAAAAAGCACAATGCCGACTTAAGAAAAAGAGGACTGACACTCTCACTTTCTATGATTTGAACCTCTCCTGTGAGTCCAGTTTTACATTCCGATGCTTCACATTAGGTTTACTGTATACCTTGCACCTTCTTATTGACGATGAAACATAGAAATTGCATCGGAATTAAATTCAAAAGGCACAATGCCGACTTAAGGACAAGAGGACTGACACACTAACCCTCTATGATTTGAACCTCTCCTGTGAGTCCAGTTTTAGATTCCGATGCTTCACTTCAGGTTTACTGTATACCTTGCACCGTCTTATTAACGATGAAACACAGAAATTTCATCGGAATTAAATTCAAATTCACAATGCCGACTTAAGTACAAGAGGACTGATACTCTAACTATATATGATTTGAACCTTTCCTGTGAGTCCAGTTTTAGATTCCGATGCTTCACTTCAGGTTTACTGTATACCTTGCAAGGTCTTATTAACGATGAAACACAGAAATTGCATCGGAATTAAATTCAAAAGGCACAATGCCGACCTAAGTACAAGAGGACTGACACTCTAACTCTCTATGATTTGAACCTCTCCTGTGTGTCCAGTTTAGGATCCCGATGCTTCACTTCAGGTTTACCGTATACCTTGCACCTTCTTATTGACGGTGAAACACAGAAATTGCATCGGAATTAAATTCAAAAGACACAATGCCGACTTAAGTATAAGAGGACTGACACTCTAACTATCTATGATTTGAACCCCTCCTGTGAGTACAGTTTTAGATTCCGATGCTTCACTTCAGGTTTACTGTATCCCTCGGACCTTCATATTGACGTTGAAACACAGATTTTGCAAACGAATTTAATACAAAAGGCACAATGCCGACTTAAGTACAAGAGGACTGACACTCTCCCTGTCTATGATTTGAACCTCTCCTGTGCGACCAGTTTTAGATTCCGATGCTTCACTTCAGGTTACTGTACACCTTGCACCTTCTTATTGACGATGAAACACAGAAATTGCATCGGAATTAAATTCAAAAGGCACAATTCCGACTTAAGTACAAGAGGAGTGACACTCGAACCCTCTATGATTTGAACCTCTCCTCTGAGTCCAGTTTTAGAATCCGATGCTTCACTTCACGTTTACTGTTTACCTTGCACCTTCGTATTGACGATGAAACACAGAAATTGCATGGGAATTAAATTCAAAAGACACAATGCCGACTTAAGTACAAGAGGACTGACACTCAAACTATCTATGATATGAACAACTCCTGTGAGTCCAGTTTTAGATTCCGATGCTTCACTTCAGGTTTACTGTATCCCTTGGACCTTCTTATTGACGATGAAACACAGAAATTGCATCCGAATTTAACACAAATGGCAAAATGCCGACTTAAGTACAAGAGGACTGACACTCTCACTTTATATGATTTGAACCTCTCCTGCGAGTCCAGTTTTAGATTCCGATGTTTCACTTCAAGTTTACTGTATACCTTGCAACTTCTTATTGACGATGAAACACAGAAATTGCATCCGAATTTAATACAAAAGGCACAATGCCGACTTAAGTACAAGAGGACTGACACACTCCATTTCTATGATTTGAACCTCTCCTGTGAATCCAGTTTTAGATTCCAATGCTTCACTTCAGGTTTACTGTATCCCTTTGACCTTCTTATTGACGATGAAACACAGAAATTGCATCAGAATTTAATACAAAGGCACAATGCCGACTTAAGTAAAAGTGGATTTTCACTCTCTCTTTCTATGATTTGAACCTCTCCTGCGAGTCCAGTTTTGGATTCCGATGTTTCATTTCAGGTTTACTGTGTACCTTGCACCTTCTTATTGACGATGAAACACAGAAACTGCATCGGAATTTAATACAAGAGGCACAATGCCGACTTAAGTAAAAGAGGACTGACACTCTCACTTTCTATGATTTGAACCTCTCCTGTGAGTCCAGTTTTACATTCCGATGCTTCACATTAGGTTTACTGTATACCTTGCACCTTCTTACTGACGATGAAACATAGAAATTGCATCGGAATTAAATTCAAAAGGCACAATGCCGACTTAAGGACAAGAGGACTGACACACTAACCCTCTATGATTTGAACCTCTCCTCTGAGTCCAGTTTTAGATTCCGATGCTTCACTTCAGGTTTACTGTATCCCTTGGACCTTCTTATTGACGATGAAACACAGAAATTGCATTCGAATTTAACACAAATGGCACAATGCCGACTTAAGTACAAGAGGACTGACACTCTCACTTTCTATGATTTGAACCTCTCCTGTGAGTCCAGTTTTAGATTCCGATGTTTCACTTCAAGTTTACTGTAGACTTTGCAACTTCTTATTGACGATGAACACAGAAATTGCATCCGAATTTAATACAAAAGGCGCAATGCTGATTTAAGTGCAAGAGGACTGACACTCTCACTTTCTATGATTTGAACCTCTCCTGTCAGTCCAGTTTTAGATTCCGATGCTTCACTTCAAGTTTACTGTAGACCTTGCAACTTCTTATTGACGATGAAACACAGAATTTGCATCCGAATTTAACACAAATGGCACAATGCCGACTTAAGTACAAGAGGGCTGACACTCTCCATTTCTATGATTTGAACCTCTCCTGTGAGTCCAGTTACAGATTCCAATGCTTCACTTCAGGTTTACTGTATCCCTTGGACCTTCTTATTGATGATGAAACACAGAAATTGCATCCGAATTTAATACAAAGGCACAATGCCGACTTAAGTAAAAGAGGATTTTCACTCTCTCTTTCTATGATTTGAACCTGTCCTGTGAGTCCACTATTAGTTTTCGATGCTTCACTTCAGGTTTACTGTATCCCTTGGACCTTCTTATTGACGATGAAACACAGAAATTGCATCGGAATTTAATACAAAAAGCACAATGCCGACTTAAGTAAAAGAGGACTGACACTCTCACTTTCTATGATTTGAACCTCTCCTGTGAGTCCAGTTTTACATTCCGATGCTTCACATTAGGTTTACTGTATACCTTGCACCTTCTTATTGACGATGAAACATAGAAATTGCATCGGAATTAAATTCAAAAGGCACAATGCCGACTTAAGGACAAGAGGACTGACACACTAACCCTCTATGATTTGAACCTCTCCTGTGAGTCCAGTTTTAGATTCCGATGCTTCACTTCAGGTTTACTGTATACCTTGCACCGTCTTATTAACGATGAAACACAGAAATTGCATCGGAATTAAATTCAAATTCACAATGCCGACTTAAGTACAAGAGGACTGATACTCTAACTATATATGATTTGAACCCCTCCTGTGAGTACAGTTTTAGATTCCGATGCATCACGTAAGGTTTACTGTATACCATGCACCGTCTTATTAACGATGGAACACAAAAATTGAATCGGAATTCAATTCAAGAGGCACAATGCCGACTTAAGTATAAGTGGACTGACACTCTAACTATCTACGATTTGAACCTCTCCTGTAAGTCCAGTTTTAGATTCCGATGCTTCACTTCAGGTTTACTGTATACCTTGCACCTTCTTATTGAAGATGAAACACAGAAATTGTATCGGAATTAAATTCAAAAGGCACAATGCCGACCTAAGTACAAGACGACTGACACTCTAACTCTCTGTGATTTGAACCACTCCTGTGTGTCCAGTTTAGGATCCCGATGCTTCACTTCAGGTGTACCGTATACCTTGCACCTTCTTATTGACGGTGAAACACAGAAATTGCATCGGAATTAAATTCAAAAGACACAATGCCGACTTAAGTATAAGAGGACTGACACTTTAACTATCTATGATTTGAACCCCTCCTGTGAGTACAGTTTTAGATTCCGATGCTTCACTTCAGGTTTACTGTATCCCTTGGACCTTCATATTGACGTTGAAACACAGATATTGCAAACGAATTTAATACAAAAGGCACAATGCCGACTTAAGTACAAGAGGACTGACACTCTCCCTGTCTATGATTTGAACCTCTCCTGTGCGACCAGTTTTAGATTCCGATGCTTCACTTCAGGTTACTGTATACCTTGCACCTTCTTATTGACGTTGAAACACAGATATTGTATCGGAATTAAATTCAAAAGGCACAATTCCGACTTAAGTACAAGAGGAGTGACACTCGAACCCTCTATGATTTGAACCTCTCCTCTGAGTCCAGTTTTAGAATCCGATGCTTCACTTCAGGTTTACTGTTTACCTTGCACCTTCGTATTGACGATGAAACACAGAAATTGCATCGGAATTAAATTCAAAAGACACAATGCCGACTTAAGTACAAGAGGACTGACACTCAAACTATCTATGATATGAACCACTCCTGTGAGTCCAGTTTTAGATTCCGATGCTTCACTTCAGGTTTACTGTATCCCTTGGACCTTCTTATTGACGATGAAACACAGAAATTGCATCCGAATTTAACACAAATGGCAAAATGCCGACTTAAGTACAAGAGGACTGACACTCTCACTTTCTATGATTTGAACCTCTCCTGCGAGTCCAGTTTTAGATTCCGATGTTTCACTTCAAGTTTACTGTATACCTTGCAACTTCTTATTGACGATGAAACACAGAAATTGCATCCGAATTTAATACAAAAGGCACAATGCCGACTTAAGTACAAGAGGACTGACACTCTCCATTTCTATGATTTGAACCTCTCCTGTGAATCCAGTTTTAGATTCCAATGCTTCACTTCAGGTTTACTGTATCCCTTTGACCTTCTTATTGACGATGAAACACAGAAATTGCATCAGAATTTAATACAAAGGCACAATGCCGACTTAAGTAAAAGTGGATTTTCACTCTCTCTTTCTATGATTTGAACCTCTCCTGTGAGTCCAGTTTTGGATTCCGATGTTTCATTTCAGGTTTACTGTGTACCTTGCACCTTCTTATTGACGATGAAACACAGAAATTGCATCGGAATTTAATACAAGAGGCACAATGCCGACTTAAGTACAAGAGGACTGACATTCTCACTTTCTTTGATTTGAACCTCTCCTGTGAGTCCAGTTTTAGATTCCGATGCTTTGCTTCAGGTTTACTGCATTCCTTGCACCGTCTTATTGACGATGCAACACAAAAATTGCATCGGAATTAAATTCAAAAGGCACAACGCCAACTTAAGTACAAGAGGACAGACACTCTAACTTCCTATGATTTGAACCTGTCCTGTGAGTCCAGTATCAGATTCCGATGCTTCACTTCAGGTTTACTGTATACGTTAGAAATTCTTATTGACGATGAAACACAGAAATTGCATCGGAATTTAATACAAAAGGCACAATGCCGACTTAAGTACAAGAATACTGACACCCTAACTTTCTATGAGTTGAACCTCTCCTGTGTGTCCAGATCAGGATTCCGATGCTTTACTTCAGGTTTACCGTATACCTTGCTCCTTCTTATTGACGATGAAACACAGAAATTGCATCGGAATTAAATTCAAAAGACACAATGCCGACTTAAGTACATGGGGACTGACACTCTCACTTTCTATGATTTGAACCTCTCCTGTGAGTCCAGTTTTAGATCTTGATGCTTCACTTCAGGTTTATTGTATCCCTTGGGCCTTCTTACTGTCGATGAAACACAGAAATTGCATCCGAATTTAATACAAAAGGCACAATGCCGACTTAAGTGCATGAGGACTTACACTCTCACTTTCTATGATTTGAACCTCTCCTGTGAGTCCAGTTTTAGATTCCGATGCTTCACTTCAGGTTTTCTGTATCCCTTGGACCTTCTTATTGACGATGAAACACAGAATTTGCATATGAATTTAAAACAAAAGGCACAATGCCGACTTAAGTAAAAGCGAACTGACACTCTCTCTTCTATAATTTTAACATCTCCTGTGAGTCCAGTTTTAGGTTCCGATGCTTCACTCCAGGTTTAATGTATACCTTGCACCTTCTTATTGACGATGAAACACAGAAATTGCATCGGAATTAAATTCAAGAGGCACAATTCCGACTTAAGTACAAGAGGACTGACACTCTAACGTTCTATGATTTGAACCTCTCTTGTGAGTCCAGTTTTAGATTCCAATGCTTCACTTCAGGTTTACTGTATCCCTTTGACCTTCTTATTGACGATGAAACACAGAAATTGCATCCGAATTTAACACAAATGGCACAATGCCGACTTAAGTACAAGAGGACTGACACTCTCACTTTCTATGATTTGAACCTCTCCTGTGAGTCCAGTTTTAGATTCCGATGTTTCACTTCAAGTTTACTGTATACCTTGCAACTTCTTATTGACGATGAAACACAGATATTGCATCCGAATTTAATACAAAAGGCACAATGCCGACTTAAGTACAAGAGGGCTGACACTCTCCATTTCTAAGATGTGAACCTCTCTTGTGAGTCCAGTTTTAGATTCCAACGCTTCACTTCAGGTTTACTGTATCCCTTTGACCTTCTTATTGACGATGAAACACAGAAATTGCATCAGAATTTAATACAAAGGCACAATGCCGACTTAAGTAAAAGAGGATTTTCACTCTCTCTTTCTATGATTTGAACATCTCCTGTGAGTCCAGTTTTAGATTCCGATGCTTCGCTTCAGGTTTACTGCATTCCTTGCACCGTCTTATTGACGATGAAACACAAAAATTGCATCGGAATTAAATTCAAAAGGCACAATGCCGACTTAAGTACAAGAGGACTGACACTCTAACTTTCTATGATTTGAACCTCTCCTGAGAGTCCAGTATCAGATTCCGATGCTTCACTTCAGGTTTACTGTATCCCTTGGACGTTCTTATTGACGATGAAATACAGAAATTGCATCCGAATTTAATACAAAAGGCACAATGCCGACTTAAGTTCAAGAGGACTGACATTCTCACTTTCTATGATTTGAACCTCTCCTGTGAGTCCAGTTTTAGATTCCGATGCTTCGCTTCAGCTTTACTGCATTCCTTGCACTGTCTTATTGACGATGAAACACAAAAATTGCATCGGAATTAAATTCAAAAGGCACAATGCCGACTTAAGTACAAGAGGACTGACGCTCTAACTTTCTATGATTTGAACCTCTCCTGTGAGTCCAGTATCAGATTCCGATGCTTCACTTCAGGTTTACTGTATCCCTTGGACGTTCTTATTGACGATGAAATACAGAAATTGCATCCGAATTTAATACAAAAGGCACAATGCCGACTTAACTAAAAGAGGACTGACACTCTCACTTTCTGTGATTTGAATCTCTCCTGTGAGTCTAGTTTTAGATTCCGATGCTTCACTTCAGGTTTACTGTATACCTTTCACCTTCTTAATGACGATGAAATGCAGAAATTGCATCGGAATTAAATTGTAAAGGCACAATGCCGACTTAAGTACAAGAGGACTGACACCCTAACTTTCTAAGATTTGAACCTCTCCTGCAAGTCCTGTTCGAGATTCCGATGCTTCACTCAAGGTTTACTGTATACCTTGGACCTTCTTATTGACGATTAAACACAGAAATTGCATCGGAATTTAATACAAAAGGCACAAAGCAGACTTAAGTACAAGAATACTGACACCCTAACTTTCTATGATTTGAACCTCTCCTGTGTGTCCAGTTCAGGATTCTGATGCTTTACTTCAGGTTTACCGTATACCTTGCTCCTTCTTATTGACGATGAAACACAGAAATTGCATCGGAATTAAATTCAAAAGACATAATGCCGACTTAAGTATAAGAGGACTGACTTTCTAACTATCTATGATTTGAACCCTTCCTGTGAGTCCAGTTTTAGAATCCGATGCTTCACTTCAGGTTTACTGTATCCCTTGGACCTTCTTATTGACGATGAAACACAGAAATTGCATCCGAATTTAATACAAAAGGCACAATGCCGAATTAAGTACAAGAGGACTGACACTCTCCCTTTCTATGATTTGAACCTCTCCCGAGAGTCCAGTTTTAGATTCCGATGCTTCACTTCAGGTTTACTGTATACCTTGCACCTTCTTATTGACGATGAAACACAGAAATTGCATCCGTATTTTATATAAAATGCACAATGCCGACTTAAGTACAAGAGGACTGACACTCTAACTTTCTATGATTTGAACCTCCCTGTGAGTCCAGTTTTAAATTCCGATGCTTCATTTCAGGTTTACTGTATCCCTTGGACCTTCTTAATGACGATGAAATACAGAAATTGCATCCGAATTTAATACAAAAGGCACAATGCCGACTTAAGTAAAACAGGACTGACACTCTCTCTTTCTGTGATTTGAACCTCTCCTGTGAGTTCAGTTTTAGATTCCGATGCTTCACTTTAGGTTTACAGTATACCTTGCACCTTCTTTTTGACGATGAAATATAGAAATTGCTCCGCAATTAAATTCAAAAGGCACAATGCTGACTTAAGTACAAGAGGACTGACACTCTAACTCTCTATGATCTGAACCTCTCCTGTGAGCCCAGTTTTAGATTTCGATGCTTCACTTCAGGTTTACAGTATACCTTGCACCTTCTTATTGACGATGAAACACGAATATTGAATCGGAATTAAATTCAAATGGCACAATGCCGACTTAAGTACAAGAGGACTGACACTCTAACTGTCTATGATTTGAACCTCTCCTGTGAGTCCAGTTTATGATTCCGATGCTTCAGTTCAGGTTTACTGTATCTCATGGAGCTTCTAATTGACGACGAAACACAGAAATTGCATCCAAATTTAATACAAAAGGCACAATGCCGATTTAAGTACAAGAGGACTGAAACTCCCACTTTCCATGATTTGAACCCCTCCTGTGAGTCCAGTTTTGGATTCCGATGGTTCACTGCAGGTTTGCTGTATACCTTGTAACTTGTTATTGACGTTGAAACACAGAAATTGCATCGGAATTTAATACAAAAGGCACAATGCCGACTTAAGTACAAGAGGACTGACACTCTCCCTTTCTATGATTTGAACCTCTCCTGTGAGTCCAGTTTTAGATTCCGATGCTTCACTTCAGGTTTATTGTATCCCTGGCACCTTCTTATTGACGATGAAACACAGAAATTGCATCCGTATTTTATATAAAATGCACAATGCCGACTTAAGTACAAGAGGACTGACACTCTAACTTTCTATGATTTGAACCTCTCCTGTGAGTCCAGTTTTAGATTTCGATGCTTCACTTCAGGTTTTCTGTATCCCTTGGACCTTCTTATTGACGATGAAACACAGAAATTGCATCCGAATTTAATACAAAAGGCACAATGCCGACTTAAGCTCATGAGGACTGACACTCTCACTTTCTATGATTTGAACCTCTCCTGTGAGTCCAGTTTTAGATTCCGATGCTTCACTTCAGGTTTACTGTATCCCTTGGACCTTCTTATTGACGATGTAACACAGAAATTGCATCCGAATTTAATACAAAAGGCACCATGTAGACTTAAGTAAAAGAGGACTGATCCTCTCACTTTCCATGATTTGAACCTCTCCTGTGAGTCCAGTTTTAGATTTCGATGCTTCACTTCAGGTTTACTGTATACTTGCACCTTCTTATTGACGTTGAAACACCGAAATTGCATCGGAATTTAATACAAAAGGCACAATGCCGACTTAAGTCAAGGCGGACTGACACTCTCTCTTTCTATGACCTGAACATCTCCTGTGAGTCCAGTTTTAGATTCCGATGCTTCACATCAGGTTTACTGTATCCCTGGGACCTTATTATTGACGATGAAACACAGAAATTGCATCCGAATTTTATACAAAATGCACAATGCCGACTTAAGTACATTAAGACTGACACGCTATCTTTCTATGATTTAAACCTCTACTGTGAGTCCAGTTTTAGATTCCGATGCTTCACTTCAGGTTTACTGTATCCCTTGAACCTTCTTATTGACGATGAAACATAGAAATGGCATCCGAATTTATTACAAAAGGCACAATGCCGACTTAGGTACATGAGGACTGACACTCTCACTTTCTATGATTTGAACCTCTCCTGTGAGTCCGGTTTTAGATTTCGATGCTTCACTTCAGGTTTACTGTATACCTTGCACTTTCTTATTGACGATGAAACACCTAAATTGCATCGGAATATAATACAAAAGGCACAATGCCGACTTAAGTAAAAGCGGACTGACACTCTCTCTTTCTATGATTTAAACCTCTCCTGTGAGTCCAGTTTTAGATTCCGATGCTTCACTTCAGGTTTACTGTATACCTTGCACCTTCTTATTGACGATGAAACACAGAAATTGCATCGGAATTAAATTCAAAAGACCCAATGCCAACTCATGTACAAGAGGACTGACACTCTAACTATCTATGATTTGAACCTCTCCTGTGAGTCCAGTTTTAGTTCCGATGCTTCACTTCAGGTTTACTGTATCCCTTGGGCCTTCTTATTGACGATGAAACACAGAAATTGCATCCGAATTTAACACAAAAGGCACAATGCCGACTTAAGTACAAGAGGACTGACACTCTCACTTTCTATGATTTGAACCTCTCCTGTGAGTCCAGTTTTATATTCCGACGTTTCACTTCAAGTTTACTGTATACCTTGCAACTTCTTATTGACGATGAAACACAGAAATTGCATCCGAATTTAATACAAAAGGCACAATTCCAACTTAAGTACTAGAGGACTGACTCTCTCCCTTTCTATGATTTGAACCTCTCCTGTGAGTCCAGTTTTAGATTCCGATGCTTCACTTCAGGTTTACTGTATCCCTTGGACCTTCTTATTGACGATGAAACACAGATATTGCATCCGAATTTAATACAAAGGCACAATGCCGACTTAAGTAAAAGAGGACTTTCACTCTCTCTTTCTAAGATTTGAACCTCTCCTGTAAGTCCAGTTTTAGTTTCCGATGCTTCATTTCAGGTTAACTGTATACCTTGCACCTTCTTATTGACTATGAAACACAGAAATTGCATCCGAATTTAATACAAAAGGCACAATGCCGACTTAAGTACAAGAGGACTGACACTGTCACTTTCTATGATTTGAACCTCTCCTGTGAGTTCAGTTTTAGATTCCGATGCTTCACTTCAGGTTTACTGCATACCTTGCACCGTGTTATTGACGATGAAACACAGAAATTGCATCCGAATTTAATACAAAAGGCACAATGCCGACTTAAGTACATGAGGACTGACACTCTCTTTTTCTATGATCTGAACCTCTCCTGTGAGTCCAGTTTTAGATTCCGATGCTTCACTTCAGGTTTACTGCATCCCTTGCACCTTCTTTTTGACGATGAAACACAGAAATTGCATCGGAATTAATTTGAAAAGGCACAATGCCGACTTAAGGACAAGAGGACAGACACTCTAACTTTCTATGATTTGAACCTCTCCTGAGAGTCCAGTATCAGATTCCGATGCTTCACTTCAGGTTTACGGTATCCCTTGGACGTTCTTATTGACGATGAAATACAGAAATTGCATCCGAATTTAATACAAAAGGCACAATGCCGACTTAAGTTCAAGAGGACTGACATTCTCACTTTCTATGATTTGAACCTCTTCTGTGAGTCCAGTTTTAGATTCCGATGCTTCGCTTCAGCTTTACTGCATTCCTTGCACCGTCTTATTGACGATGAAACACAAAAATTGCATCGGAATTAAATTCAAAAGGCACAATGCCGACTTAAGTACAAGAGGACTGACGCTCTAACTTTCTATGATTTGAACCTCTCCTGTGAGTCCAGTATCAGATTCCGATGCTTCACTTCAGGTTTACTGTATCCCTTGGACGTTCTTATTGACGATGAAATACAGAAATTGCATCCGAATTTAATACAAAGGGCACAATGCCGACTTAACTAAAAGAGGACTGACACTCTCACTTTCTGTGATTTGAATCTCTCCTGTGAGTCTAGTTATAGATTCCGATGCTTCACTTCAGGTTTACTGTATACCTTTCACCTTCTTAATGACGATGAAATGCAGAAATTGCATCCGAATTAAATTGTAAAGGCACAATGCCGACTTAAGTACAAGAGGACTGACACCCTAACTTTCTAAGATTTGAACCTCTCCTGCAAGTCCTGTTCGAGATTCCGATGCTTCACTCAAGGTTTACTGTATACCTTGGACCTTCTTATTGACGATGAAACACAGATATTGCATCGGAATTTAATACAAAAGGCACAAAGCAGACTTAAGTACAAGAATACTGACACCCTAACTTTCTATGATTTGAACCTCTCCTGTGTGTCCAGTTCAGGATTCTGATGCTTTACTTCAGGTTTACCGTATACCTTGCTCCTTCTTATTGACGATGAAACACAGAAATTGCATCGGAATTAAATTCAAAAGACATAATGCCGACTTAAGTATAAGAGGACTGACTTTCTAACTATCTATGATTTGAACCCTTCCTGTGAGTCCAGTTTTAGAATCCGATGCTTCACTTCAGGTTTACTGTATCCCTTGCACCTTCTTATTGACGATGAAACACAGAAATTGCATCCGAATTTAATACAAAAGGCGCACTGCCGACTTATGTACAAGAGGAACGACTCTCTCCCTTTCTATGATTTGAACCTCTCCTGTGAGTCCAGTTTTAGATTCCGATGCTTCACTTCAGGTTTACTGTATCCCTTGGACCGTCTTATTGACGATGAAACACAGAAATTGCATCCGAATTTAATACAAAAGGCACAATGCCGACTTATGTAAAGGAGGACTGCGACTCTCACTTTCTATGATTTGAACTTCTCCTGTGAGTCCAGTTTTAGTATCCGTTGCGTCACTTCAGGTTCACCGTATACCTTGCACCTTCTTATTGACGATGAACGACAGAAATTTGCATCGGAATCTAATACAAAGGCACAATGCCGACATTAGTACATGAGGACTGACACTCTAACTTTCTATGATTTGAACCTCTCCTGTGAGTCCAGTTTCAGATTCCGATGCTTCACTTCAGGTTTACTGTATCCCTTGGACCTTTTAATTGACGATGAAACACAGAAATTGCATCCGAATTTAATACAAAAGGCACAATGCCGACATAAGTACAATAGGACTGAAACTCTCATTTTCTATGATTTGAACCTCTCCTATGAGTCCAGTTTTAGATTCCGATAGTTCACTTCAGGTTTACTGTATACCTTGTAACTTCTTATTGACGATGAAACACAGAAATTGCATCTGAATTTAATAAAAAATGCACAATGCCGACTTAAGTAAAAGAGGACTGACACTCTCCCTTTCTATGATTTGAACTTCTCCTGTGAGTCCAGTTTTAGTTTTCGATGCATCACTTCAGGTTTACCGTATACCTTGCACCTTCTTATTGACGATGAAACACAGAAATTGCATCGGAATTTAATACAAAGGCACAATGCCGACTTTAGTACAAGAGGACTGACACTCTAACTTTCTATGATTTGAATCTCTCCTGTGAGTCCAATTTCAGATTCCGATGCTTCACTTCAGGTTTACTGTGTCCTTTGGACGTTCTTATTGACGATGAAATACAGAAATTGCATCCGAATTTAATACAAAAGGCACAATGCCGACTTAACTAAAAGAGAACTGACACTCTCTCTTTCTGTGATTTGAATCTCTCCTGTGAGTCGAGTTTTAGATTCCGATGCTTCACTTCAGTTTTACTGTATATCTTTCACCTTCTTATTGACGATGAAACACAGATATTGCATCCGAATTTAATACAAAATGCACAATGCCGACTTAAGTAAAAGAGGACTGACACTCTCCCTTTCTATGATTTGAACTTCTCCTGTGAGTCCAGTTTTAGTTTCCGATGCATCACTTCAGGTTTACCGTATACCTTGCACCTTCTTATTGACGATGAACGACAGAAATTTCCATCGGAATTTAATACAAAGGCACAATGCCGACATTAGTACAAGAGGACTGACACTCTAACTTTCTATAATTTGAACCTCTCCTGTGAGTCCAGTTTTAGATTCCGATGCTTCACTTGAGGTTTACTGTATCCCTTGCACCTTCTTTTTAACGATGAAACACAGAAATTGCATCGGAATTAATTTGAAAAGGCACAATGCCAACTTAAGTACAAGTGGACAGACACTGTAACTTTCTATGATTTAAACTTCCCCTGTGAGTCCAGTTTTAGATTCCGATGCTTCATTCATTTTTACTGTATACCTTGGACCTTCTGATTGACGATGAAACACAGAAATTGCATCCCAATGTAGTACAAAAGGCACAATGCCTACTTAAGTACAAGAGGACGGACACTGTCACTTCCTATGATTTAAACCTCTCGTGTGAGTACAGTTTTAGATTCCGATGCTTCACTAGAGGTTTACTGTATCCCATGGACCTTCTTATTGACGATGAAACACAGAAATTGCATCGGAATTTTAAACAAAAGGCACAATGCCGACTTACGTAAATGAGGACAGACACTCTCACTTTCTATGATTTGAACTTCTCCTGTGAGTTCAGTTTTAGATTCCGATGCGTCTCTTCAAGTATTCCGTATTCCTTGCACCTTCTCACGGACGATGAAACACAGAAAATGCATCGGAATTTAATACAAAGGCACAATTCCGACATAAGTACAAGAGGACTGACACTCAAACTTTCTATGATTTGAACCTCCCTGTGAGTCCAGTTTTAAATTCCGATGCTTCATTTCAGGTTTACTGTATCCCTTGGACCTTCTTAATGACGATGAAATACAGAAATTGCATCCGAATTTAATACAAAAGGCACAATGCCGACTTAAGTAAAACAGGACTGACACTCTCTCTTTCTGTGATTTGAACCTCTCCTGTGAGTTCAGTTTTAGATTCCGATGCTTCACTTTAGGTTTACAGTATACCTTGCACCTTCTTTTTGACGATGAAATATAGAAATTGCTCCGCAATTAAATTCAAAAGGCACAATGCCGACTTAAGTACAAGAGGACTGACACTCTAACTCTCTATGATCTGAACCTCTCCTGTGAGCCCAGTTTTAGATTCCGATGCTTCACTTCAGGTTTACAGTATACCTTGCACCTTCTTATTGACGATGAAACACGAATATTGAATCGGAATTAAATTCAAATGGCACAATGCCGACTTAAGTACAAGAGGACTGACACTCTAACTGTCTATGATTTGAACCTCTCCTGTGAGTCCAGTTTAAGATTCCGATGCTTCAGTTCAGGTTTACTGTATCTCATGGAGCTTCCAATTGACGATGAAACACAGAAATTGCATCCAAATTTAATACAAAAGGCACAATGCCAATTTAAGTACAAGAGGACTGAAACTCCCACGTTCCATGATTTGAACCCCTCCTGTGAGTCCAGTTTTGGATTCCGATGGTTCACTGCAGGTTTGCTGTATACCTTGTAACTTGTTATTGACGTTGAAACACAGAAATTGCATCGGAATTTAATACAAATGGCACAATGCCGACTTAAGTACAAGTGGACTGACACTCTCCCTTTCTATGATTTGAACCTCTCCTGTGAGTCCAGTTTTAGATTCCGATGCTTCACTTCAGGTTTATTGTATCCCTGGCACCTTCTTATTGACGATGAAACACAGAAATTGCATCCGAATTTTATATAAAATGCACAATGCCGACTTAAGTACAAGAGGACTGACACTCTAACTTTCTATGATTTGAACCTCTCCTGTGAGTCCAGTTTTAGATTCCGATGCTTCACTTCAGGTTTTCTGTATCCCTTGGACCTTCTTATTGACGATGAAACACAGAAATTGCATCCCAATTTAATACAAAAGGCACAATGCCGACTTAAGCTCATGAGGACTGACACTCTCACTTTCTATGATTTGAACCTCTCCTGTGAGTCCAGTTTTAGATTCCGATGCTTCACTTCAGGTTTACTGTATCCCTTGGACCTTCTTATTGACGATGTAACACAGAAATTGCATCCGAATTTAATACAAAAGGCACCATGTAGACTTAAGTAAAAGAGGACTGATCCTCTCACTTTCCATGATTTGAACCTCTCCTGTGAGTCCAGTTTTAGATTTCGATGCTTCACTTCAGGTTTACTGTATACTTGCACCTTCTTATTGACGTTGAAACACCGAAATTGCATCGGAATTTAATACAAAAGGCACAATGCCGACTTAAGTCAAGGCGGACTGACACTCTCTCTTTCTATGACCTGAACAACTCCTGTGAGTCCAGTTTTAGATTCCGATGCTTCACTTCAGGTTTACTGTATACCTTGCACCTTCGTATTGACGATGAAACACAGAAATTGCATCGAAAATAAATTCAAAAGGCACAATTCCGACTTAAGTATTAGAGGACTGACACTCTAACTATCTATGTTTTGAACCTCTCTTGTGAGTTCAGTTTTAGGTTCCGATGCTTCACTTCAGGTTTACTGTATCCTTTGGGCCTTCTTATTGACGATGAAACACAGAAATTGCATCCAAATTTAACACAAAAGGCACAATGCCGACTTAAGTACAAGAGGACTGACACTCTCACTTTCTATGATTTGAACCTCTCCTGTGAGTCCAGTTTTAGATTCCGATGCTTCACTTCAGGTTTACTGTATACCTCTCACCTTCTTATTGACAATGAAACACCGAAATTGCATCGGAATTTAATACAAAAGGCACAATGCCGACTTAAGTAAAAGCGGACTGACACTCTTTGTTTCTATAATTTGAACCGCTCCTGTGAGTCCAGTTTTGGATTCCGATGCTTCACTTCAGAATTTCTGTGTACCTTGCGCCTTCTTATTGACGATGAAACACAGAAATTGCATCGGAATTAAATTCAAAAGTCACAATTCCGACTTAAGCACAAGAGGACTGACACTCTAACTCTCTATGATTTGAACCTCACCACTGAGTCCAGTTTTCGATTCCGATGCTTCACTTCAGGTTTACTGTATACCTTGCACCTTCGTATTGACGATGAAACACAGAACTTGCATCGGAATTAAATTCAAAAGGCACTATGCCGACTTAAGTACAAGAGGACTGACACTCTAACTATCTATGATTTGAACCTCTCCTGTGAGACCAGTTTTAGATTCCGATGCTTCACATAAGGTTCACTGTATCCCATGGAGCTTCTAGTTGACGATGAAACGCAGTAACTGCATCCAAATTTAATACAAAAGGCACAATGCCGACTGAAGTAAAAGAGGACTGACACTCCCACTTTCTATGATTTGAACCCCTCCTGTGACTCCAGTTTTAGATTCCGATGGTTCACTTCAGGTTTACAGTATACCTTGTACCTTGTTATTGACGTTGAAACACAGAAATTGCATCGGAATTTAATACAAAAGGCACAATGCCGACTTAAGAACAAGACGACTGACACACTCCCTTTCTATGATTTGTACCTCTCCTGTGAGTCCAGTTTTAGATTCCGATGCTTCACTTCAGGTTTACTGTATCCCTGGGACCTTATTATTGACGATGAAACACAGAAATTGCATCCGAATTTGATACAAAATGCACAATGCCGACTTAAGTACATTAAGACTGACACGCTATCTTTCTATGATTTAAACCTCTCCTGTGAGTCCGGTTTTAGATTCCGATGCTTTACTTCAGGTTTCCTGTATCCCTTGAACCTTCTTATTGACGATGAAACACAGAAATGGCATCCGAATTTATTACAAAAGGCACAATGCCGACTTAGGTACATGAGGACTGACACTCTCACTTTCTATGATTTGAACCTCTCCTGTGAGTCCGGTTTTAGATTTCGATGCTTCACTTCAGGTTTACTGTATACCTTGCACCTTCTTATTGACGATGAAACACCTAAATTGCATCGGAATATAATACAAAAGGCACAATGCCGACTTAAGTAAAAGCGGACTGACACTCTCTCTTTCTATGATTTAAACCTCTCCTGTGAGTCCAGTTTTAGATTCCGATGCTTCACTTCAGGTTTACTGTATACCTTGCACCTTCTTATTGACGATGAAACACAGAAATTGCATCGGAATTAAATTCAAAAGACCCAATGCCAACTCATGTACAAGAGGACTGACACTCTAACTATCTATGATTTGAACCTCTCCTGTGAGTCCAGTTTTAGTTCCGATGCTTCACTTCAGGTTTACTGTATCCCTTGGGCCTTCTTATTGACGATGAAACACAGAAATTGCATCCGAATTTAACACAAAAGGCACAATGCCGACTTAAGTACAAGAGGACTGACACTCTCACTTTCTATGATTTGAACCTCTCCTGTGAGTCCAGTTTTATATTCCGACGTTTCACTTCAAGTTTACTGTATACCTTGCAACTTCTTATTGACGATGAAACACAGAAATTGCATCCGAATTTAATACAAAAGGCACAATTCCAACTTAAGTACTAGAGGACTGACTCTCTCCCTTTCTATGATTTGAACCTCTCCTGTGAGTCCAGTTTTAGATTCCGATGCTTCACTTCAGGTTTACTGTATCCCTTGGACCTTCTTATTGACGATGAAACACAGATATTGCATCCGAATTTAATACAAAGGCCCAATGCCGACTTAAGTAAAAGAGGACTTTCACTCTCTCTTTCTAAGATTTGAACCTCTCCTGTGAGTCCAGTTTTAGTTTCCGATGCTTCATTTCAGGTTAACTGTATTCCTTGCACCTTCTTATTGACGATGAAACACAGAAAATGCATCGGAATTTAATACAAAGGCACAATTCCGACGTAAGTACAAGAGGACTGACACTCAAACTTTCTATGATTTGAACCTCCCTGTGAGTCCAGTTATAAAATCCGATGCTTCATTTCAGGTATACTGTATCCCTTGGACCTTCTTAATGGCGATGAAATACAGAAATTGCATCCGAATTTAATACAAAAGGCACAATGCCGACTTAAGTACAAGAGGACTGACACTCCCACTTTCCATGATTTGAACCCCTCCTGTGAGTCCAGTTATGGATTCCGACGGTTCACTTCAGGTTTGCTGAATACCTTGTACCTTGCTATTGACGTTGAAACACAGAAATTGCATCGGAATTTAATACAAAAGGCACAATGCCGACTTAAGTACAAGAGGACTGACACTCTCCCTTTCTATGATTTGAACCTCTCCTGTGAGTCCAGTTTTACATTCCGATGCTTCACTTCGGGTTTACTGTATCCCTTGGACCTTCTTATTGACGATGCAACACAGAAATTGCATCCGAATTTAATACAAAAGGCACAATGCCGACTTAAGCACATGAGGACTGACACTCTCACTTTCTATGATTTGAACCTCTCCTGTGAGTCCAGTTTCCGATTCCGATGCTTCACTTCAGGTTTACTGTATCCCTTGGACCTCCTTATTGACGATGAAACACGGAAATTGCATCCGAATTTAATACAAAAGGCACCATGCCGACTTAAGTATAAGAGGACTGATCCTCTCACTTTCCATGATTTGAACCTCTCCTGTGAGTCCAGTTTTAGATTTCGATGCTTCACTTCAGGTTTACTGTATACTTGCACCTTCTTATTGACGATGAAACACCAAAATTGCATCGGAATTTAATACAAAAGGCACAATGCCGACTTAAGTAAAGGCGGACTGACACTCTCTCTTTCTATGACTTGAACATCTCCTGTGAGTCCAGTTTTAGATTCCGATGCTTCACTTCAGGTTTACTGTATACCTTGCACCTTCTTATTGACGATGAAACACAGAAATTGCATCGAAATTAAATTCAAAAGGCACAATTCCGACTTAAGTACAAGAGGACTGACACTCTGACTACCTATGATTTGAACCTCTCCTGTGAGTCCAGTTTTAGATTCCGATGCTTCACTTCAGGTTCAATGTATCCTTTGGGCCTTCTTATTGACGATGGAACACAGAAATTGCATCCAAATTTAACACAAAAGGCACAATGCCGACTTAAGTACAAGAGGACTGACACTCTCACTTTCTATGATTTGAACCTCTCCTGTGAGTCCAGTTTTAGATTCCGATGCTTCACTTCAGGTTTACTGTATACCTCTTACCTTCTTATTGACAATGAAGCACCGAAATTGCATCGGAATTTAATATAAAAGGCACAATGCCGACTTAAGTAAAAGCGGACTGACACTCTTTCCTTCTATAATTTGAACCGCTCATGTGAGTCCAGTTTTGGATTCCGATGCTTCACTTCAGAATTTCTGTATACCTTGCGCGTTCTTATTGACGATGAAACACAGAAATTGCATCGGAATTAAATTCAAAAGACACAATTCCGACTTAAGCACAAGAGGACTGACTCTCTAACTCTCTATGATTTGAACCTCTCCTCTGAGTCCAGTTTTAGATTCCGATGCTTTACTTCAGGTTTACTGTATACCTTGCACCTTCTTATTGACGATGAAACACAGAACTTGCATCGGAATTAAATTCAAAAGGCACTATGCCGACTTAAGTACAAGAGGACTGACACTCTAACTATCTATGATTTGAACCTCTCCTGTGAGACCAGTTTTAGATTCCGATGCTTCACATAAGGTTCACTGTATCCCATGGAGCTCCTAATTGACGATGAAACACAGATATTGCATCCAAATTTAATACAAAAGGCACAATGCCGACTTAAGTACAAGAGGACTGACACTCTCACTTTCTATGATTTGAACCCCTCCTGTGATTCCAGTTTTAGATTCCGATGGTTCACTTCAGGTTTACTGTATACCTTGTACCTTGTTATTGACGTTGAAACACAGAAATTGCATCGGAATTTAATACAAAAGGCACAATGCCGACTTAAGTACAAGACGCCTGACACTCTCCCTTTCTATGATTTGAACCTCTCCTGTGAGTCCAGTTTTAGATTCCGATGCTTCACTTCAGGTTTACTGTATCCCTGGGACCTTATTATTGACGATGAAACACAGAAATTGCATCCGAATTTTATACAATATGCACAATGCCGACTTAAGTACAATAAGACTGACACGCTATCTTTCTATGATTTAAACCTCTCCTGTGAGCCAGTTTTAGATTCCGATGCTTCACTTCAGGTTTACTGTATCCCTTGAACCTTCTTATTGACGATGAAACACAGAAATGGCATCCGAATTTATTACAAAAGGCACAATGCCGACTTAAGTACATGAGGACTGACACTCTCACTTTCTATGATTTGAACCTCTCCTGTGAGTCCGGTTTTAGATTTCGATGATTCACTTCAGGTTTACTGTACACCTTGCACCTTCTTATTGACGATGAAACACAGAAATTGCATCGGAATATAATACAAAAGGCACAATGCCGACTTAAGTAAAAGCGGACTGACACTCTCCCTTTCTATGATTTAAACCTCTCCTGTGAGTCCAGTTTCAGATTCCGATGTTTCACTTCAGCTTTACTGTATACCTTGCACCTTCTTATTGACGATGAAACACAGAAATTGCATCCGAATTTAATACAAAAGGCACAATGCCAACTTAAGTACAAGAGGACTGACTCTCTCCCTTTCTATGATTTGAACCTCTCCTGTGAGTCGAGTTTTAGATTCCGATGCTTCACTTCAGGTTTACTGTATCCCTTGGACCTTCTTATTGACGATGAAACACAGAAATTGCATCCGAATTTAATACAAAGGCACAATGCCGACTTAAGTAAAAGAGGACTGACACTCTCACTTTCTATGATTTGAACCTCTCCTGTGAGTCCAGTTTTAGATTCCGATGCTTCACTTCAGGTTTACTGTATACCTTGCACCGTGTTATTGACGATGAAACACAGAATTTGCATCCGAATTTAATACAAGAGGCACAATGCCGACTTAAGTACATGAGGACTGACACTCTCACTTTCTGTGATTTGAACCTCCCCTGTGAGTCCAGTTTTAGATTCCGATGCTTCACTTCAGGTTTACTGTATACGTTGCACCTTCTTATTGACGATGAAACACCGAAATTGCATCGGAATTTAATACAAAACTCACAATGCCGACTTAAGTAAAAGCGGACTGACACTCTTTCTTTCTATGATTTGAACCTCTCCTGTGAGTCCAGTTTAGGATTCCGATGCTTCACTTCAGGTTTACTGTATACCTTGCGCCTTCTTATTGACGATGAAACACAGAAATTGCATCGGAATTGAATTCAAAATCACAATACCGACTTAAGTATAAGAGGACTGAAACTCTAACTATCTATGATTTGAACCCCTCCTGTGAGTCCAGTTTTAGATTCCGATGCTTCACTTCAGGTTTACTGTAACCCTTCGACCTTCTTACTGACGATGAATCACAGAAATTGCAACCGAATATAATACAAAAGGCACAATGCCGACTTAAGTACAATAGGACTGACACTCTCACTTTCTATGATTTGAACCTCTTCTGTGAGTCCAGTTTTAGATTCCGATAGTTCACTTCAGGTTTACTGTATACCTTGTACCTTCTCATTGACTATGAAACACAGAAATTGCATCGGAATTTAATAGAAAAGGCACAATGCCGACTTAAGTACAAGAGGACTGACACACTCACTTTCTATGATTTGAACCTCTCCTGTGAGTCCAGTTTTAGATTCCGATGCTTCACTTCAGGTTTACTGTATCCCTTGGACCTTCTTATTGACGATGAAACACAGAAATTGCATCCGAATTTAATACAAAGGCACAATGCCGACTTAAGTAAAAGAGGACTTTCACTCTCTCTTTCTATGATTTGAACCTCTCCTGTGAGTCCAGTTTTAGATTCCGATGCTTCATTTCAGGTTTACTGTATACCTTGCACCTTCTTATTGACGATGAAACACAGAAATTGCATCCGAATTTAATACAAAAGGCACAATGCCGACATAAGTACAAGAGGACTGACACTCTCACTTTCTATGATTTGAACCTCTCCTGTGAGTCCAGTTTTAGATTCCGATGCTTCACTTCAGGTTTACTGTATACCTTGCACCGTGTTATTGACGATGAAACACAGAAATTGCATCCGAATTTAATACAAAAGGCACAATGCCGACTTAAGTACATGAGGACTGACACTCTCACTTTCTATGATTTGAACCTCTCCTGTGAGTCCAGTTTTAGATTCCGATGCTTCACTTCAGGTTTACTGTATACCTTGCACCTTCATATTGACGATGAAGCACCGAAATTGCATCGGAATTTAATACAAAAGGCACAATGCCGACTTAAGTAAAAGCGGACTGACACTCTTTCTTTCTATGATTTGAACCTCTCCTGTGAGTCCAGTTTAGGATTCCGATGCTTCACTTCAGGTTTACTGTATACCTTGCGCCTTCTTATTGGCGATGAAACACAGAAATTGCATCGGAATTAAATTCAAAAGGCACAATTCCGACTTAAGTACAAGAGGACTGACACTCTAGCTCTCTATGATTTGAACCTATCCTCTGAGTCCAGTTTTAGATTCGGATGCTTCACTTCACGTTAACAGTATACCTTGCACCTTCTTATTGACGATGAAACACTTAAATTGAATCTAAATTAAATTCAAAAGGTACAATGCCGACTTAAGTAAAAGCGGACTGACACTCTTTCTTTCTATGATCTGAACCTCTCCTGTGAGTCCAGTTTTAGAATCCGATGTTTCACTTCAAGTTTATTGTATACCTTGCAACTTCTTATTGACGATGAAACACAGAAATTGCATCCGAATTTAATACAAAATTCACAATGCCAACTTAAGTACAAGAGGACTGACACTCTCCCTTTCTATGATTTGAACCTCTCCTGTTAGTCCAGTTATAGATTCCGATGCTTCACTACAGGTTTACTGTATCCCTTGGACCTTCTTATTGACGATGAAACACAGAAATTGCATCCGAATTTAATACAAAGGCACAATGCCGACATAAGTAAAAGAGGACTTTCACTCTCTCCTTCTATGGTTTGAACCTCTCCTGTGAGTCCAGTTTTAGATTCCGATGCTTTACTTCAGGTTTACTGTATACCTTGCACCTTCTTATTTACGATGAAACACAGAAATTGTATCGGAATTAGATTCAAAAGGCACAAGGCCGACTTAAGTACAAGAGGACTGACACTCTAACTCTCTATTATTTGAACCTCTCCTGTGAGTCCAGTTTAGGATTCCGATGCTCCACTTCAGGTTTACTGTATATCTTACACCTTCTTATTTACGATGAAACACAGAAAGAGCATCGGAATTAAATTCAAAAGACACAATGCCGACTTAAATACAAGAGGACTGACACTCTGACTATCTATGATTTGAACCTGTCCTGTGAGTCCAGTTTTAGAATCCGATGCATCACTTCAGGTTTACTGTATCCCTTGGACCTTCTTATTGACAATGAAATACAGAAATTGCATCCGAATTTAATACAAAAGGCACAATGCCGTCTTAAGTAAAAGAGGACTGACACTCTCTCTTTCTATGATTTGGACCTCTCCTGTGAGTCCAGTTTTAGAATCCGATGCTTCACTTCAGGTTTACTGTATACCTTGCACATTCTATTTGACGATGAAACACAGAATTTGCATCGGAATTGTATTCAATAGGCACAATGCCGACATAACTACAAGAGGACTGACACTCTAACTCTCTATGATTTGAACCTCTCCTGTGAGTCCAGTTTTAGATTCCGATGCTTCACTTCAGGTTTACTGTATTCGTTGCACCTTCTTATTGACGATGATACACAGAAATTGCATCGGAATTATATTCAAAATCACAATGCCGACTTAAGTATAAGAGGACTGAAACTCTAACTATCTATGATTTGAACCCCTCCTGTGTGTCCAGTTTTAGATTCCGATGCTTCACTTCAGGTTTACTGTAACCCTTGGACCTTCTTACTGACGATGAATCACAGAAATTGCATCCGAATATAATACAAAAGGCACAATGTCGACTTAAGTACAAGAGGACTGACACACTCACTTTCTATGATTTGAACCTGTCCTGTGAGTCCAGTTTTAGAATCCGATGCATCACTTCAGGTTTACTGTATCCCTTGGACCTTCTTATTGACGATGAAATACAGAAATTGCATCCGAATTTAATACAAAAGGCACAATGTCGTCTTAAGTAAAAGAGGACTGACACTCTCCCTTTCTATGATTTGAACCTCTCCTGTGAGTCCAGTTCTAGATTCCGGTGCTTCACTTCAGGTTTACTGTATCCCTGAGACCTTCTTATTGACGATGAAACACAGAAATTGCATCCGAATTTAATACAAAAGGGCGACTTATGTAAATGAGGACTGACAATTTCTCATTCAATGATTTGAATCTCTCCTGTAAGTCCAGTTTTAGATTCTGATTCTTCACCTCAGGTTTACTGAATACCTTACACCCTCTTATTGACAATGAAACACAGAAATTGCATCGGAATTTAATACAAAAGGCACAATGCCGACTTAAGTACAAGAGGACTGACACACTCACTTTCTATGATTTGAACCTGTCCTGTGAGTCCAGTTTTAGAATCCGATGCTTCACTTCAGGTTTACTGTATCCCTTGGACCTTCTTATTGACGATGAAATACAGAAATTGCATCCGAATTTAATACAAAAGGCACAATGTCGTCTTAAGTAAAAGAGGACTGACACTCTCCCTTTCTATGATTTGAACCTCTCCTGTGAGTCCAGTTCTAGATTCCGGTGCTTCACTTCAGGTTTACTGTATCCCTGAGACCTTCTTATTGACGATGAAACACAGAAATTGCATCCGAATTTAATACAAAAGGGCGACTTATGTAAATGAGGACTGACAATTTCTCATTCAATGATTTGAATCTCTCCTGTAAGTCCAGTTTTAGATTCTGATTCTTCACCTCAGGTTTACTGAATACCTTACACCCTCTTATTGACAATGAAACACAGAAATTGCATCGGAATTTAATACAAAAGGCACAATGCCGACTTAAGTACAAGAGGACTGACACACTCACTTTCTATGATTTGAACCTCTCCTGTGAGTCCAGTTTTAGATTCGGATGCTTCACTTCAGGTTTACTGTATCCCTGAGACCTTCTTATTGACGATGAAACACAGAAATTGCATCCGAATTTAATACAAAAGGGCGACTTATGTAAATGAGGACTGACAATTTCTCATTCAATGATTTGAATCTCTCCTGTAAGTCCAGTTTTAGATTCTGATTCTTCACCTCAGGTTTACTGAATACCTTACACCCTCTTATTGACAATGAAACACAGAAATTGCATCGGAATTTAATACAAAAGGCACAATGCCGACTTAAGTACAAGAGGACTGACACACTCACTTTCTATGATTTGAACCTCTCCTGTGAGTCCAGTTTTAGATTCGGATGCTTCACTTCAGGTTTACTGTATCCCTTGGACGTTCTTATTGACGATGAAACACAGAAATTTCATCCGAATTTAACACAAAAGACGCAATGCCGACTTAAGTAAAAGAGGACTGTCACTCTCTCTTTCTATGATTTGAACCTCTCCTGTGAGTCCAGTTTTAGATTCCGATGCTTCACTTTAGGTTTACTGTGTACCTTGCACCGTCTTATTGACGATGTAACACAAGAATTGCATCGGAATTAAATTCAAAAGGCACAATGCCGACTTAAGTACAAGGGGACTGACACTCTAACTCTCTATGATTTGAACCTCTCCTGTGTGTCCAATTTTGGATTCCGATGCTTCACTTCAGGTTTACTGTATACCTTGCACCTTCTTATTGACGAATAAACCCAGAAATTGTATCCGAATTAAGTTCAAAAGGCACAATGCCGACTTAAGTACAAGAGGACTGACACTCTTTCTCTCTATGGTTTGAACCTCTCCTGTGAGTCCAGTTTTAGATTCCGATGCTTCACTTCAGGTTTACTGTATCCCTTGGTCCTTCTAATCGACGATGAAACACAGAAATTGCATCGGAATTTAATACAAAAGGCACAATGCCGACCTAAGTACAATAGGACTGACACTCTCACTTTCAATGACTTGAACCTCTCCTGTGAGTCCAGTTTAAGATTCCGATAGTTCACTTCAGGTTTACTGTATACCTTGCACCTTCTTGTTGACGATGAAACACAGAAATTGCATCCGAATTTAATGCAAAAGGCACAATGCCGACTTAAGTACAAGAGGACTGACACTCTCCCTTTCTATGATTTGAACCTCTCCTGAGAGACCAGTTCTAGATTCCGATGCTTCACCTCAGGTTTACTGTACCCCTTGGACCTTCTTGTTAACGATGACATACAGAAATTGCATCCGAATTTAATACAAAAAGCACAATGCCGACTTAACTAAAAGCGGACCGACACTTTCTCTTTCTATGATTTGAACCTCTCCTGTGAGTCCAGTTTTAGATTCCGATGCTTCACATCAGATTTACTGTATTCCTTGCACCTTCTTATTGACGATGAAACACAGAAATTGCATCGGAATAAAATTCCAAATACACAATGCCGACTTAAGTGCAAGAGGACTGACACTCTTACTATCTACGATTTGAACCTCTCCTGTGAGTCCAGTTTTAGATTCCGATGCTTCACTTCAGGTTTACTGTAACCCTTGGACCTTCTTACTGACGATGAATCACAGAAATTGCATCCGAATATAATACAAAAGGCACAATGCCGACTTAAGTACAATAGGACTGACACTCTCACTTTCTATGATTTGAACCTCTCGTGTGAGTCCAGTTTTATATTCCGACGTTTCACTTCAAGTTTACTGTATACCTTGCAACTTCTTATTGACGATGAAACACAGAAATTGCATCCGAATTTAATACAAAAGGCACAATTCCAACTTAAGTACTAGAGGACTGACTCTCTCCCTTTCTATGATTTGAACCTCTCCTGTGAGTCCAGTTTTAGATTCCGATGCTTCACTTCAGCTTTACTGTATCCCTTGGACCTTCTTATTGACGATGAAACACAGATATTGCATCTGAATTTAATACAAAGGCACAATGCCGACTTAAGTAAAAGAGGACTTGCACTCTCTCTTTCTAAGATTTGAACCTCTCCTGTGAGTCCAGTTTTAGTTTCCGATGCTTCATTTCAGGTTTACTGTATACCTTGCACCTTCTTATTGACTATGAAACACAGAAATTGCATCCGAATTTAATACAAAAGGCACAATGCCGACTTAAGTACAAGAGGACTGACACTCTCACTTTCTATGATTTGAACCTCTCCTGTGAGTTCAGTTTTAGATTCCGATGCTTCACTTCAGGTTTACTGCATACCTTGCACCGTGTTATTGACGATGAAACACAGAAATTGCATCCGTATTTAATACAAAAGGCACAATGCCGACTTAAGTACATGAGGACTGACACTCTCACTTTCTATGATCTGAACCTCTCCTGTGAGTCCAGTTTTAGATTCCGATGCTTCACTTCAGGTTTACTGCATCCATTACACCTTCTTTTTGACGATGAAACACAGAAATTGCATCGGAATTAATTTGAAAAGGCACAATGCCGACTTAAGTACAAGAGGACAGACACTGTAACTTTCTAAGATTTGAACCTCCCCTTTGAGTCCAGTTTTAGATTCCGATGCTTCATTCAGGTTTACTGTATACCTTGGACATTCTTATTGACGATGAAACACAGAAATTGCATCTCAATGTAGTATAAAAGGCACAATGCCGACTTAAGTACAAGAGGACTGACACTGTCACTTCCTATGATTTGAACCTCTCGTGTGAGTCCAGTTTTAGATTCCGATGCTTCACTTTATGTTTACTGTATCCCTTGGACCTTCTTATTGACGATGAAACACAGAAATTGCATCGGAATTTTAAAGAAAAGGCACAATGCCGACTTAAGTAAATGAGGACAGACACTCTCACTTTCTATGATTTGAACTTCTCCTGTGAGTTCAGTTTTAGATTCCGATGCGTCTCTTCAGGTTTACCGTATTCCTTGCACCTTCTTATTGACGATGAAACACAGAAAATGCATCGGAATTTAATACAAAGGCACAATTCCGACGTAAGTACAAGAGGACTGACACTCAAACTTTCTATGATTTGAACCTCCCTGTGAGTCCAGTTTTAAAATCCGATGCTTCATTTCAGCTATACTGTATCCCTTGGACCTTCTTAATGGCGATGAAATACAGAAATTGCATCCGAATTTAATACAAAAGGCACAATGCCGACTTAAGTACAAGAGGACTGACACTCCCACTTTCCATGATTTGAACCCGTCCTGTGAGTCCAGTTATGGATTCCGATGTTTCACTTCAGGTTTGCTGAATACCTTGTACCTTGTTATTGACGTTGAAACACAGAAATTGCATCGGAATTTAATACAAAAGGCACAATGCCGACTTAAGTACAAGAGGACTGACACTCTCCCCTTCTATGATTTGAACCTCTCCTGTGAGTCCAGTTTTAGATTCCGATGCTTCACTTCGGGTTTACTGTATCCCTTGGACCTTCTTATTGACGATGCAACACAGAAATTGCATCCGAATTTAATACAAAAGGCATAATGCCGACTTAAGCACATGAGGACTGACACTCTCACTTTCTATGATTTGAACGTCTCCTGTGAGTCCAGTTTTCGATTCCGATGCTTCACTTCAGGTTTACTGTATCCCTTGGACCTCCTTATTGACGATGAAACACGGAAATTGCATCCGAATTTAATACAAAAGGCACCATGCCGACTTAAGTATAAGAGGACTGATCCTCTCACTTTCCATGATTTGAACCTCTCCTGTGAGTCCAGTTTTAGATTTCGATGCTTCACTTCAGGTTTACTGTATACTTGCACCTTCTTATTGACGATGAAACACCAAAATTGCATCGGAATTTAATACAAAAGGCACAATGCCGACTTAAGTAAAGGCGGACTGACACTCTCTCTTTCTATGACTTGAACATCTCCTGTGAGTCCAGTTTTAGATTCCGATGCTTCACTTCAGGTTTACTGTATACCTTGCACCTTCTTATTGACGATGAAACACAGAAATTGCATCGAAATTAAATTCAAAAGGCACAATTCCGACTTAAGTACAAGAGGACTGACACTCTGACTATCTATGATTTGAACCTCTCCTGTGAGTCCAGTTTTAGATTCCGATGCTTCACTTCAGGTTCAATGTATCCTTTGGGCCTTCTTATTGACGATGGAACACAGAAATTGCATCCAAATTTAACACAAAAGGCACAATGCCGACTTAAGTACAAGAGGACTGACACTCTCACTTTCTATAATTTGAACCTCTCCTGTGAGTCCAGTTTTAGATTCCGATGCTTCACTTCAGGTTTACTGTATACCTCTTACCTTCTTATTGACAATGAAGCACCGAAATTGCATCGGAATTTAATATAAAAGGCACAATGCCGACTTAGGTAAAAGCGGACTGACACTCTTTCCTTCTATAATTTGAACCGCTCATGTGAGTCCAGTTTTGGATTTCGATGCTTCACTTCAGAATTTCTGTATACCTTGCACCTTCTTATTGACGATGAAACACAGAAATTGCATCGGAATTAAATTCAAAAGACACAATTCCGACTTAAGCACAAGAGGACTGACTCTCTAACTCTCTATGATTTGAACCTCTCCTCTGAGTCCAGTTTTAGATTCCGATGCTTTACTTCAGGTTTACTGTATACCTTGCACCTTCCTATTGACGATGAAACACAGAACTTGCATCGGAATTAAATTCAAAAGGCACTATGCCGACTTAAGTACAAGAGGACTGACTCTCTAACTATCTATGATTTGAACCTCTCCTGTGAGACCAGTTTTAGATTCCGATGCTTCACATAAGGTTCACTGTATCCCATGGAGCTCCTAATTGACGATGAAACACAGAAATTGCATCCAAATTTGATACAAAAGGCACAATGCCGACTTAAGTACAAGAGGACTGACACTCTCACTTTCTATGATTTGAACCCCTCCTGTGACTCCAGTTTTAGATTCCGATGGTTCACTTCAGGTTTACTGTATACCTTGTACCTTTTTATTGACGTTGAAACACAGAAATTCCATCGGAATTTAATACAAAAGGCGCAATGCCGACTTAAGAACAAGACGCCTGACACTCTCCCTTTCTATGATTTGAACCTCTCCTGTGAGTCCAGTTTTAGATTCCGATGGTTCACTTCAGGTTTACTGTATCCCTGGGACCTTATTATTGACGATGAAACACAGAAATTACATCCGAATTTTATACAATATGCACAATGCCGACTTAAGTACAATAAGACTGACACGCTATCTTTCTATGATTTAAACCTCTCCTGTGAGCCAGTTTTAGATTCCGATGCTTCACTTCAGGTTTACTGTATCCCTTGAACCTTCTTATTGACGATGAAACACAGAAATGGCATCCGAATTTATTACAAAAGGCACAATGCCGTCTTAAGTACATGAGGACTGACACTCTCACTTTCTATGATTTGAACCTCTCCTGTGAGTCCGGTTTTAGATTTCGATGATTCACTTCAGGTTTACTGTACACCTTGCACCTTCTTATTGACGATGAAACACAGAAATTGCATCGGAATATAATACAAAAGGCACAATGCCGACTTAAGTAAAAGCGGACTGACACTCTCCCTTTCTATGATTTAAACCTCTCCTGTGAGTCCAGTTTCAGATTCCGATGCTTCACTTCAGTTTTACTGTATACCTTGCACGTTCTTATTGACGATGAAACACAGAAATTGCATCGGAATTAAATTTAAAAGGCACAATTCCGACTTAAGTACAAGAGGACTGACGCTCTAACTCTCTATGATTTGAACCTCTCCTCTGAGTCCAGTTTTAGATTCCGATGCTTCACTTCAGGTTTACTGTGTACCTTCCACCTTCTTATTGACGATGAAACACAGAAATTGCATCCGAATTTAATCCAAAAGGCACAATGCCGACTTAAGTACATGAGGACTGACACTCTCACTTTCTATGATCAGAACCTCTCCTGTGAGTCCAGTTTTAGATTCCGATGCTTCACTTCAGGTTTACTGCATCCCTTGCACCTTCTTTTTGACGATGAAACACAGAAATTGCATCGGAATTAATTTGAAAAGGCACAATGCCGACTTAAGTACAAGAGGACAGACACTGTAACTTTCTAAGATTTGAACCTCCCCTTTGAGTCCAGTTTTAGATTCCGATGCTTCATTCAGGTTTACTGTATACCTTGGACATTCTTATTGACGATGAAACACAGAAATTGCATCTCAATGTAGTATAAAAGGCACAATGCCGACTTAAGTACAAGAGGACTGACACTGTCACTTCCTATGATTTGAACCTCTCGTGTGAGTCCAGTTTTAGATTCCGATGCTTCACTTTATGTTTACTGTATCCCTTGGACCTTCTTATTGACGATGAAACACAGAAATTGCATCGGAATTTTAAAGAAAAGGCACAATGCCGACTTAAGTAAATGAGGACAGACACTCTCACTTTCTATGATTTGAACTTCTCCTGTGAGTTCAGTTTTAGATTCCGATGCGTCTCTTCAGGTTTACCGTATTCCTTGCACCTTCTTATTGACGATGAAACACAGAAAATGCATCGGAATTTAATACAAAGGCACCATTCCGACGTAAGTACAAGAGGACTGACACTCAAACTTTCTATGATTTGAACCTCCCTGTGAGTCCAGTTTTAAAATCCGATGCTTCATTTCAGGTATACTGTATCCCTTGGACTTTCTTAATGGCGATGAAATACAGTAATTGCATCCGAATTTAATACAAAAAGCACAATGCCGACTTAAGTACAAGAGGACTGACACTCCCACTTTCCATGATTTGAACCCGTCCTGTGAGGCTAGTTATGGATTCCGATGGTTCACTTCAGGTTTGCTGAATACCTTGTACCTTGTTATTGACGTTGAAACACAGAAATTGCATCGGAATTTAATACAAAAGGCACAATGCCGACTTAAGTACAAGAGGACTGACACTCTCCCTTTCTATGATTTGAACCTCTCCTGTGAGTCCAGTTTTAGATTCCGATGCTTCACTTCGGGTGTACTGTATCCCTTGGACCTTCTTATTGACGATGCAACACAGAAATTGCATCCGAATTTAATACAAAAGGCATAATGCCGACTTAAGCACATGAGGACTGACACTCTCACTTTCTATGATTTGAACGTCTCCTGTGAGTCCAGTTTTCGATTCCGATGCTTCACTTCAGGTTTACTGTATCCCTTGGACCTCCTTATTGACGATGAAACACGGAAATTGCATCCGAATTTAATACAAAAGGCACCATGCCGACTTAAGTATAAGAGGACTGATCCTCTCACTTTCCATGATTTGAACCTCTCCTGTGAGTCCAGTTTTAGATTTCGATGCTTCACTTCAGGTTTACTGTATACTTGCACCTTCTTATTGACGATGAAACACCAAAATTGCATCGGAATTTAATACAAAAGGCACAATGCCGACTTAAGTAAAGGCGGACTGACACTCTCTCTTTCTATGACTTGAACATCTCCTGTGAGTCCAGTTTTAGATTCCGATGCTTCACTTCAGGTTTACTGTATACCTTGCACCTTCTTATTGACGATGAAACACAGAAATTGCATCGAAATTAAATTCAAAAGGCACAATTCCGACTTAAGTACAAGAGGACTGACACTCTGACTATCTATGATTTGAACCTCTCCTGTGAGTCCAGTTTTAGATTCCGATGCTTCACTTCAGGTTCAATGTATCCTTTGGGCCTTCTTATTGACGATGGAACACAGAAATTGCATCCAAATTTAACACAAAAGGCACAATGCCGACTTAAGTACAAGAGGACTGACACTCTCACTTTCTATAATTTGAACCTCTCCTGTGAGTCCAGTTTTAGATTCCGATGCTTCACTTCAGGTTTACTGTATACCTCTTACCTTCTTATTGACAATGAAGCACCGTAATTGCATCGGATTTTAATATAAAAGGCACAATGCCGACTTAAGTAAAAGCGGACTGACACTCTTTCCTTCTATAATTTGAACCGCTCATGTGAGTCCAGTTTTGGATTTCGATGCTTCACTTCAGAATTTCTGTATACCTTGCGCGTTCTTATTGACGATGAAACACAGAAATTGCATCGGAATTAAATTCAAAAGACACAATTCCAACTTAAGCACAAGAGGACTGACTCTCTAACTCTCTATGATTTGAACCTCTCCTCTGAGTCCAGTTTTAGATTCCGATGCTTTACTTCAGGTTTACTGTATACCTTGCACCTTCTTATTGACGATGAAACACAGAACTTGCATCGGAATTAAATTCAAAAGGCACTATGCCGACTTAAGTACAAGAGGACTGACTCTCTAACTATCTATGATTTGAACCTCTCCTGTGAGACCAGTTTTAGATTCCGATGCTTCACATAAGGTTCATTGTATCCCATGGAGCTCCTAATTGACGATGAAACACAGAAATTGCATCCAAATTTGATACAAAAGGCACAATGCCGACTTAAGTACAAGAGGACTGACACTCTCACTTTCTATGATTTGAACCCCTCCTGTGACTCCAGTTTTAGATTCCGATGGTTCACTTCAGGTTTACTGTATACCTTGTACCTTTTTATTGACGTTGAAACACAGAAATTCCATCGGAATTTAATACAAAGGGCGCAATGCCGACTTAAGAACAAGACGCCTGACACTCTCCCTTTCTATGATTTGAACCTCTCCTGTGAGTCCAGTTTTAGATTCCGATGCTTCACTTCAGGTTTACTGTATCCCTGGGACCTTATTATTGACGATGAAACACAGAAATTACATCCGAATTTTATACAATATGCACAATGCCGACTTAAGTACAATAAGACTGACACGCTATCTTTCTATGATTTAAACCTCTCCTGTGAGCCAGTTTTAGATTCCGATGCTTCACTTCAGGTTTACTGTATCCCTTGAACCTTCTTATTGACGATGAAACACAGAAATGGCATCCGAATTTATTACAAAAGGCACAATGCCGACTTAAGTACATGAGGACTGACACTCTCACTTTCTATGATTTGAACCTCTCCTGTGAGTCCGGTTTTAGATTTCGATGATTCACTTCAGGTTTACTGTACACCTTGCACCTTCTTATTGACGATGAAACACAGAAATTGCATCGGAATATAATACAAAAGGCACAATGCCGACTTAAGTAAAAGCGGACTGACACTCTCCCTTTCTATGATTTAAACCTCTCCTGTGAGTCCAGTTTCAGATTCCGATGCTTCACTTTAGTTTTACTGTATACCTTGCACCTTCTTATTGACGATGAAACACAGAAATTGCATCGGAATTAAATTTAAAAGGCACAATTCCGACTTAAGTACAAGAGGACTGACGCTCTAACTCTCTATGATTTGAACCTCTCCTCTGAGTCCAGTTTTAGATTCCGACGCTTCACTTCAGGTTTACTGTGTACCTTCCACCTTCTTATTGACGATGAAACACAGAAATTGCATCCGAATTTAATCCAAAAGGCACAATGCCAACTTAAGTACAAGAGGACTGACTCTCTCCCTTTCTATGATTTGAACCATTCCTGTGAGTCGAGTTTTAGATTCCGATGCTTCACTTCAGGTTTACTGTATCCCTTGGACCTTCTTATTGACGATGAAACACAGAAATTGCATCCGAATTTAATACAAAGGCACAATGCCGACTTAAGTAAAAGAGGACATTCACTCTCTCTTTCTATGATTTGAACCTTTCCTGTGAGTCCAGTTTTAGATTCCGATGCTTCATTCCAGGTTTACTGTATACCTTGCACCTTCTTATTGACGTTGAAACACAGAAATTGCATCCAAATTTAATACAAAAGGCACAATGCCGACTTAAGTACAAGAGGACTGACACTCTCACTTTCTATGATTTGAACCTCTCCTGTGAGTCCAGTTTTAGATTCCGATGCTTCACTTCAGGTTTACTGTATACCTTGCACCGTGTTATTGACGATGAAACACAGAATTTGCATCCGAATTTAATACAAGAGGCACAATGCCGACTTAAGTACATGAGGACTGACACTCTCACTTTCTATGATCTGAACCTCTCCTGTGAGTCCAGTTTTAGATTCCGATGCTTCACTTCAGGTTTACTGCATCCCTTGCACCTTCTTTTTGACGATGAAACACAGAAATTGCATCGGAATTAATTTGAAAAGGCACAATGCCGACTTAAGTACAAGAGGACAGACACTGTAACTTTCTAAGATTTGAACCTCCCCTTTGAGTCCAGTTTTAGATTCCGATGCTTCATTCAGGTTTACTGTATACCTTGGACATTCTTATTGACGATGAAACACAGAAATTGCATCTCAATGTAGTATAAAAGGCACAATGCCGACTTAAGTACAAGAGGACTGACACTGTCACTTCCTATGATTTGAACCTCTCGTGTGAGTTCAGTTTTAGATTCCGATGCTTCACTTTAGGTTTACTGTATCCCTTGGACCTTCTTATTGACGATGAAACACAGAAATTGCATCGGAATTTTAAAGAAAAGGCACAATGCCGACTTAAGTAAATGAGGACAGACACTCTCACTTTCTATGATTTGAACTTCTCCTGTGAGTTCAGTTTTAGATTCCGATGCGTCTCTTCAGGTTTACCGTATTCCTTGCACCTTCTTATTGACGATGAAACACAGAAAATGCATCGGAATTTAATACAAAGGCACCATTCCGACGTAAGTACAAGAGGACTGACACTCAAACTTTCTATGATTTGAACCTCCCTGTGAGTCCAGTTTTAAAATCCGATGCTTCATTTCAGGTATACTGTATCCCTTGGACCTTCTTAATGGCGATGAAATACAGAAATTGCATCCGAATTTAATACAAAAGGCTCAATGCCGACTTAAGTACAAGAGGACTGACACTCCCACTTTCCATGATTTGAACCCGTCCTGTGAGGCCAGTTATGGATTCCGATGGTTCACTTCAGGTTTGCTGAATACCTTGTACCTTGTTATTGACGTTGAAACACAGAAATTGCATCGGAATTTAATACAAAAGGCACAATGCCGACTTAAGTACAAGAGGACTGACACTCTCCCTTTCTATGATTTGAACCTCTCCTGTGAGTCCAGTTTTAGATTCCGATGCTTCACTTCGGGTTTACTGTATCCCTTGGACCTTCTTATTGACGATGCAACACAGAAATTGCATCCGAATTTAACACAAAAGGCATAATGCCGACTTAAGCACATGAGGACTGACACTCTCACTTTCTATGATTTGAACGTCTCCTGTGAGTCCAGTTTTCGATTCCGATGCTTCACTTCAGGTTTACTGTATCCCTTGGACCTCCTTATTGACGATGAAACACGGAAATTGCATCCGAATTTAATACAAAAGGCACCATGCCGACTTAAGTATAAGAGGACTGACACTCTCACTTTCTATGATTTGAACGTCTCCTGTGAGTCCAGTTTTCGATTCCGATGCTTCACTTCAGGTTTACTGTATCCCTTGGACCTCCTTATTGACGATGAAACACGGAAATTGCATCCGAATTTAATACAAAAGGCACAATGCCGACTTAAGTAAAGGCGGACTGACACTCTCTCTTTCTATGACTTGAACATCTCCTGTGAGTACAGTTTTAGATTCCGATGCTTCACTTCAGGTTTACTGTATACCTTGCACCTTCTTATTGACGATGAAACACAGAAATTGCATCGAAATTAAATTCAAAAGGCACAATTCCGACTTAAGTACAAGAGGACTGACACTCTGACTATCTATGATTTGAACCTCTCCTGTGAGTCCAGTTTTAGATTCCGATGCTTCACTTGAGGTTCAATGTATCCTTTGGGCCTTCTTATTGACGATGGAACACAGAAATTGCATCCAAATTTAACACAAAAGGCACAATGCCGACTTAAGTACAAGAGGACTGACACTCTCACTTTCTATAATTTGAACCTCTCCTGTGAGTCCAGTTTTAGATTCCGATGCTTCACTTCAGGTTTACTGTATACCTCTTACCTTCTTATTGACAATGAAGCACCGTAATTGCATCGGAATTTAATATAAAAGGCACAATGCCGACTTAAGTAAAAGCGGACTGACACTCTTTCCTTCTATAATTTGAACCGCTCATGTGAGTCCAGTTTTGGATTTCGATGCTTCACTTCAGAATTTCTGTATACCTTGCGCGTTCTTATTGACGATGAAACACAGAAATTGCATCGGAATTAAATTCAAAAGACACAATTCCGACTTAAGCACAAGAGGACTGACTCTCTAACTCTCTATGATTTGAACCTCTCCTCTGAGTCCAGTTTTAGATTCCGATGCTTTACTTCAGGTTTACTGTATACCTTGCACCTTCTTATTGACGATGAAACACAGAACTTGCATCGGAATTAAATTCAAAAGGCACTATGCCGACTTAAGTACAAGAGGACTGACTCTCTAACTATCTATGATTTGAACCTCTCCTGTGAGACCAGTTTTAGATTCCGATGCTTCACATAAGGTTCATTGTATCCCATGGAGCTCCTAATTGACGATGAAACACAGAAATTGCATCCAAATTTGATACAAAAGGCACAATGCCGACTTAAGTACAAGAGGACTGACACTCTCACTTTCTATGATTTGAACCCCTCCTGTGACTCCAGTTTTAGATTCCGATGGTTCACTTCAGGTTTACTGTATACCTTGTACCTTTTTATTGACGTTGAAACACAGAAATTCCATCGGAATTTAATACAAAGGGCGCAATGCCGACTTAAGAACAAGACGCCTGACACTCTCCCTTTCTATGATTTGAACCTCTCCTGTGAGTCCAGTTTTAGATTCCGATGCTTCACTTCAGGTTTACTGTATCCCTGGGACCTTATTATTGACGATGAAACACAGAAATTACATCCGAATTTTATACAATATGCACAATGCCGACTTAAGTACAATAAGACTGACACGCTATCTTTCTATGATTTAAACCTCTCCTGTGAGCCAGTTTTAGATTCCGATGCTTCACTTCAGGTTTACTGTATCCCTTGAACCTTCTTATTGACGATGAAACACAGAAATGGCATCCGAATTTATTACAAAAGGCACAATGCCGACTTAAGTACATGAGGACTGACACTCTCACTTTCTATGATTTGAACCTCTCCTGTGAGTCCGGTTTTAGATTTCGATGATTCACTTCAGGTTTACTGTACACCTTGCACCTTCTTATTGACGATGAAACACAGAAATTGCACCGGAATATAATACAAAAGGCACAATGCCGACTTAAGTAAAAGCGGACTGACACTCTCCCTTTCTATGATTTAAACCTCTCCTGTGAGTCCAGTTTCAGATTCCGATGCTTCACTTTAGTTTTACTGTATACCTTGCACCTTCTTATTGACGATGAAACACAGAAATTGCATCGGAATTAAATTTAAAAGGCACAATTCCGACTTAAGTACAAGAGGACTGACGCTCTAACTCTCTATGATTTGAACCTCTCCTCTGAGTCCAGTTTTAGATTCCGACGCTTCACTTCAGGTTTACTGTGTACCTTCCACCTTCTTATTGACGATGAAACACAGAAATTGCATCCGAATTTAATCCAAAAGGCACAATGCCAACTTAAGTACAAGAGGACTGACTCTCTCCCTTTCTATGATTTGAACCATTCCTGTGAGTCGAGTTTTAGATTCCGATGCTTCACTTCAGGTTTACTGTATCCCTTGGACCTTCTTATTGACGATGAAACACAGAAATTGCATCCGAATTTAATACAAAGGCACAATGCCGACTTAAGTAAAAGAGGACATTCACTCTCTCTTTCTATGATTTGAACCTTTCCTGTGAGTCCAGTTTTAGATTCCGATGCTTCATTCCAGGTTTACTGTATACCTTGCACCTTCTTATTGACGTTGAAACACAGAAATTGCATCCAAATTTAATACAAAAGGCACAATGCCGACTTAAGTACAAGAGGACTGACACTCTCACTTTCTATGATTTGAACCTCTCCTGTGAGTCCAGTTTTAGATTCCGATGCTTCACTTCAGGTTTACTGTATACCTTGCACCGTGTTATTGACGATGAAACACAGAATTTGCATCCGAATTTAATACAAGAGGCACAATGCCGACTTAAGTACATGAGGACTGACACTCTCACTTTCTATGATTTGAACCTCCCCTGTGAGTCCAGTTTTAGATTCCGATGCTTCACTTCAGGTTTACTGTATACGTTGCACCTTCTTATTGACGATGAAACACCGAAATTGCATCGGAATTTAATACAAAACTCACAATGCCGACTTAAGTAAAAGCGGACTGACACTCTTTCTTTCTATGATTTGAACCTCTCCTGTGAGTCCAGTTTAGGATTCCGATGCTTCACTTCAGGTTTACTGTATACCTTGCGCCTTCTTATTGACGATGAAACACAGAAATTGCATCGGAATTGAATTCAAAATCACAATACCGACTTAAGTATAAGAGGACTGAAACTCTAACTATCTATGATTTGAACCCCTCCTGTGAGTCCAGTTTTAGATTCCGATGCTTCACTTCAGGTTTACTGTAACCCTTCGACCTTCTTACTGACGATGAATCACAGAAATTGCATCCGAATATAATACAAAAGGCACAATGCCGACTTAAGTACAATAGGACTGACACTCTCACTTTCTATGATTTGAACCTCTTCTGGGAGCCCAGTTTTAGATTCCGATAGTTCACTTCAGGTTTACTGTATACCTTGTACCTTCTCATTGACTATGAAACACAGAAATTGCATCGGAATTTAATAGAAAAGGCACAATGCCGACTTAAGTACAAGAGGACTGACACACTCACTTTCTATGATTTGAACATCTCCTGTGAGTCCAGTTTTAGATTCCGATGCTTCACTTCAGGTTTACTGTATCCCTTGGACCTTCTTATTGACGATGAAACACAGAAATTGCATCCGAATTTAATACAGAGGCACAATGCCGACTTAAGTAAAAGAGGACTTTCACTCTCTCTTTCTATGATTTGAACCTCTCCTGTGAGTCCAGTTTTAGATTCCGATGCTTCATTTCAGGTTTACTGTATACCTTGCACCTTCTTATTGACGATGAAACACAGAAATTGCATCCGAATTTAATACAAAAGGCACAATGCCGACATAAGTACAAGAGGACTGACACACTCACTTTCTATGATTTGAACCTCTCCTGTGAGTCCAGTTTTAGATTCCGATGCTTCACTTCAGGTTTACTGTATACCTTGCACCGTGTTATTGACGATGAAACACAGAAATTGCATCCGAATTTAATACAAAAGCACAATGCCGACTTAAGTACATGAGGACTGACACTCTCACTTTCTATGATTTGAACCTCTCCTGTGAGTTTAGTTTTAGATTCCGATGCTTCACTTCAGGTTTACTGTATACCTTGCACCTTCATATTGACGATGAAGCACCGAAATTGCATCGGAATTTAATACAAAAGGCACAATGCCGACTTAAGTAAAAGCGGACTGACACTCTTTCTTTCTATGATTTGAACCTCTCCTGTGAGTCCAGTTTAGGATTCCGATGCTTCACTTCAGGTTTACTGTATACCTTGCGCCTTCTTATTGGCGATGAAACACAGAAATTGCATCGGAATTAAATTCAAAAGGCACAATTCCGACTTAAGTACAAGAGGACTGACACTCTAGCTCTCTATGATTTGAACCTATCCTCTGAGTCCAGTTTTAGATTCGGATGCTTCACTTCACGTTAACAGTATACCTTGCACCTTCTTATTGACGATGAAACACTTAAATTGAATCTAAATTAAATTCAAAAGGCACAATGCCGACTTAAGTAAAAGCGGACTGACACTCTTTCTTTCTATGAATTGAACCTCTCCTGTGAGTCCAGTTTTAGAATCCGATGTTTCACTTCAAGTTTATTGTATACCTTGCAACTTCTTATTGACGATGAAACACAGAAATTGCATCCTAATTTAATACAAAAGGCACAATGCCGACTTAAGTAAAAGAGGACTGACACTCTCCCTTTCTATGATTTGAACCTTTCCTGTAGTCCTGATTTAGATTCCGATACTTCACTTCAGGTTTACTGTATACGTTGCACCTTCTTATTGACGATGAAACACAGATATTGCATCCGAATTTAATACAAACGGCCGACTTATGTAAATGAGGAGTGACACTCTCTCATTCTATGATTTGAATCTCTCCTGTGAGTCCAGTTTTATATTCCGATGCTTCACTTCAGGTTTACTGTATACCTTGCACCTTCGTATTGACGATGGAACACAGAAATTGCATCGGAATTAAATTCAGAACGCACAATGCCAACTTAAGTACAAGAGGACTGTCACTCTAACTCTCTATGTTTTGAACCTCTCCTGTGAGTCCAGTTTTAGATTCCGATGCTTCACTTCAGGTTTTCTGTATCCCTTGGACCTTCTTATTGACGATGAAACACAGAATTTGCATCCGAATTTAATACAAAAGGCACAATGCCGACTTAAGTAAAAGAGGACTGACACTCTCACATTCTGTGATTTGAACCTTTCCTGTGAGTATTGTTTTAGATTCCGATTCTTCGCTTCAGGTTTACTGTATACGTTGCACCTTCTTATTGACGATGACACACAGAAATTGCATCGGAATTAAATTCAAAAAACACAATGCCGACTTAAGTATAAGAGGACTGAACCTCTATCTATCTATGATTTGAAACCCTCCTGTGGGTCCAGTTTTAGTTTCCGATCCTTCACTTCAGGTTTACTGTAACCCTTGGACCTTCGTACTGACGATGAAACACAGAAATTGCATCCGAATTTAATACGAAAGGCACAATGCCGACTCAAGTAAGAGAGGACTGACACTCTCACTTTCTATGATTCGAACTTCTCCTGTGAGTCCAGTTTTAGTTTTCGATGCGTCACTTCAGGTTTACCGTATACCTTGCACCTTCTTATTGACGATGAAAGACAGAAATTTGCATCAGAATATAATACAAAGACACAATGCCAAAATTGGTACAAGCGGACTGACACTCCAACTTTCCATGATTTGAACCTCTCCTGTGAGTCCAGTTTTAGATTCCGATGCTTCACTTCAGGTTTACTGTATCCCTTGAACCTTCTTATTGACGATGAAACACAGAAATTGCATCCGAATTTAATACAAAAGGCACAATGCCGACTTAAGTAAAAGAGGACTGACACTCTCCCTTTCTATGATTTGAACCTTTCCTCTGCGTCCTGATTTAGATTCCGATACTTCACTTCAGGTTTACTGTATACGTTGCACCTTCTTATTGACGATGAAACACAGATATTGCATCAGAATTAAATTGAAAAGCCACAATGTCGACTTAAGTACAAGAGGACTGACACTCTAACTTTCTAAGATTTGATCCTCTCCTGTGAGTCCAGTTTTAGATTCCGATGCTTCACTTCAGGTTTACTGTATCCCTTGGACCTTCTTATTGACGATGAAACTCAGAAATTGCATCCGAATTTAATACAAAAGGCACAATGCCGACTTAAGTAACAGAGGACTGATGCTCTCACTTTCTATGATTTGAACTTCTACTGTGAGTCCAGTTTTAGTTTCCGATGCGTCACTTCAGGTTTACCGTATACCTTGCGCCTTCTTATTGACGATGAAAGACAGAAATTTGCATCGGAATTTAATACAAAGGCACAATGCCGACATTAGTACAAGAGGACTGACACTCTAACTTACTATGATTTGAACCTCTCCTGTGAGTCCAGTTTTAGATTCCGATGCTTCATTTCAGGTTTACTGTATCCCTTGGACATTCTTAATGACGATGAAATACAGATATTGCATCCGAATTTAATACAAAAGGCACAATGCCGACTTAAGTAAAAGAGGACTGACACTCTCTCTTTCTATGATTTGAACCTCTCCTGTGAGTCCAGTTTTAGATTCCGATGCTTCACTTTAGGTTTACTGTATACCTTGCACCTTCTTTTTGACGATGAAATATAGAAATTGCTCCGGAAATAAATTCAAAAGGCACAATGCCGACTTAAGTACAAGAGGACTGACACTCTAACTGTCTATGATCTGAACCTCTCCTGTGAGTCCAGTTTTAGATTCTGATGCTTCACTTCAGGTTTACTGTGTACCTTGCACCTTCGTATTGACGATGAAACACGAATATTGCATCGGAATTAATTTCAAGTGGCACAATGCCGACTTAAGTACAAGAGGACTGACACTCTAACTGTCTATGATTTGTACCTCACCTGTGAGTCCAGTTTTAGATTCCGATGCTTCACTTCAGGTTTATTGTATCCCTGGGACCTTCTTATTGACGATGAAACACAGAAACTGCATCCGAATTTTATATAAAATGCACAATGCCGACTTAAGTATAAGAGGACTGACACTCTCACTTTCTATGATTTGAACCCCTCCTGTGACTCCAGTTTCAGATTCCGATGGTTCACTTCAAGTTTACTGTACACCTTGTACCTTGTTGTTGACGTTGAAACACAGAAATTGCATCGGAATTTAATACAAAAGGCACAATGCCGACTTAAGAACAAGACGACTGACACTCTCCCTTTCTATGATTTGAACCTCTCCTGTGAGTCCGGTTTTAGATTCCGATGCTTCACTTCAGGTTTACTGTATCCCTGGCACCTTATTATTGACGATGAAACACAGAAATTGCATCCGAATTTTATACAAAATGCACAATGCCGACTTAGGTACAATAAGACTGACACGCTATCTTTCTATGATTTAAACCTCTCCTGTGAGTCCAGTTTTAGATTCCGATGCTTCACTTCAGGTTTACTGTAACCCTTGAACCTTCTTATTGACGATGAAACACAGAAATAGCATCCGAATTTATTACAAAAGCACAATGCCGACTTAAGTACATGAGGACTGACACTCTCACTTTCTATGATTTGAACCTCTCCTGTGAGTCCGGTTTTAGATTTCGATGCTTCACTTCAGGTTTACTGTATACCTTGCACCTTCTTATTGACGATGAAACACCGAAATTGCATCGGAATATAATACAAAAGGCACAATGCCGACTTAAGAAAAAGCGGACTGACACTCTGTCTTTCTATGATTTAAACCTCTCCTGTGAGTCCAGTTTTAGATTCCGATGCTTCACTTCAGGTTTACTGTATACCTTGCACCCTCTTATTGACGATGAAACACAGAAATTGCATCGGAATTAAATTCAAAAGGCTCCAATACGACTTAAGTACAAGAGGACTGACACTCTAACTCTCTATGATTTGAACCTCTCCTCTGAGTCCAGTTTTAGATTCCGATGCTTCACTTCAGGTTTACTGTGTACCTTCCACCTTCTTATTGACGATGAAACACAGAAATTGCATCGGAATTAAATTCTAAAGACCCAGTGCCAACTCATGTACAAGAGGACTGACACTCTAACTATCTATGATTTGAACCTCTCCTGTGAGTCCAGTTTTAGTTCCGATGCTTCACTTCAGGTTTACTGTATCCCTTGGGCCTTCTTATTGACGATGAAACACAGAAATTGCATCCGAATTTAACACAAAAGGCACAATGCCGACATAAGTACAAGAGGACTGACACTCTCACATTCTATGATTTGGACCTCTCCTGTGAGTCCAGTTTTATATTCCGACGTTTCACTTCAAGTTTACTGTATACCTTGCAACTTCTTATTGACGATGAAACACAGAAATTGCATCCGAATTTAATACAAAAGGCACAATGCCAACTTAAGTACAAGAGAACTGACTCTCTCCCTTTCTATGATTTGAACCTCTCCTGTGAGTCCAGTTTTACATTCCGATGGTTCACTTCAAGTTTACTGTATACCTTGCAACTTCTTATTGACGATGAAACTCAGAAATTGCATCCGAATCTAATACAAAAGGCACAATGCCGATTTAAGTACAAGAGGACTGACACTCTCACTTTCTATGATTTGAACCTCACCTGTGAGTCCAGTTTTAGATTCCGTTGCTTCACTTCAGGTTTACTGTACACCTTGCACCGTCTTTTTGACGATGAAACACAGAAATTGCATCCGAATTTAATACAAAAGGCACAATGCCGACTTAAGTACATGAGGACTGACACTCTCACTTTCTATGATTTGAACCTCTCCTGTGAGTCCAGTTTTAGATTCCGATGCTTCACTTCAGGTTTACTGTATACCTTGCACCTTCTTATTGACGATGAAACACCGAAATTGCATCGGAATTTAATACAAAAGGCACAATGCCGACTTAAGTAAAAGAGGACCTAGACTCTCTCTTTCTGTGATTTGAACCTGTCCTGTGAGTTCAGTTTTATATTCCGATGCTTCACTTCAGGTTTACTGTATACCTTGCACCTTCTTATTGACGATGAAACACAGAAATTGCATCGGAATTAAATTCAGAAGGCATAATTCCGACTTAAGTACAAGAGGACTGACACTCTAACTCTCTATGATTTGAACCTCTCCTGTGAATCCAGTTTTAAATTCCGATGCTTCACTTCGGGTTTACTGTATACCTTGCAACTTCTTATTGTCGATGAAACACAGAAATTGCATCGGAATTAAATTCAAAAGACACAATGCCGACTTAAGTATAAGAGGCCTGACACTCTAATTATCAACGATTTGAACCTCACCTGTGATTCCAGTTTTAGGTTCCGATGCTTCACTTCAGGTTTACTGTATCCCTTGGACCTTCTTATTGACGATGAAACACAGAAATTGCATCCGAATGAAATACAAAAGGCACGATGCCGACTTAAGTACAAGAGGCTTGACACCCTCCCATTCTATGATTTGATCCTCTCCTGTGAGTCCAGTTTCAGACTCTGATGCTTCACATCGCGTTTACTGTATAGCCTGGACCTTCTTATTGACGATGAAACACAGAAATTTCATCCGAATTTAACACAAAAGGCACAATGCCAACTTAAGTAAAAGAGGACTGTCACTCTCTCTTTCTATGATTTGAACCTCTCCTGTGAGTCCAGTTTTAGATTCCGATGCTTCACTTCAGGTTTACTGTATACCTTGCACCGTCTTATTGACGATGTAACACAAGAATTGCATCGGAATTAAATTCAAAAGGCACAATGCCGACTTAAGAACAAGGGGACTGACACTCTAACTCTCTATGATTTGAACCTCTCCTGTGTGTCCAATTTTGGATTCCGATGCTTCACTTCAGGTTTACTGTATACCTTGCACCTTCTTATTGACGATTAAACCCAGAAATTGTATCCGAATTAAGTTCAAAAGGCACAATGCCGACTTAAGTACAAGAGGACTGACACTCTTTCTCTCTATGGTTTGAACCTCTCCTGTGAGTCCAGTTTTAGATTCCGATGCTTCACTTCAGGTTTACTGTATCCCTTGGTCCTTCTAATCGACGATGAAACACAGAAATTGCATCGGAATTTAATACAAAAGGCACAATGCCGACCTAAGTACAATAGGACTGACACTCTCACTTTCTATGACTTGAACCTCTCCTGTGAGTCCAGTTTAAGATTCCGATAGTTCACTTCAGGTTTACTGTATACCTTGCACCTTCTTGTTGACGATGAAACACAGAAATTGCATCCGAATTTAATGCAAAAGGCACAATGCCGACTTAAGTACAAGAGGACTGACACTCTCCCTTTCTATGATTTGAACCTCTCCTGAGAGACCAGTTCTAGATTCCGATGCTTCACCTCAGGTTTACTGTACCCCTTGGACCTTCTTATTTACGATAACATACAGAAATTGCATCCGAATTTAATACAAAAGGCACAATGCCGACTTAAGTAAAAGCGGACCGACACTTTCTCTTTCTATGATTTGAACCTCTCCTGTGAGTCCAGTTTTAGATTCCGATGCTTCACATCAGATTTACTGTATTCCTTGCACCTTCTTATTGACGATGAAACACAGAAATTGCATCGGAATAAAATTCCAAATACACAATGCCGACTTAAGTGCAAGTGGACTGACACTCTTACAATCTACGATTTGAACCTCTCCTGTGAGTCCAGTTTTAGGTTCCGATGCTTCACTTCAGGTTTACTGTATCCCTTGGACCTTCTTATTGACGATGAAACACAGAAATTGCATCCGAATTAAGTACAAAAGGCACAATGCCGACTTAAGTACAAGAGGACTGACACTCTCCCATTCGGTGATTTGATCCTCTCCTGTGAGTCCAGTTTCAGATTCCGATGCTTCACTTCAGGTTTACTGTATACCTTGGACCCTCTTATTGACGAAGAAACACAGAAATTTCATCCGAATTTAATACTAAAGGCACAATGCCGACTTAAGTAAAAGAGGACTGTCACTCTCTCTTTCTATGATTTGAACCTCTCCTGTGAGTCCAGTTTTAGATTCCGATGCTTCACTTCAGGTTTTCTGTATACCTTGCACCGTCGTATTGACGATGTAACACAAGAATAGCATCGGAATTAAATTCAAAAGGCACAATGCTGATTTAAGTACAAGAGGACTGACACTCTAACTCTCTATTATTTGAACCTCTCCTGTGAGTCCAGTTTGGGATTCCGATGCTTCACTTCAGGTTTACTCTATCCCTTGGACCTTCTCACTGACGATGAAACACAGAAATTGCATCCGAATTTAACACAGAAGGCACAATGCCGACTTAAGTACAAGAGGACTGACACTCTCACTTTCTATGATTTGGACCTCTCCTGTGAGTCCAGTTTTAGATTCCGATTTTCACTTCAGGTTTACTGTATACCATGCACCTTGTTATTGACGATGAAGCATAGAATTGAATCGGAATTAAATTCAAAGGCACAATGCCGACTTAAGTACAAGTGGACTGACACTCTAACTCTCTATGATTTGAACATCTCCTGTGAGTCCAGTTTTAGATTCCGATGCTTCACTTCAGGTTTACTGTATACCTTGCACCTTCTTATTGACGATGAAACACAGAAATCGCATCGGATTTAAATTCAAAAGGCACAATGCCGACTTAAGTACAAGAGGACTGACACTCTAACTATCTATGATTTGAACCTCTCCTGTGAGTCCATTTTTAGATTCCGATGCTTCACTTGAGGTTTACTGCATCCCTTGGACCTTCTAATTGACGATGAAACACAGAAAATGCATCCGAATTTAATACAAAAGGCACAATGCCGACTTATGTACAAGAGGACAGACACTCTCCCTTTCTATGATTTGAACCTCTCCTGTGAGTCCCGTTCTAGATTCCGGTGCTTCACTTCAGGTTTACTGTATCCCTTAGACCTTCTTATTGATGATGAAACACAGAAATTGCATCCGAATTTAATACAAAAGGCCGACTTAAGTAAATGAGGACTGACACTCTCTCTTTCTATGATTTGAATCTCTCCTGTGAGTCCAGTTTTAGATTCTGATTCTTCACCACAGGTTTACTGAATACCTTGCACCCAATTATTGACGATGAAACACAGAAATTGCATCGGAATTTAATACACAAGGCACAATGCCGGCTTAAGTACAAGAGGATTGACACACTCACTTTCTATGATTTGAACCTCTCCTGTGAGTCCAGTTTTAGATTAAGATGCTTCACTTGAGGTTTACTGTATTCATTGGACCTTCTTATTGACGATGAAATACAGAAATTGCATCCGAATTTAATACAAAAAGGACAATGCCGACTTAAGTAAAAGAGGACCGGCACTCTCTCTTTCTGTGATTTGAACCTCTCCTGTGAGTCCAGTTTTATATTCCGATGCTTCACTTCAGGTTTACTGTGTACCTTGCACCTTCTTATTGACGATGAAACACAGAAATTGCATCGGAATTAAAGACAGAAGGCACAATGCCGACTTAAGTACAAGAGGACTGACACTCTAACTCTCTATGATTTGAACCTCTCCTGTGAATCCAGTTTTAAATTCCGATGCTTCACTTCAGGTTTACTGTATATCTTGCAACTTCTTATTGACGATGAAACACAGAAATTGCACCGGAATTACATTCAAAAGACACAATGCCGACTTAAGTAATAGAGGACTGACACTCTAATTATCTACGATTTGAACCTCACCTGTGAGTCCAGTTTTAGGTTCCGATGCTTCACTTCAGGTTTACTGTATCCCTTGGACCTTCTTATTGCCGATGAAACACAGAAATTTCATCCGAATTTAACACAAAGGGCACAATACCGACTTAAGTAAAAGAGGACTGTCACTCTCCCTTTCTATGATTTGAACCTCTCCTGTGAGTCCAGTTTTAGATTCCGATGCTTCACTTCAGGTTTACTGTATACTTTGCACCGTCTTATTGACGATGTAACACAAGAATTGCATCGGAATTAAATTCAAAAGGCACAATGCCGACTTAAGTACAAGGGGACTGACACTCTAACTCTCTATGATTTGAACCTCTCCTGTGTGTCCAGTTTTGGATTCCGATGCTTCACTACAGGTTTACTGTATACCTTGCACCTTCTTATTGACGATTAAACCCAGAAATTGTATCCGAATTAAATTCAAAAGGCACAATGCCGACTTAAGTACAAGAGGACTGACACTCTTACTCTCTATGATTTGAACCTCTCCTGTGAGTCTAGTTTTAGATTCCGATGCTTCACTTCAGGTTTACTGTATACCTTGCACCTTCTTATTGACGATGAAACACAGAAATTGCATCGGAATTAAATTCAAGAGGCACAATGCCGACTTAAGTACAAGAGGACAGACACTCTAACTATCTATGCTTTGAACCTCTCCTGTGAGTCCAGTTTTAGATTCCGATAGTTCACTTCAGGTTTACTGTATACCTTGTACCTTCTTGTTGACGATGAAACAGAAATTGGATCCGAATTTAATGCAAAAGGCACAATGCCGACTTAAGTACAAGAGGACTGACACTCTCCCTTTCTATGATTTGAACCTCTCCTGAGAGTCCAGTTCTAGATTCCGATGCTTCACCTCAGGTTTACTGTACCCCTTGGACCTTCTTATTGACGATGAAAAACAGTAATTGCATCCGAATTTAATACAAAAGGCACAATGCCGACTTAAGTAAAAGCGTTCCGACACTCTCTCTTTCTATGATTTGAACCTCTCCTGTGAGTCCAGTTTTAGATTCCGATGCTTCACTTCAGGTTTACTGTATACCTTGCACCTCCTTATTGACGATGAAACACAGAAATTGCATCAGAATTAAATTCAGAATGCACAATGCCGACATAAGTACAAGAGGACGGACACTCTAACTCTCTATGATTTGAACCTCTCCTGTGAATCCAGGTTTAGATTCCGATGCTTCACTTCAGGTTTACTGTATTCCTTGCACCTTCTTATTGACGATGAAACACAGAAATTGCATCCTAATGAAATTCCAAGGACACAATGCCGACTTAGTGCAAGAGGACTGACACTCTTACTATCTACGATTTGAACCTCTCCTGTGAGTCCAGTTTTAGGTTCCGATGCTTCACTTCAGGTTTACTGTATCCCTTGAACCTTCTTATTGACGATGAAGCACAGAAATTTCATCCGAATTTAATACTAAAGGCACAATGCCGACTGAAGTAAAAGAGGACTGTCACTTTCTCTTTCTATGATTTGAACCTCTCCTGTGAGTCCAGTTTTAGATTCCGATGCTTCACTTCAGGTTTTCTGTATACCTTGCACCGTCTTATTGACGATGTAACACAAGAATAGCATCGGAATTAAATTCAAAAGGCACAATGCTGATATACGTACAAGAGGACTGACACACTAACTCTCTAAGGTTTGAACCTCTCCTGTGAGTCCAGTATTGGATTCGGATGCTTCACTTCAGGTTTACTCTATCCCTTGGACCTTCTAATTGACGATGAAACACAGAAATTGCATACGAATTTAACACAGAAGGCACAATGCCGACTTAAGTAAAAGAGGACATTCACTCTCTCTTTCTATGATTTGAACCTCTCCTGTGAGTCCAGTTTTAGATTCCGATGGTTCATTTCAGGTTTACTGCATACCTTGCACCTTCTTACTGACGATGAAACACAGAAATTGCATCGGAATTTAATACGAAAGGCACAATGCCGACTTAAGTACAAGAGGACTGACACTCTCACTTTCTATGATTTGAACCTCTCCTGTGAGTCCAGTTTTAGATTCCGATGCTTCACTTTAGGGTTACTGTATACGTTGCACCTTCTTTATGACGATGATACACAGAAATTGCATCGGAATTTAATACAATAGGCACAATACCGACTTAAGTAAAAGAGGACCGACACTCTCAATTTCCAAGATTTGAACCTCTCCTGTGAGTCCAGTTTTATATTCCGATGCTTCACTTCAGGTTTACTGTATACCTTGCACCTTATTATTGACGATGAAACACAGAAATTGCATCGGAATTAAATTCAGAAGGCACAATGCCGACTTAAGTACAAGAGGACTGACACTCTAACTATCTACGATTTGAACCTCTCCTGTGAGTCCAGTTTTAGGTTCCGATGCTTCACTTCAGGTTTGCTTTATCCCTTATACCTTCTTATTGACGATGAAACACAGAAATTGCATCGGAATTTAATACAAAAGGCACAATGCCGACTTAAGTACAAGAGGACTGACACTCTCACTTTCTATGATTTGAACCTCTCCTGTGAGTCCAGTTTTAGATTCCGATGCTTCACTTCAGGTTTACTGTATACCTTGCACCGTCTTATTGACGATGAAACACAAAAATTGTATCGGAATTAAATTCAAAAGGCACAGTGCCGACTTAAGTGCAAGAGGACTTACACTCTCCCTTTCTATGATTTGAACCTCTCCTGTGAACCAGTTTTTCATTCCGATGCTTCACTTCAGGTTAACTGTATACCTTGCACCTTCTTATTGACAATGTAACGCAGAAATTGCATCGGAATAAGATTCAAAAGGCACAATGCCGACTTAAGTACAAGAGGACTGACACTCTCCCATTCTGTGATTTGAACATCTACTGTGAGCCCAGTTCTAGATTCCGATGCTTCACTTCAGGTTTACTGTGTACCTTGCACCTTCTTATTGACGATGAAACACAGAAATTGCATCGGAATTTAATACAAAAGGCACAATGCCGACTTAAGTACAAGAGGACTGACACTCTCACTTTCTATGATTTGTATCTCTCCTGTGAGTCCAGTTTTAGATACCGATGCTTCACTTCAGGTTTACTGTATCCCTTGGACCTTCTTATTGACGATGAAATACAGAAATTGCATCCGAATTTAATACAAAATGCACAATGCCGACTTAAGTAAAAGAGGACCGACACTCTCTCTTTCTATGATTTGAACCTCTCCTGTGAGTCTAGTTTTAGATTCTGATGCTTCACCTCAGGTTTACTGTATACCTTGCACCTTCTTATTGACGATGAAACACAGAAATTGCATCGGAATTAAATTCAGAATGCACAATGCCGACTTAAGTACAAGAGGACTGACACTCTAACTCTCTATGATTTGAACCTCTCCTGTGAATCCAGTTTTAGATTCCGATGCTTCTCTTCAGGTTCACTGTAACCATTGCACCTTCTTATTGACGATGAAACACAGAAATTGCATCGGAATTAAATTCAAAAGACACAATGCCGACTTAAGTACAAGAGGACTGACACTCTAACTGTCTATGATTTGAACCTCTCCTGTGAGTCCAGTTTTAGATTCCGATGCTTCACTTCAGCTTTACTGTATACCTTGGACCATCTAATTGACGATGATACACAGAAATTGCATCCGAATTTAATACAAAAGCCACAATGCCGACTTAAGTACAATAGGACTGACACTCTCACTCTCTATGACATGAACCTCTCCAGTGAGTCCAGTTTCATATTCCGATGGTTCACTTCAGGTTTGATGTATACCTTGTACCTTCTTATTGTCGATGAAACACAGAAATTGCATCGGAATTTAATACAAAGAGCACAATGCCGACTTAAGTACATGAGGACTGACAGTCTCACTTTCTATGATTTGATCCTCACCTGTGAGTCCAGTTTTAGATTCTGATGCTTCCCTTCAGGTTTACTGTATCCATTGGACCTTCTTATTGGCGATGAAATACAGAAATTGCATCCGAATTTAATACAAAAGGCACAATGCTTACATAAGTACAAGAGGACTGACACTCTCACTATCTATGATTTGAATCTCTCCTGTGAGTCCAGTTTTAGTTTCCGATGCTTCACTTCTGGTTTACTGTATACCTTGCACCTTCTTATTGAGGATGAAACACAGAAATTGCATCCGAATTTAATACAAAAGGCACAATGCCGTCTTAAGTACAAGAGGACTGACACTCTCCCATTCTATGATTTTATCCTCTCCTGTGAGTCCAGTTTCAGATTCCGATGCTTCACTTCAGGTTTACTGTATACCTTGGACCTTCTTATTGACGATGAAGAATAGAAATTTCATCTGTATTTAATACACAAGGCACAATGCCGACTTAAGGAAAAGAGGACTATCACTCTCTCTTTCTATGATTTGAACCTCTCCTGTAAGTCCAGTTTCAGATTCCGATGCTTCACTTCAGGTTTACTGTATACCTTGCTCCGTCTTATTGACTATGTAACACAAGAATTGCATCGGAATTAAATTCAATAGGCACAATGCCGACTTAAGTACAAGAGAACTGACACTCTAACTCTCTATGATATGAACCTCTCCTGTGAGTCCAGTTTTGGATTCCGATGGTTCACTTCAGGTTTACTGTATACCTTGCACCTTCTTATTTATAATGAAACACAGAAATTGCATCCGAATTTAATACAAAAGGCACAATGCTGTCTTAAGTACAAGAGGACTGACACTCTCCCATTCGATGATTTGATACTCTCCTGTGAGTCCAGTTTCCGATTCCGATGCTTCACTTCAGGTTTACTGTATACCTTGCACCTTCTTATTGACGATGAAACACAGAAATTGCATCCGAATTTTATACAAAAGGCACAATGCCGACTTAAGTACAAGAAGACAGACACTCTTCCTTTCTATGAATTGAACCAATCCTGTGCGTCCAGTTCTAGATTCCGATGCTTCATTTCAGGTTTACTGTATCTCTTAGACCTTCTTATTGACGATGAAACACAGAAATTGCATCCGAATTTAATACAAAAGGCCGACTTAAAAAAAAGAAGACTGTTACTCTCTCTTTCTATGATTTGAACATCTCCTGTGAGTCTAGTTTTAGGTTCCGATGCTTCACTTCAGGTTTACTGTATAGCTTGCACCTTCTTATTGACGATGAAACACAGAAATTGCATCGGAATTTGATACAAAAGGCACAATGCCGACTTAAGTACAAGAGGACTGACAATCTCACTTTCTATGATTTGTATCTCTCCTGTGAGTCCAATTTTTTGATTCCGATGCTTCACTTCAGGTTTACTGTATACGTTGCACCTTCTTATTGACGATGAAACACAGAAATTGCATCGGAATTCAATTCAGAGGGCACAATGCCGACTTAAGTACAAGAGGACTGACACTCTAACTCTCTATGATTTGAACCTCTCCTGTGAATCCAGTTTTAGATTCCGATGCTTCTCATCAGGTTTACTTTATACCTTGCACCTTGTTATTGACGATGTAACACAGAAATTGCATCGGAATTAAATTCAAAAGACACAATGGCGACTTAAGTACAAGAGGACTGACACTCTAACTATCTATGATTTGAACCTCTCCTGTGAGTCCAGTTTCAGATTCCGATGCTTCACTTCAGGTTTACTAAATCCCTTAGACCTTCTTATTGACAATGAAACACAGAAATTGCATCCGAATTTAATACAAAAGGCGGACTTAAGTAAAAGAGGACTGACACTCTCTTTTTCTACGATTTGAACCTCTCCTGTGAGTCCAGTTTTAGATTCCGATGCTTCACTTCAGGTTTACTGTATACCTTGCTCCGTCTTATTGACTATGTAACACAAGAATTGCATCGGAATTAAATTCAATAGGCACAATGCCGACTTAAGTACAAGAGAACTGACACTCTAACTCTCTATGATATGAACCTCTCCTGTGAGTCCAGTTTTGGATTCCGATGGTTCACTTCAGGTTTACTGTATACCTTGCACCTTCTTATTTATAATGAAACACAGAAATTGCATCCGAATCTAATACAAATGGCACAATGCCGACTTAAGTACAAGAGGACTAACACTCTCCCTTTCTATGATTTGAACCTCTCCTGTGAGTCCAGTTCTAGATTCCGATGCTTCACTTCAGGTTTGCTAAATGCCTTAGACCTTCTTATTGACAATGAAACACAGAAATTGCATCCGAATTTAATACAAAACGCGGACTTAAGTAAAAGAAGACTGACACTCTCTTTTTCTACGATTTGAACCTCTCCTGTGAGCCCAGTTTTAGATTACGATGCTTCACTTCAGGTTTACTGTATACCTTGCACCTTCTCATTGACGATGAAACACAGAAATTGCATCGGAATTTAATACAAAGAGCACAATGCCGACTTAAGTACATGAGGACTGACAGTCTCACTTTCTATGATTTGAACCTCACCTGTGAGTCCAGTTTTAGATTCTGATGCTTCCCTTCAGGTTTACTGTATCCATTGGACCTTCTTATTGGCGATGAAATACAGAAATTGCATCCGAATTTAATACAAAAGGCACAATGCTTACATAAGTACAAGAGGACTGACACTCTCACTATCTATGATTTGAATCTCTCCTGTGAGTCCAGTCTTAGTTTCCGATGCTTCACTTCTGGTTTACTGTATACCTTGCACCTTCTTATTGAGGATGAAACACAGAAATTGCATCCGAATTTAATACAAAAGGCACAATGCCGTCTTAAGTACAAGAGGACTGACACTCTCCCATTCGATGATTTTATCCTCTCCTGTGAGTCCAGTTTCAGATTCCGATGCTTCACTTCAGGTTTACTGTATACCTTGGACCTTCTTATTGACGATGAAGAATAGAAATTTCGTCTGTATTTAATACACAAGGCACAATGCCGACTTAAGGAAAAGAGGACTATCACTCTCTCTTTCTATGATTTGAACCTCTCCTGTAAGTCCAGTTTCAGATTCCGATGCTTCACTTCAGGTTTACTGTATACCTTGCTCCGTCTTATTGACTATGTAACACAAGAATTGCATCGGAATTAAATTCAATAGGCACAATGCCGACTTAAGTACAAGAGAACTGACACTCTAACTCTCTATGATATGAACCTCTCCTGTGAGTCCAGTTTTGGATTCCGATGGTTCACTTCAGGTTTACTGTATACCTTGCACCTTCTTATTTATAATGAAACACAGAAATTGCATCCGAATTTAATACAAAAGGCACAATGCTGTCTTAAGTACAAGAGGACTGACACTCTCCCATTCGATGATTTGATACTCTCCTGTGAGTCCAGTTTCCGATTCCGATGCTACACTTCAGGTTTACTGTATACCTTGCACCTTCTTATTGACGATGAAACACAGAAATTGCATCCGAATTTTATACAAAAGGCACAATGCCGACTTAAGTACAAGAAGACTGACACTCTTCCTTTCTATGAATTGAACCAATCCTGTGCGTCCAGTTCTAGATTCCGATGCTTCATTTCAGGTTTACTGTATCTCTTAGACCTTCTTATTGACGATGAAACACAGAAATTGCATCCGAATTTAATACAAAAGGCCGACTTACAAAAAAAGAAGACTGTTACTCTCTCTTTCTATGATTTGAACATCTCCTGTGAGTCTAGTTTTAGGTTCCGATGCTTCACTTCAGGTTTACTGTATAGCTTGCACCTTCTTATTGACGATGAAACACAGAAATTGCATCGGAATTTGATACAAAAGGCACAATGCCGACTTAAGTACAAGAGGACTGACAATCTCACTTCCTATGATTTGTATCTCTCCTGTGAGTCCAATTTTTTGATTCCGATGCTTCACTTCAGGTTTACTGTATACGTTGCACCTTCTTATTGACGATGAAACACAGAAATTGCATCGGAATTCAATTCAGAGGGCACAATGCCGACTTAAGTACAAGAGGACTGACACTCTAACTCTCTATGATTTGAACCTCTCCTGTGAATCCAGTTTTAGATTCCGATGCTTCTCTTCAGGTTTACTTTATACCTTGCACCTGGTTATTGACGATGAAACACAGAAATTGCATCGGAATTAAATTCAAAAGACACAATGGTGACTTAAGTACAAGAGGACTGACACTCTAACTATCTATGATTTGAACCTCTCCTGTGAGTCCAGTTTCAGATTCCGATGCTTCACTTCAGGTTTACTAAATCCCTTAGACCTTCTTATTGACAATGAAACACAGAAATTGCATCCGAATTTAATACAAAAGGCGGACTTAAGTAAAAGAGGACTGACACTCTCTTTTTCTACGATTTGAACTTCTCCTGTGAGTCCACTTTTAGATTCCGATGCTTCACTTCAGGTTTACTGTATACCTTGCTCCGTCTTATTGACTATGTAACACAAGAATTGCATCGGAATTAAATTCAATAGGCACAATGCCGACTTAAGTACAAGAGAACTGACACTCTAACTCTCTATGATATGAACCTCTCCTGTGAGTCCAGTTTTGGATTCCGATGGTTCACTTCAGGTTTACTGTATACCTTGCACCTTCTTATTTATAATGAAACACAGAAATTGCATCCGAATCTAATACAAATGGCACATTGCCGACTTAAGTACAAGAGGACTGACACTCTCCCTTTCTATGATTTGAACCTCTCCTGTGAGTCCAGTTCTAGATTCCGATGCTTCACTTCAGGTTTGCTAAATGCCTTAGACCTTCTTATTGACAAAGAAACACAGAAATTGCATCCGAATTTAATACAAAACGCGGACTTAAGTAAAAGAAGACTGACACTCTCTTTTTCTACGATTTGAACCTCTCCTGTGAGCCCAGTTTTAGATTACGATGCTTCACTTCAGGTTTACTGTATACCTTGCACCTTCTTATTGACGATGAAACACAGAAATTGCATCGGAATTTAATACAAAGAGCACAATGCCGACTTAAGTACATGAGGACTGACAGTCTCACTTTCTATGATTTGATCCTCACCTGTGAGTCCAGTTTTAGATTCTGATGCTTCCCTTCAGGTTTACTGTATCCATTGGACCTTCTTATTGGCGATGAAATACAGAAATTGCATCCGAATTTAATACAAAAGGCACAATGCTTACATAAGTACAAGAGGACTGACACTCTCACTATCTATGATTTGAATCTCTCCTGTGAGTCCAGTTTTAGTTTCCGATGCTTCACTTCTGGTTTACTGTATACCTTGCACCTTCTTATTGAGGATGAAACACAGAAATTGCATCCGAATTTAATACAAAAGGCACAATGCCGTCTTAAGTACAAGAGGACTGACACTCTCCCATTCTATGATTTTATCCTCTCCTGTGAGTCCAGTTTCAGATTCCGATGCTTCACTTCAGGTTTACTGTATACCTTGGACCTTCTTATTGACGATGAAGAATAGAAATTTCATCTGTATTTAATACACAAGGCACAATGCCGACTTAAGGAAAAGAGGACTATCACTCTCTCTTTCTATGATTTGAAACTCTCCTGTAAGTCCAGTTTCAGATTCCGATGCTTCACTTCAGGTTTACTGTATACCTTGCTCCGTCTTATTGACTATGTAACACAAGAATTGCATCGGAATTAAATTCAATAGGCACAATGCCGACTTAAGTACAAGAGAACTGACACTCTAACTCTCTATGATATGAACCTCTCCTGTGAGTCCAGTTTTGGATTCCGATGGTTCACTTCAGGTTTACTGTATACCTTGCACCTTCTTATTTATAATGAAACACAGAAATTGCATCCGAATTTAATACAAAAGGCACAATGCTGTCTTAAGTACAAGAGGACTGACACTCTCCCATTCGATGATTTGATACTCTCCTGTGAGTCCAGTTTCCGATTCCGATGCTTCACTTCAGGTTTTACTGTATACCTTGCACCTTCTTATTGACGATGAAACACAGAAATTGCATCCGAATTTTATACAAAAGGCACAATGCCGACTTAAGTACAAGAAGACTGACACTCTTCCTTTCTATGAATTGAACCAATCCTGTGCGTCCAGTTCTAGATTCCGATGCTTCATTTCAGGTTTACTGTATCTCTTAGACCTTCTTATTGACGATGAAACACAGAAATTGCATCCGAATTTAATACAAAAGGCCGACTTAAAAAAAAGAAGATTGTTACTCTCTCTTTCTATGATTTGAACATCTCCTGTGAGTCTAGTTTTAGGTTCCGATGCTTCACTTCAGGTTTACTGTATAGCTTGCACCTTCTTATTGACGATGAAACACAGAAATTGCATCGGAATTTGATACAAAAGGCACAATGCCGACTTAAGTACAAGAGGACTGACAATCTCACTTTCTATGATTTGTATCTCTCCTGTGAGTCCAATTTTTTGATTCCGATGCTTCACTTCAGGTTTACTGTATACATTGCACCTTCTTATTGACGATGAAACACAGAAATTGCATCGGAATTCAATTCAGAGGGCACAATGCCGACTTAAGTACAAGAGGACTGACACTCTAACTCTCTATGATTTGAACCTCTCCTGTGAATCCAGTTTTAGATTCCGATGCTTCTCTTCAGGTTTACTTTATACCTTGCACCTGGTTATTGACGATGAAACACAGAAATTGCATCGGAATTAAATTCAAAAGACACAATGGCGACTTAAGTACAAGAGGACTGACACTCTAACTATCTATGATTTGAACCTCTCCTGTGAGTCCAGTTTCAGATTCCGATGCTTCACTTCAGGTTTACTAAATCCCTTAGACCTTCTTATTGACAATGAAACACAGAAATTGCTTCCGAATTTAATACAAAAGGCGGACTTAAGTAAAAGAGGACTGACACTCTCTTTTTCTACGATTTGAACCTCTCCTGTGAGTCCAGTTTTAGATTCCGATGCTTCACTTCAGGTTTACTGTATACCTTGCACCTTCTTATTGACGATGAAACACAGAAATTGCATCGGAATTTAATACAAAGAGCACAATGCCGACTTAAGTACATGAGGTCTGACAGTCTCACATTCTATGATTTGATCCTCTCCTGTGAGTCCAGTTTTAGATTCCGATGCTTCACTTCAGGTTTACTGTATCCCTTGGACCATCTTGTTGACGATGAAATACAGAAATTGCATCCCAATTTAATACAAAATCCAGAATGCCGACTTAAGTAAAAGACGACCGACACTCTCTCTTTCTTTGATTAGAACCTCTCCTATGAGTCCAGTTTTAGATTCCGATGTTTCACTTCAGGTTTACTATATACCTTGCACCTTATTATTGACGATGAGACACAGAAATTGCATCGGAATTAAATTCAGAAGGCACAAGCCGACTTAAGTCCCAGAGGACTGACAGTCTCAAACTCTATGATTTGAACCTCTCCTGTGATTTCAGTTTTGGATTCCGATTCTTCACTTCAGGTTTACTGTATACCTTGCACCTTCTTATTGACGATGAAACACAGAAATTGCATCCTAATTTAATTCAAAAGGCACAATGCCGACTTAAGTACAAGAGGACTGACACTCTCCCATTCTATGATTTGATCCTCTCCTGTGAGTCCAGTTTCAGGTTCCCATGCTTCACTTCAGGTTTACTGTATCCCTTGGACCCTCTTATTGACGATGAAGCATAGAAATTTCATCCGTATATAATACAAAAGGCACAATGCCGACTTAAGGAAAAGAGGACTATCACTCTCTCTTTCTATGATTTGAACCTCTCCTGTAAGTCCAGTTTCAGATTGCGATGCTTCACTTCAGGTTTACTGTATACCTTGCTCCGTCTTATTGACTATGTAACACAAGAATAGCATCGGAATTAAATTCAAAAGGCACAATGCCGACTTAAGTACAAGAGAACTGACACTCTAACTCTCTGTGATTTGAACCTCTCCTGTGAGTCCAGTTTCAGATTCCGATGCTTCACTTCAGGTTTACTGTATACCTTGCACCTTCTTATTGACGATGAAACACAGAAATTTAATCCGAATTTTATACAGAAGGCACAGTGCCGACTTAAGTACAAGAAGACTGACACTCTCCCTTTCTATGAATTGAACCTCTCCTGTGCGTCCAGTTCTAGATTCCGATGCTTCATTTCAGGTTTACGGTATCCCTTAGACCTTCGTATTGACGATGAAACACAGAAAATGCATCCGAATTTAATACAAAAGGCCGACTTAAAAAAAAAGAAGACTGTTACTCTCTCTTTCTATGATTTGAACCTCTCCTGTGAGTCTAGTTTTAGATTCCGATGCTTCACTTCAGGTTTACTGTATAGCTTGCACCTTCTTATTGACGATGAAACACAGAAATTGCATCGGAATTTGATACAAAATGCACAATGCCGACTTAAGTACAAGAGGACTGACACTCTCACTTTCTATGATTTGTATCTCTCCTGTGAGTCCAATTTTTTGATTCCGATGCTTCACTTCAGGTTTACTGTATACCTTGCACCTTCTTATTGACGATGAAACACAGGAAATTGCATTGGAATTAAATTCAGAAGGCACAATGCCGACTTAAGTACAAGAGGACCGACACTCTAACTATCTATGATTTGAACCTCTCCTGTGAGTCCAGTTTCAGATTCCTATGCTTCACTTCAGGTTTACTAAATCCCTTAGACCTTCTTATTGACAACGAAACACAGAAATTGCATCCGAATTTAATACAAAAGGCGGACTTAAGTAAAAGAGGACTGACACTCTCTTTTTCTACGATTTGAACCTCTCCTGTGAGTCCAGTTTTAGATTCCGATGCTTCACTTCAGGTTTACTGTATACCTTGCACCTTCTTATTGACGATGAAACACAGAAATTGCATCGGAATTTAATGCAAAGAGCACAATGCCGACTTAAGTACATGAGGTCTGACAGTCTCACTTTCTACGATTTGAACCTCTCCTGTGAGTCCAGTTTTAGATTCCGATGCTTCACTTCAGGTTTACTGTATCCCTTGGACCATCTTGTTGACGATGAAATACAGAAATTGCATCCGAATTTAATACAAAATCCAGAATGCCGACTTAAGTAAAAGACGACCGACACTCTCTCTTTCTATGATTAGAACCTCTCCTATGAGTCCAGTTTTAGATTCCGATGTTTCACTTCTGGTTTACTGTATACCTTGCACCTTCTTATTGACGATGACACACAGAAATTGCGTCGGAATTAAATTCAGAAGGCACAAGCCGACTTAAGTCCCAGAGGACTGACTCTTTAACTCTCTATGATTTGAACCTCTCCTGTGAATCCAGTTTTAGATTCCGATGCTTCACTTAAGGTTTACTGTATCCCTTGGATCTTCTTATTGACGATGAAACACAGAAATTGCATCCAAATTTAATACAAAAGGCACAATGCCGACTTAAGTACAAGAGGACTGACAGTCTCAACCTCTATGATTTGAACCTCTCCTGTGAGTTCAGTTTTGGATTCCGATTCTTCCCTTCAGGTTTACTGTATACCTTGCACCTTCTTATTGACGATGAAACACAGAAATTGCATCCTAATTTAATTCAAAAGGCACAATGCCGACTTAAGTACAAGAGGACTGACACTCTCCCATTCAATGATTTGATCCTCTCCTGTGAGTCCAGTTTCAGGTTCCGATGCTTCACTTCAGGTTTACAGTATACCTTGGACCATCTTATTGACGATGAAACACAGAAATTTCATCCGAATTTAATACAAGAGGCACAATGGCGACTTAAGTAAAACAGGACTGTCACTCTCTCTTTCTATGATTTGAACCTCTCCTGTGAGTCCAGTTTTAGATTCTGATGCTTCACTTCAGGTTTACTGTATACCTTGCACCTTCTTATTGACGATGAAACACAGAAATTGCATCAGAATTTAATACTAAAGGCACAATGCCGACTTAATTAAAAGAGGACTGACACTCTCACATTCTATGATTTGAACCTCTCCTGTGAGTCCAGTTTTAGATTCCGATGCATCACTTCAGGTTTACTGTATCCCTTGGACCTTCTTATTGACGATGAAATACAGAAATTGCATTCGAATTTAATACAAAAGGCACAATGCCGACTTAAGTAAAAGAGGACCGACGCTCTCCCTTTCTATGATTTTAACCTCTCCTGTAAGTCCAGTTTTAGATTCCGATGCTTCACTTCAGGTTTACTGTATACCTTGCACTTTTTTATTGACTATGAAACACAGAAATTGCATCGGAATTAAATGCAGAAGGCACAATGCCGACTTAAGTACAAGAGGACTGACACTCTAACTCTCTATGATTTGAAACTCTCCTGTGAGTCCAGTTTTAGATTCCGATGCTTCACTTCAGGTTTACTGTATCCCTTGGACCTTCTAATTGACGATGAAACACAGAAATTGCATCCGAATTTAATACAAAAGGCACAATGCCGACTTAAGTACTATAGGACTAACACTCTCACTTTCTATGATTTGAACCTCTCCTGTGAGTCCAGTTTTAGATTCCGATAGTTCACTTCAGGTTTGCTGTATACCTTGTACCTTCTTATTGACGATGAAACACAGAAATTGGATCCGAATTTAATACAAAACGCACAATGCCGACTTAAGTACAAGAGGACTGACACTCTCCCTTTCTATGATTAGAACCTCTCCTGTGAGTCCAGTTCTAGATTCCGATGCTTCACTTCAGGTTTACTAAATCCCTTAGACCTTCTTATTGATAATGAAACACAGAAATTGCATCCGAATTTAATACAAAAGGCCGACTTAAGTAAAAGAGGACTGACACTCTCGCTATCTACGATTTGAACCTGTCCTGTGAATCCAGTTTTAGATTCGTGTGCTTCACTAAAGGTTTACTGTATCCCTTGGATCTTCTTATTGACGATGAAACACGGAAATTGCATCCAAATTTAATACAAAAGGCACAATGCCGACTTAAGTACAAGAGGACTGACAGTCTCAAACTCTATGATTTGAACCTCTCCTGTGATTTCAGTTTTGGATTCCGATTCTTCACTTCAGGTTTACTGTATACCTTGCACCTTCTTATTGACGATGAAACACAGAAATTGCATCCTAATTTAATTCAAAAGGCACAATGCCGACTTAAGTACAAGAGGACTGACACTCTCCCATTCTATGATTTGATCCTCTCCTGTGAGTCCAGTTTCAGGTTCCCATGCTTCACTTCAGGTTTACTGTATCCCTTGGACCCTCTTATTGACGATGAAGCATAGAAATTTCATCCGTATATAATACAAAAGGCACAATGCCGACTTAAGGAAAAGAGGACTATCACTCTCTCTTTCTATGATTTGAACCTCTCCTGTAAGTCCAGTTTCAGATTGCGATGCTTCACTTCAGGTTTACTGTATACCTTGCTCCGTCTTATTGACTATGTAACACAAGAATAGCATCGGAATTAAATTCAAAAGGCACAATGCCGACTTAAGTACAAGAGAACTGACACTCTAACTCTCTATGATTTGAACCTCTCCTGTGAGTCCAGTTTCAGATTCCGATGCTTCACTTCAGGTTTACTGTATACCTTGCACCTTCTTATTGACGATGAAACACAGAAATTTAATCCGAATTTTATACAGAAGGCACAGTGCCGACTTAAGTACAAGAAGACTGACACTCTCCCTTTCTATGAATTGAACCTCTCCTGTGCGTCCAGTTCTAGATTCCGATGCTTCATTTCAGGTTTACGGTATCCCTTAGACCTTCGTATTGACGATGAAACACAGAAAATGCATCCGAATTTAATACAAAAGGCCGACTTAAAAAAAAAGAAGACTGTTACTCTCTCTTTCTATGATTTGAACCTCTCCTGTGAGTCTAGTTTTAGATTCCGATGCTTCACTTCAGGTTTACTGTATAGCTTGCACCTTCTTATTGACGATGAAACACAGAAATTGCATCGGAATTTGATACAAAATGCACAATGCCGACTTAAGTACAAGAGGACTGACACTCTCACTTTCTATGATTTGTATCTCTCCTGTGAGTCCAATTTTTTGATTCCGATGCTTCACTTCAGGTTTACTGTATACCTTGCACCTTCTTATTGACGATGAAACACAGGAAATTGCATTGGAATTAAATTCAGAAGGCACAATGCCGACTTAAGTACAAGAGGACCGACACTCTAACTATCTATGATTTGAACCTCTCCTGTGAGTCCAGTTTCAGATTCCTATGCTTCACTTCAGGTTTACTAAATCCCTTAGACCTTCTTATTGACAACGAAACACAGAAATTGCATCCGAATTTAATACAAAAGGCGGACTTAAGTAAAAGAGGACTGACACTCTCTTTTTCTACGATTTGAACCTCTCCTGTGAGTCCAGTTTTAGATTCCGATGCTTCACTTCAGGTTTACTGTATACCTTGCACCTTCTTATTGACGATGAAACACAGAAATTGCATCGGAATTTAATGCAAAGAGCACAATGCCGACTTAAGTACATGAGGTCTGACAGTCTCACTTTCTACGATTTGAACCTCTCCTGTGAGTCCAGTTTTAGATTCCGATGCTTCACTTCAGGTTTACTGTATCCCTTGGACCATCTTGTTGACGATGAAATACAGAAATTGCATCCGAATTTAATACAAAATCCAGAATGCCGACTTAAGTAAAAGACGACCGACACTCTCTCTTTCTATGATTAGAACCTCTCCTATGAGTCCAGTTTTAGATTCCGATGTTTCACTTCTGGTTTACTGTATACCTTGCACCTTCTTATTGACGATGACACACAGAAATTGCGTCGGAATTAAATTCAGAAGGCACAAGCCGACTTAAGTCCCAGAGGACTGACTCTTTAACTCTCTATGATTTGAACCTCTCCTGTGAATCCAGTTTTAGATTCCGATGCTTCACTTAAGGTTTACTGTATCCCTTGGATCTTCTTATTGACGATGAAACACAGAAATTGCATCCAAATTTAATACAAAAGGCACAATGCCGACTTAAGTACAAGAGGACTGACAGTCTCAACCTCTATGATTTGAACCTCTCCTGTGAGTTCAGTTTTGGATTCCGATTCTTCCCTTCAGGTTTACTGTATACCTTGCACCTTCTTATTGACGATGAAACACAGAAATTGCATCCTAATTTAATTCAAAAGGCACAATGCCGACTTAAGTACAAGAGGACTGACACTCTCCCATTCAATGATTTGATCCTCTCCTGTGAGTCCAGTTTCAGGTTCCGATGCTTCACTTCAGGTTTACAGTATACCTTGGACCATCTTATTGACGATGAAACACAGAAATTTCATCCGAATTTAATACAAGAGGCACAATGGCGACTTAAGTAAAACAGGACTGTCACTCTCTCTTTCTATGATTTGAACCTCTCCTGTGAGTCCAGTTTTAGATTCTGATGCTTCACTTCAGGTTTACTGTATACCTTGCACCTTCTTATTGACGATGAAACACAGAAATTGCATCAGAATTTAATACTAAAGGCACAATGCCGACTTAATTAAAAGAGGACTGACACTCTCACATTCTATGATTTGAACCTCTCCTGTGAGTCCAGTTTTAGATTCCGATGCATCACTTCAGGTTTACTGTATCCCTTGGACCTTCTTATTGACGATGAAATACAGAAATTGCATTCGAATTTAATACAAAAGGCACAATGCCGACTTAAGTAAAAGAGGACCGACGCTCTCCCTTTCTATGATTTTAACCTCTCCTGTAAGTCCAGTTTTAGATTCCGATGCTTCACTTCAGGTTTACTGTGTACCTTGCACTTTTTTATTGACTATGAAACACAGAAATTGCATCGGAATTAAATGCAGAAGGCACAATGCCGACTTAAGTACAAGAGGACTGACACTCTAACTCTCTATGATTTGAAACTCTCCTGTGAGTCCAGTTTTAGATTCCGATGCTTCACTTCAGGTTTACTGTATCCCTTGGACCTTCTAATTGACGATGAAACACAGAAATTGCATCCGAATTTAATACAAAAGGCACAATGCCGACTTAAGTACTATAGGACTAACACTCTCACTTTCTATGATTTGAACCTCTCCTGTGAGTCCAGTTTTAGATTCCGATAGTTCACTTCAGGTTTGCTGTATACCTTGTACCTTCTTATTGACGATGAAACACAGAAATTGGATCCGAATTTAATACAAAACGCACAATGCCGACTTAAGTACAAGAGGACTGACACTCTCCCTTTCTATGATTAGAACCTCTCCTGTGAGTCCAGTTCTAGATTCCGATGCTTCACTTCAGGTTTACTAAATCCCTTAGACCTTCTTATTGATAATGAAACACAGAAATTGCATCCGAATTTAATACAAAAGGCCGACTTAAGTAAAAGAGGACTGACACTCTCGCTATCTACGATTTGAACCTGTCCTGTGAGTCCAGTTTTAGATTCCGATGCTTCACTTCAGATTTACTGTATACCTTGCACCTTCTTATTGACGATGAAACACAGAAATTGCATCGGAATTAATTGCAAAAAGCACAATGCCGACTTAAGTACAAGAGGACTGACAGTCTCACTTTCTATGATTTGAACCTCACCTGTGAAACCAGTTTTAGATCCCCATGTTTCACTTCAGGTTTACTGTATACCTTGGACCATCTTATTGACGATGAAATACAGAAATTGCATTCGAATTTAATACAAAAGGCAGAATGCCGACTTAAGTAAAAGAGGACCGACAATCTCTCTTTCTATGATTTGAACCTCTCCTGTGAGGCCAGATTTAGATTCCGATGCTTCACTTCAGGTTTACTGTGTACCTTGCACCTTCTTATTGACGATGAAACACAGAATTTGCATCGGAATTAAATTCAGAAGGCACAATGCCGACTTAAGTACCAGAGGACTGACACTCTAACTCTCTATGATTTGAACCTCTCCTGTGAATCCAGTTTTAGATTCCGATGCTTCACTTAAGGTTTACTGTTTACCTTGCACCTTCTTATTGACGATGAAACACAGAAATTGCATCGGAATTAAATTCAAATGACACAATGCCGACTTAAGTACAAGAGGACTGATACTCTAACTCTCTATGATTTGAACCTCTCCTCTGAATCCAGTTTTACATTCCGATGCTACACTTCAGGTTTACTGTATACCTTGCACCTTCTTAGTGACGATGAAACACAGAAATTGCATCGGAATTAAATTCAAAAGACACAATGCCGACTTAAGTACAAGAGGACTAACACTCTCACTTTCTATGATTTGAACCTCTCCTGTGAGTCCAGTTTTAGATTCCGATGCTTCACTTCAGGTTTACTGTATACCTTGCACCTTCTTATTTATGATGAATCACAGGAATTGCATCCGAATATAATACAAATGGCACAATGCCGACTTAAGTACAAGAGGACTGACACTCTTCCATTCTATGATTTGATCCTCTCCTGTGAGTCCAGTTTCAGATTCCGATGCTTCACTTCAGGTTTACTTTATACCTTGCACCTGGTTATTGACGATGAAACACAGAAATTGCATCGGAATTAAATTCAAAAGACACAATGGCGACTTAAGTACAAGAGGACTGACACTCTAACTATCTATGATTTGAACCTCTCCTGTGAGTCCAGTTTCAGATTCCGATGCTTCACTTCAGGTTTACTAAATCCCTTAGACCTTCTTATTGACAATGAAACACAGAAATTGCTTCCGAATTTAATACAAAAGGCGGACTTAAGTAAAAGAGGACTGACACTCTCTTTTTCTACGATTTGAACCTCTCCTGTGAGTCTAGTTTTAGATTCCGATGCTTCACTTCAGGTTTACTGTATAGCTTGCACCTTCTTATTGACGATGAAACACAGAAATTGCATCGGAATTTGATACAAAATGCACAATGCCGACTTAAGTACAAGAGGACTGACACTCTCACTTTCTATGATTTGTATCTCTCCTGTGAGTCCAATTTTTTGATTCCGATGCTTCACTTCAGGTTTACTGTATACCTTGCACCTTCTTATTGACGATGAAACACAGAAATTGCATTGGAATTAAATTCAGAAGGCACAATGCCGACTTAAGTACAAGAGGACTGACACTCTAACTATCTATGATTTGAACCTCTCCTGTGAGTCCAGTTTCAGATTCCTATGCTTCACTTCAGGTTTACTAAATCCCTTAGACCTTCTTATTGACAATGAAACACAGAAATTGCTTCCGAATTTAATACAAAAGGCGGACTTAAGTAAAAGAGGACTGACACTCTCTTTTTCTACGATTTGAACCTCTCCTGTGAGTCTAGTTTTAGATTCCGATGCTTCACTTCAGGTTTACTGTATAGCTTGCACCTTCTTATTGACGATGAAACACAGAAATTGCATCGGAATTTAATACAAAGAGCACAATGCCGACTTAAGTACATGAGGTCTGACAGTCTCACATTCTATGATTTGATCCTCTCCTGTGAGTCCAGTTTTAGATTCCGATGCTTCACTTCAGGTTTACTGTATCCCTTGGACCATCTTGTTGACGATGAAATACAGAAATTGCATCCGAATTTAATACAAAATCCAGAATGCCGACTTAAGTAAAAGACGACCGACACTCTCTCTTTCTTTGATTAGAACCTCTCCTATGAGTCCAGTTTTAGATTCCGATGTTTCACTTCAGGTTTACTATATACCTTGCACCTTATTATTGACGATGAAACACAGAAATTGCATCGGAATTAAATTCAGAAGGCACAAGCCGACTTAAGTCCCAGAGGACTGACACTCTAAACCTCTATGATTTGAACCTCTCCTGTGAATCCAGTTTTAGATTCGTGTGCTTCACTAAAGGTTTACTGTATCCCTTGGATCTTCTTATTGACGATGAAACACGGAAATTGCATCCAAATTTAATACAAAAGGCACAATGCCGACTTAAGTACAAGAGGACTGACAGTCTCAAACTCTATGATTTGAACCTCTCCTGTGAGTTCAGTTTTGGATTCCGATTCTTCACTTCAGGTTTACTGTATACCTTGCACCTTCTTATTGACGATGAAACACAGAAATTGCATCCTAATTTAATTCAAAAGGCACAATGCCGACTTAAGTACAAGAGGTCTGACACTCTCCCATTCTATGATTTGATCCTCTCCTGTGAGTCCAGTTTCAGGTTCCCATGCTTCACTTCAGGTTTACTGTATCCCTTGGACCCTCTTATTGACGATGAAGCATAGAAATTTCATCCGTATATAATACAAAAGGCACAATGCCGACTTAAGGAAAAGAGGACTATCACTCTCTCTTTCTATGATTTGAACCTCTCCTGTAAGTCCAGTTTCAGATTGCGATGCTTCACTTCAGGTTTACTGTATACCTTGCTCCGTCTTATCGACTATGTAACACAAGAATAGCATCGGAATTAAATTCAAAAGGCACAATGCCGACTTAAGTACAAGAGAACTGACACTCTAACTCTCTATGATTTGAACCTCTCCTGTGAGTCCAGTTTCAGATTCCGATGCTTCACTTCAGGTTTACTGTATACCTTGCACCTTCTTATTGACGATGAAACACAGAAATTTAATCCGAATTTTATACAGAAGGCACAGTGCCGACTTAAGTACAAGAAGACTGACACTCTCCCTTTCTATGAATTGAACCTCTCCTGTGCGTCCAGTTCTAGATTCCGATGCTTCATTTCAGGTTTACGGTATCCCTTAGACCTTCGTATTGACGATGAAACACAGAAAATGCATCCGAATTTAATACAAAAGGCCGACCTAAAAAAAAGAAGACTGTTACTCTCTCTTTCTATGATTTGAACCTCTCCTGTGAGTCTAGTTTTAGATTCCGATGCTTCACTTCAGGTTTACTGTATAGCTTGCACCTTCTTATTGACGATGAAACACAGAAATTGCATCGGAATTTGATACAAAATGCACAATGCCGACTTAAGTACAAGAGGACTGACACTCTCACTTTCTATGATTTGTATCTCTCCTGTGAGTCCAATTTTTTGATTCCGATGCTTCACTTCAGGTTTACTGTATACCTTGCACCTTCTTATTGACGATGAAACACAGAAATTGCATTGGAATTAAATTCAGAAGGCACAATGCCGACTTAAGTACAAGAGGACTGACACTCTAACTATCTATGATTTGAACCTCTCCTGTGAGTCCAGTTTCAGATTCCTATGCTTCACTTCAGGTTTACTAAATCCCTTAGACCTTCTTATTGACAACGAAACACAGAAATTGCATCCGAATTTAATACAAAAGGCGGACTTAAGTAAAAGAGGACTGACACTCTCTTTTTCTACGATTTGAACCTCTCCTGTGAGTCCAGTTTTAGATTCCGATGCTTCACTTCAGGTTTACTGTATACCTTGCACCTTCTTATTGACGATGAAACACAGAAATTGCATCGGAATTTAATACAAAGAGCACAATGCCGACTTAAGTACATGAGGTCTGACAGTCTCACTTTCTACGATTTGAACCTCTCCTGTGAGTCCAGTTTTAGATTCCGATGCTTCACTTCAGGTTTACTGTATCCCTTGGACCATCTTGTTGACGATGAAATACAGAAATTGCATCCGAATTTAATACAAAATCCAGAATGCCGACTTAAGTAAAAGACGACCGACACTCTCTCTTTCTATGATTAGAACCTCTCCTATGAGTCCAGTTTTAGATTCCGATGTTTCACTTCTGGTTTACTGTATACCTTGCACCTTCTTATTGACGATGACACACAGAAATTGCGTCGGAATTAAATTCAGAAGGCACAAGCCGACTTAAGTCCCAGAGGACTGACTCTTTAACTCTCTATGATTTGAACCTCTCCTGTGAATCCAGTTTTAGATTCCGATGCTTCACTTAAGGTTTACTGTATCCCTTGGATCTTCTTATTGACGATGAAACACAGAAATTGCATCCAAATTTAATACAAAAGGCACAATGCCGACTTAAGTACAAGAGGACTGACAGTCTCAACCTCTATGATTTGAACCTCTCCTGTGAGTTCAGTTTTGGATTCCGATTCTTCACTTCAGGTTTACTGTATACCTTGCACCTTCTTATTGACGATGAAACACAGAAATTGCATCCTAATTTAATTCAAAAGGCACAATGCCGACTTAAGTACAAGAGGACTGACACTCTCCCATTCAATGATTTGATCCTCTCCTGTGAGTCCAGTTTCAGGTTCCGATGCTTCACTTCAGGTTTACAGTATACCTTGGACCATCTTATTGACGATGAAACACAGAAATTTCATCCGAATTTAATACAAGAGGCACAATGGCGACTTAAGTAAAACAGGACTGTCACTCTCTCTTTCTATGATTTGAACCTCTCCTGTGAGTCCAGTTTTAGATTCTGATGCTTCACTTCAGGTTTACTGTATACCTTGCACCTTCTTATTGACGATGAAACACAGAAATTGCATCAGAATTTAATACTAAAGGCACAATGCCGACTTAATTAAAAGAGGACTGACACTCTCACATTCTATGATTTGAACCTCTCCTGTGAGTCCAGTTTTAGATTCCGATGCATCACTTCAGGTTTACTGTATCCCTTGGACCTTCTTATTGACGATGAAATACAGAAATTGCATTCGAATTTAATACAAAAGGCACAATGCCGACTTAAGTAAAAGAGGACCGACGCTCTCCCTTTCTATGATTTTAACCTCTCCTGTAAGTCCAGTTTTAGATTCCGATGCTTCACTTCAGGTTTACTGTATACCTTGCACTTTTTTATTGACTATGAAACACAGAAATTGCATCGGAATTAAATGCAGAAGGCACAATGCCGACTTAAGTACAAGAGGACTGACACTCTAACTCTCTATGATTTGAAACTCTCCTGTGAGTCCAGTTTTAGATTCCGATGCTTCACTTCAGGTTTACTGTATCCCTTGGACCTTCTAATTGACGATGAAACACAGAAATTGCATCCGAATTTAATACAAAAGGCACAATGCCGACTTAAGTACTATAGGACTAACACTCTCACTTTCTATGATTTGAACCTCTCCTGTGAGTCCAGTTTTAGATTCCGATAGTTCACTTCAGGTTTGCTGTATACCTTGTACCTTCTTATTGACGATGAAACACAGAAATTGGATCCGAATTTAATACAAAACGCACAATGCCGACTTAAGTACAAGAGGACTGACACTCTCCCTTTCTATGATTTGAACCTCTCCTGTGAGTCCAGTTCTAGATTCCGATGCTTCACTTCAGGTTTACTAAATCCCTTAGACCTTCTTATTGATAATGAAACACAGAAATTGCATCCGAATTTAATACAAAAGGCCGACTTAAGTAAAAGAGGACTGACACTCTCGCTATCTACGATTTGAACCTGTCCTGTGAGTCCAGTTTTAGATTCCGATGCTTCACTTCAGATTTACTGTATACCTTGCACCTTCTTATTGACGATGAAACACAGAAATTGCATCGGAATTAATTGCAAAAAGCACAATGCCGACTTAAGTACAAGAGGACTGACAGTCTCACTTTCTATGATTTGAACCTCACCTGTGAAACCAGTTTTAGATCCCCATGTTTCACTTCAGGTTTACTGTATACCTTGGACCATCTTATTGACGATGAAATACAGAAATTGCATTCGAATTTAATACAAAAGGCAGAATGCCGACTTAAGTAAAAGAGGACCGACAATCTCTCTTTCTATGATTTGAACCTCTCCTGTGAGTCCAGATTTAGATTCCGATGCTTCACTTCAGGTTTACTGTGTACCTTGCACCTTCTTATTGACGATGAAACACAGAATTTGCATCGGAATTAAATTCAGAAGGCACAATGCCGACTTAAGTACCAGAGGACTGACACTCTAACTCTCTATGATTTGAACCTCTCCTGTGAATCCAGTTTTAGATTCCGATGCTTCACTTAAGGTTTACTGTTTACCTTGCACCTTCTTATTGACGATGAAACACAGAAATTGCATCGGAATTAAATTCAAATGACACAATGCCGACTTAAGTACAAGAGGACTGATACTCTAACTCTCTATGATTTGAACCTCTCCTCTGAATCCAGTTTTACATTCCGATGCTACACTTCAGGTTTACTGTATACCTTGCACCTTCTTAGTGACGATGAAACACAGAAATTGCATCGGAATGAAATTCAAAAGACACAATGCCGACTTAAGTACAAGAGGACTGACACTCTCACTTTCTATGATTTGAACCTCTCCTGTGAGTCCAGTTTTAGATTCCGATGCTTCACTTCAGGTTTACTGTATACCTTGCACCTTCTTATTTACGATGAATCACAGGAATTGCATCCGAATATAATACAAATGGCACAATGCCGACTTACGTACAAGAGGACTGACACTCTTCCATTCTATGATTTGATCCTCTCCTGTGAGTCCAGTTTCAGATTCCGATGCTTCACTTCAGGTTTACAGTATACCTTGCACCTTCTTATTGACGATGAAACACAGAAATTGCATCGGAATCTAATACTAAAGGCACAATGCCGACTTAAGTACAAGTGGACTGACACTCTCACTTTCTATGATTTGAACCTCTCCTGTGAGTCCAGTTTTAGATTCCGATGCTTCACTTCAGGTTCACTGTATACCGTACACCGTCTCATTGACGATAAAACACAAGAATTGCATCGGAATTAAATTCAAAAAGCACAATGCCGACTTAGGTACAAGAGGACTGACACTCTAACTCTCTATGATTTGAACCTCTCCTGTGAGTCCAGTATTGGATTCCGATGATACACTTCAGGTTTACTGTATACCTTGCACCTTCTTATTGACGATGAAACACAGAAATTGCATCGGAATTAAATTCAAAAGGCACAATGCCGACTTAAGTACACGAGGACTGACACTCTAACTCTCTATGATTTGAACCTCTCCTGTGAGTTTAGTTATAGATTCCGATGCTTCACTTCAGGTTCACTGTATACCTTGCACCTTCTTATTGACGATGAAACGCAGAAATTGCGTGGGAATCAAATTCAAAAGGCACAATGCCGATTTAGGAACAAGAGGACTGACCTTCTAACTATCTATGATTTGAACCTCTCCTGTGAGTCCAGTTTTAAATTCCGATGCTTCACTTCAGGTTTACTGTATCCCTTGGACCTTCTTATTGACGATGAAACACCGAAATTGCATCCGAATTTAATACAAAAGGCACAATGCCGACTTAAGTACAAGAGGACTGACACCCTCACTTCCTATGATTTGAACCTCTCCTGTGAGTCCAGTTTTAGATTCCGATGCTTCACTTCAGGTTTACAGTATACCTTGCACCTCCTTATTGACGATGAAACACAGAAATTGCATCCGAATTTAACACAAAACGCACAATGCCGACTTAAGTAAAAGAGGACTGTCACTCTCTGTTTCTGTGATTTAAACCTCTCCTGTGAGTCCACTTTTAGATTCCGATGCTTCACTTCAGGTTTACTGTATACCTTGCACCTTCTTATTGACGATGAAACACAGAAATTGCATCCGGATTTAACACAAAACGCACAATGCCGACTTAAGTAAAAGAGGACTGTCACTCTCTTTTTCTGTGATTTTAACCTCTCCTGTGAGTCCAGTTTTAGATTCCGATGCTTCGCTTCAGGTTTACTGTATACCTTGCACCTTCTTATTGACGATGAAACACAGAAATTGCATCGGCATCTAATACTAAAGGCACAATGCCGACTTAAGTACAAGAGGACTGACGCTCTCACTTTCTATGATTTGAACCTCTCCTGTGAGTCCAGTTTTAGATTCTGATGCTTCACTTCAGGTTTACTGTATACCTTGCAGCTTCTTATTGACGATGAACCACAGAAATTGCATCGGAATTAAATTCAAAAGGCACAATGCCGACTTAAGTAAAAGAGGACTGACACTCTAACTCTTTATGATTTGAACCTCACCTGTGAGTTTAGTTCTAGATTCCGATGCTTCACTTCAGTTTCACTGTATACCTTGCACCTTATTATTGACGATGAAACGCAGAAATTGCATCGGCATTAAATTCAAAAGGGACAATGCCGATTTAAGTACAAGAGGACTGACCCTCTAAATATCTATGATTTGAACCACTCCTGTGAGTCCAGTTTTAAATTCCGATGCTTCACTTCAGGTTTACTGTATCCCTTGGACCTTCTAATTGACGATGAAACACAGACATTGCATCCGAATGTAATACAAAAGGCACAATGCCGACTTAAGTACAATAGGACTGACACTCTCACTTTCTATGATTTGAACCTCTCCTGTGAGTCCAGTTTTAGATTCCCATAGTTCACTTCAGGTTTACTGTATCCCTTGGACCTTCTTATTGACGATGAAACACAGAAATTGCATCCGAATTAAATACAAAAGGCCGACTTAAGTAAAAGAGGACTGACTCTCTCTCTTTCTTTGATTTGAACCTCTCCTGTGAGTCCAGTTTTAGATTCCGATGCTTCACTTCAGGTTTACTGTATACCTTGCACTTTCTTATTGACGATGAAACACAGAAATTGCATCGGAATGAAATTCAAAGGCACAGTGCCGGCTTAAGTACAAGAGGACTGATACTCTAACTATCTATGATTTGAACCTCTCCTGTGAGTCCAGTTTTAGATTCAGATGCTTCACTTCCGGTTTACTGTATCCCTTGGACCTTCTAATTGACGGTGAAACACAGAAATTGCATATGAATTTAATACAAAAAGCACAATGCCGACTTAAGTACAATATGACTGACACTCTCACTTTCTATGATTTGAACCTCTCCTGTGAGTAGAGTTTTAGATTCCGATAGTTCAGTTCAGGTTTACTGTATACCTTGTACCTTCTTATTGACGATGTAACACAGAAATTGCATCCGAATTAAATACAAACGGCACAATGCCGACTTAAGTACAAGAGGACTGACACTCTCCCTTTCTATGATTTGAACCTCTCCTGTGAGTCCAGTTCTAGATTCTGATGCTACACTTCAGGTTTACTGTATCCCTTGGACCTTCTTCTTCACGATGAAATTCAGAAATTGCATCCGTATTTTATACAAAAGCCACAATTCCGACTTAAGTAAAAGAGGACCGACACTCTCTCTTTTTATGATTTGAACTTCTCCTGTGAGTCCAGTTTTAGATTCCGATGCTTCACTTCAGGTTTACTGTATACCTTGCACCTTCTTATTGACGATGAAACACAGAAATTGCATCGGAAATACATTCAAAAGACACAATGCCGACTTAAGTATAAGAGGACTGACACTCTAACGATCTATGATTTGAACCTCTCCTGTGAGTCCAGTTTTAGGTTTCGATGATTCACTTCAGGTTTAATGTATCCCTTGGATCTTCTTATTGACGCTGAACCACACAAATTGCATCCGAATTTAATACAAGGGGCCGACTTAAGTAAAAGAGGACTGTCACTTTCTCTTTCTATGATTTGAAACTCTGCTGTGAGTCCAGTTTTAGATTCCGATGCTTCACTTCAGGTTTCTGTTTCCCTTGGACCTTCTTATTGACGATGAAATACAGAAATTGCATCCGAATTTAATACAAAAGGCACAATGCCGACTTAAGTACAAGAGGACTGACTCTCTAACTCTCTATGATTTGAACCTCTCCTGTGAGCCCAGTTTTAGATTCCGATGCTTCACTTCAGGTTTACTGTATACCTAGCACCTTCTTATTGACGATGAAACGCAGAAATTGCATCGGAATTAAATTCAAAAGGCACAATGCCGACTTAAGTACGAGAGGACTGACCCTCTAACTATCTATGATTTGAACCTCTCCTGTGAGTCCAGTTTTAAATTCCGATGCTTCACTTCAGATTTACTGTATCCCTTGGACCTTCTAATTGACGATGAAACACAGAATTTGCATCCGAATTTAATACAAAGGCACAATGCCGACTTAAATTCAATGGGACTGACACTCACACTTTCTATGATTAGAACCCCTCCTGTGAGTCCAGTTTTAGATTCCGATAGTTCACTTCAGGTTTACTGTATACCTTGTACCTTCTTATTGACGATGAAATACAGAAATTGCATCCGAATTTAATACAAAAGGCACAATGCCGACTTAAGTACAAGAGGACTGACACTCACCCTTCCTATGATTTGAACCTCTCCTGTGAGTCCAGTTCTAGATTCCGATGCTTCACTTCAGGTTTACTGTATCCCTTAGACCTTCTTATTGACGATGAAACACAGAAATTACATCCGAATTTAATACAAAGGGCCGACTTAAGGAAAAGAGGACTGACACTCTCTCTTTCTATGATTTGAACCTCTCCTGTGAGTCCAGTTTTAGATTCCGATGCTTCACTTCAGGTTTACTGTATACCTTGCACCTTCTTATTGACGATGAAACACAGAAATTGCATCCGAATTTAATACAACAGGCCGACTTAAGGGAAAAGAGGACTGACACTCTCTCTTTCTATGATTTGAACCTCTCCTGTGAGTCCAGTTTTAGATTCCGATGCTTCACTTCAGGTTTACTGTATACCTTGCACCTTCTTATTGCCGATGAAACACAGAAATTGCATCGGAATTAAATTCAAAAGGCACAATGCCGATTTAAGAACAAGAGGACTGACCCTCTAACTATCTATGATTTGAACCGCTCCTGTGAGTCCAGTTGTAATTCCGATGCTTCACTTCATGTTTACTGTATCCCTTGGACCTTCTAATTGACGATGAAACACATAAATTGCATCCGAATGTAATACAAAAGGCACAATGACGACTTAAGTACAATATGACTGACACTCTAACTTTCTATGATTTGAACCTCTTCTGTGAGTTCAGTTTTCGATTCCGATAGTTCACTTCAGGTTTACTGTGTACTCCGTACCTTCTTATTGACGATGAAACACAGAAATTGCATTCGAAAGTAATACAAAAAGCACAATGCCGACTTATGTACAAGGGGACTGACACTCTCCCTTTCAATGATTTGAACCTCTCCTGTGAGTCCAGTTTTAGATTCCGATGCTTCACTTCATGTTTACTGTATCCCTTGGACCTTCTTACTGACGATAAAACACATAAATTGCATCCGAATTTAATACAAAAGGCCGACTTAAGTAAAAGAGGACTGACTCTCTCTCTTTCTATGATTTGAACCTCTCCTGTGAGTCCAGATTTAGATTCCGGTGCTTCGCTTCAAGTTTACTGTATACCTTGCACTTTCTTATTGACGATGAAACACAGAAATTGCATCGGAATTAAATTCAAAAGGCACAGTGCAGACTTAAGTACAAGAGGACTGACACTCTATCTATGATTTGAACCCCTCCTGTGGGTCCAGTTTTAGATTCCGATAGTTCACTTCAGGTTTACTGTATACCTTGTACCTTCTTATTGACGATGAAACACAGAAATTGCATCCGAATTTATTACAAAAGGCACAATGCCGACTTAAGTACAAGAGGACTGACACTCACCCTTCCTATGATTTGAACCTCACCTCTGAGTCCAGTTCTAGATTCCGATGCTTCACTTCAGGTTTACTGTATCCCTTAGACCTTCTTATTGACGATGAAACACAGAAATTGCATCCGAATTTAATACAAATGGCCGACTTAAGGAAAAGAGGACTGACACTCTCTCTTTCTATGATATGAACCTCTCCTGTGAGCCAAGTTTTAGATTCCGATGCTTCACTTTAGGTTTACTGTATACCTTGCACCTTCTTATTGACGATGAAACACAGAAATTGCATTGGAATTAAATTCAAAAGGAACAGTGCCGACTTAAGTACAAGAGGACTGACACTCTAACTATGATTTGAACCTCTCCTGTGAGTCCAGTTTTAGATTCCGATGCTTCACTTCAGATTTACTGTATCCCTTGGACCTTCTAATTGACGATGAAACACAGAAATTGCATCCGAATTTAATAGAAAAGGCACAATGCCGACTTAAATACAATAGGACTGACACTCTCACATTCTATGATTTGAACCTCTCCTGTGAGTCAAGTTTTAGATTCCGATAGTTCACTTCAGGTTTACTGTATACCTTGTACCTTCTTATTGACGATGAAACACAGAAATTGAATCCGAATTTAATACAAAAGGCACAATGCCGACTTAAGTACAAGAGGACTGACACTCTCCCTTTCTATGATATGAACCTCTCCTGTGAGTCCAGTTCAAGATTCCGATGCTTCACTTCAGGTTTACTGTATCCCTTAGACCTTGTTATTGACGATGAAACACAGAAATTGCATCCGAATTTAATACAAAAGGCCGACTTAAGGAAAAGAGGACTGACACTCTCTCTTTCTATGATATGAACCTCTCCTGTGAGCCAAGTTTTAGATTCCGATGCTTCACTTCAGGTTTACTGTATACCTTGCACCTTCTTATTGACGATGAAACACAGAAATTGCATTGGAATTAAATTCAAAAGGAACAGTGCCGACTTAAGTACAAGAGGACTGACACTCTAACTATGATTTGAACCTCTCCTGTGAGTCCATTTCTAGATTCCGATGCTTCACTTCAGATTTACTGTATCCCTTGGACCTTCTAATTGACGATGAAACACAGAAATTGCATCCGAATTTAATAGAAAAGGCACAATGCCGACTTAAATACAATAGGACTGACACTCTCACATTCTATGATTTGAACCTCTCCTGTGAGTCAAGTTTTAGATTCCGATAGTTCACTTCAGGTTTACTGTATACCTTGTACCTTCTTATTGACGATGAAACACAGAAATTGAATCCGAATTTAATACAAAAGGCACAATGCCGACTTAAGTACAAGAGGACTGACACTCTCCCTTTCTATGATATGAACCTCTCCTGTGAGTCCAGTTCAAGATTCCGATGCTTCACTTCAGGTTTACTGTATCCCTTAGACCTTCTTATTGACGATGAAACACAGAAATTGCATCCGAATTTAATACAAAAGGCCGACTTAAGGAAAAGAGGACTGACACTCTCTCTTTCTATGATTTGAACCTCTCCTGTGAGTCCCGTTTTAGATTCCGATGCTTCACTTCAGGTTTACTGTATACCTTGCACCTTCTTATTGACGAGGAAACACAAAAATTGCATCGTAATTTAATACAAAAGGCACAATGCCCACTTAAGTACAAGAGGACTGACAGTCTCACTTTCTATGATTTGAACCTCTCCTGTGAGTCCAGTTTTAGATTCCGATGCTTCACTTCAGGTTTACTGTATACCTTGCACCTTCTTATTGACGATGAAAAACAGAAATTGCATCGGAATTAAATTCAGAAGGCACAATGCCGACTTAAGTACAAGAGGACTGACCCTCTAATTATCTATGATTTGAACCTCTCCTGTGAGTCCAGTTTTAAATTCCGATAGTTCACTTCAGGTTTACTGTATACCTTGTACCTTCTTATTGACGATGAAATACAGATATTGCATCGGAAATTAATACAAAAGGCACAATGCCGACTTAAGTACAAGAGGACTGACAGTCTCACTTTCTATGATTTGAACCTCTCCTGTGAGTCCAGTTTTAGATTCCGATGCTTCACTTCAGGTTTACTATATTCCTTGGACCTTCTTATTGACGATGAAATACAGAAATTGCATCCGAATTTTATACAAAAGGCACAATGCCGACTTAAGTAAAAAAGGACCGACACTCTCTCTCTCTCTATGATTTGAACCTCTCCTGTGAGTCCAGTTTTAGATTCCGATGCTTCCTTCAGGTTTACTGTATACCTTGCGCCTTCTTATTGACGATGAGACATAGAAATTGCATCGGAATTAAATTCACAAGGCACAATTCCGACTTAAGTACAAGAGGACTGACCCTCTAACTATCTATGATTTGAATCTCTCCTGTGAGTCCAGTTTTTAATTCCAATGCTTCACTTCAGGTTTACTGTATACCTTGCACCTTCTTATTGACGATGAAACACAGAAATTGGATCCGAATTTAATACAAAAGGCACAATGAAGACTTAAGTACAAGAGGACTGACTCTCTAACTCTCTATGATTTGAACCTCTCCTGTGAGTCCAGTTTTGTATTCCGATGCTTCACTTCAGGTTTACTGTATCCCTTAGGCCTTCTTATTGACGATGAAACACATAAATTGCATCCGAATTTAATACAAATGGCCGACTTAAGGAAAAGAGGACTGACACTCTCTCTTTCTATGATTTGAACCTCTCCTGTGAGCCCAGTTTTAGATTCCGATGCTTCACTTCAGGTTTACTGTATACCTTGCACCTTCTTATTGACGATGAAACACAGAAATTGCATCGGAATTAAATTAAAAAGGAACAGTGCTGACTTAAGTGCAAGAGGACTGACACTCTATCTATGATTTGAACCTCTCCTGTGAGTCCAGTTTTAGATTCCATTGCTTCACTTCAGATTTACTGTATCCCTTGGACCCTCTAATTGACGATGAAACACAGAAATTGCATCCGAATTTAATGGAAAAGGCACAATGCCGACTTAAATTCAATAGGACTGACACTCTCACATTCTATGATTTGAACCTCTAGTGTGAGTCAAGTTTTAGATTCCGATAGTTCACTTCAGGTTTACTGTATACCATGTACCTTCTTATTGACGATGAAACACAGAAATTGAATCCGAATTTAATACAAAAGGCACAATGCCGACTTAAGTACAAGAGGACTGACACTCTCCCTTTCTATGATTTGAACCTCTCCTGTGAGTCCAGTTCTAGATTCCGATGTTTCCCTTCAGGTTTGCTGTACCCCTTAGACCCTCTTATTGACGATGAAACACAGAAATTGCATCCGAATTTAATACAAAAGACCGACTTAAGGAAAAGAGGACTGACACTCTCTCTTTCTATGATTTGAACCTCTCCTGTGAGTCCCGTTTTAGATTCCGATGCTTCACTTCAGGTTTACTGTATACCTTGCACCTTCTTATTGACGATGAAACACAAAAATTGCATCGGAATTTAATACAAAAGGTACAATGCCGACTTAAGTACAAGAGGACTGACAGTCTCACTTTCTATGATTTGAACCTCTCCTGTGAGTCCAGTTTTAGATTCCGATGCTTCACTTCAGGTTTACTGTATACCTTGCACCTTCTTAATGACGATGAAAAACAGAGATTGCATCGGAATTAAATTCAGAAGGCACAATGCCATTTTAAGCACAAGAGGACTGACCCTCTAATTATCTATGATTTGAACCTCTCCTGTGAGTCCAGTTTTAAATTCCGATAGTTCACTTCAGGTTCACTGTATACCTTGTACCTTCTTATTGACGATGTAACACAGATATTGCATCGGAAATTAATACAAAAGGCACAATGCCGACTTAAATACAAGAGGACTGACAGTCTCACTTTCTATGATTTGAACCTCTATTGTGAGTCCAGTTTTAGATTCCGATGCTTCACTTCAGGTTTACTGTATTCCTTGGACCTTCTTATTGACGATGAAATACAGAAATTGCATCCGAATTTTATACAAAAGGCACAATGCCGACTTAAGCAAAAGGGGACCGACACTCTCTCTCTCTATGATTTGAACCTCTCCTGTGAGTCCAGTTTTAGATTCCGATGCTTCACTTCAGGTTTACTGTATACCTTGCGCCTTCTTATTGACGATGAAACACAGAAATTGCATCGGAATTAAATTCAGAAGGCACAATTCCGACTTAAGTACAAGAGGACTGACCCTCTAACTATCTATGATTTGAATCTCTCCTGTGAGTCCAGTTTTAAATTCCAATGCTTCACTTCAGGTTTACTGTATACCTTGCACCTTCTTATTGACGATGAAACACAGAAATTGGATCCGAATTTAATACAAAAGGCACAATGCCGACTTAAGAACAAGAGGACTGACACTCTAACTCTCTATGATTTGAACATCTCCTGTGAGTTTAGTTTTAAATTCCGATGCTTCACTGCAGGTTTACTGCATCCCTTGGACCTTCTAATTGACGATGAAACACAGAAATTGCATCCGAATGTAATACAAAAGGCCGACTAAAGGAAAAGATGACTGACACCCTCTCTTTCTATGATTTGAACCTCTCCTGTGAGTCCAGTTTTAGATTCCGATAGTTCACTTGAGGTTTACTGTATACCTTGTACCTTCTTAGTGACGATGAAACACAGAAATTGAATCCGAAATTAATACAAAAGGCACAATGTCGACTTAAGTACAAGAGGACTGACACTCTCCCTTTCTATGATTTGAACCTCTCCTGTGAGTCCAGTTCTAGATTCCGATGTTTCCCTTCGGGTTTGCTGTATCCCTTAGACCTTCTTATTGACGATGAAACACAGAAATTGCATCCGAATTTAATACAAAAGGCCGACTTAAGGAAAAGAGGACTGACACTCTCTCTTTCTATGATTTGAACCTCTCCTGTGAGTCCCGTTTTAGATTCCGATGCTTCACTTCAGGTTTACTGTATACCTTGCAAGTTCTTATTGACGATGAAACACAAAAATTGCATCGGAATTTAATACAAAAGGTACAATGCCGACCTAAGTACAAGAGGACTGACAGTCTCACTTTCTATGATTTGAACCTCTCCTGTGAGTCCAGTTTTAGTTTCCGATGCTTCACTTCAGGTTTACTGTATCCCTTGGACCCTCTAATTGACGATGAAACACAGAAATTGCATCCGAATTTAATGGAAAAGGCACAATGCCGACTTAAATACAATAGAACTGACACTGTCACATTCTATGATTTGAACCTCTCCTGTGAGTCAAGTTTTAGATTCCGATAGTTCACTTCAGGTTTACTGTATACCTTGTACCTTCTTATTGACGATGAAACACAGAAAATGAATCCGAATTTAATACAAAATGCACAATGCCGACTTAAGTACAAGAGGACTGACACTCTCCCTTTCTATGATTTGAACCTCTCCTGTGAGTCCAGTTCTAGATTCCGATGTTTCCCTTCGGGTTTGCTGTATCCCTTAGACCTTCTTATTGACGATGAAACACAGAAATTGCATCCGAATTTAATACAAAAGGCCGACTTAAGGAAAAGAGGACTGACACTCTCTCTTTCTATGATTTGAACCTCTCCTGTGAGTCCCGTTTTAGATTCCGATGCTTCACTTCAGGTTTACTGTATACCTTGCACCTTCTTATTGACGATGAAACACAAAAATTGCATCGGAATTTAATACAAAAGGTACAATGCCGACCTAAGTACAAGAGGACTGACAGTCTCACTTTCTATGATTTGAACCTCTCCTGTGAGTCCAGTTTTAGTTTCCGATGCTTCACTTCAGGTTTACTGTATACCTTGCACCTTCTTATTGACGATAAAAAACAGAAATTGCATCGGAATTAAATTCAGAAGGCACAATGCCGATTTAAGTACAAGAGGACTGACCCTCTAATTATCTATTATTTTAACCTCTCCTGTGAGTCCAGTTTTAAATTCCGATAGTTCACTTCAGGTTTACTGTATACCTTGTACCTTCTTATTGACGATGAAACACAGATATTGCATCGGAAATTAATACAAAAGGCACAATGCCGACTTAAGTACAAAAGGACTCACAGTCTCACTTTCTATGATTTGAACCTCTCCTGTGAGTCCAGTTTTGGATTCCGATGCTTCACTTCAGGTTTACTGTATTCCTTGGACCTTCTTATTGACGATGAAATACAGAAATTGCATCCGAATTTTATACAAAAGGCACAATGCCGACTTAAGCAAAAGAGGACCGACACTCTCTCTCTCTATGATTTGAACCTCTCCTGTGAGTCCAGTTTTAGATTCCGATGCTTAACTTCAGGTTTACTGTATACCTTGCGCCTTCTTATTGACGATGAAACACAGAAATTGCATCGGAATTAAATTCAGAAGGCACAATTCCGACTTAAGTACAAGAGGACTGACCCTCTAACAATCTATGATTTGAATCTCTCCTGTGAGTCCAGTTTTAAATTCCAATGCTTCACTTCAGGTTTACTGTGTACCTTGCACCTTCTTATTGACGATGAAAACAGAAATTGCATCGGAATTAAATTCAAAAGGCACAATGCCGACTTAAGAACAAGAGGACTGACACTCTCCCTTTCTATGATTTGAACATCTCCTGTGAGTTTAGTTTTAAATTCCGATGTTTCACTTCAGGTTTACTGCATCCCTTAGACCTTCTAATTGACGATGAAACACAGAAATTGCATCCGAATGTAATACAAAAGGCTGACTAAAGGAAAAGAGGACTGACACTCTCTCTTTCTATGATTTGAACCTCTCCTGTGAGTCCAGTTTTAGGTTCCGATGCTTCACTTCAGGTCTACTGTATCCCTTGGACCTTCTTATTGACGATGAAACACAGAAATTGCATCCGAATTCAATACAAAAGGCACAATGCCGACTAAAGTATAACAGGACTGACACTCTCACTTTCTATGATTTGAACCTTTCCTGTGAGTCCAGTTTTAGATTCCGATGCTTCACTTCAGGTTTACTGTATCCCTTGCACCTTCTTATTGTCGATGAAACACAGAAATTGGATCCGAATTTAATACAAAAGGCACAATGCCGACTTAAGTACAAGAGGACTGACACTCTAACTCTCTATGATTTGAACCTCTCCTGTGAGTCCAGTTTTGTATTCCTATGCTTGACTTCAGGTTTACTGTATACCTTGCACCTTCTTATTGACGATGAAACACAGAAATTGCATCGGAATTAAATTCAAAAGGCACAATGCCGACTTAAGTACAAGAGGACTGACACTCTAACTCTCTATGATTTGAACCTCTCCTGTGAGTCCAGTTTTGTATTCCTATGCTTGACTTCAGGTTTACTGTATACCTTGCACCTTCTTATTGACGATGAAACACAGAAATTGCATCGGAATTAAATTCAAAAGGCACAATGCCGACTTAAGTACAAGAGGACTGACACTAACCCTTCCTATGATTTGAACCTCACCTCTGAGTCCAGTTCTAGATTCCGATGCTTCACTTCAGGTTTACTGTATCCCTTAGACCTTCTTATTGACGATGAAACACAGAAATTGCATCCGAATTTAATACAAATGGCCGACTTAAGGAAAAGAGGACTGACACTCTCTGTTTCTATGATTTGAACCTCTCCTGTGAGCCTAGTTTTAGATTCCGATGCTTCACCTCAGGTTTACTGTATACCTTGCACCTTCTTATTGACGATAAAACACAGAAATTGCATCGGAATTAAATTCAAAAGGAACAGTGCCGACTTAAGTACAGGAGGACTGACACTCTATCTATGATTTGAACCTCTCCTGTGAGTCCAGTTTTAGATTCCGATGCTTTACTTCAGATTTACTGTATCCCTTGGACCCTCTAATTGACGATGAAACACAGAAATTGCATCCGAATTTAATGGAAAAGGCACAATGCCGACTTAAATACAATAGGACTGACACTCTCACATTCTATGATTTGAACCTCTCCTGTGAGTCAAGTTTTAGATTCCGATAGTTCACTTCAGGTTTACTGTATACCTTGTACCTTCTTATTGACGATGAAACACAGAAATTGAATCCGAATTTAATACAAAAGGCACAATGCCGACTTAAGTACAAGAGGACTGACTCTCTCCCTTTCTATGATTTGAACCTCTAGTGTGAGTCCAGTTCTAGATTCCGATGCTTCACTTCAGGTTTACTGTATACCTTGCACCTTCTTATTGACGATGAAAAAGAGAAATTGCATCGGAATTAAATTCAAAAGGCACAATGCCGACTTAAGTACAAGAGGACTGACACTCTAACTCTCTATGATTTGAACATCTCCTGTGAGTTTAGTTTAAAAATTCCGATGCTTCACTTCAGGTTTACTGCATCCCTTGGACCTTCTAATTGACGATGAAACACAGAAATTGCATCCGAATGTAATACAAAAGGCCGACTAAAGGAAAAGAGGACTGACACTCTCTCTTTCTATGATTTGAACCTCTCCTGTGAGTCCAGTTTTAGATTCCGATAGTTCACTTGAGGTTTACTGTATACCTTGTACCTTCTTAGTGACGATGAAACACAGAAATTGCATCCGAATTTAATAGAAAAGGCACAATGTCGACTTAAGTACAAGAGAACTGACACTCTCCCTTTCTATGATTTGAACATCTCCTGTGATTCCAGTTCTAGATTCCGATGCTTCACTTCAGGTTTACTGTATCCCTTAGACCTTCTTATTGACGATGAAACACAGAAATTGCATCCGAATTTAATACAAAAGGCCGACTAAAGGAAAAGAGGACTGACACTCACTCTATCTATGATTTGAACCTCTCCTGTGAGTCCAGTTTTAGATTCCGAAGCTTCACTTCATGATTACTGTATCCCTTGGACCTTCTTATTGACGATGAAATACAGACATTGCATCCGAATTTTATACAAAAGGCACAATGCCGACTTAAGTGAAAGAGGACGGACACTCTCTCTTTACATGATTTGAACCTCTCCTGTGAGTCCAGTTTTCGATTCCGATGCTTCACTTCAGGTTTATTGTATACCATGCACCCACTTATTGACAATGAAACACAGAAATTGCATCCGAATAAAATACAAAAGGCACAATGCCGACTTAAGTACAAGAGGACAGACAGTCTCCCATTCTACGATTTGATCCTCTCCTGTGAGTCCAGTTACAGATTCCGATGCTTCACTTCAGGTTTACGGTATGCCTTGGACCTTCTTACTGACAATGAAACACAGAAATTTCATCCGAATTTAATACAAAAGCACAATGCCGACCTAAGTAAAAGGGGACTGTCACTCTCTCTTTCTATGATTTGAACCTCTCCTGTGAGTACAGTTTTAGATTCCGATGCTTCACTTCAGGTTTACTCTATACCTTGAACCTTCATATTGACGATGAAACACAGGAATTGCATCGGAATTAAATTCAAAAGACAAAATGCCGACTTAAGTACAAGAGGACTGACACTCTAAATATCTATGATTTGAACATCTCGTGTGAGTCCAGTTTCAGTTTCCGATGCTTCACTTCAGGTTTACTGTATACCTTGGACCTTCTTATTGACGATGAAACACAGAAATTTCATCCGAATTTAATACAAAAGGCACAATGCCGACTTAAGTAAAAGAGGACTGTCACTCTCTCTTTCTATGATTTGAACCTCTCTTGTGAGCTCAGTTCAAGATTCCGATGCTTCACATCAGGTTTACTGTTTACCTTGGACCCTCTTATTGACGATGAAACACAGAAATTTCATCCGAATTTAATACAAAAGGCACAATGCCGACTTAAGCACAAGAGGACTGACAGTCACACTTTCTATGATTTGAACCTCTCCTGTGAGTCCAGTTTTAGATTCCGAAGCTTCACTTCATGATTACTGTATCCCTTGGACCTTCTTATTGACGATGAAATACAGACATTACATCCGAATTTTATACAAATGGCACAATGCCGACATAAGTAAAAGAGGACCGACACTCTCTCTTTCTATGATTTGAACCTCTCCTGTGAGTCCAGTTTTAGATTCCGATGCTTCACTTCAGGTTTACTGTATACCTTGTACCTTCTTAGTGACGATGAAACACAGAAATTGCATCCGAATTTAATACAAAAGACAAAATGCCGACTTAAGTACAAGAGGACTGACACTCTAACTATCTATGATTTGAACGTCTCCTGTGAGTCCAGTTTCAGTTTCCGATGCTTCACTTCAGGTTTACTGTATACCTTGGACCTTCCTATTGACGATGAAACACAGACATTTCATCCGAATTTAATACAAAAGGCACAATGCCGACTTAAGTAAAAGAGGACTGTCACTCTCTCTTTCTATGATTTGAACCTCTCCTGTGAGCTCAGTTCAAGATTCCGATGCTTCACATCAGGTTTACTGTATACCTTGTACCTTCTTAGTGACGATGAAACACAGAAATTGCATCCGAAATTAATACAAAAGGCACATTGCCGACTTAAGCACAAGAGGCCTGACAGTCACACTTTCTATGATTTGAACCTCTCCTGTGAGTCCAGTTTTAGATTCCGAAGCTTCACTTCATGATTACTGTATCCCTTGGACCTTCTTATTGACGATGAAATGCAGACATTGCATCCGAATTTTATACAAAACGCACAATGCCGACTTAAGTAAAAGAGGACCGACACTCTTTCTTTCTATGATTTCAACCTCTCCTGTGAGTCCAGTTTTAGATTCCGATGTTTCACTTCAAGGTTTACTGTATACCATGCACCCACTTATTGACAATGAAACACAGAAATTGCATCCGAATAAAATACAAAAGGCACAATGCCGACTTAAGTACAAGAGGACAGACAGTCTCCCATTCTACGATATGATCCTCTCCTGTGAGTCCAGTTACAGATTCCGATGCTTCACTTCAGGTTTACTGTATACCTTGGACCTTCTTACTGACGATGAAACACAGAAATTTCATCCGAATTTAAAACAAAAGCACAATGCCGACTTAAGTAAAAGGGGACTGTCACTCTCTCTTTCTATGATTTGAACCTCTCCTGTGAGTCCAGTTTTAGATTCCGATGCTTCACTTCAGGTTTACTCTATACCTTGCACCTTCTTATTGACGATGAAACACAGAAATTGCATCCTAATTTAATACAAAAGGCCTAATTAAGTAAAGAGGACTGACACACTCTCTTTCTATGATTTGAACCTCTCCTGTGAGTCCAGTTTTAGATTTCGATGCTTCACTTCAGGTTTACTGTATACCTTGCACCTTCTTATTGACGATGAAACACAGAAATTGCATCCGAATTTAATACAAAAGGCACAATGCCGACTTAAGTACAAGAGGACTGACAATCTCACTTTTAATGATTTGAACCTCTCCTTTGAGTCCAGTTTAAATTCCGATAGTTCACTTCAGGTTTACTGTATACTTTGTACCTTCTTATTGACGATGAAACACAGAAATTGCAACGGAATCTAATACTAAAGGCACAATGCCGACTTAAGTAGAAGAGGACTGACACTCTCACTTTCTATGATTTGAACCTCTCCTGTGAGTCCAGTTTTAGATTCCGATGCTTCACTTCAGGTTCACTGTATACCTTACACCGTTTTATTGACGATGAAACACAAGAGTTGCATCGGAATTAAATTGAAAAGGCACAATGCCGCCTTAAGTACAAGAGGACTGACACTCTAATTCTCTATGATTTGAACCTCTCCTGTGATACCAGTTTTGGATTCCGATGCTTCACTTCAGGTTTACTGTATACCTTGTACCTTCTTATTGGCGATGAAACACAGAAATTGCATCGGAATTAAATTCAGAAGGCACAATACCGACTTAAGTACAAGAGGACTGACACTCTAACTATCTATGATTTTAACCTCTCCTGTGAGTCCAGTTTTAGGTTCCGATGCTTCACTTCAGGTTTACTGTATCCCTTGGACCTTCTTATTGACGATGAAACACAGAAATTGCATCCGAATTCAATACAAAAGGCACAATGCCGACTTAAGTACAAGAGGACTGACACTCTCACTTTCTATGATTTGAACCTCTCCTGTGAGTCCAGTTTTAGATTCCGATGCTTCACTTCAGGTTTACTGTATCCCTTGCACCTTCTTATTGTCGATGAAACACAGAAATTGCATCCGGATTTAATACAAAAGGCACAACGCCGACTTAAGTACAAGAGGACTGATACTCTCCCATTCTATGATTTGATCCTCCCCTGTGAGTCCAGTTTCAGATTCCGATGCTTCACTTCAGGGTTACTGTATACCTTGGACCTTTTTATTGACGATGAAACACCGAAATTTCATCCGAATTTAATACAAAAGGCACAATGCCGACTTAAGTAAAAGAGGACTGTCACTCTCTCTTTCTATGATTTGAACCTCTCCTGTGAGCCCTGGTCTAGATTCCGATGCTTGACTTCAGGTTTACTGTATACCTTGCACCTTCTTATTGACGATGAAACACAGAAATTGCATCCTAATTTAATACAAAAGGCCTAATTAAGTAAAGAGGACTGACACACTCTCTTTCTATGATTTGAACCTCTCCTGTGAGTCCAGTTTTAGATTTCGATGCTTCACTTCAGGTTTACTGTATACCTTGCACCTTCTTATTGACGATGAAACACAGAAATTGCATCCGAATTTAATACAAAAGGCACAATGCCGACTTAAGTACAAGAGGACTGACAATCTCACTTTTAATGATTTGAACCTCTCCTGTGAGTCCAGTTTAAATTCCGATAGTTCACTTCAGGTTTACTGTATACTTTGTACCTTCTTATTGACGATGAAACACAGAAATTGCATCCGAATTTAATACAAAAGGGCACAATGCCGACTTATGTACAAGAGGACTGACACTCTCCCTTTCTATGATTTGAACTTCTGCTGTGAGTTCAGTATCAGATTCCGATGCTCCACTTCAGGTGTACTGTATACATTGGTCCTTCTTATTGACGATGAAAAACAGAAATTTCTTTAGAATTTAATACAAAATGCACAATGCCGACTTAAGTACAAGAGGACTGACACTCTCACTATCTATGGATTGAACCTCTCCTGTGAGTCGAGTTTTAGATACCGATGCCTCACTTCAGGTTTACTGTATCCCTTGGACCTTCTTATTGACGATGAAATACAGAAATTGCATCCGAATTTAATACAAAAGGCACAATGCCGATTTAAGTAAAAGAGGACTGACCCTCTCTCTTTCTAAGATTTGAACCTCTCCTGTGAGTCCAGTTTTAGATTCCGATGCTTCACTTCAGTTTTACTGTATACCTTGCACCTTCTTAATGACGATGAAACACAGAAATTGCATCGGAATTAAATTCAAAAGACACAATGCCGACATTAGTACAAGAGGACTGACACTTTAACTCTCAGTGATTTGAACCTCTCCTGTGAGTCCAGTTTTAGATTCCGATGCTTCACTTCAGGTTTACTGTATCCCTTGGACCTTCTTATTGACGATGAAACACAGAAATTGCATCCGAATTTAATACAAAAGGCACAATGCCGACTTAAGTACGAGAGGACTGACACTCTCGTTTTCTATGATTTGAACCTCTCCTGTGAGTCCATTTTTGATTCCGATGCTTCACTTCAGGTTTACTGCATACCTTGCACCTTCTTAATGACGATGAAACACAGAAATTGTATCCCAATATAATACAAAAAAAAAACAATGCCGACTTAAGTACAAGAGGACTGACACTCTCCCTTTCTATGATTTGAACCTCTCCTGTGAGTCCAGTTTTAGATTCCGATGCTTCACTTCAGGTTTACTGTATACCTTGCACCTTCTTATTGACGATGAAACAAAGAGATTGGATCGGAATTTAATACAAAAGGCACAATGAAGACTTAAGTACAAGAGGACTAACACTCTCACTTTCTATGATTTGAACCTCTCCTGTGAGTCCAGTTTTAGATTCCGATGCTTCACTTCAGGTTTACTGAATACATTGCACCGTCTTATTGACGATGAAACACAAAAATTGCATCGGAATTAAATTGAAAAGTCACAATGCAGACCTAAGTACAAGAGGACTGACACTCTAACTTTCTATGATTTGAACCTCTCCTGTGAGTCCAGTTTTAGATTCCGATGCTTCACTTTAGGTTTACTGTATCCCTTGGACCTTCTCATTGACTATGAAACACAGAAATTGCATCGGAATTTTATTCAAAAGGCACAATGCTGACATAAGTACAAGAGGACTGACACTCTAACTTTCTAAGATTTGAATCTCTCCTGTGAGTCCAGTTTTAGATTCCCATGCTTCACTTCAGGTTTACTGTATACCTTGGACCTTCTTATTGACGATGAAACACAGAAATTGCATCCGAATTTAATACAAAAGGCACAATGACGACTTAAGAACAAGAGGACTGACACTGTAACTATCTATGATTTGAACCTCTCCTGTGAGTCCAGTTTTAGGTTCCGATGCTTCACTTCAGGTTTACTGTATCCCTTGCACCTTCTTATTGACGATGGAACACAGAAATTGCATCCGAATTTAATACAAAAGGCACAATGCCGACTTAAGAAAAAGCGGACTGACACTCCCATCTTCTGTGGTTTGAACCTCTCCTGTCAGTCCAGTTTTTGATTTCGATGCTTCACTTCAGGTTTACTGTATACCTTGCACCTTCTTATTGACGATGAAACACAGAAATTGCATTGGAATTAAATTCAAAAGGCACAATGCTGACTTAAGTACAAGAGGACTGACACTCTAACTTTCTAAGATTTGAATCTCTCCTGTGAGTCCAGTTTTAGATTCCCATGCTTCACTTCAGGTTTACTGTATACCTTGGACCTTCTTATTGACGATGAAACACAGAAATTGCATCCGACTTTAATACAAAAGGCACAATGACGACTTAAGATCAAGAGGACTGACACTCTAACTATCTACGATTTGATCCTCTCCTGTGAGTCCAGTTTCAGATTCCGATGCTTCACTTCAGGTTTACTGTATACCTTGGACCTTCTTATTGACGATGAAACACAGAAATTTCATCCGAATTTAATACAAAAGGCACAATGCCGACTTAAGTAAAAGAGGACTGTCACTCTCTCTTTCTATTATTTGAACCTCTCCTGTGAGCCCAGTTCTAGATTCCGATGCTTCACTTCAGGTTTACTGTATACCTTGCACCTTCGTATTGACGATGAAACACAGAAATTGCATCCGAATTTAATACAAAACGCCGGCTTAAGTAAAAGAGGACTGACACTCTCTCTTTCTATGATTTTAACCTCTCCTGTGAGTCCAGTTTTGAATCCGATGCTTCACTTCAGGTTTACTGTATACCTTGCACCTTCTTATTGACGATGAAACACAGAAATTGCATCGGAATTTAATACAAAAGGCACAATGCTGACTTAAGTACAAGAGGACTGACACTCTCACTTTCTTTGAATTGAACCTTTCCTGTGAGTCCAGTTTTAGATTCCGATGCTTCACTTCAGGTTTACTGTATACCTTGCACCATCTTATTGACGATGAAACACAGAAATTGCATCCGAATTTAATACAAAAGGGTACAATGCCGACTTATGTACAAGAGGACTGACACTCTCCCTTTCTATGATTTGAACCTCTCCTGTGAGTCCAGTTTTAGATTCCGATGCTTCACTCCAGGTTTACTGTATACCTTGGACCTTCTTATTGACGATGAGACACAGAAATTGCATCCGAATTTAATACAAAAAGCCCAATGCCGACTTACGTATAAGAGGACTGACACTCTAACTGTCTATGATTTGAACCTCTCCTGTGAGTCCAGTTTTACATTCCGATGCTTCACTTCAGGTTTACTGTATCCCTAGGACCTTCTTCTTGACGATGAAACACAGAGTTTGCATCCGAATTTAATACAAAAGGCACATTGACGACTTAAGTACAAGAGGACTGACACTCTTACTTTCTATGAATTGAACCTCTCCTGTGAGTCCATTTTTAGATTCCGATGCTTCACTTCAGGTTTACTGTATCCCTTGGACCTTCTTATTGACGATGAAACACAGAAATTGCATCCGAATGTAATACAAAAGGCACAATGCCGACTTAAGTTCAAGAGGACTGACACTCTCACTTTGTATGATTTGAACCTCTCCTGTAAGGCTAGTTTTAGATTCCGATGCTTCACTTCAAGTTTACAGTATACCTTGGACATTCTTATTGACGATGAAACACAGAAATTGCATCCCAATTTAACGCAAAAGGCACAATGCCGAGTTAAGTAAAAGAGGACTGACACTCTCACCTTCTGTGGTTTGAACCTCTCCTGTCGGTCCAGTTTTTGATTCCGATGCTTCACTTCAGGTTTACTGTATACCTTGGACCTTCTTATTGACGATGTAACACAGAAATTGCATCGGAATTAAATTCAAAAGGCACAATGCTGACTTAAGTACAAGAGGACTGACACTCTAACTTTCTAAGATTTGAATCTCTCCTGTGAGACCAGTTTTAGATTCCCATGCTTCACTTCAGGTTTACTGTATCCCTTGGACCTTCTCATTGACTATGAAAGACAGAAATTGCATCGGAATTTTATTCAAAAGGCACAATGCTGACATAAGTACAAGAGGACTGACACTCTAACATTTTAAGATTTGAATCTCTCCTGTGAGTCCAGTTTTAGATTCCCATGCTTCACTTCAGGTTTACTGTATACCTTGGTCCTTCTTATTGACGATGAAACACAGAAATTGCATCCGAATTTAATACAAAAGGCACAATGACGACTTAAGAACAAGAGGACTGACACTGTAACTATCTATGATTTGAACCTCTCCTGTGAGTCCAGTTTTAGGTTTCGATGTTTCACTTCAGGTTTACTGTATCCCTTGCACCTTCTTATTGACGATGAAACACAGAAATTGCATCCGAATTTAAAACAAAAGGCACAATGCCGACTTAAGAAAAAGAGGACTGACACTCCCATCTTCTGTGGTTTGAACCTCTCCTGTCAGTCCAGTTTTTGATTCCGATGCTTCACTTCAGGTTTACTGTATACCTTGCACCTTCTTATTGACGATGAAACACAGAAATTGCATTGGAATTAAATTCAAAAGGCACAATGCTGACTTAAGTACAAGAGGACTGACACTCTAACTTTCTAAGATTTGAATCTCTCCTGTGAGTCCAGTTTTAGATTCCCATGCTTCACTTCAGGTTTACTGTATACCTTGGACCTTCTTATTGACGATGAAACACAGAAATTGCATCCGACTTTAATACAAAAGGCACAATGACGACTTAAGAACAAGAGGACTGACACTCTAACTATCTACGATTTGATCCTCTCCTGTGAGTCCAGTTTCAGATTCCGATGCTTCACTTCAGGTTTACTGTATACCTTGGACCATCTTATTGACGATGAAACACAGAAATTTCATCCGAATTTAATACAAAAGGCACAATGCCGACTTAAGTAAAAGAGGACTGTCACTCTCTCTTTCTATTATTTGAACCTCTCCTGTGAGCCCAGTTCTAGATTCCGATGCTTCACTTCAGGTTTACTGTATACCTTGCACCTTCGTATTGACGATGAAACACAGAAATTGCATCCGAATTTAATACAAAACGCCGGCTTAAGTAAAAGAGGACTGACACTCTCTCTTTCTATGATTTTAACCTCTCCTGTGAGTCCAGTTTTGAATCCGATGCTTCACTTCAGGTTTACTGTATACCTTGCACCTTCTTATTGACGATGAAACACAGAAATTGCATCGGAATTTAATACAAAAGGCACAATGCTGACTTAAGTACAAGAGGACTGACACTCTCACTTTCTTTGAATTGAACCTTTCCTGTGAGTCCAGTTTTAGATTCCGTTGCTTCACTTCAGGTTTACTGTATACCTTGCACCATCTTATTGACGATGAAACACAGAAATTGCATCCGAATTTAATACAAAAGGGCACAATGCCGACTTATGTACAAGAGGACTGACACTCTCCCTTTCTATGATTTGAACCTCTCCTGTGAGTCCAGTTTTAGATTCCGATGCTTCACTCCAGGTTTACTGCATCCCATGGACCTTCCTATTGACGATGAAACACAGAAATTGCATCCGAATTTAATACAAAAGGCACAATGCCGACTTAAGTACAAGAGGACGGACACTCTCCCTATCTATGATTTGAACCTCTCCTGTGAGTCCAGTTGTAGATTCCGATGCTTCGCTTCAGGTTTACTGTATTCCTTGGACCGTCATATTGACGATGTAACACAAAATTTGCATCGGAACTAAATTCAAAAGGCACAATGCCGACTTAAGTACAAGAGGACTGACAATCTTACCCTCTATGATTTGAACCTCTCCTGTGAGTCCAGCTTTGGATTCCGATGCTTCACTTCAGGTTTACTGTATACCTTTCACCTCCTTATTGACGATGAAACACAGAAATTGCATCGGATTTAAATATCTAAAGACACTATGCCGACTTAAGTACAAGAGGACTGACACTCTAACTATCTATGATTTGACCTTCTCCTGTGAGTCCAGTTTTAGATACCGATGCCTCACTTCAGGTTTACTGTACCCCTTGGACCTCCTTATTGACGATGAAACACAGAAATTGCATCCGAATTTAATACAAAAGGCACAATGCCGACTTAAGTAAAAGAGGACTGACACGCTCACTTTCTGTGATTTGAATCTCTCCTGTGAGTCCAGTTTTAGATTCCGATGCTTCACTTCAGGTTTACTGTATCCCTAGGACCTTCTTCTTGGCGATGAAACACAGAGTTTGCATCCGAATTTAATACAAAAGGCACATTGACGACTTAAGTACAAGAGGACTGACACTCTAACTTTCTATGAATTGAACCTCTCCTGTGAGTCCATTTTTAGATTCCGATGCTTCACTTCAGGTTTACTGTATCCCTTGGACCTTCTTATTGACGATGAAACACAGAAATTGCATCCAAATGTAATACAAAAGGCACAATGCCGACTTAAGTACAAGAGGACTGACACTCTCACTTTGTATGATTTGAACCTCTCCTGTAAGGCTAGTTTTAGATTCCGATGCTTCACTTCAAGTTTACGGTATACCTTGGACATTCTTATTGACGATGAAACACAGAAATTGCATCCCAATTTAACGCAAAAGGCACAATGCCGAGTTAAGTAAAAGAGGACTGACACTCTCACCTTCTGTGGTTTGAACCTCTCCTGTCGGTCCAGTTTTTGATTCCGATGCTTCACTTCAGGTTTACTGTATACCTTGGACCTTCTTATTGACGATGTAACACAGAAATTGCATCGGAATTAAATTCAAAAGGCACAATGCTGACTTAAGTACAAGAGGACTGACACTCTAACTTTCTAAGATTTGAATCTCTCCTGTGAGACCAGTTTTAGATTCCCATGCTTCACTTCTGGTTTACTGTATACCTTGGACCTTCTTATTGACGATGAAACACAGATATTGCATCCGAATTTAATACAAAAGGCACAATGCCGACTTAAGTACAAGAGGACTGACACTCTCCCTTTCTATGATTTGAACCTCTCCTGTGAGTCCAGTTTTAGATTCCGATGCTTCACTAAAGGTTTACTGTATCCCTTGGACCTTCGTATTGACGATGAAACACAGAAATTGCATCCGAATTTAATACAAAAGGCACAATGCCGACTTAAGTACAAGAGGACTGACACTCTAACTTTCTAAGATTTGAATCTCTCCTGTGAGTCCAGTTTTAGATTCCCATGCTTCACTTCAGGTTTACTCTATACCTTGGACCTTCTTATTGACGATGAAACACAGAAATTGCATCCGATATTAATACAAAAGGCACAATGTCGACTTAAGTACAAGAGGACTGACACTCTAACTTCTATGATTTGAACCTCTCCTGTGAGCCCAGTTTTAGATTCCGATGCTTCACTTCAATTTACTGTATCCCTTGGACCTTCTTATTGACGATGAATCAAAGAAATTGCATCCTAATATAATACAAAAAAAGCACAATGCCGACTTAAGTACAAGAGGACTGACACTCTCCCTTTCTATGATTTGGACCTCGCCTGTGAGTCCAGTTTTAGAGTCCGATGCTTCACTTCAGGTTTACTGTATACCTTGCACCTTCTTATTGACGATGAAACAAAGAGATTGGACCGGAATTTAATACAAAAGGCACAATGAAGACTTAAGTACAAGAGGACTAACACTCTCACTTTCTATGATTTGAACCTCTATTGTGAGTCTAGGTTTGGATTCCGATGCTTCACTTCAGGTTTACTGTATACATTGCAAGGTCTTATTGACGATCAAACACAAAAATTGCATCGGAATTAAATTGAAAAGGCACAATGCCGACTTACGTACAAGAGGACTGACACTCTAACTTTCTATAATTTGAACCTCTCCTTTGTGTCCAGTTTTAGATTCCGATGCTTCACTTTAGGTTTACTGTATCCCTTGGACCTTCTTATTGACGATGAAACACAGAAATTGAATCCGAATTTAATACAAGAGGCACAATGCCGACTTAAGTACAAGAGGACTGACACTCTCCCTTTCTATGATTTGAACCTCTCCTGTGAGTGCAGTTTTTGATTCCGATGCATCACTTATGGTTTACTGTATCCCTCGGACCTTCTTATTGACGATGAAACACAGAAATTGCATCCGAATTTAATACAAAAGGCACAATGCCGACTTAAGTAAAAGAGGACTAACACTCTCACTTTCTACGATTTGAACCTCTCCTGTGAGTCCAGTTTTAGATTCCGATGCATCACTTCAGGTTTACTGGGTACCTTGCACCTACATATTGACGATGAAACACAGAAATTGCATCCGGATTTAATACAAAAGGCACAGTGCCGACTTAAGTAAAGGAGGACTGACACTCTCCATTTCTATGATTTGAACCTCTCCTGTGAGTCCAGTTTTCGATTCCGATGCTTCACTTGAGGTTTACTGTATCCCTTGGACATTCTTCTTGAAGATGAAACACAGAAATTGCATCCGAATTTAATACAAAAGGCACAATGACAAATTAAGTATAAGAGGACTGACACTCTCTCTTTCTATGATTTGAACCTCTCCTGTGAGTCCAGTTTTAGATTTCGATGCTTCACGTTATGTTTACTGTATGCCTTGGACCTTCTTATTGACGATGAAACACAGAAATTGCATCCGAATTTAATACAAAAGGCACAATGCCGACTTAAGTAAAAGAGGACTAACACTCTCACTTTCTACGATTTGAACCTCTCCCTTGAGTCCAGTTTTAGATTCCGATGCATCACTTCAGGTTTACTGGGTACCTTGCACCTACATATTGACGATGAAACACAGAAATTGCATCCGGATTTAATACAAAAGGCACAGTGCCGACTTAAGTAAAGGAGGACTGACACTCTCCCTTTCTATGATTTGAACCTCTCCTGTGAGTCCAGTTTTCGATTCCTGTGCTTCCCTTGAGGTTTACTGTATCCCTTGGGCATTCTTCTTGAAGATGAAACACAGAAATTGCATCCGAATTTAATACAAAAGGCACAATGACAAATTAAGTATAAGAGGACTGACACTCTCTATGATTTGAACCTCTCCTGTGAGTCCAGTTTTAGATTTCGATGCTTCACGTTATGTTTACTGTATGCCTTGGACCTTCTTATTGACGATGAAACACAGAAACTGCACCGGAATTTAATACAAAAGGCACAATGCCGACTTAAGTACAAGAGGACTGACACTCTCTCTTTCTATGATTTGAACCTCTCCTGTGAGTCCACTTTTAAATTCCGATGCTTCACTTCAGGATTACTGTATATCTTGTACCTTCTTATTGACGATGAAACACAGAAATTGCATCCGAATTTAATACAAAAGGCACAATGCCGACTTAAGTAAAAGAGGACTAACACTCTCACTTTCTACGATTTGAACCTCTCCTGTGAGTCCAGTTTTAGATTCCGATGCATCACTTCAGGTTTACTGGGTACCTTGCACCTACATATGGACGATGAAACACAGAAATTGCATTCCGATTTAATACAAAAGGCACAGTGCCGACTTAAGTAAAGGAGGACTGACACTCTCCCTTTCTATGATTTGAACCTCTCCTGTGAGTCCAGTTTTCGATTCCGATGCTTCACCTGAGGTTTACTGTATCCCTTGGACATTCTTCTTGAAGATGAAACACAGAAATTGCATCCGAATTTAATACAAAAGGCACAATGACAAATTAAGTATAAGAGGACTGACACTCTCTCTTTCTATGATTTGAACCTCTCCTGTGTGTCCAGTTTTAGATTTCGATGCTTCACGTTATGTTTACTGTATGCCTTGGACCTTCTTATTGACGATGAAACACAGAAATTGCATCCGAATTTAATACAAAAGGCACAATGCAGACTTAAGTAAAAGAGGACTAACACTCTCACTTTCTACGATTTGAACCTCTCCTGTGAGTCCAGTTTTAGATTCCGATGCATCACTTCAGGTTTACTGGGTACCTTGCACCTACATATTGACGATGAAACACAGAAATTGCATCCGGATTTAATACAAAAGGCACAGTGCCGACTTAAGTAAAGGAGGACTGACACTCTCCCTTTCTATGATTTGAACCTCTCCTGTGAGTCCAGTTTTCGATTCCGATGCTTCACTTGAGGTTTACTGTATCCCTTGGGCATTCTTCTTGAAGATGAAACACAGAAATTGCATCCGAATTTAATACAAAAGGCACAATGACAAATTAAGTATAAGAGGACTGACACTCTCTCTTTCTATGATTTGAACCTCTCCTGTGAGTCCAGTTTTAGATTTCGATGCTTCACGTTATGTTTACTGTATGCCTTGGACCTTCTTATTGACGATGAAACACAGAAACTGCATCGGAATTTAATACAAAAGGCACAATGCCGACTTAAGTACAAGAGGACTGACACTCTCTCTTTCTATGATTTGAACCTCTCCTGTGAGTCCACTTTTAAATTCCGATGCTTCACTTCAGGATTACTGTATATCTTGTACCTTCTTATTGACGATGAAACACAGAAATTGCATCCGAATTTAATACAAAAGGCACAATGCCGACTTAAGTAAAAGAGGACTGACACTCTCACTTTCTATGATTTGAACCTCTCCTGTGAGTCCAGTTTTAAATTCCGATGCTTCACTTCAGGTTTACTGTATCCCTTGGACCTTCTGATTGACGATGAAACACAGAGTTTGCATCCGAATTTAATACAAAAGGCACAATGCCGACTTAAGTACAAGAGGACTGACACTCTAACTTTCTATGATTTGAACCTCTCCTGTGAGTCCAGCTTCAGATTCCGATGCTTCAATTCAGGTTTACTGTATCCCTTGGACCTTCGTATTGACGATGAAATACAGAAATTGCATCCGAATTTAATACAAAAGGCACAATGACAAATTAAGTATAAGAGGACTGACACTCTCTATGATTTGAACCTCTCCTGTGAGTCCAGTTTTAGATTTCGATGCTTCACGTTATGTTTACTGTATGCCTTGGACCTTCTTATTGACGATGAAACACAGAAACTGCACCGGAATTTAATACAAAAGGCACAATGCCGACTTAAGTACAAGAGGACTGACACTCTCTCTTTCTATGATTTGAACCTCTCCTGTGAGTCCACTTTTAAATTCCGATGCTTCACTTCAGGATTACTGTATATCTTGTACCTTCTTATTGACGATGAAACACAGAAATTGCATCCGAATTTAATACAAAAGGCACAATGCCGACTTAAGTAAAAGAGGACTAACACTCTCACTTTCTACGATTTGAACCTCTCCTGTGAGTCCAGTTTTAGATTCCGATGCATCACTTCAGGTTTACTGGGTACCTTGCACCTACATATGGACGATGAAACACAGAAATTGCATTCCGATTTAATACAAAAGGCACAGTGCCGACTTAAGTAAAGGAGGACTGACACTCTCCCTTTCTATGATTTGAACCTCTCCTGTGAGTCCAGTTTTCGATTCCGATGCTTCACCTGAGGTTTACTGTATCCCTTGGACATTCTTCTTGAAGATGAAACACAGAAATTGCATCCGAATTTAATACAAAAGGCACAATGACAAATTAAGTATAAGAGGACTGACACTCTCTCTTTCTATGATTTGAACCTCTCCTGTGTGTCCAGTTTTAGATTTCGATGCTTCACGTTATGTTTACTGTATGCCTTGGACCTTCTTATTGACGATGAAACACAGAAATTGCATCCGAATTTAATACAAAAGGCACAATGCAGACTTAAGTAAAAGAGGACTAACACTCTCACTTTCTACGATTTGAACCTCTCCTGTGAGTCCAGTTTTAGATTCCGATGCATCACTTCAGGTTTACTGGGTACCTTGCACCTACATATTGACGATGAAACACAGAAATTGCATCCGGATTTAATACAAAAGGCACAGTGCCGACTTAAGTAAAGGAGGACTGACACTCTCCCTTTCTATGATTTGAACCTCTCCTGTGAGTCCAGTTTTCGATTCCGATGCTTCACTTGAGGTTTACTGTATCCCTTGGGCATTCTTCTTGAAGATGAAACACAGAAATTGCATCCGAATTTAATACAAAAGGCACAATGACAAATTAAGTATAAGAGGACTGACACTCTCTCTTTCTATGATTTGAACCTCTCCTGTGAGTCCAGTTTTAGATTTCGATGCTTCACGTTATGTTTACTGTATGCCTTGGACCTTCTTATTGACGATGAAACACAGAAACTGCATCGGAATTTAATACAAAAGGCACAATGCCGACTTAAGTACAAGAGGACTGACACTCTCTCTTTCTATGATTTGAACCTCTCCTGTGAGTCCACTTTTAAATTCCGATGCTTCACTTCAGGATTACTGTATATCTTGTACCTTCTTATTGACGATGAAACACAGAAATTGCATCCGAATTTAATACAAAAGGCACAATGCCGACTTAAGTAAAAGAGGACTGACACTCTCACTTTCTATGATTTGAACCTCTCCTGTGAGTCCAGTTTTAAATTCCGATGCTTCACTTCAGGTTTACTGTATCCCTTGGACCTTCTGATTGACGATGAAACACAGAGTTTGCATCCGAATTTAATACAAAAGGCACAATGCCGACTTAAGTACAAGAGGACTGACACTCTAACTTTCTATGATTTGAACCTCTCCTGTGAGTCCAGCTTCAGATTCCGATGCTTCAATTCAGGTTTACTGTATCCCTTGGACCTTCGTATTGACGATGAAATACAGAAATTGCATCCGAATTTAATACAAAAGGCACAATGCCGACTTAAGTACAAGAGGACTGACACTATAACTGTCTATGTTTTGAACCTCTCCTGTGAGTCCAGTTTCAGATTCCGATGCTTCACTTCAGGTTTACTGTATCCCTTGGACCTTCTTCTTGACGATGAAACACAGAGTTTGCATCCGAGTTTAATACAAAAGGCACAATGACGACTTAAGTACAAGAGGACTGACACTCTAACTCTCTATGATATGAACCACTCCTGTGAGTCCAGTTTTAGATTCCGATGCTTCACTTCAGGGTTACTGTATACCTTGCACCATCTTATTGACGATGAAACACAGAAATTGCATCGGAATTAAATTCAAACGGCACAATGCTAACATAAGTATAAGAGGACTGACACTCCAATTATCTATGATTTGAACGCCTCCTGTGAGTCCAGTTTTAGATTCCGATGCTTCACTTCAGGTTTACTGAATTCCTTGGACCTTCTTATTGACGATGAAACACAGAAATTGCATCCGAATTTAATACAAAAGGCACAATGCCGACTTAAGTACAAGATGACTGGCACTCTCGTTTTCTATGATTTGAACCTCTCCTGTGAGTCCAGTTTTAGATTCCGATGCTTCACTTCAGGTTCACTGTATTCCTTGGGCCATCTTATCGGCAATGAAACACAAAATTTGCATCGGAATTAAATACAAAATGCACAATGCCTACTTAAGTACAAGAGGACTGACACTCTAATTCTCTATAATTTGAACCTCTCCTGTGAGTCCAGTTTTGGATTCCAATGCTTCACTTCAGGTATAATGTATACATTTCACCTCCTTATTGACGATGAAACACAGAAATTGCATCGGATTTAAATATCCAAAGACACTATGCCGACTTAAGTACAAGAGGACTGACACTCTAACTACCTATGATTTGAACCTCTCCTGTGAGTCCAGTTTCAGATTCCGATGCTTCACTTCAGGTTTACTGTATGACTTGGACCTTCTTCTTGACGATGAAACACAGAGTTTGCATCCGAATTTAATACAAAAGGCACAATGACGACTTAAGTACAAGAGGACTGACACTCTAACTCTCTATGATATGAACCACTCCTGTGAGTCCGGTTTTAGATTCCGATGCTTCACTTCAGGGTTACTGTATACCTTGCACCATTTTATTGACGATGAAACACAGAAATTGCATCGGAATTAAATTCAAACGGCACAATGCTAACTTAAGTATAAGAGGAGTGACACTCCAATTATCTATAATTTGAACGCCTCCTGTGAGTCCAGTTTTAGATTCCGATGCTTCACTTCAGGTTTACTGTATTCCTTGGACCTTCTTATTGACGATGAAACACAGAAATTGCATCCGAATTTAATACAAAAGGCACAATGCCGACTTAAGTACAAGATGACTGACACTCTCGTTTTCTATGATTTGAACCTCTCCTGTGAGTCCAGTTTTAGATTCCGATGCTTCACTTCAGGTTCACTGTATTCCTTGGGCCGTCTTATTGACAATGAAACACAAAATTTGCATCGGAATTAAATCCAAATTGCACAATGCCTACTTAAGTATAAGAGGACCGACACTCTAATTCTCTATGATTTGAACCTCTCCTGTGAGTCCAGTTTTGGATTCCAATGCTTCACTTCAGGTATACTGTATACCTTTCACCTCCTTATTGACGATGAAACACAGAAATTGCATCGGATTTAAATATCCAAAGACACTATGCCGACTTAAGTACAAGAGGACTGACACTCTAACTACCTATGTTTTGAACCTCTCCTGTGTGTCCAGTTTTAGATTCCGATGCTTCACTTCAGGGTTACTGTATACCTTGCACCATCTTATTGACGATGAAACACAGAAATTGCATCGGAATTAAATTCAGACGACGCAATGCAGACTTAAGTATAAGAATACTGACACTCCAATTATCTATGATTTGAACCCCTCATGTGAGTCCAGTTTTAGATTCCGATGCTTCACTTCAGGTTTACTGTATACCTTGCACCTTCTTATTGACGATGAAACAAAAAGGATTGCATCGGAATTTAATTCAAAAGGCACAATGCCGACTTAAGTACAAGAGGATTGACACTCTAACTTTCTATGATTTGAACCTCTCCTGTGTGTCCAGTTTCAGATTCCGATGCTTCACTTTATGTTTACTGTATACCTTGGACCTTCTTATTGACTATGAAACACAGAAATTGCATCGGAATTTTATTCAAAAGGCACATTGCCGACTTAAGTACAAGTGGACTGACACTCTAACTTTCTATGATTTGAACCTCTCCTGTGAGTCCAGTTTACGATACCGATCCTTCACTTCAGGTTTACTGTACTCCTTGGACCTTCTTATTGACGATGAAACACAGAAATTGCATCCGAAATTAATACAAAAGGCACGATGACGACTTAAGTACAAGAGGACTGACACTCTAACTTTCTATGATTTGAACCTCTCCTGTGAGTCCAGTTTTAGATTCCGATGCTTCTTTTCAGGTTTACTGTATCCCTTGGACCTTCTTATTGACGATGAAACTCAGAAATTGCATCCGAATTTAATACAAAAGGCAGAATGCCGACTTAAGTACAAGAGGACTGACACTCTCTCTTTGTATGATTTGAACCTCTCCTGTAAGTCTAGTTTTAGATTCCGATGCTTCACTTCAAGTTTACGGTTTACCCTGGACATTCTTATTGACGATGAAACACAGAAATTGCATCCGAATTTAACACAAAAGGCACAATGCCGACTTAAGTAAAAGAGGACTGACACTCTCACCTTCTGTGGTTTGAACCTCTCCTGTCAGTCCAGTTTTTGATTCCGATGCATCACTTCAGGTTTGCTGTATACCTTGCACCTTCTTATTGACGATGAAACACAGAAATTGCATCCGAATTTAATACAAATGGCACAACGCCGACTTAAGTACAAGAGGACTGCCACTCTCCCATACTATGATTTGATCCTCTCCTGTGGGTCCAGTTTCAGATTATGATGCTTCACTTCAGGTTTGCTGTTTACCTTGGACCTTCTTATTGACGAAGAATCACAGAAATTTCATCCGAATTTAATACAAGGGGCACAATGCCGACTTAAGTAAAAGAGGACTGTCACTCTCTCTTTCTATGATTTGAACCTCTCCTGTGAGCCCAGTTCTAGATTCCGATGCTTCACTTCAGGTTTACTGTATACCTTGCACCTACTTATTGACGATGGAACACAGAAATTGCATCCGAATTTAATACAAAAGGCCGACTTAAGTAAAAGGGGACTGACACTCTCTCTTTCTATGATTTGAACCTCCCCTGTGAGTCCAGTTTTGATTCCGATGCTTCACTTCAGGTTTACTGTATACCTAGCACCTTCTTATTGACGATGAAACACAGAAATTGCATGGGAATTTAATACAAAATTCACAATGCCGACCTAAGTACAAGAGCACTGACACTCTCCCTTTCTTTGATTTGAACCTTTCCTGTGAGTCCAGTTCTAGATTCCGATGCTTCACTTCAGGTTTACTGTATACCTTGCACCTTCTTATTGACGATGAAACACAGAAATTGCACCCGAATTTAATGCAAAAGCACAATGTCGACTTAAGTACAAGAGTACTGACACTCTCACTTTCAATGATTTGAACCTCTCCTGTGAGTCCAGTTCAAATTTCGATAGTTCACTTCAGGTTTACTATATACCTTGTACCTTCCTATTGACGATGAAACACAGAAATTGCATCAGAATTTAATACAAAAGTGCACAATGCCGACTTATGTACAAGAGGACTGACACTCTCCCTTTCTATGATTTGAACCTCTCCTGTGAGTCCAGTTTTAGATTCCGATGCTTCACTTCAGGTTTAATGTATCCCTTGGACCGTCCTATTGACGATGAAACACAGAAATTGCATCCGAATTTAATACAAATGGCCGACTTAAGTAAAAGAGGACTGACACTCTTTCTTTCTATGATTGGAACCTCTCCTGTGAGTACAGTTATGATTCCGATGCTTCACTTCAAGTTTACTGTATACCTTGCACCTTCTTATTGACGATGAAAAACAGAAATTTCATTAGAATTTAATACAAAATTCACAATGCCGACTTAAGTACAAGAGGACTGACACTCTCACTATCTATGAATTGAACCTCTGCTGTGAGTCCAGTTTTAGATTCCGATGCTTCACTTCAGGTTTACTGTATTCCCTGGATCGTCTTATTGACGATGAAACACAAAATTTGCATCGGAATTAAATTCAAAAGGCACAATGCCGACTTAAGTACAAGAGGACTGACACTCTAACTCTCTATGATTTAAACCTCTCCTGTGAGTCCAGTTTTGGATTCCGATGCTTCACTTCAGGTTTACTGTATACCTTTCACCTCCTTATTGACGATGAAACACAGAAATTGCGTCGGATTTAAATATCCAAAGATACTATGCCGACTTAAGTACAAGAGGACTGACATTCTAACTATCTATGATTTGAACCTCTCCTGTGAGTCCAGTTTTAGATTCTGATGCTTCCCCTCAGGTTTACTGTATCCCTTGGTCCTTCTTATTGACGATGAAACACAGAAATTGCATTCGAATTTAATACAAAAGGCACAATGCCGACTTAAGTACAAGAGGACTGACACTCTCGTTTTCTATGATTTGAACCTCTCCTGTGAATCCACATTTGATTCCGATGCTTCACTTCAGGTTTACTGCATACAGTGCACCATCTTAGTGACGATGAAACACAGAAATTGCATCCTAATATAATACAAAAAAAGCACAATGCCGACTTAAGTACAAGAGGACTGACACTCTCCCTTCCTATGATTTGAACCTCTCCTGTGAGTCCAGTTTTAGATTCTGATGCTTCACGTCAGGGTTACTGTATACCTTGCACCATCTTATTGACGATGAAACACAGAAATTGCATCGGAATTAAATTCAAACGACACAATGCCGTTTTAAGTATAAGAGGATTGACACTCCAATTATCTACGATTTGAACCCCTCCTGTGAGTCCAGTTTTAGATTCCGATGCTTCACTTCAGGTTTACTGTATCCCTTGGACCTTCTTATTGACGATGAAACACAGAAATTAAATTCGAATTTAATACAAAAGGCACAATGCCGACTTAAGTACAAGAGGACTGACACTCTCACTTCCTATGATTTGAACCTCTCCTGTGAGTCCAGTTTTAGATTCCGATGCTTCACTTCAGGTTTACTGTATACATTGCACCGTCTTATTGACGATCAAACATAAAAATTGCATCGGAATTAAATTGAAAAGGCACAATGCCGACTTAAGTACAAGAGGACTGACACTCTAACTTTCTATGATTTGAACCTTTCCTGTGTGTCCAGTTTTAGATTCCGATGCTTCACTTTAGGTTTACTGTATCCCTTGGACCTTCTTATTGACTATGAAACACAGAGATTGCATCGGAATTTTATTCAAAAGGCACAATGCCGACTTAAGTGCAAGGGGACTGACACTCTAACTTTCTATGATTTGAACCTCTCCTGTGAGTCGAGTTTTAGTTACCGATGCTTCACTTCAGGTTTACTGTACCCCTTGGACCTTATTATTGACGACGAAACACAGAAATCGCATCCGAATTTAATACAAAAGGCACAATGCCGACTTAAGTAAAAGAGGACTGACACTCTAACTTTCTGTGATTTGAACCTCTCCTGTGAGTCCAGTCTTAGATTCCGATGCTACACTACAGGTTTACAGTATCCCTTGGACCTTCTTCTTGACGATGAAACACAGAGTTTGCATCCGAATTTAATACAAAAGGCACAATGACGACTTAAGCACAAGTGGACTGACACTCTAACCTTCGATGATTTGAACCTCTCCTGTGAGCCTAGTTTAAGATTCCGATGCTTCACTACAGGTTTACTGTATCTGTTGGACCTTCTTATTGACGATGAAACACAGATATTGCATCCGAATTTAATACAAAAGGCACAATGCCGACTTAAGTACAAGAGGACTGACACTCTCACTTCCTATGATTTGAACCTCTCCTGTGAGTCCAGTTTTAGATTCCGATGCTTCACTTCAGGTTTACTGTATTCCTTGGACCGTCTTATTGACGATGAAACACAAAATTTGCATCGGAATTAAATTCAAAAGGCACAATGCCGACTTAAGTACAAGAGGACTGACACTCTAACTCTCTATGATTTAAACCTCTCCTGTGAGTCCAGTTTTGGATTCCGATGCTTCTCTTCAGGTTTACTGTATACCTATCACCTCCTTATTGACGATGAAACACAGAAATTGCGTCGGATTTAAATATCCAAAGATACTATGCCGACTTAAGTACAAGAGGACTGACATTCTAACTATCTATGATTTGAACCTCTCCTGTGAGTCCAGTTTTAGATTCCGATGCTTCCCCTCAGGTTTACTGTATCCCTTGGACCTTCTTATTGACGATGAAACACAGAAATTGCATTCGAATTTAATACAAAAGGCACAATGCCGACTTAAGTACAAGAGGACTGACACTCTCGTTTTCTATGATTTGAACCTCTCCTGTGAATCCACATTTGATTCCGATGCTTCACTTCAGGTTTACTGCATACAGTGCACCATCTTAGTGACGATGAAACACAGAAATTGCATCCTAATATAATACAAAAAAAGCACAATGCCGACTTAAGTACAAGAGGACTGACACTCTCCCTTTCTATGATTTGAACCTCTCCTGTGAGTCCAGTTTTAGATGCTGATGCTTCACTTCAGGGTTACTGTATACCTTGCACCATCTTATTGACGATGAAACACAGACATTGCATCGGAATTAAATTCAAACGACACAATGCCGTTTTAGGTATAACAGGACTGACACTCCAATTATCTATGATTTGAACCCCTCCTGTGAGTCCAGTTTTAGTTACCGACGCTTCACTTCAGGTTTACTGTACCCCTTGGACCTTTTTATTGACGATGAAACACAGAAATTGCATCCGAATTTAATACAAAAGGCACAATGCCGACTTAAGTAAAAGAGGACTGACACTCTAACTTTCTGTGATTTGAACCTCTCCTTTGAGTCCAGTTTTAGATTCCGATGCTTCACTTCAGGTTTACTGTATCCCTTGGACCTTCTTCTTGACGATGAAACACAGAGTTTGCATCCGAATTTAATACAAAAGGCACAATGACGACTTAAGTACAAGAGGACTGACACTCTAACCTTCGATGAATTGAACCTCTCCTGTGAGCCCAGTTTAAGATTCCGATGCTTCACTACAGGTTTACTGTATCCCTTGGACCTTCTTATTGACGATGAAACACAGATATTGCATCCGAATTTAATACAAAAGGCACAATGCCGACTTAAGTACAAGAGGACTGACATCTCACTTTCTATGATTTGAACCTCTCCCGTTAGTCCAGTTTTAGATTCCGATGCATCGCCTCAGGTTTACTGTATACCTTGCACCTTCTTTTTGACGATGAAACACAGAAATAGCATCCGAATTTAATACCAAAGGCACAATGCCGACTTAAGTACAATAGGACTGACACCCTCCCTTTCTATGATTTGAACCCCTCCTGTGAGTCCAGTTTTAGGTTCCGATGCTTCACTTCAGGTTTAGTGTATCCCTCGGACCTTCCTATTGACGAGAAACACAGAAATTGCATCCGAATTTAATACAAAGATCACAATGCCGACTTAAGTAAAAGAGGACTAACACCCTCACTTTCTATGATTTGAACCTCTCCTGTGAGTCCAGTTTAAGATTACGATGCTTCACTTCAGGTTTACTGGGTACCATGCACCTACATATTGACGATGAAACACAGAAATTGCATCCGGATTTAATACAAAAGGCACAGTGCCGACCTAAGTAAAAGAGGACTGACACTCTCCCTTTCTATGATTTGAACCTCTCTTGTGAGTCCAGTTTCAGATTCCGATGCTTCACTTCAGGTTCACTGTATCCCTCGGACCTTCCTATTGACGAGAAACACAGAAATTGCATCCGAATTTAATACAAAGGGCACAATGCCGACTTAAGTAAAAGAGGACTAGCACTCTCACTTTCTATGATTTGTACCTCTCCTGTGAGTCCAGTTTAAGATTCCGATGCTTCACTTCAGGTTTACTGGGGACCTTGCACCTACATATTGACGATGAAACACTGAAATTGCATCCGGATTTAATACAAAAGGCACAGTGCCGACTTAAGTAAAAGAGGACTGACACTCTCCCTTTCTATGATTTGAACCGCTCGTGTGAGTCCAGTTTTAGATTCCGATGCTTCACTTCAGGTTTACTGTATCCCTCGGACCTTCCTATTGACGAGAAACACAGAAATTGCATCCGAATTTAATACAAAAGGCACAATGCCGACTTAAGTGAAAGAGGACTGACACTCTCTCTTTCTATGATTTGAACCACTCCTGTGAGTCCAGTTTTAGATTCCGATGCTTCACTTCAGGTTTACTGTATACCTAGCACCTTCTTATTGACGATGAAACACGTAAATTGCATTGGAATTAAATTCAAAAGGGACAATGCCGACTTAAGTACAAGAGGACTGACGGCCTAACTCTCTATGATTTGAACCTCTCCTGTGAGTCCTGTTTTGGATTCCGATGCTTCACTTCAGGTTTACTGTATACCTTTCACCTCCTTATTGACGATGAAACACAGAAATTGCGTCGGATAAAAATATCCAAAATTACTATGCCGACTTAAGTACAAGAAGGCTGACATTCTAACTATCTATGATTTGAACCTCTCCTGTGAGTCCAGTTTTAGATTCCGATGCTTCCCCTCAGGTTTACTGTGTCCCTTGGACCTTCTTATTGACGATGTAACACAGAAATTGCATCCGTATTTAATACAAAATGCACAATGCCGACTTAGGTACAAGAGGACTGACACTCTCGTTTTCTATGATTTGAACCTCTCCTGTGAATCCACATTTGATTCCGATGCTTCACTTCAGGTTTACTGCATACAGTGCACCTTCTTAGTGACGATGAAACACAGACATTGCATCCTAATATAATACAAAAAAAGCACAATGCCGACTTAAGTACAAGAGGACTGACACTCTCCCTTTCTATGATTTGAACCTCTCCTGTGAGTCCAGTTTTAGATTCTGATGCTTCACTTCAGGGTTGCTGTATACCTTGCACCATCTTATTGACGATGAAACACAGAAATTGCATTCGAATTTAATACAAAAGGCACAATGCCGACTTAAGTACAAGAGGACTGACACTCTCACTTTCTATGATTTGAACCTCTCCTGTGAGTCCAGTTTTAGATTCCGATGCTTCACTTCAGGTTTACTGTATACATTGCACCGTGTTATTGACGATCAAACAAAAAAATTGCATTGGACTTGAATTGAAGAGGCACAATGCCGACTTAAGTACAAGAGGACTGACACTCTAACTTTCTATGATTTGAACCTCTCCAGTGTGTCCAGTTTTAGATTCCGATGCTTCACTTTAGCTTTACTGTATCCCTTGGACCTTCTTATTGACTATGAAACACAGAGATTGCATCGGAATTTTATTCAAAAGGCACAATGCCGACTTAAGTACAAGTGGACTGACACTCCAACTTTCTTGTGATTTGAACCTCTTCTGTGAGTCCAGTTTTAGATTCCGATGCTTCACTTCAGGTTTACTGTATCCCTTGGACCTTCTTCTTGACGATGAAACACAGAGTTTGCATCTGAATTAAATACAAAAGGCACAATGCCGACTTAAGTACAAGAGGACTGACACTCTAACTATCTATGATTTGACCCTCTCCTGTAAGTCCAGTTTTAGATTCCGACGCTTCACTTCAGGTTTAGTGTATACCTTGCACTTTCTTATTGGCGATGATACACAGAAATTACATCCGAATTTAATACAAAAGGCACAATGCCGACTTAAGTACAAGACGACTGACACTCTCTATTTCTATGATTTGAACCTCTCCTGTGAGTCCAATATTAGATTCCCATGCTTCATTTCAGGTTTACTGTATACCTTGCACCTTCTTATTGACGACGGAACACAGAAATTGCATCGAAATTAAATTGAAAAGGCACAATGCCGACGTAAGTACAAGAGGACTGTCACTCTAACACTCTATGATTTGAACCTCTCCTGTGAGTCCAGTTTTAGATTACGATGCTTCACATCAGGTTTACTGTATACCTTGCACCTTCTTATAGACGATGAAACACAGAAATTGCTTCGGAATTTAATACAAAAGGCACAATGCCGACTTAAGTACAAGAGGACTGACAATCTCCCTTTGATTTGAACCTGTCCTGTGAGTCCAGTTTTAGATTCCGATGCTTCACTTCAGGTTAACTGTATCACTTGGACCTTCGTATTGACGACGAAGCACAGAAATTGCATCGGAATTTTATACTAAAGGCACAATGCCGACTTAAGTACAAGAGGACTGACACTCTCACTTCCCATGATTTGAACCTCTCCTGTGAGTCCAGTTTTAGATTCTGATGCTTCACTTCAGGTTAATTGTATACTTTGCACTGTCTTGTTGACGATGAAACACAGAAATTGCATCCGAATTTAATACAAAAGGCACAATGCCGACTTAAGTAAAAGGGGACTGTCACATTCTCTTTCTATCATTTGACCCTCTCCTGTGAGTCCAGTTTTAGATTCCGATGCTTCACTTCTGGTTTACCGTATACCTTGCTCCTTCTTATCGACGATGAAACACAGAAATTTCATCCGAATTTAATACAGAAGGCACAATGCCGACTTAAGTGAAAGAGGACTGACACTCTCTCTTTCTATGATTTGAACCACTCCTGTGAGTCCAGTTTTAGATTCCGATGCTTCACTTCAGGTTTACTGTATACCTAGCACCTTCTTATTGACGATGAAACACGTAAATTGCATTGGAATTAAATTCAAAAGGGACAATGCCGACTTAAGTACAAGAGGACTGACAATCTCCCTTTGATTTGAACCTGTCCTGTGAGTCCAGTTTTAGATTCCGATGCTTCACTTCAGGTTAACTGTATCACTTGGACCTTCGTATTGACGATGAAGCACAGAAATTGCATCGGAATTTTATACAAAAGGCACAATGCCGACTTAAGTACAAGAGGACTGACACTATCACTTCCCATGATTTGAACCTCTCCTGTGAGTCCAGTTTTAGATTCTGATGCTTCACTTCAGGTATATTGTATACTTTGCACTGTCTTGTTGACGATGAAACACAGAAATTGCATCGGAAACAAACTCAAATGGCACAATGCCGACTTAAGTACAAGAGGACTGACACTCTAACTTCCTATGATTTGAACCTATCCTGTGAGTCCTGTTTTAGATTCCGATGCTTCACTTCAGGTTTACTGTACCACTTGGGCCTTCTTATTGACGATGAAACACAGAAATTGCATCGGAATTAAATTCAAAAGGCACAATGCCGACTTAAGTACAAGAGGACTGACACTCTAATTTTCTATGATTTGAACCTCTCGTGTGAGTCCAGTTTTCGATTCCGGTGCTTCACTTCAGGTTTACTGTATCCCTTGGACCTTCTTGTTGACGATGAAACACAGAGATTGCATCCGAATTTAATTCAAAAGGCACAATGGCGACATAAGTAGAAGAGGACTAACACTCTCTCTTTCTATGATTTGAACCTCTCCTGCGAGTCCAGTTTTAGATTCCGATGCTTGACTTCAGGTTTACTGTAAAACTTGCACCTTCTTATTGACGATGAAACACAGAAATTGCATCGGAATTAAATTCAAAAGGCACAATGCCGACTTAAGCACAAGAGGATTGACACTCTAACTCCCTATTATTTGAACCTCTCCTGTGAGTCCAGTGTTAGATTCCGATGCTTCACTTCAGGTTTACTGTATACCTTGCGCCTTCTTATTGACGATGAAACACAGAAATTGCATCCGAATTTAATACCAAAGGCACAATGCCGACTTAAGTACAATAGGACTGACACTCTCCCTTTCTATGATTTGAACCTCTCCTGTGAGTCCAGTTTTAGAATCCGATGCTTCACTTCAGGTTTACTGTATCCCTCGGACCTTCCTATTGACGAGAAACACAGAAATTGCATCCGAATTTAATACAAAGGGCACAATGCCGACTTAAGTAAAAGAGGACTAACACTCTCACTATCTATGATTTGAACCTCTCCTGTGAGTCTAGTTTCAGATTCCGATGCGTCACTTCAGGTTTACTGGGTACCTTGCACCTACATATTGACGATGAAACACAGAAATTGCATCCGGATTTAATACAAAAGGCACAGTGCCGACTTAAGTAAAAGAGGACTGACACTCTCCCTTTCTATGATTTGAACCGCTCCTGTGAGTCCAGTTTTAGATTCCGATGCTTCACTTCAGGTTTACTGTATCCCTTGGACCGTCTTATTGACGATGAAACACAGAAATTGCATCCGGATTTAATACAAAGGGCACAATGCCGACTTAAGTAAAACAGGACTGACACTCACTCTTTCTATGATTTGAACCACTCCTGTGAGTCCAGTTTTAGATGCCGATGCTTCACTTCAGGTTTACTGTATACCTTGCACCTTCTTATTGACGATGAAACACAGAAATTGCATCGGAATTAAATTCAAAAGACACAATGCCGACTTAAGTATAAGAGGACTGACACTCTAACTCACTAAGATTTGAACCTCTCCTGTGAGTCCAGTTTTAGATTCCTATGCTTCACTTCAGGTTTAGTGTATACCTTGCACCTTCTTCTTGACGATGAAACACAGAAATTGCATCCGAATTTAATACAAAAGGCACAATGCCGACTTAAGTAAAAGGGGACTGTCACTTTCTCTTTCTATCATTTGACCCTCTCCTGTGAGTCCAGTTTTAGATTCTGATGCTTCACTTCTGGTTTACCGTATACCTTGCTCCTTCTTATCGACGATGAAACATAGAAATTTCATCCGAATTTAATACAAAAGGCACAATGCCGACTTAAGTAAAAGAGGACTGACACTCTCTCTTTCTATGATTTGAACCTCTCCTGCGATTCCAGTTTTAGATTCCGATGCATGACTTCAGGTTACTGTATAACTTGCACCTTCTTATTGACGATGAAACACAGAGATTACATCGGAATTAAATTCAAAAGGGACAATGCCGACTTAAGTACAAGTGGACTGACAGCCTAACTCTCTATGTTTTGAACCTCTCCTGTGAGTCCTGTTTTAGATTCCGATGCTTCACTTCAGGTTTACTGTATACCTTGCTCCTTCTTCTTGACGATGAAGCACAGAAGTTGCATTGAATTTAATACAAACGGCACAATGCCGACTTAAGTAAAAGACAAGAGACAATTTCTCTTTCTATGATTTGAACCTCTCCTGTGAGTCCAGTTTTAGATTTCGATGCTTCACTTCAGGTTTACTGTATACCCTGCACCTTCGTATTGGCGATGATAGACAGAAATTACATCCGAATTTAATACAAAAGGCACAATGCCGACTTATGTACAAGACGACTGACACTCTCTATTTCTATGATTTGAACCTCTCCTGTGAGTCCAGTATTAGATTCCTATGCTTCATTTCAGGTTTACTGTATACCTTGCACCTTCTTATTGACGACGAAACACAGAAATTGCATCGAAATTAAATTCAAAAGGCACAATGCCGACTTAAGTACAAGAGGACTGTCACTCTAACACTCTATGATTTGAACCTCTCCTGTGAGTCCAGTTTTAGATTACGATGCTTCACATCAGGTTTACTGTACACCTTGCACCTTCTTATAGACGATGAAACACAGAAATTGCTTCGGAATTAAATTCAAAAGGCACAATGCCGACTTAAGTACAAGAGGATTGACACTCTAACTCCCTATTATTTGAACCTCTCCTGTGAGTCCAGTGTTAGATTCCGATGCTTCACTTCAGGTTTACTGTATACCTTGCACCTTCTTATTGACGATGAAACACAGAAATTGCTTTGGAATTAAATTCAAAAGGCACAATGTCGACTTAAGTACAAGAGGACTGACACTCTAACTTTCCAAGATTTGAACCTCTCCTGTGAGTCCAGTTTTAGATTCCGATGCTTCACTTCAGGTTTACTGTATACCTTAGACCTTCTTATTGACGATGAAACACAGAAATTGCATCCGATATTAATACAAAAGGCACAATGCGGACATAAGTACAAGAGGACTGACACACTAACTTTCTATGATTTGAACCTTTTTTGGGAGCACAGATTTAGATTCCGATGCTTCGCTTCAGGTTTACTAAATCCCTTGGACATTCTTATTGACGATGAAACACAGGAATTGCATCCGAATATAATACAAAAGGCACAATGCCGTCTTAAGTACAAAACGACTGACACTCTAACTTTCTATGATTTGAACATCTCCTGTGAGTCCAGTTTCAGATTCCGATGCTTCACTTCAGGTTTACTGTATCCCATGGACCGTTAATTGACGATGAAACACAGAAATTGCATCCGCATGTTATACAAAAGGCTCAATGCCGACTTAAGTACAAGAGGACTGACACTCTCACTTTCTATGATTTGAATCTCTCCTGTGAGTCCATTTTTAGATTCCGATGCTTCACTTCAGGTTTATTGTATACCTTGCACCGTCTTATTGACGATGAAACACAGAAATTGCATCGGAATTAAAATCAAAAGGCACAATGCCGACTTAGGTACAAGACGACTGACACTCCAACTTTCTATGATTTGAAACTCTCCTGTGGGTCCAGTTTCAGATTCCGATGCTTCACTTCAGGTTTACTGTATCCCTTTGACCTTCTAATTGGCAATGAAACACAGAAATTGCATCGGAATAAAATTCAAAAGGCACAATGCAGACTTAAGTACAAGAGGACTGAAACTCTAACTTTCTATGAATTGAACTTCTCCTGTGAGTCCAGTTTTAGATTCCGATGCTTCACTTCAGGTATACTGTATCTCTTGGACCCTCTTATTGACGATGAAACACAGAAATTGCATTCCGAATTTAATTCAAAATGTACACTGCCGGCTTAAGTAAAAGAAGACTGACACTATCACTTTCTATGGTTTGAACCTCTCCTGTGAGTCCAGTTTTAGATGTGGATGCTTCACTTCAGTTTTATTGTATACCTTGGACCTTCTTATTGACGATGAAACACAGAAATTGCACGGAATAGAACTCAAAAGGCACAATGCCCACTTAAGTACAAGAGGACTGACACTCTAAATTTCTATGATTTGAACCACTCCTATGAGTCCAGATTTAGATTCCGATGCTTCTCTTCAGGATTACTGTACCCCTTGGACCTTCTTATTGACGATGAAATACAGAAATTGCATCGGAATTTAATACAAAAGGCACAATGCCGACTTAAGTACAAGGGGACTGACACTCTAACTCTCTACGATTTGAACCTCTCCTGTGAGTCCAGTTTTAGATTCCGATGCTTCACTTCAGGTTTACTGTATACCTTGCACCTTCGTATTGACGATGAAACACAGAAATTGCATCGGAATTAAATTTAAAAGGCACAATGCCGACTTAGGTACAAGAGGACTGTCAATCTCTCTTTCTATGATTTGACTTCTCCTGTGAGTCCAGTTTTAGATTCCGATGCTTCACCTCAGGTTTACTGTATACCTTGCACCTTCTTATTGACGATGAGATACAGAAATTGCATCCGAATTTAATACAAAAGGCACAATGCCGACTTAAGTACAAGGGGACTGACACTCTAACTCTCTACGATTTTAAACCTCTCCTGTGAGTCCAGTTTTAGATTCCGATGCTTCACTTCAGGTTTACTGTATCCCTTGGACCATCTTGTTGACGATGAAACACAGAGATTCCATCCGAATTTAATTCAAAAGGCACAATGCAGACATAAGTAGAAGATGACTGACACTCTCTCTTTCTATGATTTGAACCTCTCCTGTGAGTCCAGTTTTAGATTCCGATGCTTGACTTCAGGTGTACTGTATAACTTGCTCCTTCTTATTGACGATGAAACACAGAAATTGCATCGGAATTAAATTCAAAAGGCACAATGCCGACTTAAGTACAAGAGGACTGACACTCTAACTCTCTACTATTTGAACCTCTCCTGTGAGTCCTGTGTTAGATTCCGATGCTTCACTTCAGGTTTACTGTATACCTTGCACCTTCTTGTTTACGATGAAAAATAGAAATTGCATTGGAATTAAATTCAAAAGGCACAATGTCGACTTAAGTACAAAAGGACTGACACTCTAACTTTCCAAGATTAGAACCTCTCCTGTGAGTCCAGTTATAGATTCCGATGCTTCACTTCAGGTTTACTGTATCCCTTTGACCTTCTAATTGACAATGAAACACAGAAATTCCATCGGAATTAAATTCAAAAGGCACAATGCAGACTTAAGTACAAGAGGACTGACACTCAAACTTTCTATGATTTGAACCTCTCCTGTGAGTCCAGTTTCATATTCCGATGCTTCACTTCAGGTAAACTGTATCTCTTGGACCTTCTTATTGACGATGAAACACAAAAATTTCATTCCGAATTTAATTCAAAATGTACAATGCCGACTTAAGTACAAGAGGACTGTCACTCTCTCTTTCTATGATTTGACTTCTCCTGTGAGTCCAGTTTTCGATTCCGATGCTTCACCTCAGGTTTACTGTATACCTTGCACCTTCTTATTGACGATGAAATACAGAAATTGCATCCGAATTTAATACAAAATTCACAAGGCCGACTTAAGTACATGAGGACTGACACTCTAACTCTCTACGATTTGAACCTCTCCTGTGAGTCCAGTTTTATATTCCGATGCTTCACTTCCGGTTTACTGTATACCTTGCACCTTCTAATAGACGATGAAACACAGAAATTGCATCAGAAATTTATGCAAAAGGCACAATGCCGACTTAAGTAAAAGAGGACTGTCACTGTCTCCTTCTATGATTTGAACCTCTCCTGTGAGTCCAGTTTTAGATTCCGATGCTTCACTTCAGGTTTACTGTATCCCTTGGACCCTCTTAATAACGATGAAACACAGAAATTGCATCGGAATTTAATACAAGTGGCACAATGCCGACTTAAGTACAAGAGGACTGACACTCTAACTCTCTATGGTTTGACCTTCTCCTGTGTGTCCAGTTTTAGATTCCGATGCTTCACTTCAGGTTTACTGTATAGCTTGCACCTTCGTATTGACGATGAAACACAGAAATTGCATCGGAATTAAATTCAAAAGGCACAATGCCGACTTAGGTACAAGAGGACTGTCACTCTCTCTTTCTATGATGTGACTTCTCCTGTGAGTCCAGTTTTAGATTCCGATGCTTCACCTCAGGTTTACTGTATACCTTGCACCTTCTTATTGACGATGAAATTCAGAAATTGCATCCGAATTTAATACAAAAGGCACAATGCCGACTTAAGTACAAGAGGACTGACACTCTAACTCTCTATGATTTGAACCTCTCCAGTGAGTCCAGTTTTAGAATCGGTTGCTTCACTTCAGGTTCACTGTATTACTTGCACCTACTTATTGACGATGAAACACAGAAATTGCATCCGAATGTAGTACAAAAGACAAAATGATGACTTAAGTAAAAGAGGACTGACACTCTCTCTTTCTATGATTTCAACCTCTCCTGTGAGTCCAATTTTAGATTCCGATGCTTCATTTCAGGTTTATTGTATACCTTGCACCTTGTTATTGACGATGTAACACAGAAATTGCATCCGAATTTAATACAAAAGGCACTAAGCCGTCTTAAGTAAAAGAGGACTGACACTCTCCCTTTCTATGATTTAAACCTCTCCTGTGAGTCCAGTTTTAGATTCCGATGCTTCACTTCTGTTTCACTGTATCCCTTGGACCTTCTTATTGACGATGAAACACAGAAATTGCATTCCAATTTAATACAAAAGGCAAAATGCCGACTTAAGTAAAAGAGGACTGACACCCTCTCTTTCTATGATTTTAACTTCTCCTGTGAGTCCAGTTTTAGATTCCGATGCTTCACTTCTGGTTAACTGTAAACCTCGCACCTTCTTATTGACGGTGAAACACAGAAATTGCATCGTAATTAAATAAAAAAGGCACAATGCCGACTTATGTAAAAGAGGACTGACACTCCCACTTTCTATGATTTGAACCTCTCCTGTGAGTCCAGTTTTAGATTCCGGTGCTTCACCTCAGGTTCACTGTATCCCTTGGACCTTCTTATTGACGATGAAACACAGAAATAGCATCCGAATTTAATACAAAAGGCACAATGCCGACTTAAGTACAAGAGGACTGACACTCTCACTTTCTATGATTTGAACCTCTCCTGTGAGTCCAGTTTTAGATTCCGATGCATCACTTCAGGTTTATTGTGTACTTTGCACCGTCTTGTTGACGATGAAACACAGAAATTGCATCGGAATTAAATTCAAAAGGCACAATGCCGACTTAAGTACAAGAGGACTGACACTCTAACTTCCTATGATTTGAACCTCTCCTGTGAGTCGTGTTTTAGATTCCGATGCTTCACTTCATGTTTACTGTCTCACTTGGACCTTCTTGTTGACGATGAATCACAGAAATTGCATCGGAATTAAATTCAAAAGGCACACTGCCCACTTAAGTACAAGAGGACTGACACTCTAATTTTCTATGATTTGAACCTCTCCTGTAAGTCCAGTTTTCGATTCCGATGCTTCACTTCAGGTTTACTGTATCCCTTGGACCATCTTGTTGACGATGAAACACAGAGATTGCATCCGAATTTAATTCAAAAGGCACAATGCTGACATAAGTAGAAGAGGACTGACACTCTCTCTTTCTATGATTTGAACCTCTCCTGTGAGTCCAGTTTTAGATTCCGATGCTTGACTTCAGGTTTACTGTATAACTTGCTCCTTCTTATTGACGATGAAACACAGAAATTGCATCGGAATTAAATTCAAAAGGCACAATGCCGACTTGAGTACAAGAGGACTGACACTCTAACTCTCTACTATTTGAACCTCTCCTGTGAGTCCTGTGTTAGATTCCGATGCTTCACTTCAGGTTTACTGTATACCTTGCACCTTCTTATTTACGATGAAAAATAGAAATTGCATTGGAATTAAATTCAAAAGGCACAATGTCGACTTAAGTACAAGAGGACTGACACTCTAACTTTCCAAGATTAGAACCTCTCCTGTGAGTCTAGTTATAGATACCGATGCTTCACTTCAGGTTTACTGTATCCCTTTGACCTTCTAATTGACAATGAAACACAGAAATTACATCGGAATTAAATTCAAAAGGCACAATGCAGACTTAAGTACAAGAGGACTGACACTCAAACTTTCTATGATTTAAACCTCTCCTGTGAGTCCAGTTTTATGTTCCGATGCTTCACTTCAGGTATACTGTATCTCTTGGACCTTCTTATTGACGATGAAACACAGAAATTTCATTCCGAATTTAATTCAAAATGTACAATGCCGACTTAAGTACAAGAGGACTGTCACTCTCTCTTTCTATGATTTGACTTCTCCTGTGAGTCCAGTTTTAGATTCCGATGCTTCACCTCAGGTTTACTGTATACCTTGCACCTTCTTATTGACGATGAAATACAGAAATTGCATCCGAATCTAATACAAAAGGCACAATGCCGACTTAAGTACAAGAGGACTGACACTCTAACTCTCTACGATTTGAACCTCTCCTGTGAGTCCAGTTTTATATTCCGATGCTTCACTTCCGGTTTACTGTATACCTTGCACCTTCTAATAGACGATGAAACACAGAAATTGCATCAGAAATTTATGCAAAAGGCACAATGCCGACTTAAGTAAAAGAGGACTGTCACTGTCTCCTTCTATGATTTGAACCTCTCCTGTGAGTCCAGTTTTAGATTCCGATGCTTCACTTCAGGTTTACTGTATCCCTTGTACAATCTTAATGACGATGAAACACAGAAATTGCATCGGAATTTAATACAAGTGGCACAATGCCGACTTAAGTACAAGAGGACTGACACTCTAACTCTCTATGGTTTGACCTTCTCCTGTGTGTCCAGTTTTAGATTCCGATGCTTCACTTCAGGTTTACCGTATAGCTTGCACCTTCGTATTGACGATGAAACACCGAAATTGCATCGGAATTAAATTCAAAAGGCACAATGCCGACTTAGGTACAAAAGGACTGTCACTCTCTCTTTCTATGATTTGACTTCTCCTGTGAGTCCAGTTTTAGATTCCGATGCTTCACCTCAGGTTTACTGTATACCTTGCACCTTCATATTGACGATGAAATTCAGAAATTGCATCCGAATTTAATACAAAAGGCACAATGCCGACTTAAGTACAAGAGGACTGACTCTCTAACTCTCTATGATTTGAACCTCTCCTGTGAGTCCAGTTTTAGATTCCGATGCTTCACTTCAGGTTTATTGTATACCTTGCACCTTGTTATTGACGATGTAACACAGAAATTGCATCGGAATTAAATTCAAAATGCGCAATTCCGACTTAAGTACAAGAGGACTGACACCATCTCTATGATTTGAACCTCTCCTGTGTGTCCAGTTTTAGATTCCGATGCTCCACGTCAGGTTTACTGTATTCCTAGCACCTTCTTATTGAAGATAAAACACAGAAATTGCATCCGAATTTAATACAAAAGGCACTAAGCCGTCTTAAGTAAAAGAGGACTGACACTCTCCCTTTCTATGATTTAAACCTCTCCTGTGGGTCCAGTTTTAGATTCCGATGCTTCACTTCTGTTTCACTGTATCCCTTGGACCTTCTTATTGACGATGAAACACAGAAATTGCATTCCAATTTAATACAAAAGGCAAAATGCCGACTTAAGTACAAGAGGACTGACACTGTCTCTTTCTATGATTTTAACCTCTCCTGTGAGTCCAGTTTTAGATTCCGATGCTTCACTTCTGGTTAACTGTAAACCTCGCACCTTCTTATTGACGATGAAACACAGAAATTGCATCGTAATTCAATACAAAAGGCACAATGCCGACTTATGTAAAAGAGGACTGACACTCCCACTTTCTATGATTTGAACCTCTCCTGTGAGTCCAGTTTTAGATTCCGGTGCTTCACTTCAGGTTCACTGTATCCCTTGGACATTCTTATTGACGATGAAACATAGAAATAGCATCCGAATTTAATACAAAAGGCACAATGCCGACTTAAGTACAAGAGGACTGACACTCTCACTTTCTATGATTTGAACCTCTCCTGTGAGTCCAGTTTTAGATTCCGATGCATCACTTCAGGTTTATTGTATACTTTGCACCGTCTTGTTGACGATGAAACACAGAAATTGCATCGGAATTAAATTCAAAAGGCACAATGCCGACTTAAGTACAAGAGGACTGACACACTAACTTCCTATGATTTGAACCTCTCCTGTGAGTCCAGTTTTAGATTCCGATGCTTCAATTCAGGTTTACTGTATACCTTGCACCTTCCTATTGACGATGAAACACAGAATTTGCATTGGAATTAAATTCAAAAGGAACAATGTCGACATAAGTACAAGAGGACTGACACTCTAACTTTCTAAGATTTCAACCTCTCCTGTGAGTCCAGTTTTAGATTCCGATGCTTCACTTCAGGTTTACTGTATACCTTAGACCTTCTTATTGACGATGAAACACAGAAATTGCATCCGAATTTAATACAAAAGGCACAATGCCGACTTAAGTACAAGAGGACTGACACTCTAACTTTCTATGATTTGAACCTTTCCTGTGAGTCCAGTTTTAGATTCCGATGCTTCGCTTCAGGTTTACTGAATCCCTTTTATATTCTTATTGTCGATGAAACACAAAAATTGCATCCCTATTTAATACAAAAGGCACAATGCCGACTTAAGTACAAGAGGTCTGACACTCTCACTTTCTATGATTTGAACCTCTCCTGTGAGTCCAGTTTAAGATTCCGATGCTTCACTTCAGGTTTACTGTATCTCTTGGACCTTCGTATTGACGATGAAACACAGAAATTGCATCGGAACTTAATACAAACGGCACAATGTCGCCTTAAGTAAAAGAGGACTGACACTCTCACTTTCTATGAATTGAACCTCTCCTGTGAGTCCAGTTAAGGATTCCGATGCTTCACTTCTGGTTTACTGTATCCCTTGGACCTTCTAATTGACGATGAAACACAGAGCTTGCATCCGAATTTAATACAAATGGCACAATGCCGACTTAAGTACAAGACGAATGACACTCTAACTTTCTATGATTTGAAAATCTCCTGTGAGTCCAGTTTTAGATTCCGATGCATCACTTCAGGTTTACTGTATCCCTTGGACCTTCTTATTGACGATGAAACACAGAAATTGCATCCGCATTTTATACAAAAGGCACTATGCCGACTTAAGTACAAGAGGACTGACACTCTCACTTTCTATGGATTTAAACGTCTCCTGTGAGTCCAGTTTTAGATTCCGATGCTTCACTTCAGGTTTATTGTATACCTTGCAACGTCTTATTGACGACGAAACACAGAAATTGCATCGGAATTAAAATCAAATGGCACAATGCTGACTTAAGTACAAGACGACTGACACTCCAACTTTCTATGATTTAAACCTCACCTGTGAGTCCAGTTTTAGATTTCGATGCTTCACTTCAGGTTTACTGTATCCCTTTGACCTACTAATTCACGATGAAACACAGAAATTGCATCATAATTAAATTCAAAAGGCACAATGCAGACTTAAGTACAAGAGGACTGACACTCTAACTTTCTATGATTTGAACCTCTCCTGTGAGTCCAGTTTTAGATTCCGATGCTTCACTTCAGGTTTACTGTATCACTTGGACCTTCTTATTGACGATGAAACACAGAAATTGCATTCCGTATTTAATTCCAAATGTACAATGCCGACTTAAGTAATAGAGGACTGACACTCTCACTTTCTATGATTTGATCCTTTCCTGTGAGTCCAGTTTTAGATTCCGATACTTCGCTTCAGGTTTACTGAATCCCTTTTATATTCTTATTGACGATGAAACACAAAAATTGCATCCCTATTTAATACAAAAGGCACAATGCTGACTTAAGTACAAGAAGTCTGACACTCTCACATTCTATGATTTGAACCTCTCCTGTGAGTCCAGTTAAGGATTCCGATGCTTCACTTCTGGTTTACTGTATCCCTAGGACCTTCTAATTGCCGATGAAACACTGAGTTTGCATCCGAATTTAATACAAATGGCGCAATGCCGACTTAAGTACAAGACGAATTACACTCTAACTTTCTATGATTTGAACATCTCCTGTGAGTCCAGTTTTAGATTCCGATGCTTCACTTCAGGTTTACTGTATACCTGAGACCTTCTTATTGACGATGAAACACAGAAATTGCATCCGAATTTAATACAAAAGGCACAATGCCGACTTAAGTACAAGAGGACTGACACACTAACTTTCTATGATTTGAACCTTTCCTGTGAGTCCAGTTTTAGATTCCGATGCTTCGCTTCAGGTTTACTGAATCCCTTTTATATTCTTATTGACGATGAAACCCAAAAATTTCATCCCTATTTAATACAAAAGGCATAATGCCGACTTAAGTACAAGAGGTCTGACACTCTCACTTTCTATGATTTGAACCTCTCCTGTGAGTCCAGTTAAGGATTCCGATGCTTCACTTCTGATTTACTGTATCCCTTGGACCTTCTAATTGACGATGAAACACAGAGTTAGCATCCGAATTTAATACAAATGGCACAATGCCGACTTAAGTACAAGACGAATGACACTCTAACTTTCTATGATTTGAACATCTCCTGTGAGTCCAGTTTTAGATTCCGATGCATCACTTCAGGTTTACTGTATCCCTTGGACCTTCTTATTGACGATGAAACACAGAAATTGCATCCGCATTTTATACAAAAGGCACAATGCCGACTTAAGTACAAGAGGACTGATACTCTAACTTTCTATGGATTTAACGTCTCCTGTGAGTCCAGTTTTAGATTCCGATGCTTCACTTCAGGTTTATTGTATACTTTGCAACGTCTTATTGACGACGAAACACAGATATTGCATCGGAATTAAAATCAAAAGGCACAATGCTGACTTAAGTACAAGACGACTGACACTCCAACTTTCTATGATTTGAACCTCACCTGTGAGTCCAGTTTTAGATTTCGATGCTTCACTTCAGGTTTACTGTATCCCTTTGACCTACTAATTCACGATGAAACACAGAAATTGCATCGGAATTAAATTCAAAAGGCACAATGCAGACTTAAGTACAAGAGGACTGACACTCTAACTTTCTATGATATGAACCTCTCCTGTGAGTCCAGTTTTAGATTCCGATGCTTCACTTCATGATTACTGTATACCTCGGACCTTCTTATTGTTGATGAAACACAGAAATTGCATCCGAATTTAGTACAATAGGCACAATGCTGACTTAAGTACAAGACGACTGACACTCCAACTTGCTATGATTTGAACTTCTCCTGTGAGTCCAGTTTTAGATTTCGATGCTTCACTTCAGTTTTATTGTATACCTTGGACCTTCTTATTGACGATGAAACACAGAAATTGCACGGAATAGAACTCAAAAGGCACAATGCCCACTTAAGTACAAGAGGACTGACACTCTAACTTCCTATGATTTGAACCTCTCCTGTGAGTCCAGTTTTAGATTCCGATGCTTCAATTCAGGTTTACTGTATCCCTTGGACCCTCTTATTGACGATGAAACACAGAGTTTGCATCCGAATTTAATACAAAAGGCACAAAGCATACTTAAGTACAAGAGGACTGACACTCTAAATTTCTATGATTTGAACCTCTCCTGTGAGTCCAGTTTTAGATTCCGATGCTTCACTTCAGGTTTACTGTACCCCTTGGACCTTCTTATTGACGATGAAACACAGAAATTGCATCCGAATTTAATACAAAGGGCACAATGCCGACTTAAGTACAAGAGGACTGACACTCTTACTTTCTAAGATTTGAACCTCTCCTGTGAGTCCAGTTTTAGATTCCGATGCATCACTTAAGGTTTATTGTATACCTTGCACCGTCTTGTTGACGATGAAACACCGAAATTGCATCGGAATTAAATTCAAAAAGCACAATGGTGGCTTAAGTACAACAGGACAGACACTCTAACTTTGTAAGATTTGAACCTCTCCTGTGAGTCCAGTTTTAGATTCCGATGCTTCACTTCAGGTTTACTGTACCCCTTGGACTTTAATATTGACAATGAAACACAGAAATTGCATCGTAATTAAATTCAAAAGGCACAATGCCGACTTAAGTACAAGTGGACTGACACACTCACTTTCTATCGTTTGAACCTCTCCTGTGAGTGCAATTTAGTTTCCGATGCTTCACTTCAGGTTTATTGTATACCTTGGACCTTCTTATTGACGACGAAACATAGAAATTGCATCGGAATTAAATTCAAAAGGCACAACGCGACTTAAGTAAAAGAGGACTGGCACTCTAACTTTCTATGACTTGAACCTGTCCTGTGAGTCCAGTTTCAGATTCCGATGCTTCACTTCTGGTTAACTGTATACCTTGCACCTTCTTATTGACGATGAAACAAAGAAATTGCATCCCAATTTAATACAAAAGGCACAATGCCGACTTGGGTACAAGAGGACTGACACTTTCACTTTCTATGATTTGAACCTCTCCTGTGAGTCCAGTTTTAGATTCCGATGCTTCACTTCAGGTTTACTGTATACCTTGCACCTTCGTATTGACGGTGAAAAACTGAAATTGCATCCGAATATAATACAAAAGGCACAATGTCGACTTAAGTACAAGAGGACTGACACTCTAACTCTCTACGATTTGAACCTCTCCTGTGAGTCCAGTTTTATATTCCGATGCTTCACTTCCGGTTTACTGTATACCTTGCACCTTCTAATAGACGATGAAACACAGAAATTGCATCAGAAATTTATGCAAAAGACACAATGCCGACTTAAGTAAAAGAGGACTGTCACTCTCTCCTTGTATGATTTGATCCTCTCCTGTGAGTCCAGTTTTAGATTCCGATGCCTCACATCAGGTTTACTGTATCCCTTGGACCCTCTTAATGACGATGAAACACAGAAATTGCATCGGAATTTAATACAAGTGGCACAATGCCGACTTAAGTACAAGAGGACTGACACTCTAATTTTCTTTGATTTGACCCTCTCCTGTGAGTCCAGTTTTAGATTCCGATGCTTCACTTCAGGTTTACTGTATACCTTGCACCTTCGTATTGACGATGAAACACAGAAATTGCATCGGAATTAAATTCAAAAGGCACAATGCCGACTTAGGTACAAGAGGACTGTCAATCTCTCTTTCTATGATTTGACTTCTCCTGTGAGTCCAGTTTTAGATTCCGATGCTTCACCTCAGGTTTACTGTATACCTTGCACCTTCTTATTGACGATGAAATACAGAAATTGCATCCGAATTTAATACAAAAGGCACATTGCCGACTTAAGTACAAGGGGACTGACACTCTAACTCTCTACGATTTGAACCTCTCCTGTGAGTCCAGTTTTAGATTCCGATGCTTCACTTCAGGTTTACTGTAACACTTGGACCTTCTTATTGACAATGAAACACAGAAATTGCATCAGAATTAAATTCAAAAGGCACAATGCGCACTTATGTACAAGAGGACTGACACTCTAATTTTCTATGATTTGAACCTCTCCTGTGAATCCAGTTTTCGATTCCGATGCTTCACTTCAGGTTTACTGTATCCCTTGGACCTTCTTGTTGACGATGAAACACAGAGATTGCATCCGAATTTAATTTAAAAGGCACAATGCCGACATAAGTAGAAGAGGACTGACACTCTCTCTTTCTATGATTTGAACCTCTCCTGTGAGTCCAGTTTTAGATTCCGATGCTTGACTTCAGGTTTACTGTATAACTTGCACCTTCTTATTGACGATGAAACACAGAAATTGCATCGGAAATAAATTCAAAAGGCACAATGCCGACTTAAGTACAAGAGGACTGACAATCTAACTCTCTATTATTTGAACCTCTCCTGTGAGTCCAGTGTTAGATTCCGATGCTTCACTTCAGGTTTACTGTATTCCTTGCACCTTCTTATTTACGATGAAACACAGAAATTGCATTGGAATTAAATTCAAAAGGCACAATGTCGACTTAAATACAAGAGGACTGACACTCTAACTTTCCAAGATTTGAACCTCTCCTGTGAGCCCAGTTATAGATTCCGATGCTTCACTTCAGGTTTACTGTATCCCTTTGACCTTCTAATTGACATTGAAACACAGAAATTGCATCGGAATTTAATTCAAAAGGCACAATGCAGACTTAAGTACAAGAGGACTGACACTCTAACATTCTATGATTTGAACCACTCCTGCGAGTCCAGTTTTAGATTCCGATGCTTCACTTAAGGTATACTGTATCTCTTGGACCTTCTTATTGACGATGAAACACAGAAATTTCATTCCGAATTTAATTCAAAATGTACAATGCCGACTTAAGTAAAAGAAGACGGACACTATCACTTTCTATGGTTTGAACCTCTCCTGTGAGTCCAGTTTTAGATTTGGACGCTTCACTTCAGTTTTATTGTATACCTTGGACCTTCTTATTGACGATGAAACACAGAAATTGCACGGAATAGAACTCAAAAGGCACATGCCCACTTAAGTACAAGAGGACTGACACTCTAAATTTTCAAGATTTGAACCACTCCTGTGAGTCCAGATTTAGATTCCGATGCTTCACTTCAGGTTTACTCTACCCCTTGGACCTTCTTATTGACGATGAAATTCAGAAATTGCATCGGAATTTAATACAAAAGGCACAATGCCGACTTAAGTACAATAGGACTGACACTCTAACTCTCTACGATTTGAACCTCTCCTGTGAGTCCAGTTTTAGATTCCGATGCTTCACTTCAGGTTTACTGTATCACTTGGACCTTCTTATTGACGATGAAATACAGAAATTGCATCGGAATTAAATTCAAAAGGCACAATGCCGACTTAAGTACAAGAGGACTGACAATCTAACTCTCTATTATTTGAACCTCTCCTGTGAGTCCAGTGTTAGATTCCGATGCTTCACTTCAGGTTTACTGTATACCTTGCACCTTCTTATTTACGATGAAACACAGAAATTGCATTGGAATTAAATTCAAAAGGCACAATGTCGACTTAAATACAAGAGGACTGACACTCTAACTTTCCAAGATTTGAACCTCTCCTGTGAGCCCAGTTATAGATTCCGTTGCTTCACTTCAGGTTTACTGTATCCCTTTGACCTTCTAATTGACATTGAAACACAGAGTTTGCATCCGAATTTAATACAAAAGGCACAAAGCATACTTAAGTACAAGAGGACTGACACTCTAAATTTCTATGATTTGAACCTCTCCTGTGAGTCCAGTTTTAGATTCCGATGCTTCACTTCAGGTTTACTGTACCCCTTGGACCTTCTTATTGACGATGAAACACAGAAATTGCATCCGAATTTAATACAAAGGGCACAATGCCGACTTAAGTACAAGAGGACTGACACTCTTACTTTCTAAGATTTGAACCTCTCCTGTGAGTCCAGTTTTAGATTCCGATGCATCACTTAAGGTTTATTGTATACCTTGCACCGTCTTGTTGACGATGAAACACCGAAATTGCATCGGAATTAAATTCAAAAAGCACAATGGTGGCTTAAGTACAACAGGACAGACACTCTAACTTTGTAAGATTTGAACCTCTCCTGTGAGTCCAGTTTTAGATTCCGATGCTTCACTTCAGGTTTACTGTACCCCTTGGACTTTAATATTGACGATGAAACACAGAAATTGCATCGGAATTAAATTCAAAAGGCACAATGCCGACTTAAGTACAAGTGGACTGACACACTCACTTTCTATCGTTTGAACCTCTCCTGTGAGTGCAATTTAGTTTCCGATGCTTCACTTCAGGTTTATTGTATACCTTGGACCTTCTTATTGACGACGAAACATAGAAATTGCATCGGAATTAAATTCAAAAGGCACAACGCGACTTAAGTAAAAGAGGACTGGCACTCTAACTTTCTATGACTTGAACCTGTCCTGTGAGTCCAGTTTCAGATTCCGATGCTTCACTTCTGGTTAACTGTATACCTTGCACCTTCTTATTGACGATGAAACAAAGAAATTGCATCCCAATTTAATACAAAAGGCACAATGCCGACTTGGGTACAAGAGGACTGACACTTTCACTTTCTATGATTTGAACCTCTCCTGTGAGTCCAGTTTTAGATTCCGATGCTTCACTTCAGGTTTACTGTATACCTTGCACCTTCGTATTGACGGTGAAAAACTGAAATTGCATCCGAATATAATACAAAAGGCACAATGTCGACTTAAGTACAAGAGGACTGACACTCTAACTCTCTACGATTTGAACCTCTCCTGTGAGTCCAGTTTTATATTCCGATGCTTCACTTCCGGTTTACTGTATACCTTGCACCTTCTAATAGACGATGAAACACAGAAATTGCATCAGAAATTTATGCAAAAGGCACAATGCCGACTTAAGTAAAAGAGGACTGTCACTCTCTCCTTGTATGATTTGATCCTCTCCTGTGAGTCCAGTTTTAGATTCCGATGCCTCACATCAGGTTTACTGTATCCCTTGGACCCTCTTAATGACGATGAAACACAGAAATTGCATCGGAATTTAATACAAGTGGCACAATGCCGACTTAAGTACAAGAGGACTGACACTCTAATTTTCTTTGATTTGACCCTCTCCTGTGAGTCCAGTTTTAGATTCCGATGCTTCACTTCAGGTTTACTGTATACCTTGCACCTTCGTATTGACGATGAAACACAGAAATTGCATCGGAATTAAATTCAAAAGGCACAATGCCGACTTAGGTACAAGAGGACTGTCAATCTCTCTTTCTATGATTTGACTTCTCCTGTGAGTCCAGTTTTAGATTCCGATGCTTCACCTCAGGTTTACTGTATACCTTGCACCTTCTTATTGACGATGAAATACAGAAATTGCATCCGAATTTAATACAAAAGGCACATTGCCGACTTAAGTACAAGGGGACTGACACTCTAACTCTCTACGATTTGAACCTCTCCTGTGAGTCCAGTTTTAGATTCCGATGCTTCACTTCAGGTTTACTGTAACACTTGGACCTTCTTATTGACAATGAAACACAGAAATTGCATCAGAATTAAATTCAAAAGGCACAATGCGCACTTATGTACAAGAGGACTGACACTCTAATTTTCTATGATTTGAACCTCTCCTGTGAGTCCAGTTTTCGATTCCGATGCTTCACTTCAGGTTTACTGTATCCCTTGGACCTTCTTGTTGACGATGAAACACAGAGATTGCATCCGAATTTAATTTAAAAGGCACAATGCCGACATAAGTAGAAGAGGACTGACACTCTCTCTTTCTATGATTTGAACCTCTCCTGTGAGTCCAGTTTTAGATTCCGATGCTTGACTTCAGGTTTACTGTATAACTTGCACCTTCTTATTGACGATGAAACACAGAAATTGCATCGGAAATAAATTCAAAAGGCACAATGCCGACTTAAGTACAAGAGGACTGACAATCTAACTCTCTATTATTTGAACCTCTCCTGTGAGTCCAGTGTTAGATTCCGATGCTTCACTTCAGGTTTACTGTATTCCTTGCACCTTCTTATTTACGATGAAACACAGAAATTGCATTGGAATTAAATTCAAAAGGCACAATGTCGACTTAAATACAAGAGGACTGACACTCTAACTTTCCAAGATTTGAACCTCTCCTGTGAGCCCAGTTATAGATTCCGATGCTTCACTTCAGGTTTACTGTATCCCTTTGACCTTCTAATTGACATTGAAACACAGAAATTGCATCGGAATTTAATTCAAAAGGCACAATGCAGACTTAAGTACAAGAGGACTGACACTCTAACATTCTATGATTTGAACCACTCCTGCGAGTCCAGTTTTAGATTCCGATGCTTCACTTAAGGTATACTGTATCTCTTGGACCTTCTTATTGACGATGAAACACAGAAATTTCATTCCGAATTTAATTCAAAATGTACAATGCCGACTTAAGTAAAAGAAGACGGACACTATCACTTTCTATGGTTTGAACCTCTCCTGTGAGTCCAGTTTTAGATTTGGACGCTTCACTTCAGTTTTATTGTATACCTTGGACCTTCTTATTGACGATGAAACACAGAAATTGCACGGAATAGAACTCAAAAGGCACATGCCCACTTAAGTACAAGAGGACTGACACTCTAAATTTTCAAGATTTGAACCACTCCTGTGAGTCCAGATTTAGATTCCGATGCTTCACTTCAGGTTTACTCTACCCCTTGGACCTTCTTATTGACGATGAAATTCAGAAATTGCATCGGAATTTAATACAAAAGGCACAATGCCGACTTAAGTACAATAGGACTGACACTCTAACTCTCTACGATTTGAACCTCTCCTGTGAGTCCAGTTTTAGATTCCGATGCTTCACTTCAGGTTTACTGTATCACTTGGACCTTCTTATTGACGATGAAATACAGAAATTGCATCGGAATTTAATACAAAAGGCACAATGCCGACTTAAGTACAAGAGGACTGACACTCTAACTCTCTACGATTTGAACCTCTCCTGTGAGTCCCGTTTTATATTCCGATACTTCACTTCCGGCTTACTGTATACCTTGCACCTTCTAATAGACGATGAAACACAGAAATTGCATCAGAAATTTATGCAAAAGGCACAATGCCGACTTAAGTAAAAGAGGACTGTCACTCTCTCCTTCTATGATTTGAACCTCTCCTGTGAGTCCAGTTATAGATTCCGATGCTTCACATCAGGTTTACTGTATCCCTTGGACCCTCTTAATGACGATGAAACACAGAAATTGCATCGGAATTTAATACAAGTGGCACAATGCCGACTTAAGTACAAGAGGACTGACACTCTAATTTTCTTTGATTTGACCCTCTCCTGTGAGTCCAGTTTTAGATTCCGATGCTTCACTTCAGGTTTACTGTATACCTTGCACCTTCGTATTGACGATGAAACACAGAAATTGCATCGGAATTAAATTCAAAAGGCACAATGCCGACTTAGGTACAAGAGGACTGTCAATCTCTCTTTCTATGATTTGACTTCTCCTGTGAGTCCAGTTTTAGATTCCGACGCTTCACCTCAGGTTTACTGTATACCTTGCACCTTCTTATTGACGATGAAATACAGATTTTGCATCCGAATTTAATACAAAGGGCACATTGCCGACTTAAGTACAAGGGGACTGACACTCTAACTCTCTACGATTTGAACCTCTCCTGTGAGTCCAGTTTTAGATTCCGATGCTTCACTTCAGGTTTACTGTAACACTTGGACCTTCTTATTGACAAAGAAACACAGAAATTGCATCAGAATTAAATTCAAAAGGCACAATGCGCACTTAAGTAGAAGAGGACTGACACTCTCTCTTTCTATGATTTGAACCTCTCCTGTGAGTCCAGTTTTAGATTCCGATGCTTGACTTCAGGTTTACTGTATAACTTGCACCTTCTTATTGACGATGAAACACAGAAATTGCATCGGAATTAAATTCAAAAGGCACAATGCCGACTTAAGTACAAGAGGACTGACAATCTAACTCTCTATTATTTGAACCTCTCCTGTGAGTCCAGTGTTAGATTCCGATGCTTCACTTCAGGTTTACTGTATACCTTGCACCTTCTTATTTACGATGAAACACAGAAATTGCATTGGAATTAAATTCAAAAGGCACAATGTCGACTTAAATACAAGAGGACTGACACTCTAACTTTCCAAGATTTGAACCTCTCCTGTGAGCCCAGTTATAGATTCCGTTGCTTCACTTCAGGTTTACTGTATCCCTTTGACCTTCTAATTGACATTGAAACACAGAAATTGCATCTCAATTTAATTCAAAAGGCACAATGTAGACTTAAGTACAAGAGGACTGACACTCTAACTTTCTATGATTTGAACCACTCCTGCGAGTCCAGTTTTAGATTCCGATGCTTCACTTAAGGTATAATGTATCTCTTGGACCTTCTTATTGACGATGAAACACAGAAATTTCATTCCGAATTTAATTCAAAATGTACAATGCCGACTTAAGTAAAAGAAGACTGACACTATCATTTTCTATGGTTTGAACCTCTCCTGTGAGTCCAGTTTTAGATTTGGACGCTTCACTTCAGTTTTATTGAATACCTTGGACCTTCTTATTGACGATGAAACACAGAAATTGCACGGAATAGAACTCAAAAGGCACATGCCCACTTAAGTACAAGAGGACTGACACTCTAAATTTTCAAGATTTGAACCACTCCTGTGAGTCCAGATTTAGATTCCGATGCTTCACTTCAGGTTTACTCTACCCCTTGGACTTTCTTATTGACGATGAAATTCAGAAATTGCATCGGAATTTAATACAAAAGGCACAATGCCGACTTAAGTACAATAGGACTGACACTCTAACTCTCTACGATTTGAACCTCTCCTGTGAGTCCAGTTTTAGATTCCGATGCTTCACTTCAGGTTTACTGTATCACTTGGACCTTCTTATTGACGATGAAATACAGAAATTGCATCGGAATTTAATACAAAAGGCACAATGCCGACTTAAGTACAAGAGGACTGACACTCTAACTCTCTACGATTTGAACCTCTCCTGTGAGTCCAGTTTTATATTCAGATACTTCACTTCCGGTTTACTGTATACCTTGCACCTTCTAATAGACGATGAAACACAGAAATTGCATCAGAAATTTATGCAAAAGGCACAATGCCGACTTAAGTAAAAGAGGACTGTCACTCTCTCCTTCTATGATTTGAACCTCTCCTGTGAGTCCAGTTTTAGATTCCGATGCTTCACTTCAGGTTTACTGTATCCCTTGGACCCTCTTAATGACGATGAAACACAGAAATTGCATCGGAATTTAATACAAAAGGCACAATGCCGACTTAAGTACAAGAGGACTGACACTCTAACACTCTATGATTTGACCCTCTCCTGTGTGTCCAGTTTTAGATTCCGATGCTTCACTTCAGGTTTACTGTATACCATGCACCTTCGTATTGACGGTGAAACACAGAAATTGCATCGGAATTCAATTCAAAAGGCACAATGCCGACTTAGGTACAAGAGGACTGTCACTCTCTCTTTCTATGATTTGACTTCTCCTGTGAGTCCAGTTTTAGATTCCGATGCTTCACCTCAGGTTTACTGTATACCTTGCACCTTCTTATTGACGATGAAATGCAGAAATTGCATCCGAATTTAATACAAAAGGCACAATGCCGACTTAAGTACAAGAGGACTGACACTCTAACTCTCTATGATTTGAACCTCTCCTGTGAGTCCAGTTTTAGAATCGGTTGCTTCACTTCAGGTTTACTGTATTACTTGCACCTACTTATTGACGATGAAACACAGAAATTGCATCCGAATGTAGTACAAAAGACACAATGACGACTTAAGTAAAAGAGGACTGACACTCTCTCTTTCTATGATTTGAACCTCTCCTGTGAGTCCAGTTTTAGATTCCGATTCTTCACTTCAGGTTTATTGTATACCTTGCACCTTGTTATTGACGATGTAACACAGAAATTGCATCGGAATTAAATTCAAAATGCGCAATTCCGACTGAAGTACAAGAGGACTGACACCATCTCAATGATTTGAACCACTCCTGTGAGTCCAGTTTTAGATTCCGATGCTCCACGTCAGAATTACTGTATACCTAGCACCTCCTTATTGAAGATAAAACACAGAAATTACATCCGAATTTAATACAAAAGGCACTAAGCCGTCTTAAGTAAAAGAGGACTGACACTCCTACTCTCTATGATTTGAACCTCTCCTGTGAGTCAATTTATAAATTCCGATGCTTCACTTCAGGTTTACTGTATACCTTGCACCTTCTTATTGACGATGAAACACAGAAATTGCATCCGAATTAGATACAAAAGGCACAATGCCGACTTAAGTAAAAGAGGACTGACACTCTCTCTTTCTATGATTTGAACCTCTCCTGTGGGTCCAGTTTTAGATTCCGATGCTTCACTTCTGTTTCACTGTATCCCTTGGACCTTCTTATTGACGATGAAACACAGAAATTGCATTCCAATTTAATACAAAAGGCAAAATGCCGACTTAAGTAAAAGAGGACTGACACTCTCTCTTTCTATGATTTTAACCTTTCCTGTGAGTCCAGTTTTAGATTCCGATGCTTCACTTCTGGTTAACTGTAAACCTCGCACCTTCTAATTGACGATGAAACACAGAAATTGCATCGTAATTCAGTACAAAAGGCACAATGCCGACTTATGTAGAAGAGATCTGACACTCCCACTTTCTATGACTTGAACCTCTCCTGTGAGTCCAGTTTTAGATTCCGGTGCTTCACTTCAGGTTCACTGTATCCCTTGGACCTTCTTATTGACGATGAAACACAGAAATAGCATCCGAATTTAATACAAAAGGCACAATGCCGACTTAAGTACAAGAGGACTGACACTCTCACTTTCTATGATTTGAACCTCTCCTGTGAGTGCAGTTTTAGATTCCGGTGCATCACTTCAGGTTTATTGTATACTTTGCACCGTCTTGTTGACGATGAAACACGGAAATTGCATCGGAATTAAATTCAAAAGGCACAATGCCGACTTAAGTACAAGAGGACTGACACTCTAACTTCCTATGATTTGAACCTCTCCTGTGAGTCGTGTTTTAGATTCCGATGCTTCACTTCAGGTTTAATGTCTCACTTGGACCTTCTTGTTGACGATGAAACACAGAAATTGCATCGGAATTAAATTCAAAAGGCACAATGCCGACTTAAGTACAAGAGGACTAACACTCGAATTTTCTATGATTTGAACCTCTCCTGTGAGTCCAGTTTTCGATTCCGATGCTTCACTTCAGGTTTACTGTATCCCTTGGATCTTCTTGTTGACGATGAAACACAGAGATTGCATCCGAATTTAATTCAAAAGGCACAATGCCGACATAAGTAAATGAGGACTGACACTCTCTCTTTCTATGATTTGAACCTCTCCTGTAAGTCCAGTTTTAGATTCCGATGCTTCACTTCAGGTTTACTGTATAACTTGCACCTTCTTATTGACGATGAAACACAGAAATTGCATCGGAATTAAATTCAAAAGGCACAATGCCAACTTAAGTACAAGAGGATTGACACTCTAACTCTCTATTATTTGAACCTCTCCTGTGAGTCCAGTTTTAGATTCCGATGCTTCACTTCAGGTTTACTGTATACCTTGCACCTTCTTATTGACGATGAAACACAGAATTTGCATTGGAATTAAATTCATAAGGCACAATGTCGACATAAGTACAAGAGGACTGACACTCTAACTTTCTAAGATTTCAACCTCTCCTGTGAGTCCAGTTTTAGATTCCGATGCTTCACTTCAGGTTTACTGTATACCTTAGACCTTCTTATTGACGATTAAACACAGAAATTGCATCCGAATTTAATACAAAAGGCACAATGCCGACTTAAGTACAAGAGGACTGACACTCTAACTTTCTGTGATTTGAACCTTTCCTGTGAGACCAGTTTTAGATTCCGATTCTTCGCTTCAGGTTTACTGAATCCCTTTTATATTCTTATTGACGATGAAACACAAAAATTGCATCCCTATTTAATACAAAAGGCACAATGCCGACTTAAGTACAAGAGATCTGACACTCTCACTTTCTATGATTTGAACCTCTCCTGTGAGTCCAGTTTAAGATTCCGTTGCTTCACTTCAGGTTTACTGTATCCCTTGGACCTTCTTATTGACGATGAAACACAGAAATTGCATCGGAACTTGATACAAAAGGCACAATGTCGCCTTAAGTTAAAGAGGACTGACACTCTCACTTTCTATGATTTGAACCTCTCCTGTGAGTCCAGTTAAGGATTCCGATGCTTCACTTCTGGTTTACTGTATCCCTTGGACCTTCTAATTGACGATGAAACACAGAGTTTGCATCCGAATTTAATACAATTGGCACAATGCCGACTTAAGTACAAGACGAATGACACTCTCACTTTCTATGATTTGAACATCTCCTGTGAGTCCAGTTTTAGATTCCGATGCATCACTTTAGGTTTACTGTATCCCTTGGACCTTCTTATTGACGATGAAACACAGAAATTGCATTCGCATTTTATACCAAAGGCACAATGCCGACTTAAGTACAAGAGGACTGACACTCTCACTTTCTATGGAATTAAACCTCTCCTGTGAGTCCAGTTTTAGATTCCGATGCTTCACTTCAGGTTTATTGTATACCTTGCAACGTCTTATTGACGACGAAACACAGAAATTGCATCGGAGTGAAAATCAAAAGGCACAATGCTGACTTAAGTACAAGACGACTGACACTCCAACTTTCTATGATTTGAACCTCACCTGTGAGTCCAGTTTTAGATTTCGATGCTTCGCTTCAGGTTTACTGTATCCCTTTGACCTACTAATTCACGATGAAACACAGAAATTGCATCGGAATTAAATTCAAATGGCACAATGCAGACTTAAGTACAAGAGGACTGACACTCTAACTATCTATGATATGAACCTCTCCTGTGAGTCCAGTTTTAGATTCCGATGCTTCACTCCAGGTTTACTGTATCTCTTGGACCTTCTTATTGACGATGAAACACAGAAATTGCATTCCGAATTTCATTCCAAATGTACAAAGCCGACTTAAGTAATAGAGGACTGACACTCTCACTTTCTATGGTTTGAACCTCTCCTGTGAGTCCGGTTTTAGATTTCGATGCTTCACTTCAGTTTTATTGTATACCTTGGACCTTCTTATTGACGATGAAACACAGAAATTGCACAGAATAGAACTCAAAAGGCACAATGCCCATTTAAGTACAAGAGGACTGACACTCTAACTTCCTATGAATTGAACCTCTCCTGTGAGTCCAGTTTTAGATTCCGATGCTTCAATTCAGGTTTACTGTATCCCTTGGACCCTCTTATTGACGATGAAACACAGAGTTTGCATCCGAATTTAATACAAAAGGCACAATGCCCACTTAAGTACAAGAGGACTGACACTCTAAATTTCTATGATTTGAACCTTTCCTGTGAGCCCAGTTTTAGATTCCGTTGCTTCACTTCAGGTTTACTGTACACCTTGGACCTTCTTATTGACGATGAAACACAGAAATTGCATCCGAATTTAATACAAAGGGCACAATGCCGACTTAAGTACAAGAGGTCTGACACTCTTACTTTCTAAGATTTGAACCTCTCCTGTGAGTCCAGTTTTAGATTACGATGCATCACTTAAGGTTTATTGTATACCTTGCACCGTCTTGTTGACGATGAAACACCGAAATTGCATCGGAATTAAATTCAAAAAGCACAATGCCGACTTAAGTACAACAGGACAGACACTCTAACTTTGTAAGATTTGAACCTCTCCTGTGAGTCCAGTTTTAGATTCCGATGCTTCACTTCAGGTTTACTGTACCCCTTGGACTATCTTATTGACGATGAAACACAGAAATTGAATCGGAATTATATTCAAAAGGCACAATGCCGACTTAAGTACAAGTGGACTGACACTCTCACTTTCTATCGTTTGAACCTCTCCTGTGAGTGCAATTTAGTTTCCGATGCTTCACTTCAGGTTTATTGTATACCTTGGACCTTCTTATTGACGATGAAAAATAGAAATTGCATCGGAATTAAATTCAAAAGGCACAATGCGACTTAAGTAAAAGAGGGCTGACACTCTAACTTTCTATGACTTGAACCTGTCCTGTGAGTCCAGTTTTAGATTCCGATGCTTCACTTCTGGTTAACTGTATACCTTGCACCTTCTTATTGACGATGAAACAAAGAAATTGCATCCCAATTTAATAAAAAAGGCACAATGCCGACTTAGGTACAAGAGGGCTGACACTCTCTAACTTTCTATGATTAGAACCTCTCCTGTGAGTCCAGTTTTAGATTACGATGCTTCACGTAAGGTTTTCTGTATCCCTTGGAACTTCTTATTGACGATGAAACGCAGAAATTGCATCGGAATTTTCATAAAAAAGGCACAATGCCGACTTAAGCACAAGGGGACTGACACCCTAACTTTCAAAGATTTGAACCTGTCCTGTGAGTCCAGTTTTAGATTCCGAAGCTTCACTTCAGGTTTACTGTATCCCTTTGACTTTCTTATTGACGATGAAACACAAAAATTGCATCGGAATTAAATTCAAAAGGCACAATGCCGACTTAAGTACAAGAGGATTTACACTCTAACTCTCAATGATTTAAACCTCTCCTGAGAGTCCAGTTTAAATTCCGATGCTTCACTTCAGGTTAACTGTATACCTTGCACCTTCTTATTGACGATGAAACAAAGAAATTGCATCCCAATTTAATACAAAAGGCACAAGGCCGACTTTTATATACAAGAGGACTGACACTTTCACTTTCTATGATTTGAACCTCTCCTGTGAGTCCAGTTTTAGATTCCGATGCTTCACTTCAGGTTTACTGTAAACCTTGCACCTTCGTATTGACGGTGAAAAACTGAAATTGCATCCGAATATAATACAAAAGGAACAATGTCGACTTAAGTACAAGCGGACTGACATTCTCACTTTCTACGATTTGAACCTCTCCTGTGTGTCTAGTTTTAGAGTCCAATGCTTCACTTCAAGATTACTATACACCTTGCACCTTCTTATTGGCGATGAAACACAGAAACTGCATCCGAATTTAATAAAAAGGCACAATGCCGACTTAGGTACAAGAGGACTGACACTCTCACTTTCTATGATTTGAACCTCTCCTGTGAGTCCAGTTTTAGATTCCGATGCTTCACTTCAGGTTTACTGTATCCCTTGGACCTTTTTATTGACGATGAAACACAGCGTTTGCATCCGAATTTAATACAAAAGGCACAATGCCGACTTAAGTACAAGTGGACTGACACTCTAACTTTCTATGATTTGAACCTTTCCAGTGAGACCAGCTTTAGATTCCGATGCATCGCATCAGGTTTACTGTATCCCTTGGACCTTCTAACTGACGGTAAAACACAGAAATTGCATCCGAATTTAATACAAAAGGCACAATGCCGACTTAAGTACAAGAGGACTGACACTCTCACTTTCTACCTCTCCTTTGAGTCCAGTTTTAGATTCCCATGCTCCACTTCAGGTTTACTGTATCCCTTGGACCTTCTTATTGACGATGAAACACAGAAAGTGCATCAGAATTTAATACAAATGGCACAATGCCGACTATATAAAAGAGGACTGACACTCTCACTTTCTATGATTTGAACCTCTCCTGTGAGTCCAGTTTCAGATTCCGATGCTTCACTTCAGGTTTACTGTATCCCTTGGACCTTCTTATTGACGATGAAACACAGAAATTGCATTCGAATTTAATGAAAAAGGCACAATGCCGTCTTAAGTACAAGAGGACTGACATTCTCACTTTCTATGATTTGAACCACTCCTGTGAGTCCAGTTTTAGATTGCGATGCTTCAATTCAGGTTTACTGAATCCCTTGGACTTTCTTATTGACGATGAAACACAGAAATTGCATCCGAATTTAATACAAAAGGCACAATGCCGACTTAAGTACAAGAGGACTGACACTCTCACTTTCTATGTTTTGACCCTCTCCTGTGAGTCTAGTTTCAGATTCCGATGCTTCACTTCAGGTTTACTGTTTCCCTTGGGCCTTCTTATTGACGATGAAACACAGAAATTGCATCCGAATTTAATACAAAAGGCACAATGCCAACTTTAGTAAAAGAGGACTGACACTCTCTCTTTCTATGACTTGAACCTCTCCTGTGAGTCCAGTTTTAGATTCCGATGCTTCACTTCAGGTTTACTGTATTACTTGCACCTACTTATTGACGATGAAACACAGAAATTGCATCCGAATGTAGTACAAAAGACACAATGACGACTTAAGTAAAAGAGGACTGGCACTCTCTCTTTCTATGATTTGAACCTCTCCTGTGAGTCCAGTTTTAGATTCCGATGCTTCACTTCAGGTTTATTGTATACCTTGCACCTTGTTATTGACGATGTAACACAGAAATTGCATCGGAATTAAATTCAAAATGCGCAATTCCGACTGAAGTACAAGAGGACTGACACCATCTCAATGATTTGAACCACTCCTGTGAGTCCAGTTTTAGATTCCGATGCTCCACGTCAGAATTACTGTATACCTAGCACCTCCTTATTGAAGATAAAACACAGAAATTACATCCGAATTTAATACAAAAGGCACTAAGCCGTCTTAAGTAAAAGAGGACTGACACTCCTACTCTCTATGATTTGAACCTCTCCTGTGAGTCAATTTATAAATTCCGATGCTTCACTTCAAGTTTACTGTATACCTTGCACCTTCTTATTGACGATGAAACACAGAAATTGCATACGAATTAGATACAAAAGGCACAATGCCGACTTAAGTAAAAGAGGACTGACACTCTCTCTTTCTATGATTTGAACCTCTCCTGTGGGTCCAGTTTTAGATTCCGATGCTTCACTTCTGTTTCACTGTATCCCTTGGACCTTCTTATTGACGATGAAACACAGAAATTGCATTCCAATTTAATACAAAAGGCAAAATGCCGACTTAAGTAAAAGAGGACTGACACTCTCTCTTTCTATGATTTTAACCTCTCCTGTGAGTCCAGTTTTAGATTCCGATGCTTCACTTCTGGTTAACTGTAAACCTCGCACCTTCTAATTGACGATGAAACACAGAAATTGCATCGTAATTCAGTACAAAAGGCACAATGCCGACTTATGTAAAAGAGGACTGACACACCCACTTTCTATGATTTGAACCTCTCCTGTGAGTCCAGTTTTAGATTCCGGTGCTTCACTTCAGGTTCACTGTATCCCTTGGACCTTCTTATTGACGATGAAACACAGAAATAGCATCCGAATTTAATACAAAAGGCACAATGCCGACTTAAGTACAAGAGGACTGACACTCTCACTTTCTATGATTTGAACCTCTCCTGTGAGTCCAGTTTCAGATTCCGGTGCATCACTTCAGGTTTATTGTATACTTTGCACCGTCTTGTTGACGATGAAACACAGAAATTGCATCGGAATTAAATTCAAAAGGCACAATGCCGACTTAAGTACAAGAGGACTGACACTCTAACTTCCTATGATTTGAACCTCTCCTGTGAGTCGTGTTTTAGATTCCGATGCTTCACTTCAGGTTTAATGTCTCGCTTGGACCTTCTTGTTGACGATGAAACACAGAAATTGCATCGGAATTAAATTCAAAAGGCACAATGCCGACTTAAGTACTAGAGGACTAACACTCGAATTTTCTATGATTTGAACCTCTCCTGTGAGTCCAGTTTTCGATTCCGATGCTTCACTTCAGGTTTACTGTATCCCTTGGATCTTCTTGTTGACGATGAAACACAGAGATTGCATCCGAATTTAATTCAAAAGGCACAATGCCGACATAAGTAAAAGAGGACTGACACTCTCACTTTCTATGATTTGAACCTCTCCTGTAAGTCCAGTTTTAGATTCCGATGCTTCACTTCAGGTTTACTGTATAACTTGCACCTTCTTATTGACGATGAAACACAGAAATTGCATCGGAATTAAATTCAAAAGGCACAATGCCAACTTAAGTACAAGAGGATTGACACTCTAACCCTCTATTATTTGAACCTCTCCTGTGAGTCCAGTTTTAGATTCCGATGCTTCACTTCAGGTTTACTGTATACCTTGCACCTTCTTATTGACGATGAAACACAGAATTTGCATTGGAATTAAATTCATAAGGCACAATGTCGACATAAGTACAAGAGTACTGACACTCTAACTTTCTAAGATTTCAACCTCTCCTGTGAGTCCAGTTTTAGATTCCGATGCTTCACTTCAGGTTTACTGTATACCTTAGACCTTCTTATTGACGATTAAACACAGAAATTGCATCCGAATTTAATACAAAAGGCACAATGCCGACTTAAGTACAAGAGGACTGACACTCTAACTTTCTATGATTTGAACCTTTCCTGTGAGACCAGTTTTAGATTCCGATTCTTCGCTTCAGGTTTACTGAATCCCTTTTATATTCTTATTGACGATGAAACACAAAAATTGCATCCCTATTTAATACAAAAGGCACAATGCCGACTTAAGTACAAGAGGTCTGACACTCTCACTTTCTATGATTTGAACCTCTCCTGTGAGTCCAGTTTAAGATTCCGATGCTTCACTTCAGGTTTACTGTATCCCTTAGACCTTCTTATTGACGATGAAACACAGAAATTGCATCGGAACTTGATACAAAAGGCACAATGTCGCCTTAAGGTAAAGAGGACTGACACTCTCACTTTCTATGATTTGAACCTCTCCTGTGAGTCCTGTTAAGGATTCCGATGCTTCACTTCTGGTTTACTGTATCCCTTGGACCTTCTAATTGACGATGAAACACAGAGTCTGCATCCGAATTTAATACAATTGGCACAATGCCGACTTAAGTACAAGACGAATGACACTCTCACTTTCTATGATTTGAACATCTCCTGTGAGTCCAGTTTTAGATTCCGATGCATCACTTTAGGTTTACTGTATCCCTTGGACCTTCTTATTGACGATGAAACACAGAAATTGCATCCGCATTTTATACAAAAGGCACAATGCCGACTTAAGTACAAGAGGACTGACACTCTCACATTCTATGGAATTAAACCTCTCCTGTGAGTCCAGTTTTAGATTCCGATGCTTCACTTCAGGTTTATTGTATACCTTGCAACGTCTTATTGACGACGAAACACAGAAATTGCATCGGAGTGAAAATCAAAAGGCACAATTCTGACTTAAGTACAAGACGACTGACACTCCAACTTTCTATGATTTGAACCTCACCTGTGAGTCCAGTTTTAGATTTCGATGCTCACTTCAGGTTTACTGTATCCCTTTGACGTACTAATTCACGATGAAACACAGAAATTGCATCGGAATTAAATTCAAATGGCACAATGCAGACTTAAGTACAAGAGGACTGACACTCTAACTATCTATGATATGAACCTCTCCTGTGAGTCCAGTTTTAGATTCCGATGCTTCACTCCAGGTTTACTGTATCTCTTGGACCTTCTTATTGACGATGAAACACAGAAATTGCATTCCGAATTTCATTCCAAATGTACAATGCCGACTTAAGTAATAGAGGACTGACACTCTCACTTTCTATGGTTTGAACCTCTCCTGTGAGTCCGGTTTTAGATTTCGATGCTTCACTTCAGTTTTATTGTATATCTTGGACCTTCTTATTGACGATGAAACACAGAAATTGCACAGAATAGAACTCAAAAGGCACAATGCCCACTTAAGTACAAGAGGACTGACACTCTAACTTCCTATGAATTGAACCTCTCCTGTGAGTCCAGTTTTAGATTCCGATGCTTCAATTCAGGTTTACTGTATCCCTTGGACCCTCTTATTGACGATGAAACACAGAGTTTGCATCCGAATTTAATACAAAAGGCACAATGCCCACTTAAGTACAAGAGGACTGACACTCTAAATTTCTATGATTGGAACCTCTCCTGTGGGCCCAGTTTTAGATTCCGATGCTTCACTTCAGGTTTACTGTACCCCTTGGACCTTCTTATTGACGATGAAACACAGAAATTGCATCCGAATTTAATACAAAGGGCACAATGCCGACTTAAGTACAAGAGGTCTGACACTCTTACTTTCTAAGATTTGAACCTCTCCTGTGAGTCCAGTTTTAGATTCCGATGCTTCACTTCAGGTTTACTGTACCCCTTGGACTTTCCTATTGACGATGAAACACAGAAATTGAATCGGAATTATAGTCAAAAGGCACAATGCCGACTTAAGTACAAGTGGACTGACACTCTCACTTTCTATCGTTTGAACCTCTCCTGTGAGTGCAATTTAGTTTCCGATGCTTCACTTCAGGTTTATTGTATACCTTGGACCTTCTTATTGACGATGAAAAATAGAAATTGCATCGGAATTAAATTCAAAAGGCACAATGCGACTTCAGTAAAAGAGGGCTGACACTCTAACTTTCTATGACTTGAACCTGTCCTGTGAGTCCAGTTTTAGATTCCGATGCTTCACTTCTGGTTAACTGTATACCTTGCACCTTCTTATTGACGATGAAACAAAGAAATTGCATCCCAATTGAATACAAAAGGCACAATGCCGACTTAGGTAAAAGAGGACTGACACTTTCACTTTCTATGATTTGAACCTCTCCTGTGAGTCCAGTTTTAGATTCCGATGCTTCACTTCAGGTTTACTGTATACCTTGCACCTTCGTATTGACGGTGAAACACAGAGTTTGCATCCGAATTTAATACAAAAGGCACAATGCCGACTTAAGTACAAGTGGACTGACACACTAACTTTCAATGATTTGAACCTTTCCTGTGAGACCAGTTTTAGATTCCGATGCTTCACATCACGTTTACTGAATCCCTTGGACCTTCTAACTGACGGTAAAACACAGAAATTGCATCCAAATTTAATACAAAAGGCACAATGCCGACTTAAGTACAAGAGGACTGACACTCTCACTTTCTACCTCTCCTTTGAGCCCAGTTTTAGATTCCGATGCTTCACTTCAGGTTTACTGTATCCCTTGGACCTTCTTATTGACGATGAAACACAGAAATTGCATCCGAATTTAATACAAATGGCACAATGCCGACTATATATAAGAGGACTGACACTCTCACTTTCTATGAATTGAACCTCTCCTGTGTGTCCAGTTTTAGAATCCGATGATGCACTTCAGGTTTACTGTATACCTTGCACCTTCTTATTGACGATGAAATATAGAAATTGCATCAGAATTAAATTCAAAAGGCACAATGCCGACTTAAGTACAAGAGGACTGACACTCTAACTTCCTATGAATTGAACCTCTCCTGTGAGTCCAGTTTTAGATTCCGATGCTTCAATTCAGGTTTACTGTATCCCTTGGACCTTCTTATTGACGATGAAACACAGAAATTGCATCGGAATTTTCATAAAAAAGGCACAATGCCGACTTAAGCACAAGAGGACTGACACCCTAACTTTCAAAGATTTGAACCTGTCCTGTGAGTCCAGTTTTAGATTCCGAAGCTTCACTTCAGGATTACTGTATCCCTTTGACCTTCTTATTGACGATGAAACACAGAAATTGCATCGGAATTAAATTCAAAAGGCACAATGCCGACTTAAGTACAAGAGGATTTACACTCTAACTCTCAAATATTTAAACCTCTCCTGAGAGTCGAGTTTAAATTCCGATGCTTCACTTCAGGTTAACTGTATACCTTGCACCTTCTTATTGACGATGAAACAAAGAAATTGCATCCCAATTTAATACAAAAGGCACAATGCCGACTTAGGTACAAGAGGACTGACACTTTCACTTTCTATGATTTGAACCGCTCCTGTGAGTCCAGTTTTAGATTCCGATGCTTCACTTCAGGTTTACTGTAAACCTTGCACCTTCGTATTGACGGTGAAAAACTGAAATTGCATCCGAATATAATACAAAAGGAACAATGTCGACTTAAGTACAAGCGGACAGACATTCTCACTTTCTACGATTTGAACCTCTCCTGTGTGTCTAGTTTTAGAGTCCGATGCTTCACTTCAAGATTACTGTACACCTTGCACCTTCTTATTGGCGATGAAACACAGAAACTGCATCCGAATTTAATAAAAAGGCACAATGCCGACTTAGGTACAAGAGGACTGACACTCTCACTTTCTATGATTTGAACCTCTCCTGTGAGTCCAGTTTTAGATTCCGATGCTTCACTTCAGGTTTACTGTATCCCTTGGACCTTTTTATTGACGATTAAACACAGAGTTTGCATCCGAATTTAATACAAAAGGCACAATGCCGACTTAAGTACAAGTGGACTGACACTCTAACTTTCTATGATTTGAACCTTTCCAGTGAGACCAGCTTTAGATTCCGATGCATCGCATCATTTTTACTGTATCCCTTGGACCTTCTAACTGACGGTAAAACACAGAAATTGCATCCGAATTTAATACAAAAGGCACAATGCCGACTTAAGTACAAGAGGACTGACACTCTCACTTTCTACCTCTCCTTTGAGTCCAGTTTTAGATTCCCAAGCTCCACTTCAGGTTTACTGTCTCCCTTGGACCTTCTTATTGACGATGAAACACAGAAATTGCATCAGAATTTAATACAAATGGCACAATGCCGACAATATGAAAGAGGACTGACACTCTCACTTTCTATGATTTGAACCTCTCCTGTGAGTCCAGTTTCAGATTCCGATGCTTCACTTCAGGTTTACTGTATCCCTTGGACCTTCTTATTGACGATGAAACACAGAAATTGCATCCGAATTTAATGAAAAAGGCACAATGCCGTCTTAAGTACAAGAGGACTGACACTCTCACTTTCTATGTTTTTACCCTCTCCTGTGAGTCTAGTTTCAGATTCCGATGCTTCACTTCAGGTTTACTGTATCCCTTGGGCCTTCTTATTGACGATGAAACACAGAAATTGCATCCGAATTTAATACAAAAGGCACAATGCCAACTTTAGTAAAAGAGGACTGACAATCTCTCTTTCTATGACTTGAACCTCTCCTGTGAGTCCAGTTTTAGATTCCGATGCTTCGCTTCAGGTTTACAGTATACCTTGCACCTTCTAACTGACGATGAAACACAGAAATTGCATCCGAATTTAATACAAAAGGCACAATGCCGACTTAAGTAAAATAGGACTGACACTCTCACTTTCTATGATATGTACCTCTCCTGTGAGTCCAGTTTTAGATTCCGATGCTGCACTTCAGGTTTACTGTATACCTTGCACCTTCCTATTGACGATGAAACATAGAAATTGCATCGGAATTAAATTCAAAAGGCACAATGCCGACTTAAGTACAAGAGGGCTGACACTCTCTAACTTTCTATGATTAGAACCTCTCCTATGAGTCCAGTTTTAAATTCCGATGCTTCACTTCAGGGTTACTGTATCTGTTGGACCTTCTTATTGACGATGAAACACAGAAATTGCATCCGAATTTAATACAAAAGGCACAATGCCGACTTAAGTACAAGAGGACTGACACTCTAACTTTCTATGATTTGAAAACCTCCTGTGAGTCCAGTTTTAGATTCCGATGATTCACTTCAGTTTTACTGTATCCCTTGGACCTTCTTATTGACGATGAAAAACAGAAATTGCATCCGAATTTGCTACAAAAGGCACAATGCCGACTTAATTACAAGAGGACTGACACTCTCACTTTCTATGATTTGAACCTCTCCTGTGAGTCCAGTTTTAGATTCCAATGGTTCACTTCAGGTTTACTGAATACCTTGGACCTTCTTACTGACGATGAAACACAGAAATTGCAGCGGAATTAAATTCAAAAGGCACAATGCCGATTTAAATTCAAGAGGACTGACACTCTAGCTTTCTGAGATTTGAACCTCACCTGTGAGTCCAGTTTTAGATTCCGAATCTTCACTTCAGGTTTACTGTATCCATTGGACCTTCATATTGACGATGAAACACAGAAATTGCTTCCGAAATTAATACAAAAGTCACAATGCCGACGTAAGTACAAGAGGACTGACACTCTAACTTTCTATGATTTGAACCTCTCCTGTGAGTCCAGATTTTGGTTCCGACGCTTCACTTAAGGTTTACTGTATCCCTTGGACCTTCTTATTGACGATGAAACACAGAAATCGCACCTGAATTTAATACAAAAGGCACAATGCCGACTTAAGTACAAGAATACAGACACTCTACCTTTCAATGATTTGAACCTCTCCTGTGAGTCCAGTTTTTGATTCCGATGCTTCACTTCAGTTTTACTGTATCCCTTGGACCCTCTTATTGACGATGAAACACAGAAATTGCAGCGGAATTAAATTCAAAAGGCACAATGCCGATTTAAATTCAAGAGGACTGACACTCTAGCTTTCTGAGATTTGAACCTCACCTGTGAGTCCAGTTTTAGATTCCGATGCTTCACTTCAGGTTTACTGTATCCCTTGGACCTTCTTATTGACGACGAAACACAGAAATTGTATCCGAATTTAATACAAAAGGCACAATGCCGACTTAAGTACAAGAGGACTGACACTCTAACCTTCTATGATTTGAACCTCTCCTGTGAGTCCAGATTTTGATTCCGACGCTTCACTTAAGGTTTACTGTATCCCTTGGACTTTCTTTTTGACGATGAAACACAGATACTGCATCCGAATTTAATTCAAAAGGCACAATGCCGACTTAAGTGCATGAGGACTGACTAACTTTCAATGATTTGAACCTCTCCTGTGAGTCCAGTTTTAGATTCCGTTGCTTCACTTCAGGTTTTCAGTATGCATTACACCTTCTTATTGACGATGAAACACAGATATTGCATCCGAATTTAATACAAAAGGCACAATGCCGAGTTAAGTACAAGAGGACTGACACACTCTCTTTCTATGATTTGGACCTCTCTTGAGAGTCCAGTTTTAGATTCCGATGCTTCACTTCAGGTTTATTGTATACCTCGGACCTTCTTATTGACGATGAAACACAGAAATTGCATCGGAATTAAATTCAAAAGGCACAATGCCGACTTAAGTAAAAGAGGACTGACACTCTAACTGTCTAAGATTTGAACCTCTCCTGTGAGTCCAGTTTTAGATTCCGATGCTTCACTTCAGGTTTACTGTATACCTTGGACCTTCTTATTGACGATGAAACACAGAAATTGCATCCGAATTTAATAAAATAGGGACAATGCCAACTTCAGTACAAGAGGACTGACACTCTAACTTTCAATGATTTGAACCTCTCCTGTGAGTCCAGTTTTAGATTCCGATGCTTCACTTCAGGTTTACTGTATCCCTTTGTCCTTCTTATTGACGATATAACACAGAAATTGCATTCGAATTTAATACAAAAGGCACAATGCCGACTTAAGTACAAGAGGACTGACACTCTCACTTTCTATGATTTGAACCTCTCCTGTGAGTCCAGTTTTAGATTCCGATGATTCACTTCAGGTTTACTGTATCCCTTGGACCTTCTTATTGACGATGAAACACAGAAATTGCATTCGAATTTAATACAAATGGCACAATGCCGACTTAAATACAAGAGTACTGACACTCTAACTTTCAATGATTTGAACCTCTCCTGTGAGTCCAGTTTTAGATTCCGATGCTTCACTTCAGGTTTACTGTATCCCTTGGACCTTCTTATTGACGATGAAACACAGAATTTGCATCCGAATTTAATGCAAAAGGCACAATGCCGACATAAGTACAAGAGGACTGACACTATCACTTTCTATGATTTGACCCTCTCCTGTGAGTCCAGCTATAGATTCCGGTGGTTCACTTCAGGCTTACTGAACACCTTTGACCTTCTTATTGACGATGAAACACAGAAATTGCATCGTAATTAAATTCAAAAGGCACAATGCCGACTTAAGTTCAAGAGGACTGACACTCTAACTTTCTATGATTTGAACCTCACCTGTGAGTCCAGTTTTAGATTCCGATGCTTCACTTCAGGTTTACTGTATCCCTTTGTCCTTCTTATTGACGATAAAACACAGAAATTGCATTCGAATTTAATACAAAAGGCACAATGCCGACTTAAGTACAAGATGACTGACACTTTCACTTTCTATGATTTGAACCTCTCCTGTGACTCAAGTTTTAGATTCCAATGGTTCACTTCAGGTTTACTGAATACCTTGGACCTTCTTATTGACGATGAAACACAGAAATTGCAGCGGAATTAAATTCAAAAGGCACAATGCCGATTTAAATTCAAGAGGACTGGCACTCTAACTTTCTGTGATTTGAACCTCTTCTGTGAGTCCAGTTTTAGATTCCGATGCTTCACTTCAGGTTTACTGTATCCCTTGGACCTTCTTATTGACGACGAGACACAGAAATTGTATCCGAATTTAATACAATAGGCACAATGCCGACTTAAGTACAAGAGGACTGACACTCTAACTTTCTATGATTTGAACCTCTCCTGTGAGTACGGTTTTACATTCCGAAGCTTCACTTCAGGTTTACTGTATCCAGTGGACCTTCATATTGACGATGAAACACAGAAATTGCTTCCGAAATTAATACAAAAGTCACAATGCCGACTTAAGTACAAGAGGACTGACACTCTAACTTTCTATGATTTGAACCTCTCCTGTGAGTCCAGGTTTAGATTCCGATGCTTCACTTCAGGTTTACTTTATCCCTTGGACCTTCTTATTGACGATGAAACACCGAGTTTGCATCCCAATTCAATACAAAAGGCACAATGCGGACTTAAGTACAAGAGGACTGACACTCTCACTTTCTATGATTTGAACCTCTCCTGTGAGTCCAGTTTTAGATTCCGTTGCTTCACTTCAGGTTTACAGTATACCTTACACCTTCTTATTGACGATGAAACACAAATATTGCATCCGAATTTAATACAAAAGGCACAATGCCGACTTAAGTACAAGAGGACTGACACACTCTCTTTCTATGATTTGAACCTCTCTTGAGAGTCCAGTTTTAGATTCCGATGCTTCACTTCAGGCTTATTGTATACCTTGGACCTTCTTATTGACGATGAAACACAGAAATTGCATCGGAATTAAATTCAAAAGGCACAATGCCGACTTAAGTAAAAGAGGACTGACACTCTAACTGTCTAAGATTTGAACCTCTCCTGTGAGTCCAGTTTTAGATACCGATGCTTCACTTCAGGTTTACTGTATACCTTGGACCTTCTTATTGACGATGAAACACAGAAATTGCATCCGAATTTAATACAATAGGGACAATGCCGACTGAAGTACAAGAGGACTGGCACTCTAACTTTCAATGATTAGAACCTCTCCTGTGAGTCCAGTTTTAGATTCCGATGCTTCACTTAAGGTTTACTGTATCCCTTGGACTTTATTATTGACGATGAAACACAGAAATTGCTTTCGAATTTAATACAAATGGCACAATGCCGACTTAAGTACAAGAGTACTGACACTCTAACTTTCAATGATTTGAACCTCTCCTGTGAGTCCAGTTTTAGATTCCGATGCTTCACTTCAGCTTTACTGTATTCCTTGGACCTTCTTATTGACAATGAAACACAGAATTTGCATCCGAATTTAATGCAAAAGGCACAATGCCGACTTAAGTACAAGAGGACTGACACTCTCACTTTCTATGATTTGAACCTCTCCTGTGAGTCCAGCTATAGATTCCGATGGTTCACATCAGGTTTACTGAACACCTTTGACCTTCTTATTGACGATGAAAAACAGAAATTGCATCGTAATTAAATTCAAAAGGCACAATGCCGACTTAAGTTCAAGAGGACTGACACTCTAACTTTCTATGATTTGAACCTCACCTGTGAGTCCAGTTTTAGATTCCGAGGCTTCACATCATATTTACTTTATCCCTTGGACCTTCTTATTGACGACGAAACACAGAAATTGTATCCGAATTTAATACAAAAGGCACAATGCCGACTTAAGTACGAGAGGACTGACACTCTAACTTACTATGTTTTGAACCTCTCCTGTGAGTACAGTTTATGATTCCGAAGCTTCACTTCAGGTTAACTGTATCCCTTGGACCTTCATATTGACGATGAAACACAGAAATTGCATCCGCAATTAATACAAAAGTCACAATGCTGACGTAAGTGCAAGAGGACTGACACTCTAACTTTCTATTAGTTGAACCTCTCCTGTGAGTCCAATTTTAGATTCCGATGCTTCACTTAAGGTTTACTGTATCCCTTGGACTTTATTATTGACGATGAAAGACAGAAATTGCTTCCGAATTTAATTCAAAAGGCACAATGCCGACTTAAGTACAAGTATACTGACACTACAACTTTCAATGATTTCGACCTCTTCTGTGAGTCCAGTTTCAGATTCCGATGCTTCTCTTCAGGTTTACTGTATCCCTAGGACCTTCTTATTGACGATGAAACACAGAAATTGCATCCGAAATTAGTTCAAAAGGCACAATGCCGACTCAAGCACAAAATGACTGACACTCTAACTTTCTATGATTTGAACCTCTCCTGTGAAGCCACTTTTAGATTCGGATGCTTCACTTCAGGTTTACTGTTTCCTTTGGACTTTCTTATTGACGATGAAACACAGAAATTGCATCCGAATGTAATTCAAAAGGCACAATGCCGACTTATGTAAAATAGGACTGCCACTCTCACTTTCTATGATTTGAACCTCTCCTGTGAGTCCAGTTTTAGATTCCGATGCTTCACTTCAGTATTATTGTATACCTTGCACCTTCTTATTGACGATGAAACACAGAAATTGCATCGGAATTGAACTCAAAAGGCACAATGCCCACTTAAGTACAAGAGGACTGAGACTGTAACTTTCTAAGATTTGAACCTCTCCTGTGAGTCCAGTTTTAGATTCCGATGCTTCACTTCAGGTTTACTGTATACCTTGCACCTTCTTATTGTCGATGAAACACAGAAATTGCATCGGAATTGTATTCAATAGGCATAATGCCGACTTAAGTACAAGAGGACTGACACTCTAACTTTCTATTATGTGAACGTCTCCTGTGAGTCCAGTTTTACATTCCGATGCTTCACTTCTGGTTTACTGTATACCTTGCACCCTCATATTGATGATGAAACACAGAAATTGCATCGGAATTTAATACAAAAGGCACAATGCCGATTCAAGTAAAAGAGGACTGCCACATTCACTTTCTATGAGTTGAACCTCTCCTGTGAGTCCAGTTTTAGATTCCGATGCTTCACTTCAGTTTTATTGTATACCTTGCACCTTCTTATTGACGATGAAACACAGAAATTTGCATCGGAATCGAACTCAAAAGGCACAATGCCCACTTAAGTACAAGAGGACTGACACTGTAACTTTCTAAGATTTGAACCACTCCTGTGAGTCCAGTTTTAGATTTCGATGGTTCACTTCAGGTTTAGTGTATACCATGCACCTTCTTATTGACGATGAAACAAAGCAATTGCATCCGAATTTAATACAAAAGGCACAATGCCGACTTAAGTACAAGAGGACTGACACGCTCACTTTCTATGATTTGAACCTCTCCTGTGAGTCCAGTTTTAGATTCCGATGCTTCACTTCAGGTCTACTGTATCTCTTGGACCTTCTTATTGACGATGAAACACAGAAATGGCTTCCGAATTTAATACAAAATTAACAATACAGACTAATGTACAAGAGGACTGACACTCTAACTTTCAATGATTTGAACCTGTCCTGTGAGTCCAGTTTTAGATTCCGATGCTTCACATCAGGTTTACTGTATCCCTTGGACTTTCTTATTGACGATGAAGCACAGAAATTGCATCGGAATTTAATACAAAAGGCGCAATGCCGACTTAAGTACAAGAGGACTGACACTCTAACTTTCTAAGATTTTAACCTCTCCTGTGAGTCCAGTTTTAGATTCCGATGCTTCCCTTCAGGTTTACTGTTTCCTTTGGATATTCGTATTGACAATGAAACACAGAAGTTGAATCCGAATTTAATTCAAATGACACAATGCCGACTTAAGTAAAAGAGGACTGACACTCTCACTTTCTATTATTTGAACCTCTCCTGGGAGTCAAGTTTTAGATTCCGATGCTTCACTTCAGTTTTATTGTATACCTTGGACCTTCTTATTGACGATGAAACACAGAAATTGCATCGGAATTGAACTCAAAAGGCACTATGCCGACTTAAGTACAAGAGGACTGACGCTCTAACTTTCTAAGATTTGAACCTCTCCTGTGAGTCCAGTTTTAGATTCCGTTTTTTCACTTCCTATTAACTGAATACCTTGCACCTTCTTATTGACGATGAAACACAGAAATTGCATCGGAATTTAATACATTAGGCACAATGCCGACTTAAGTACAAGAGGACTGACACTCTAACTTTCTTTGATTTGAACTTCTCCTGTGAGTCCAGTTATAGATTCTGATGCTTCACTTCCGGGTGTCTGTATACCTTGCACCTTCTTATTGACGATGAACACAGAAATTGCATCGGAATTTAATACAAAAGGCACAATGCCGACTTAACTAAAAGAGGACTGACAATCTCACTTTCTATGATTGGAACCTCTCCTGTGAGACCAGTTTTGGATTCCGATGCTTCACTTCAGGTTTACGGTATCCCTTGGACCTTCTTATTGACGATGAAACACAGACTTTGAATACGAATTTAATACAAAAGGGACAATGCCGACTTAAGTACAAGAGGACTGACATTCTAACTTTCTATGAATTGAACCTCTCCTGTGAGTCCAGTTTTAGATTCCGATGCTTCACTTTAGGTTTACTGTATCCTTAGGACCTTCTTATTGACGATGAAACACAGAAAATGCGTCCGAATTTAATTCAAAAGGTACAAAGCCGACTTAAGTAAAAGAGGACTGACACTCTAACTTTCTATGATTTGAACCTCTCCTGTGAGTCCAGTTTTAGATTCCGATGCTTTACCTCAGGTGTATTGTATCCCTTGGACCTTCTTATTGACGATGAAAGACAGAAATTGCATCGGAATTAAATTCAAAAGCACAATGCCGACTTAAGTAAAAGAGGACTGACACTCTAACTTTCTAAGATTTGACCCTCTCCTGCGAGTCCAGTTTTAGATTCCGATGCTTCACTTCAGGTTTACTGTATACCTTGGACCTTCCTATTGACGATGAAACACAGAAATTGCATCCGAATTTAATACAATAGGGACAATGCCGACTTAAGTACAAGAGGACTGACACTCTCACTTCCTATGACTTGAACCTCTCCTCTGAGTCCAGTTTTAGATTCCGATGCTTCACTTATGTTTACTGTATCCCTTAGACCTTCTTATTGACGATGAAACACAGAGTTTGAATCCGAATTAAATTCAAAAGGCACAATGCCGACTTAAGCAAAAGAGGACTGACACTCTAAATTTCTATGATTTGAACCTCTCCTGTGAGTCCAGTTTAAGATTCCGATGAATCACTTCAGGTTTACTGTATCCCTTGGACCTTCTTATTGACGATGAAACACAGAAATTACATCCGAATTTTATACAAAAGGCACAATGCCGACTTAAGTACAAGAGGACTGACACTCTAACTTTCTATGATTTGAACCTCTCCTGTGAGTCCAGTTTTAGATTCCGATGCTTCACTTCAGGTTTACTTTATCCCTTGGACCTTCTTATTGACGATGAAACACAGAGTTTGCATCCCAATTCAATACAAAAGGCACAATGCGGACATAAGTACAAGAGGACTGACACTTTCACTTTCTATGATTTGAACCTCTCCTGTGAGTCCAGTTTTAGATTCCGTTGCTTCACTTCAGGTTTACAGTATACCTTACACCTTCTTATTGACGATGAAACACAAATATTGCATCCGAATTTAATGAAAAATTCACAATGCCGACTTAAGTACAAGAGGACTGACACTCCCACTTTCTATGATTTGAACCTCTCCTGTGAGTCAAGCTATAGATTCCGACGGTTCACATCAGGTTTACTGAACACCTTTGACCTTCTTATTGACGATGAAACACAGAAATTGCATCGTAATTAAATTCAAAAGGCACAATGCCGACTTAAGTTCAAGAGGACTGACACTCTAACTTTCTATGATTTGAACCTCACCTGTGAGTCCAGTTTTAGATTCCGATGCTTCACATCATATTTACTTTATCCCTTGGACCTTCTTATTGACGACGAAACACAGAAATTGTATCCGAATTTAATACGAAAGGCACAATGCCGACTTAAGTACAAGAGGACTGACACTCTAACTTTCTATGATTTGAACCTCTCCTGTGAGTACAGTTTTAGATTCCGAAGCTTCACTTCAGGTTAACTGTATCCCTTGGACCTTCATATTGACGATGAAACACAGAAATTGCATCCGCAATTAATACAAAAGTCACAATGCTGACGTAAGTGCAAGAGGACTGACACTCTAACTTTCTATGAGTTTAACCTCTCCTGTGAGTCCAATTTTAGATTCCGATGCTTCACTTAAGGTTTACTGTATCCCTTGGACTTTATAATTGACGATGAAACACAGAAATTGCTTCCGAATGTAATACAAAAGGCACAATGCAGACTTAAATACAAGTTGACTGACACTATAACTTTCAATGATTTCGACCTCTCCTGTGAGTCCAGTTCTAGATTCCGACGCTTCACTTCAGGTTTACTGTATCCCTAGGACCTTCTTATTGACGATGAAACACTGAAATTGCATCCGAATTTAGTTCAAAAGGCACAATGCCGACTCAAGCACAAAATGACTGACACTCTAACTTTCTATGATTTGAACCTCTCCTGTGAGGCCACTTTTAGATTCGGATGCTTCACTTCTGGTTTACTGTTTCCTTTTATACTTTCTTATTGACGATGAAACACAGAAATTGCATCCGAATGTAATTCAAAAGGCACAATGCCGACTTAAGTAAAACAGGACTGCCACTCTCACTTTCTATGATTTGAACCTCTCCTGTGAGTCCAGTTTTAGATTCCGATGCTTCACTTCAGTATTATTGTATACCTTGCACCTTCTTATTGACGATGAAACACAGAAATTGCATCGGATTTGAACTCAAAAGGCACAATGCCCACTTAAGTACAAGAGGACTGAGATTGTAACTTTCTAAGATTTGAACCTCTCCTGTGAGTCCAGTTTTAGATTGCGATGCTTTACTTCAGGTTTACTGTATACCTTGCACCTTCTTATTGACGATGAAACAGAGAAATTGCATCGGAATTGAATTCAATAGGCATAATGCCGACATAAGTACAAGAGGACTGACACTCTAACTTTCTATTATCTGAACGTCTCCTGTGAGTCCAGTTTTACATTCCGATGCTTCACTTCTGGTTTACTGTATACCTTGCACCCTCATATTGACGATGAAACACAGAAATTGCATCGGAATTTAATACAAAAGGCACAATGCCGACTTAAGTAAAAGAGGACTGCCACTCTCACTTTCTATGATTTGAACCTCTCCTGTGAGTCCAGTTTTAGATTCCGATGCTTCACGTCAGGTTTACTGTATCCCTTGGACTTTCTTATTGACGATGAAACACAGAAATTGCACCCGCATTTAATACAAAAGGCACAATTCCGACTTAAGTACAAGTGGACTGACACTCTCAGTTTTAAAGATTTTAACCTCTCCTGTGAGTGCAGTTTTAGTTTCCGATGATTCACTTCAGGTTTACTGTATCCCTTGGACCTTCTTATTGACGATGAAACACTGAAACTGCATCGGAATTAAATTCAAAAGGCACAATGCCGACTTAAGTAAAAGAGGACTGACACTCTAACTTTCTAAGATTTGAACCTCTCCAGTGAGTCCAGTTTTAGATTCCTATGCTTATCTTCAGGTTTACTGTATCCCTAGGACCTTCTTATTGACTATGAAACACAGAAATTGCATCGGAATTAAATTCAAAAGGCACAATGCCGACTTAAGTAAAAGAGGACTGACACTCTAACTTTCTAAGATTTGAACATTTTCTGTGAGTCCAGTTTTAGATTCCGATGCTTATCATCAGGTTTACTGTATACCTTGGACCTTCTTATTGACGATGAAACACAGAAATTGCATCCGAATTTAATACAATAGGGACAATGCCGACTTAAGTACAAGAGGACTGACACTCTCACTTTCTATGTTTTTACCACTCCTGTGAGTCCAGTTTTAGATTCCGATGCTTCACTTCAGGTTTACTGTATCCCTTGGACCATCATATCGACGATGAAACACAGAAATGGCATCCGAATTTAATACAAAAAGCACAATGCCAACTTAAGTAAAAGAAGACTGACACTCTCACTTTCTATGATTTGAACTTTTCCTGTGAGTCCAGTTTTAGATTCCAATGCTTCACTTCAGGTTTACTGTATACCTTGCACATTCTTATTGACGATGAAACGCAGAAAATGCATCCAATATTAATACAAAAGGCACAATGCCGACTTAAGTACAAGAGGACTGACACTCTAAATTTCTATTATTTGAACCTCTCCTGTGAGTCCAGTTTTAGACTCCTATGCTTCACTTTAGGTTTACTGTATCCCTTGGACCTTCTTATTGTCGATGAAACACAGAAATAGTATCCGAATTTAATACAAAAGGCACAATGCCGACTTAAGTGCAAGAGGACTAACACTCTCACTTTCTATGATTTGAACCTCTCCTGTGAGTCCAGTTTTAGATTCCGATGGTTCACTTCAAGTTTAGTGTATACCATGCACCTTCTGATTGACGATGGAACACAGAAATTCTATCCGAATTTAATACAAAACTCATAATGCCGACTTAAGTACAAGAGGGCTGCCACTCTCTAACTTTCTATGATTAGAACCTCTCCTGTGAGTCCAGTTTTAGATTCCGACGCTTCACGTAAGGTTTACTGTATCCCTTGGACCATCTTATTGACGATGAAACACAGAAATTGCATCGGAATTTAATACAAATGGCACAATGCCGACTTAAGTACAAGAGGACTCACACTCTAACTTTCAAAGATTTGAACCTCTCCTGTGAGTCCAGTTTTAGATTCCGATGCTTCACTTCAGGTTTACTGTATCCCTTTGACCTTCTTATGGACGATGAAACACAGAAATTGCATTCGAATTTAATACAAAAGGCACAATGCCGACTGAAGTACAAGAGGACTGACACTCTTACTTTCTATGATTTGAACCTCTCCTGTGAGTCCAGTTTTAGATTCCGATGCTTCACTTCAAGTTTACTGTATCTCTTGGACCTTCTTATTGACGATGAAACACAGAAATGGCATCCGAATTTAATACAAAATTAACAACACCGACTAATGTACAAGAGGACTGACACTCTAACTTTCAATGATTTGAGCCTCTCCTGTGAGTCCAGTTTTAGATTCCGATGCTTCACATCAGGTTTACTGTATCCCTTGGACTTTCTTATTGATGATGAAACACAGAAATTGCACCCGCATTTAATACAAAAGGCACAATTCCGACTTAAGTACAAGTGGACTGACACTCTCACTTTCAAAGATTTCAACCTCTCCTGTGAGTCCAGTTTTAGATTCCGATGATTCACTTCAGGTTTACTGTATCCCTTGGACCTTCTTATTGACGATGACACACAGAAACTGCATCGGAATTAAATTGAAAAGGCACAATGCCGACTTAAGTAAAAGAGGACTGACACTCTAACTTTCTAAGATTTGAACCTCTCCAGTGAGTCCAGTTTTAGATTCCTATGCTTATCTTCAGGTTTACTGTATCCCTAGGACCTTCTTATTGACTATGAAACACAGAAATTGCATCGGAATTAAATTAAAAAGGCACAATGCCGACTTCAGTAAAAGAGGACTGACACTCTAATTTTCCAAGATTTGAACATTTTCTGTGAGTCCAGTTTTAGATTCCGATGCTTATCTTCAGGTTTACTGTATACCTTTCACCATCTTATTGACGATGAAGCACAGAAATTGCATCCGAATTTAATACAATAGGGACAATGCCGACTTAAGTACAAGAGGACTGACACTCTCACTTTCTATGTTTTTACCTCTCCTGTGAGTCCAGTTTTAGATTCCGATGCTTCACTTCAGGTTTACTGTATCCCTTGGACCATCTTATTGACGATGAAACACAGAAACTGCATCCGAATTTAATACAAAAAGCACAATGCCGACTTAAGTAAAAGAAGACTGACACTCTCACTTTCTATGATTTGAACCTTTCCTGTGAGTCCAGTTTTAGATTCCAATGCTTCACTTCAGGTTTACTGTATACCTTGCACCTTCTTATTGACGATGAAACGCAGAAAATGCATCCAATATTAATACAAAAGGCACAATGCCGACTTAAGTAAAAGAGGACTGACACTCTAACTTTCTGTGATTTGAACCACTCCTGCGAGTCCCGTTTTAGATTCCAATGCTTCACTTAGGGTTTACTGTATACCTTGCACCATCTTATTGACGATGAAACACAGATATTGCATCGGAATTAAATTCAAAAAGGCATAATGCCGACTTAAGTACAAGAGCACTGACACTCTATCTTTCTATTATTTGAATCTCTCCTGTGAGTCCAGTTTTAGACTCCTATGCTTCACCTTAGGTTTACTGTATACCTTGCACCTTCTTATTGTCGATGAAACACAGAAATAGCATCCGAATTTAATACAAAAGGCACAATGCCGACTTAAGTACAAGAGCACTAACACTCTCACTTTCTATGATTTGAACCTCTCCTGTGAGTCGAGTTTTAGATTCCGATGGTTCACTTCAGGTTTAGTGTATACCATGCACCTTCTGATTGACGATGAAACACAGAAATGGCATCCGAATTTAATATAAAATTCACACGCCGACTTATGTACAAGAGGACTGACACTCTAACTTTCAATGTTTTGAACCTCTCCTGTGAGTCCAGTTTTAGATTCCGATGCTTCACTTCAGGTTTACTGTATCCCTTGGACTTTCTTATTGACGATGAAACACAGAAATTGCATCCGCATTTAATACAAAAGGCACAATGCTGACTTAAGGACAAGATGACCAACACTCAAACTTTCAATGATTTGAACCTCTATTGTGAGTCCAGTTTTAGATTCTGATGCCTCACTTCAGGTTTACTGTATACCTTGCACTTTCTTATTGACGATGAAACACAGAAATTGCATCCGAATTTAATACAAAAGGCACAATGCCGACTTAAGTACAAGAGGACTGACACTCTCACTTTCTATGATTTGAACCTCTCCTATGAGTCCAGTTTTAGATTCCGATGCTTCATTTCAGGTTCACTGTATCTCTTGGACCTTCTTATTGACGATGAAACACAGAAATTGCATCCGAATTTAATACAAAAGCCACAACGCCGATTTATGTACAATAGGACTGACACTCTCACTTTCTATGATTTGAACCTCTCCTGTGAGTCCAGTTTTAGATTCCGATGCTTCACTTCAGGTTTACTGTATACCTTGCACCTTCTTATTGACGATGAAACATAGAAATTGCATCGGAATTAAATTCAAAAAGCACAATGCCGACTTAAGTACAAGAGGGCCGCCACTCTCTAACTTTCTATGATTAGAACCTCTCCTGTGAGTCCAGTTTTAGATTCCGACGCTTCACTTAAGGTTTACTGTATCCCTTGGACTATCTTATTGACGATGAAACACAGAAATTGCATCGGAATTTAATACAAAAGGCACAATGCCGACTTAAGTACAAGAGGACTGACACTCTAACTTTCAAAGATTTGAACCTCTCCTGTGAGTGCAGTTTTAGATTCCGATGCTTCACTTCAGGTTTACTGTATCCCTTTGACCTTCTTATTGACGATGAAACACAGAAATTGCATTCGAATTTAATACAAAAGGCACAATGCCGACTGAAGTACAAGAGGACTGACACTCTCACTTTCTATGATTTGAACCTCTCCTGTGAGTCCAGTTTTAGATTCCGATGCTTCACTTCAGGGTTACTGTATCTGTTGGACCTTCTTATTGACGATGAAACACAGAAATTGCATCCGAATTTAATACAAAAGGCACAATGCCGATTTAAGTACAAGAGGACTGACACTCTAACTTTCTATGATTTGAAAACCTCCTGTGAGTCCAGTTTTAGATTCCGATGATTCACTTCTGGTTTACTGTATCCCTTGGACCTTCTTATTGACGATGAAACACAGAAATTGCACCGGAATTTAATCCAAAAGGCACAATGCCGACTTAAGTACAAGAAAACTGACACTCTACCTTTCAATGATTTGAACCTCTCCTGAGAGTCCCGTTTTAGATTCCGATGCTTCATTTCAGTTTTACTGTATCCCTTGGACCTTCTTATTGACGATGAAACACAGAAATTGCATCCGAATTTACTACAAAAGGCACAATGCCGACTTAAGAACAAGAGGACTGACACTCTCACTTTCTATGATTTGAACCTCTCCTGTGAGTCCAGTTTTACATTCCAATGGTTCACTTCAGTTTTACTGAATACCTTGGACCTTCGTATTGACGATGAAACACAGAAATATCATCGGAATTAAATTCAAAAGGCACAATGCCGACTTAAATTCAGCAGGACTGACACTCTAATTTTCTGTGATTTGAACCACACCTGTGGGTCCAGTTTTAGATTCCGATGCTTCACTTCAGGTATACTGTATCCCTTGGACCTTCTTATTGACGACGAAACACAGAAATTGTATCCGAATTTAATACAAAAGGCACAATGCCGACTCAAGTACAAGAGGACTGACGCTCTAACTTTCTATGATTTGAACCTCTCCTGTGAGTACGGTTTTAGATTCCGAAGCTTCACTTCAGGTATACTGTATCCCTTGGACCTTCATATTGCCGATGAAACACATTAATTGCTTCCGAAATTAATACAAAAGTCACAATGCCGACGTAAGTACAAGAGGACTGACACTCTAACTTTCTATGATTTGATCCTCTCCTGTGAGTCCAGATTTTGATTCCGACGCTTCACTTAAGGTTTACTGTACCCCTTGGACTTTCTCATTGACGATGAAGCACAGAAATTGCATCGGAATTTAATACAAGAGTCACAATGCCGACTTAAGTACAAAAGGACTGACACTCTAATCTTCTAAGATTTGAACCTCTCCTGTGAGTCCAGTTTTAGATTCCGATGCTTCACTTCAGTTTTATAGTATACCTTGGACCTTCTTATTGACGATGAAACACAGAAATTGCATCGGAATTTAATACAATAGGCACAATGCCGACTTAAGTACAAGAGGACTGACACTCTAACTTTCTATGATTTGAACTTCTCCTGTGAGTCCAGTTATAGATTCCGATGCTTCACTTACGGTTTTCTGTATGCCTTGCACCTTCTTATTGACGATGAAACACAGAAATTGCATCGGAATATAATACAAAATGCACAATGCCGACTTAACTAAAAGAGGACTGACACTCTCACTTTCTATAATTTGAACCTCTCCTGTGAGATCAGTTTTGGATTCCGATGCTGCACTTCAGGTTTACTGTATCCCTTGGACCTTCTTATTGACGATGAAACACAGACTTTGAATACGAATTTAATACAAAAGCGACAATGCCGACTTAAGTACAAGAGGACTGACACTTTAACTTTCTATGATTTGAACCCTGTCCTGTGAGTCCAGTTTTAGATTCCGATGCTTCACTTCAGGTTTACTGCATCCCTAGGACCTTCTTATTGACGATGAAACACAGAAAATGCATCCGAATTTAATTCAAAAGGCACAAAGCCGACTTAAGTAAAAGAGGACTGACACTCTCACTTTCTATGATTTGAACCTCTCCTATGAGTCCAGTTTTCGATTCCGATGCTTCACCTCAGGTGTATTGTATACCTTGGACCTTCTTATTGACGATGAAAGACAGAAATTGCATCGGAATTAAATTCAAAAGGCACAATGCCGACTTAAGTAAAAGAGGACTGACACTCTAACTTTCTAAGATTTGACCCTCTCCTGTGAGTCCAGTTTTAGATTCCGATGCTTCACTTCAGGTTTACTAGATACCTTGGACCTTCTTATTGACGATGAAACACAGTAATTGCATCCGAATTTTATACAATAGGGACAATGCCGACATAAGTACAAGAGGACTGACACTCTCACTTTCTATGATTTGAACCTCTCCTGTGAGTCCAGTTTTAGATTCCGATGCTTCACTTTAGGTTTACTGTATCCCTTGGACCTTCTTATTGACGATGAAACACAGAAATTACATCCGAATTTAATACAAAAGGCACAATGCCGACTTAAGTACAAGAATACTGACACTCTAACTTTCAATGATTTGAACCTCTCCTGTGAGCCCAGTTTTTGATTCCGATGCTTCACTTCAGGTTTACTGTATCCCATGGACCCTCTTATTGACGATGACACACCGAAATTGCATCCGAATTTAATACAAAAGGCACAATGCCGACTTAAGTACAAGAGGACTGACACTCTAACTTTCTATGATTTGAACCTCTCCTGTGAGTCCAGTCTTAGATTCCGATGCTTCACTTCAGGTTTACTGTATCCCTTGGACCTTCTTATTGACGATGAAACACAGAGTTTGCATCCGAATTCAATACAAAAAGCACTATGCGGACTTCAGTACAAGAGGACTGACACTCTCACTTTCTATGATTTGAACCTCTCCTGTGAGTCCAGTTTTAGATTCTGATGCTTCACTTCAGGTTTACAGTATACCTTACACCTTCTTATTGACGATGAAACACAGATATTACATCCGAATTAAATACAAAAGGCACAATGCCGACTTGAGAAAAAGAGGACTGACACACTCTCTTTCTATGATTTGAACCTCTCTTGAGAGTCCAGTTTCAGATTCCGATGCTCCACTTCAGGTTTATTGTATACCTTGGACCTTCTTATTGACGATGAAACACAGAAATTGCATCGGAATTAAATTCAAAAGGCACTATGCCGACTTAAGTAAAAGAGGACTGACACTCTAACTTTCTAAGATTTGAACCTCTCCAGTGAGTCCAGTTTTAGATTCCTATGCTTATCTTCAGGTTTACTGTATCCCTAGGACCTTCTTATTGACTATGAAACACAGAAATTGCATCGGAATTAAATTAAAAAGGCACAATGCCGACTTCAGTAAAAGAGGACTGACACTCTAATTTTCCAAGATTTGAACATTTTCTGTGAGTCCAGTTTTAGATTCCGATGCTTATCTTCAGGTTTACTGTATACCTTTCACCATCTTATTGACGATGAAGCACAGAAATTGCATCCGAATTTAATACAATAGGGACAATGCCGACTTAAGTACAAGAGGACTGACACTCTCACTTTCTATGTTTTTACCTCTCCTGTGAGTCCAGTTTTAGATTCCGATGCTTCACTTCAGGTTTACTGTATCCCTTGGACCATCTTATTGACGATGAAACACAGAAACTGCATCCGAATTTAATACAAAAAGCACAATGCCGACTTAAGTAAAAGAAGACTGACACTCTCACTTTCTATGATTTGAACCTTTCCTGTGAGTCCAGTTTTAGATTCCAATGCTTCACTTCAGGTTTACTGTATACCTTGCACCTTCTTATTGACGATGAAACGCAGAAAATGCATCCAATATTAATACAAAAGGCACAATGCCGACTTAAGTAAAAGAGGACTGACACTCTAACTTTCTGTGATTTGAACCACTCCTGCGAGTCCCGTTTTAGATTCCAATGCTTCACTTAGTGTTTACTGTATACCTTGCACCATCTTATTGACGATGAAACACAGATATTGCATCGGAATTAAATTCAAAAAGGCATAATGCCGACTTAAGTACAAGAGCACTGACACTCTAACTTTCTATTATTTGAATCTCTCCTGTGAGTCCAGTTTTAGACTCCTATGCTTCACCTTAGGTTTACTGTATACCTTGCACCTTCTTATTGTCGATGAAACACAGAAATAGCATCCGAATTTAATACAAAAGGCACAATGCCGACTTAAGTACAAGAGCACTAACACTCTCACTTTCTATGATTTGAACCTCTCCTGTGAGTCGAGTTTTAGATTCCGATGGTTCACTTCAGGTTTAGTGTATACCATGCACCTTCTGATTGACGATGAAACACAGAAATGGCATCCGAATTTAATATAAAATTCACACGCCGACTTATGTACAAGAGGACTGACACTCTAACTTTCAATGTTTTGAACCTCTCCTGTGAGTCCAGTTTTAGATTCCGATGCTTCACTTCAGGTTTACTGTATCCCTTGGACTTTCTTATTGACGATGAAACACAGAAATTGCATCCGCATTTAATACAAAAGGCACAATGCTGACTTAAGGACAAGATGACCAACACTCAAACTTTCAATGATTTGAACCTCTATTGTGAGTCCAGTTTTAGATTCTGATGCCTCACTTCAGGTTTACTGTATACCTTGCACTTTCTTATTGACGATGAAACACAGAAATTGCATCCGAATTTAATACAAAAGGCACAATGCCGACTTAAGTACAAGAGGACTGACACTCTCACTTTCTATGATTTGAACCTCTCCTATGAGTCCAGTTTTAGATTCCGATGCTTCATTTCAGGTTCACTGTATCTCTTGGACCTTCTTATTGACGATGAAACACAGAAATTGCATCCGAATTTAATACAAAAGCCACAACGCCGATTTATGTACAATAGGACTGACACTCTCACTTTCTATGATTTGAACCTCTCCTGTGAGTCCAGTTTTAGATTCCGATGCTCCACTTCAGGTTTACTGTATACCTTGCACCTTCTTATTGACGATGAAACATAGAAATTGCATCGGAATTAAATTCAAAAAGCACAATGCCGACTTAAGTACAAGAGGGCCGCCACTCTCTAACTTTCTATGATTAGAACCTCTCCTGTGAGTCCAGTTTTAGATTCCGACGCTTCACTTAAGGTTTACTGTATCCCTTGGACTATCTTATTGACGATGAAACACAGAAATTGCATCGGAATTTAATACAAAAGGCACAATGCCGACTTAAGTACAAGAGGACTGACACTCTAACTTTCAAAGATTTGAACCTCTCCTGTGAGTGCAGTTTTAGATTCCGATGCTTCACTTCAGGTTTACTGTATCCCTTTGACCTTCTTATTGACGATGAAACACAGAAATTGCATTCGAATTTAATACAAAAGGCACAATGCCGACTGAAGTACAAGAGGACTGACACTCTCACTTTCTATGATTTGAACCTCTCCTGTGAGTCCAGTTTTAGATTCCGATGCTTCACTTCAGGGTTACTGTATCTGTTGGACCTTCTTATTGACGATGAAACACAGAAATTGCATCCGAATTTAATACAAAAGGCACAATGCCGATTTAAGTACAAGAGGACTGACACTCTAACTTTCTATGATTTGAAAACCTCCTGTGAGTCCAGTTTTAGATTCCGATGATTCACTTCTGGTTTACTGTATCCCTTGGACCTTCTTATTGACGATGAAACACAGAAATTGCACCGGAATTTAATCCAAAAGGCACAATGCCGACTTAAGTACAAGAAAACTGACACTCTACCTTTCAATGATTTGAACCTCTCCTGAGAGTCCCGTTTTAGATTCCGATGCTTCATTTCAGTTTTACTGTATCCCTTGGACCTTCTTATTGACGATGAAACACAGAAATTGCATCCGAATTTACTACAAAAGGCACAATGCCGACTTAAGAACAAGAGGACTGACACTCTCACTTTCTATGATTTGAACCTCTCCTGTGAGTCCAGTTTTACATTCCAATGGTTCACTTCAGTTTTACTGAATACCTTGGACCTTCGTATTGACGATGAAACACAGAAATATCATCGGAATTAAATTCAAAAGGCACAATGCCGACTTAAATTCAGCAGGACTGACACTCTAATTTTCTGTGATTTGAACCACACCTGTGGGTCCAGTTTTAGATTCCGATGCTTCACTTCAGGTATACTGTATCCCTTGGACCTTCTTATTGACGACGAAACACAGAAATTGTATCCGAATTTAATACAAAAGGCACAATGCCGACTCAAGTACAAGAGGACTGACGCTCTAACTTTCTATGATTTGAACCTCTCCTGTGAGTACGGTTTTAGATTCCGAAGCTTCACTTCAGGTATACTGTATCCCTTGGACCTTCATATTGCCGATGAAACACATTAATTGCTTCCGAAATTAATACAAAAGTCACAATGCCGACGTAAGTACAAGAGGACTGACACTCTAACTTTCTATGATTTGAACCTCTCCTGTGAGTCCAGATTTTGATTCCGACGCTTCACTTAAGGTTTACTGTACCCCTTGGACTTTCTCATTGACGATGAAGCACAGAAATTGCATCGGAATTTAATACAAGAGTCACAATGCCGACTTAAGTACAAAAGGACTGACACTCTAATCTTCTAAGATTTGAACCTCTCCTGTGAGTCCAGTTTTAGATTCCGATGCTTCACTTCAGTTTTATAGTATACCTTGGACCTTCTTATTGACGATGAAACACAGAAATTGCATCGGAATTTAATACAATAGGCACAATGCCGACTTAAGTACAAGAGGACTGACACTCTAACTTTCTATGATTTGAACTTCTCCTGTGAGTCCAGTTATAGATTCCGATGCTTCACTTACGGTTTTCTGTATGCCTTGCACCTTCTTATTGACGATGAAACACAGAAATTGCATCGGAATATAATACAAAATGCACAATGCCGACTTAACTAAAAGAGGACTGACACTCTCACTTTCTATAATTTGAACCTCTCCTGTGAGATCAGTTTTGGATTCCGATGCTGCACTTCAGGTTTACTGTATCCCTTGGACCTTCTTATTGACGATGAAACACAGACTTTGAATACGAATTTAATACAAAAGCGACAATGCCGACTTAAGTACAAGAGGACTGACACTTTAACTTTCTATGATTTGAACCCTGTCCTGTGAGTCCAGTTTTAGATTCCGATGCTTCACTTCAGGTTTACTGTATCCCTAGGACCTTCTTATTGACGATGAAACACAGAAAATGCATCCGAATTTAATTCAAAAGGCACAAAGCCGACTTAAGTAAAAGAGGACTGACACTCTCACTTTCTATGATTTGAACCTCTCCTATGAGTCCAGTTTTCGATTCCGATGCTTCACCTCAGGTGTATTGTATACCTTGGACCTTCTTATTGACGATGAAAGACAGAAATTGCATCGGAATTAAATTCAAAAGGCACAATGCCGACTTAAGTAAAAGAGGACTGACACTCTAACTTTCTAAGATTTGACCCTCTCCTGTGAGTCCAGTTTTAGATTCCGATGCTTCACTTCAGGTTTACTAGATACCTTGGACCTTCTTATTGACGATGAAACACAGTAATTGCATCCGAATTTTATACAATAGGGACAATGCCGACATAAGTACAAGAGGACTGACACTCTCACTTTCTATGATTTGAACCTCTCCTGTGAGTCCAGTTTTAGATTCCGATGCTTCACTTTAGGTTTACTGTATCCCTTGGACCTTCTTATTGACGATGAAACACAGAAATTACATCCGAATTTAATACAAAAGGCACAATGCCGACTTAAGTACAAGAATACTGACACTCTAACTTTCAATGATTTGAACCTCTCCTGTGAGCCCAGTTTTTGATTCCGATGCTTCACTTCAGGTTTACTGTATCCCATGGACCCTCTTATTGACGATGACACACCGAAATTGCATCCGAATTTAATACAAAAGGCACAATGCCGACTTAAGTACAAGAGGACTGACACTCTAACTTTCTATGATTTGAACCTCTCCTGTGAGTCCAGTCTTAGATTCCGATGCTTCACTTCAGGTTTACTGTATCCCTTGGACCTTCTTATTGACGATGAAACACAGAGTTTGCATCCGAATTCAATACAAAAAGCACTATGCGGACTTCAGTACAAGAGGACTGACACTCTCACTTTCTATGATTTGAACCTCTCCTGTGAGTCCAGTTTTAGATTCTGATGCTTCACTTCAGGTTTACAGTATACCTTACACCTTCTTATTGACGATGAAACACAGATATTACATCCGAATTAAATACAAAAGGCACAATGCCGACTTGAGAACAAGAGGACTGACACACTCTCTTTCTACTATTTGAACCTCTCTTGAGAGTCCAGTTTCAGATTCCGATGCTCCACTTCAGGTTTATTGTATACCTTGGACCTTCTTATTGACGATGAAACACAGAAATTGCATCGGAATTAAATTCAAAAGGCACTATGCCGACTTAAGTAAAAGAGGACTGACACTCAAACTTTCTAAGATTTGAACCTCTCCTGTGGTCCAGTTTTAGATTCCGATGCTTCACTTCAGGTTTACTGTATACCTTGGACCTTCTTATTGACGATGAAACACAGAAATTGCATCCGAATTTAATACAATAGGGACAATGCCGACTTAAGTACAAGAGGACTGACACTCTAATTTTCAATGATTTCAACCTCTCCTGTGAGCCCAGTTTTAGATTCCGATGCTTCACTTCAGGTTTACTGTATCCCTTTGACCTTCTTATTGACGATGAAACACAGAAATTGCATTCGAATTTAATACAAAAGGCACAATGCCGACTTAAATACAGGAGGACTGACACTCTCACTTTCTATGATTTGAACCTCTCCTGTGAGTACAGTTTTAGATTCCTATGCTTCACTTCAGATTTACTGTATCTCTTGCACCTTCTTATTGACGATGAAACACAGAAATTGCATCCGAATTTAATACAAAAGGCACAATGCCGACTTAAGTACAAGAGGACTGACACTCTAACTTTCTTATGATTTCAACCTCTCCTGTGAGTCCAGTTTTAGATTCCGATGATTCACTTCAGGTTTACTGAATCCCTTGGACCTTCTTATTGACGATGAAACACAGAAATTGCATCCGAATTTAATACAAATGGCACAATGCCGACTTAAGTACAAGAGGACTGACACTCTAACTTTCAATGATTTGAACCTCTCCTGTGAGTCCAGTTTTAGATTCCGATGCATCACTTCAGGTTTACTGTATCCCTTGGACCTTCTTATTGACGATGAAACACAGAATTTGCATCCGAATTTAATGCAAAAGGCACAATGCCGACTTAAGTACAAGAATACTGACACTCTACCTTTCAATGATTTGAACCTCTCCTGTGAGTCCAGTTTTAGACTCCGATGCTTCATTTCAGTTTTACTGTATCCCTTGGACCTTCTTATCGACGATGAAACACAGAAATTGCATCCGAATTTACTACAAAAGGCACAATGCCGACTTAAGTACAAGAGGACTGACACTCTCACTTTCTATGATTTGAACCTCTCCTGTGAGTCCAGTTTTAGATTCCAATGGTTCACTTCAGGTTTACTGAATACCTTGGACCTTCTTATTGACGATGAAACACAGAAATTGCATCGGAATTAAATTCAAAAGGCACAATGCCGACTTAAATTCAAGAGGACTGACACTCTAACTTTCTGTGATTTGAACCTCACCTGTGAGTCCAGTTTTAGTTTCCGATGCTTCACTTCAGGTTTACTGTATCCTTTGGACCTTCTTATTGACGACGAAACACCGAAATTGTATCCGAATTTTAAAAAAAACGCACAATGCCGACTTAAGTACAAGAGGACTAACACTCTAACTTTCTATGATTTGGACCTCTCCTGTGAGTACGGTTTTAGATTCCGATGCTTCACTTCAAGTTTACTGTATCCCTTGGACCTTCATATTGACGATGAAACACAGTAATTGCTTCCGAAATTAATACAAAAGTCACAATGCCGACGTAAGTACAAGAGGACTGACACTCTAACTTTCTATGATTTGAACCTCTCCTGTGAGTCCAGATTTTGATTCCGACGCTTCACTTAAGGTTTACTGTATCCCTTGGACTTTCTTATTGACGATGAAGCACAGAAATTGCATCGGAATTTAATACAAAAGGCACAACGCCGACTTATGTACAAGAGGACTGACACTCTAATTTTCTAAGATTTAAACCTCTCCTGTGAGTCCAGTTTTAGATTCCGATGCTTCACTTCAGGTTTACTGTTTCCCTTGGATCTTCGTATTGACGATGAAACACATAAATTGCATCCGAATTTAATTCAAATGGCACAATACCGACTTAAGTAAAAGAGGACTGACACTCTCACTTTCTATGATTTGAACCTCTTCTGTGAGTCCAGTTTTAGATTCCGATGCTTCACTTCAATTTTATTGTATACCTTGGACCTTCTTATTGACGATGAAACACTGAAATTGCATCGCAATTGAACTCAAAAGGCACAATGCCCACTTAAGTACAAGAGGACTGACGCTTTAACTTTCTAAGATTTGAACCACTCCTGTGAGTCCAGTTTTAGATTCCGTTGCTTCAATTCCTAATAACTGTATACCTTGCACCTTCTTATTGACGATGAAACACTGAAATTCCATCGGAATTTAATACAATAGGCAGAATGCCGACTTAAGTACAAGAGGACTGACACTCTAACTGGCTATGATTTGAACTTTTCCTGTGAGTCCAGTTATAGATTCCGATGCTTCACTTCCGGGTTTCTGTATACCTTGCACCTCCTTATTGACGATGAAACACAGAAATTGCATCGGAATTTAATACAAAAGGCACAATGCCGACTTAAGTACAAGAGTACTGACACTCTAACTTTCAATGATTTGAACCTCTCCTGTGAGACCAGTTTTGGATTCCGATGCTTCACTTCAGGTTTACTGTATCCCTTGGACCTTCTTATTGACAATGAAACACAGACTTTGAATACGAATTTAATACAAAAGGGAAAATGCCGACTTAAGTACAAGACGACTGACACTCTAACTTTGTATGATTTGAACCTCTCCTGTGAGTCCAGTTTTAGATTCCGATGCTTCACTTCAGGTTTACTGTATCCCTAGGACCTTCTTATTGACGATGAAACACAGAAATTGCATCCGAATTTAATTCAAAAGGCACAATGCCGACTTAAGTAAAAGAGGACTGCCACTCTCACTTTCTATGATTTGAACCTTTCCTGTGAGTCCAGTTTTAGATTCCGATGCTTCACATTAGTTTTATTGTATACCTTGCACCTTCTTATTGACGATGAAACACAGAAATTGCATCGGAATTGAACTCAAAAGGCACAATGCCCACTTAAGTACAAGAGGACTGACACTGTAACTTTCTAAGATTTGAACTTCTCCTGTGTGTCCAGTTTTAGATTCCGATGCTTCACTTCAGGTTTACTGTATAAATTGCACCTTCTTATTGACGATGAAACACAGAAATTACATCCGAATTTAATACAAAAGGCACAATGCCGACTTAAGTACAAGAGTACTGACACTCTAACTTTCAATGATTTGAACCTCTCCTGTGAGTCCAGTTTTTGATTCCGATGCTTCACTTCAGGTTTACTGTATCCCATGGACCCTCTTATTGACAATGACACACCGAAATTGCATCCGAATTTAATACAAAAGGCACAATGCCGACTTAAGTACAAGAGGACTGACACTCTAACTTTTTATGATTTGAACCTCTCCTGTGAGTCCAGTCTTAGATTCCGATGCTTCACTTCAGGTTTACTGTATCCCTTGGACCTTGTTATTGACGAAGAAACACAGAGTTTGCATCCGAATTTAATACAAAAAGCACTATGCGGACTTAAGTACAAGAGGACTGACACTTTCACTTTCTATGATTTGAACCTCTCCTGTGAGTCCAGTTTTAGATTCTGATGCTTCACTTCAGGTTTACAGTATACCTTACACCTTCTTATTGAGGATTAAACACAGATATTACATCCGAATAAAATACAAAAGGCACAATGCCGACTTAAGAACAAGAGGACTGACACACTCTCTTTCTATGATTTGAACCTCTCTTGAGAGTCCAGTTTTAGATTCCGATGCTTCACTTCAGGTTTATTGTATACCTTGGACCTTCTTATTGACGATGAAACACAGAAATTGCATCGGAATTAAATTCAAAAGGCACAATGCCGACTTAAGTAAAAGAGGACTGACACTCAAACTTTCTAAGATTTGAACCTCTCCTGTGAGTCCAGTTTTAGATTCCGAAGCTTCACTTCAGGTTTACTGTATACCTTGGACCTTCTTATTGACGATGAAACACAGAAATTGCATCCGAATTTAATACAATAGGGACAATGCCGACTTAAGTACAAGAGGACTGTTACTCTAATTTTCAATGATTTCAACCTCTCCTGTGAACCCAGTTTTAGATTCCGATGCTTCACTTCAGGTTTACTGTATCCCTTTGACCTTCTTATTGACGATGAAACACAGAAATTGCATTCGAAGTTAATACAAAAGGCACAACGCCGACTTAAATACAGGAGGACTGACACTCTCACTTTCTATGATTTGAACCTCTCCTGTGAGTTCAGTTTTAGATTCCGATGCTTCACTTCAGGTTTACTGTATCCCTTTGACCTTCTTATTGACGATGAAACACAGAAATTGCATTCCAATTTAATACAAAAGGCACAATGCCGACTTAAATACAGGAGGACTGACACTCTCACTTTCTATGATTTGAACCTCTCCTGTGAGTTCAGTTTTAGTTTCCTATGCTTCACTTCAGATTTACTGTATCTCTTGGAACTTCTTATTGACGATGAAACACAGAAATTGCATCCGAATTTAATACAAAAGGCACAATGCCGACTTAAGTACAAGAGGACTGACACTCTAACTGTCTATGATTTGAACTTTTCCTGTGAGTCCAGTTATAGATTCCGATGCTTCACTTCAGGTTTACTGTATCCCTTGGACCTTCTTATTGACGATGAAACACAGAATTTGCATCCGAATTTAATGCAAAAGGCACAATGCCGACTTAAGTACAAGAGGACTGACATTCTTACTTTCTATGATTTGAACCTCTCCTGTGAGTCCAGTTTTAGATTCCGATGCTTCACTTCAGGTTTACTGTATACCTTGCACCTTCTGATTGACGATGAAACATAGAAATTGCATCGGAATTAAATTCAAACGGCACAATGCCGACTTAAGTACAAGAGGGCTGACACTCTCTAACTTTCTATGATTAGAACCTCTCCTGTGAGTCAGTTTTAGATTCCGACGCTTCACTTAAGGTTTACTGTATCGCTTGGACCTACTTATTGACGATGAAACACAGAAATTGCATTCGAATTTAATACAAAAGGCACAATGCCGACTGAAGTACAAGCGGACTGACACTCTCACTTTTAATGATTTGAACCTCTCCTGTGAGTCCAGTTTTAGATTCCGATGCTTCACTTCAGGGTTACTGTATCTGTTGGACCTTCTTATTGACGATGAAACACAGAAATTGCATCCGAATTTAATACGAAAGGCACAATGCCGACTTAAGTACAAGAGGACTGACACTCTAACTTTCTGTGATTTGAACCTCACCTGTGAGTCCAGTTTTAGATTCCGATGCTTCACTTCAGGTTTACTGTATCCGTTGGACCTTCTTATTGTTGATGAAACACAGAAATTGCTCCTGAATTTAATACAAAAGGCACAATGCCGACTTAAGTACAAGAATACTGACACTCTACCTTTCAATGATTTGAACTTCTCCTGTGAGTCCAGTTTTAGATTCCGATGCTTCATTTCAGTTTTACTGTATCCCTTGGACCTTCTTATTGACGATGAAACACAGAAATTGCATCCGAATTTACTACAAAAGGCACAATGCCGACTTAAGTACAAGAGGACTGACACTCTCACTTTCTATGATTTGAACCTCTCCTGTGAGTCCAGTTTTAGATTCCAATGGTTCACTTCAGGTTTACTGAATACCTTGGACCTTCTTATTGACGATGAAACACAGAAATTGCATCGGAATTAAATTCAAAAGGCACAATGCCGACTTAAATTCAAGAGGACTGACACTCTAACTTTCTGTGATTTGAACCTCACCTGTGAGTCCAGTTTTAGATTCCGATGCTTCACTTCAGGTTTACTGTATCCGTTGGACCTTCTTATTGTTGATGAAACACAGAAATTGCTCCTGAATTTAATACAAAAGGCACAATGCCGACTTAAGTACAAGAATACTGACACTCTACCTTTCAATGATTTGAACTTCTCCTGTGAGTCCAGTTTTAGATTCCGATGCTTCATTTCAGTTTTACTGTATCCCTTGGACCTTCTTATTGACGATGAAACACAGAAATTGCATCCGAATTTACTACAAAAGGCACAATGCCGACTTAAGTACAAGAGGACTGACACTCTCACTTTCTATGATTTGAACCTCTCCTGTGAGTCCAGTTTTAGATTCCGATGCTTCACTTCAGGTTTACTGTATCCCTTGGATCTTCTTATTGACGACGAAACACCGAAATTGTATCCGAATTTTAAAAAAAACGCACAATGCCGACTTAAGTACAAGAGGACTGACGCTCTTACTTTCTAAGATTTGAACCACTCCTGTGAGTCCAGTTTTAGATTCCGTTGCTTCAATTCCTATTAACTGTATACCTTGCACCTTCTTATTGACGATGAAACACTGAAATTGCATCGGAATTTAATACAATAGGCACAATGCCGACTTAAGTACAAGAGGACTGACACTCTAACTGTCTATGATTTGAACTTTTCCTGTGAGTCCAGTTATAGATTCCGATGTTTCACTTCCGGTTTTCTGTATACCTTGCACCTTCTTATTGACGATGAAACACAGAAATTGCATCGGAATTTAATACAAAATGCACAATGACGACTTAACTAAAAGAGGACTGACACTCTCACTTTCTATGATTTGAACCTCTCCTGTGAGACCAGTTTTGGATTCCGATGCTTCACTTCAGGTTTACTGTATCCCTTGGACCTTCTTATTGACAATGAAACACAGACTTTGAATACGAATTTAATACAAAAGGGAAAATGCCGACTTAAGTACAAGACGACTACACTCTAACTTTCTATGATTTGAACCTCTCCTGTGAGTCCAGTTTTAATTTCCGATGCTTCACTTCAGGTTTACTGTATCCCTAGGACCTTCTTATTGACGATGAAACACAGAAATTGCATCCGAATTTAATTCAAAAGGCACAATGCCGACTTAAGTAAAAGAGGACTGCCACTCTCACTTTCTATGATTTGAACCTTTCCTGTGAGTCCAGTTTTAGATTCCGATGCTTCACTTTAGTTTTATTGTATACCTTGCACCTTCTTATTGACGATGAAACACAGAAATTGCATCGGAATTGAACTCAAAAGGCACAATGCCCACATAAGTACAAGAGGACTGACACTGTAACTTTCTAAGATTTGAACTTCTCCTGTGAGTCCAGTTTTAGATTCCGATGCTTCACTTCAGGTTTACTGTATAAATTGCACCTTCTTATTGACGATGAAACACAGAAATTGCATCGGAATTGAACTCAAAAGGCACAATGCCCACTTAAGTACAAGAGGTCTGACGCTCTAACTTTCTAAGATTTGAACCTCTCCTGTGAGTCCAGTTTTAGATTCCGTTGCTTCACTTCCTAATAACTGTATACCTTGCACCTTCTTATTGACGATGAAACACAGAATTTGCATCGGAATTTAATACAATAGGCACAATGCCGACTTAAGTACATGAGGACTGTCACTCTAACTTTCTATGATTTGAACTTCTCCTGTGAGTCCAGTTATTGATTCCGATGCTTTACTTCCGGTTTTCGGTATACCTTGCACCTTCTTATTGACGATGAAACACAGAAATTGCATCGGAATCTAATACAAAATGCACAATGCCGACTTAACTAAAAGAGGACTGACACTCTCACTTTCTATGATTTGAACCTCTCCTGTGAGACCAGTTTTGGATTCCGATGCTGCACTTCAGGTTTACTGTATCCCTTGGACCTTCTTATTGACGATGAAACACAGACTTTGAATACGAATTTAATACAAAAGGGACAATGCCGACTTAAGTACAAGAGGACTGACACTCTAACTTTCTATGATTTGAACCTCTCCTGTGAGTCCAGTTTTAGATTCCGATGCTTCACTTCAGGTTCACTGTATCGCTAGGACCTTCTTATTGACGATGAAACACAGAAAATGCTTCCGAATTTAATTCAAAAGGCACAAAGCCGACTTAAGTAAAAGAGGACTGACACTCTCACTTTCTATGATTTGAACCTCGCCTGTGAGTCCAGTTTTACATTCCGATGCTTCACCTCAGGTGTATTGTATACCTTGGACCTACTTATTGACGATGAAAGACAGAAATTGCATCGGAATTAAATTCAAAAGGCACAATGCCGACTTTAGTAAAAGAGGACTGCACTCTTACTTTCTAAGATTTGACCCTCTCCTGTGAGTCCAGTTTTAGATTCGGATGCTTCACTTCAGGTTTACTGTATACCTAGGACCTTCTTATTGACGATGAAACACAGAAATTGCATCCGAATTTAATACAATAGGGACAATGCCGACTTAAGTTTAAGAGGACTGACACTCTCACTTTCTATGATTTGAACCTCTCCTGTGAGTCCAGTTTTAGATTCCGATGCTTCATTTTAGGTTTACTGTATCCCTTGGACCTTCTTATTGACGAAGAAACACAGAGTTTGAATCCGAATTAAATTCAAAAGGCACAATGCCGACATAAGTAAAAGAGGACTGACACTCTAACTTTCTATGATTTGAACCTCTCCTGTGAGTCCAGTTTTAGATTCCGATGATTCACTTCAGGTTTACTGTATCCCTTGGACCTTCTTATTGACGATGAAACACAGAAATTACATCCGAATTTAATACAAAAGGCACAATGCCGACTTAAGTACAAGAGTACTGACACTCTAACTTTCAATGATTTGAATCTCTCCTGTGAGTCCAGTTTTTGATTCCGATGCTTCACTTCAGGTTCACTGTATCCCATGGACCTTATATTGACGATGAAACACCGAAATTGCATCCGAATTTAATACAAAAGGCACTATGCCGACTTAAGTACAAGAGGACTGACACTCTAACTTTCTATGATTTGAACCTCTCCTGTGAGTCCAGTTTTAGATTCCGATGCTTCACTTCAGGTTTACTGTATCCCTTGGACCTTCTTATTGACGATGAAACACAGAGTTTGCATCCGAATTTAATAAAAATGGCACAATGCCTACTTAAGTACAAGAGGACTGACACTCTCACTTTCTATGATTTGAACCTCACCTGTGTGTCCAGTTTTAGATTCCGATGCTTCACTTCAGATTTACTGTATCCCTTGGACCTTCTTATTGACGACGAAACACAGAAATTGTATCCGAATTTAATACAAAAGGCACAATGCCGACTTAAGTACAAGAGGACTGACACTCTAACTTTCTATGATTTGAACCTCTCCTGTGAGTACACTTTTAGATTCCGAAGCTTCACTTCAGGTTTACTGTATCCCTTGGACCTTCATATTGACGATGAAACACAGAAATTGCATCTGAAATTAATACAAAAGTCACAATGCCGACGTAAGTGCAAGAGGACTGACACTCTAACTTTCTATGAGTTGAACCTCTCCTGTGAGTCCAGTTTTAGATTCCGATGCTTCACTTAAGGTTTACTGTATCCCTTGGACTTTATTATTGACGATGAAACACAGAAATTGCATCCGAATTTAATACAAAAGGCACAATGCCGACTTAAATACAAGAGGACTGACTCTCCAACTTTCAATGATTTCGACCTCTCCTGTGAGTCCAGTTTTAGATTCCGATGCTTCACATCAGGTTTACTGTATCCCTTGGACTTTCTTATTGACGATGAAACACAGAAATTGCATCCGCATTTAATACAAAAGGCACAATGCCGACTTAAGTACAAGAGGACTGACACTCTAACTTTCAATGTTTTGAACCTCTCCTGTGAGTCTAGTTTTAGATTCCGATGCCTCACTTCAGGTTTATTGTATCCCTTGGACCTTCTTATTGACGATGAAACACAGAAATTGCATCCGAATTTAATACAAAAGGCACAATTCTGACTTAAGTACAAGAGGACTGACACTCTCACTTTCAAAGATTTTAACCTCTCCTGTGAGTCCAGTTTTAGATTCCGATGATTCACTTAAGGTTTACTGTATCCCTTGGACCTTCTTATTGACGATGAAACACAGAAACTGCATCGGAATTAAATTCAAAAGGCACAATGCCGACTTAAGTAAAAGCGGACTGACACTCTAACTTTATAAGATTTGACCCTCTCTAGTGAGTCCAGTTTTTGATTCCTATGCTTACCTTCAGGTTTACTGTAACCCTAGGACCTTCTTATTGACTATGAAACACAGAAACTGCATCGCAATTAAATTCAAAAGGCACAATGCCGAGTTAAGTAAAAGAGGACTGACACTCTAACTTTCTAAGATTTGAACATCTTCTGTGAGTCCAGTTTTAGATTCCGATGCTTATCTTCTGGTTTACTGTATACCTTGGACCTTCTTATTGACGATGAAACACAGAAATTGCATCCGCATTTAATACAAATGGCACAATGCCGACTTAAGTACAAGAGGACTGACACACTAACTTTCAATGTTTTGAACGTCTCCTGTGAGTCCAGTTTTAGATTCCGATGCCTCACTTCAGGTTTACTGTATCCCTTGGACCTTCTTATTGACGATGAAACACAGAAATTGCATCCGAATTTAATACAAAAGGCACAATGCCGACTTAAGTACAAGTGGACTGACGCTCTCACTTTCAAAGATTTTAACCTCTCCTGTGAGTCCAGTATTAGATTCCGATGATTACCTTCAGGTTTACAGTATCCCTTGGACCTTCTTATTGACGATGAAACACAGAGTTTGCATCCGAATTTAATACAAAAGGCACAATGCCTACTTAAGTACAAGAGGACTTACACTCTCACTTTCTATGATTTGAACCTCACCTGTGAGTCCAGTTTTAGATTCCGATGCTTCACTTCAGGTTTACTGTATTCCTTGGACCGTCTTATTGACGACGAAACACAGAAATTGTATCCGAATTTAATACAAAAGGCACAATGCCGACTTAAGTACAAGAGGACTGACACTCTAACTTTCTATGATTTGAACCTCTCCTGTGAGTACACTTTTAGATTCCGAAGCTTCACTTCAGGTTTACTGTATCCCTTGGACCTTCATATTGACGATGAAACACAGAAATTGCATCTGAAATTAATACAAAAGTCACAATGCCGACGTAAGTACAAGAGGACTGACACTCTAACTTTCTATGAGTTGAACCTCTCCTGTGAGTCCAATTTTAGATTCCGATGCTTCACTTAAGGTTTACTGTATCCCTTGGACTTTATTATTGACGATGAAACACAGAAATTGCATCCGAATTTAATACAAACGGCACAATGCCGACTTAAATACAAGAGGACTGACACTCTAACTTTCAATGATATCGACCTCTCCTGTGAGTCCAGTTTTAGATTCCGATTCTGCACTTCAGGTTTACTGTATCCCTTGGACCTTCTTACTGACGATGAAACACAGAAATTGCATCCGATTTTAATTCAAAACGCACAATGCCGACTCAAGCACAAGATGACTGACACTCAAACTTTCTATGATTTGAACCTCTCCTGTGAGTCCACTTTTAGATTCGGATGCTTCACCTCAGGTTTACTGTATCCCTTGGACGTTCTTATTGACGATGAAGCACAGAAATTGCATCCGAATTTAATACAAAAGGCAGAATGCCGACTTAAGTACAAGAGGACTGACACTCAAAACTTTCTATGATTTGAACCTTTCCTGTGAGTCCAGTTTTAGATTCCGATGCTTCACTTCAGGTTTACTGTTTATTTTGGACCTTCTTATTGACGATGAAACACAGAAATTGCATCCGAATTTAATTCAAAAGGCACAATGCCGACTTAAGTAAAAGAGGACTGCCACTCTCACTTTCTATGATTTGAACCTCTCCAGTGAGTCCAGTTTTAGATTCCGATGCTTCACTTCAGTTTTATTGTATACCTTGCAACTTCTTATTGACGATGAAAGACAGAAATTGCATCGGAATTGAACTCAAAAGGCACAATGCCCACTTAAATACAAGAGGACGGACACTGTAACTTACTAAGATTTGAACCTCTCCTGTGAATCCAGTTTTAGATTTCGATGGTTCACTTCAGGTTTAGTGAATACCATGCACCTTCTTATTGACGATGAAACAAAGCAATTGCTTCCGAATTTAATACAAAAGGCACAATGCCGACTTAAGTACAAGAGGACTGACACTCTCACTTTCAATGTTTTGAACCTCTCCTGTGAGTCTAGTTTTAGATTCCGATGCCTCACTTCAGGTTTACTGTATCCCTTGGACCTTCTTATTGACGATGAAACACAGAAATTGCATCCGCATTTAATACAAGAGGCACAATGCCGACTTAAGTACAGGAGGACTGACACTCTAACTTTCAATGTTTTGAACCTCTCCTGTGAGTACAGTTTTAGATTCCGATGCCTCACCACAGGTTTACTGTATCCCTTGGACCTTCTTATTGACGATGAAACACAGAAATTGCATCCGAATTTAATACAAAAGGCACAATGCCGACTTAAGTACAAGTGGACTGACGCTCTTACTTTCAAAGATTTTAACCTCTCCTGTGAGTCCAGTATTAGATTCCGATGATTCACTTCAGCTTTACTGTATCCCTTGGACCTTCTTATTGACGATGAAACACAGAGTTTGCATCCGAATTTAATACAAAAGGCACAATGCCTACTTAAGTACAAGAGGACTGACACTCTCACTTACTATGATTTGAACCTCACCTGTGAGTCCAGTTTTAGATTCCGATGCTTCACTTCAGGTTTACTGTATGCCTTGCACCTTCTTATTGACGATGAAACACAGAAATTGCATCGGTATTGAACTCAAAAGGCACAATGCCCACTTAAATACAAGAGGACTGACTCTTTAACTTTCTAAGACTTGAACCAGTCCTGTGGGTCCAGTTTTAGATTTCGATGGTTCACTTCAGGTTTAGTGAATACCATGCACCTTCTTATTGACGATGAAACAAAGCAATTGCATCCGAATTTAATACAAAAGGCACAATGCCGACTTAAGTACAAGAGGACTGACACTCTCACTTTCTATGATTTGAACCTCTCCTGTGAGTCCTGTTTTAGATTCCGATGCTTCACTTCAGGTTAACTGTATCTCTTGGACCTTGTTATTGACGATGAAACACAGAAATGGCATCCGAATTTAATACAAAACTCACAATACCGACTAATGTACAAGAGGACTGACACTCTAACTTACAATGATTTGAACCTCTCCTGTGAGTCCAGTTTTAGATTCCGATGCTTCACATCAGGTTTACTGTATCCCTTGGACTTTCTTATTGACGATGAATCACAGAAATTGCATCCGCATTTAATACAAAAGGCACAATGCCGACTTAAGTACAAGAGGACTGACACTCTAACTTTCAATGTTTTGAACCTCTCCTGTGAGTGTAGTTTTAGATTCCGATGCCTCACTTCAGGTTTACTGTACCCCTTGGACCTTCTTATTGACGATGAAACACAGAAATTGCATCCGAATTTAATAAAAAAGGCACAATTCTGACTTAAGTACAAGAGGACTGATACTCTCACTTTCAAAGATTTTAACCTCTCCTATGAGTCCAGTTTTAGATTCCGATGATTCACTTCAAGTTTACTGTATCCCTTGGACCTTCTTATTGACGATGAAACACAGAAACTGCATCGGAATTAAATTCAAAAGGCACAATGCCGACTTAGGTAACAGCGGACTGACACTCTAACTTTCTAAGATTTGAACCTCTCCAGTGAGTCCAGTTTTAGATTCCTATGCTTACCTTCAGGTTTACTGTAACCCTAGGACCTTCTTATTGACTATGAAACACAGAAATTGCATCGCAATTAAATTCAAAAGGCACAATGCCGACTTAAGTAAAAGAGGACTGACACTCTAACTTTCTAAGATTTGAACATCTTCTGTGAGTCCAGTTTTAGATTCCGATGCTTATCTTCAGGTTTACTGTGTACCTTGGACCTTCTTATTGACGATCAAACACAGAAATTGCATCCGCATTTAATACAAAAGGCACAATGCCGACTTAAGTACAAGAGGACTGACACTCTAACTTTCAATGTTTGAACCTCTCCTATTAGTCCAGTTTTAGATTCCGATGCCTCACTTCAGGTTTACTGTATCCCTTGGACCTTCTTATTGACGATGAAACACAGAAATTGCATCCGAAATTAATACAAAAGGCACAATGCCGACTCAAGTACAAGTGGACTGACGCTCTCACTTTCAAAGATTTTAACCTCTCCTGTGAGTCCAGTATTAGATTCCGATGATTCACTTCAGGTTTACTGTATCCCTTGGACCTTGTTATTGACGATGAAACACAGAAACTGCATCGGAAGTAAATTCAAAAGGCACAATGAAGACTTAAGTAAAAGAGGACTGACACTCTAACTATCTAAGATTTGAACCTCTCCAGTGAGTCCAGCTTTAGATTCCTATGCTTATCTTCAGGTTTACTGTATCCCTAGGACGTTCTTATTGACTATGAAACACAGAAATTACATCGGAATTAAAGTCAGAAGGCACAATGCCGACTTAAGTAAAAGAGGACTGACACTCTAACTTTCTAAGATTTGAACCTCTCCTGTGAGTCCAGTTTTAGATTCCAATGCTTCACTTCAGTTTTACTGTATAAAATGCCCCATCTTATTGACGATGAAACACAGAAATTGCATCCGAATTTAATACAAAAAGCACAATGCCGACTTAAGTAAAAGAAGACTGACACTCTCACTTTCTATGATTTGAACCTTTCCTGTGAGTCCAGTTTTAGATTCCAATGCTTCACATCAGGTTTACTGTATACCTTGCACCTTCTTATTGACGATGAAACGCAGAAAATGCTTCCAATATTAATACAAAAGGCACAATGCCGACTTAAGTACAAGAGGACTGACACTCTAACTTTCTATGATTTGAACCTCTCCTGTGAGTCCAGTTTTAGATTCCAATGCTTCACTTCAGGTTTACTGTATAAAATGCCCCATCTTATTGACGATGAAACACAGAAATTGCATCGGAATTAAATTCAAAATGGCATAATGCTGACTTAAGTACAAGAGGACTGACACTCTAACTTTCTATTATTTGAAGCTCTCCTGTGAGTCCAGTTTTAGACTCCGATGCTTCACTTTAGGTTTACTGTATCCCTTGGACCTTCTTATTGTCGATGAAACACAGAAATAGCATCCGAATTTAATACAAAAGGCACAATGCCGACTTAAGTACAAGAGAACTAACACTCTCACTTTCTATGATTTGAACCTCTCCATTGAGTCCAGTTTCAGATTCCGATGGTTCACTTCAGGTTTAGTGTATGCCATGCACCTTCAGATTGACGATGGAACATAGCAATTGCCTCCGAATTTAATACAAAAGGCACAATGCCGACTTAAGTACAAGAGGACAGACACTCTCACTTTCTATGATTTGAACCTCTCCTGTGAGTCCAATTTAGATTCCGATGCTTCACTTCAGGTTCACTGTATCTCTTGGACCTTCGTATTGACGATGAAACACAGAAATTGCATCCGAATTTAATACAAAAGCACAATGCCGACTTACGTACAAGAGGACTGACACTCTAATTTTCTAAGATTTGAACCTCTCCTGTGAGTCCAGTTTTAGATTTCGATGCTTATCTTCAGGTTTACTGTATACCTTGGACCTTCTTATTGACTTTGAAACACAGAAATTGCATCCGAATTTAATACAATAGAGACAATGCCGACTTAAGGAAAAGGGGACTGACACTCTCACTTTCTATGATTTGAACCTCTCCTGTGAGTCCAGTTTTAGATTCCAATGCTTCACTTCAGGTTTACTGTATCCCTTAGACCTTCTCATTGACGATGAAACACAGAAATTGCATCCGAATTTAATACAAAAGGCACAATGCCGACTTAAGTACAAGTGGACTGACGCTCTCACTTTCAGAGATTTTAACCTCTCCTGTGAGTCCAGTTTTAGATTCCGATGATTCACTTCAGGTTTACTGTATCCCTTGGACCTTCTTACTGACGATGAAACACAGAAACTTCAGCGGAATTAAATTCAAAAGGCTCAATGCCGACTTATGTAAAAGAGGACTGACAGTCTAACTTTCTAAGATTTGAACCTCTCCTGTGAGTCCAGTTTTAGATTTCGTAGCTTATCTTCAGGTTTACTGTATACCTTGGACCTTCTTATTGACGATGAAACGCAGAAATTGCATCCGAATTTAATACAATAGAGACAATGCCGACTTAAGGACAAGGGGACTGACACTCTCACTTTCTATGATTTGAACCTCTCCTGTGAGTCCAGTTTTAGATTCCGATGCTTCACTTCAGGTTTACTGTATCCCTTGGACCTTCTTATTGACGATGAAACACAGAGTTTGCAACCAAATTTAATACAAAAGCTACAATGCCGACATAAGTACAAGAGGACTGACACTCTAACTTTCAATGATTTGAACCTCTCCTGTGAGTCCAGTTTTAGATTCCGATGCTTCACATCAGGTTTACTGTATCCCTTGAACTTTCTTATTGACGATGAAACACAGAAATTGCATCCGCATTTAATACAAAAGGCACAATGCCGACTTAAGTACAAGAGGACTGACACTCTAACTTTCAATGTTTTGAACCTCTCCTGTGAGTCTAGTTTTAGATTCCGATGCCTCACTTCAGGTTTACTGTATCCCTTGGACCTTCTTATTGACGATGAAACACAGAAATTGCATCCGAATTTAATACAAAAGGCACAATTCTGACTTAAGTACAAGAGGACTGACACTCTCACTTTCAAAGATTTTAACCTCTCCTGTGAGTCCAGTTTTAGATTCCGATGATTCAATTCAGTTTTACTGTATCCCTTGGACCTTCTTATTGACGATGAAACACAGAAACTGCATCGAATTAAATTCAAAAGGCACAATGCCGACTTAAGTAAAAGCGGACTGACACTCTAACTTTCTAAGATTTGAACCTCTCCAGTGAGCCCAGTTTTAGATTCCTATGCTTACCTTCAGGTTTACTGTAACCCTAGGACCTTCTTATTGACTATGAAACACAGAAATTGCATCGCAATTAAATTCAAAAGGCACAATGCCGACTTAAGTATAAGAGGACTGACATTCTAACTTTCTAAGATTTGAACATCTTCTGTGAGTCCAGTTTTAGTTTCCGATGCTTATCTTCAGGTTTACTGTATACCTTCGACCTTCTTATTGACGATGAAACACAGAAATTGCATCCGCATTTAATGCAAAAGGCACAATGCCGACTTAAGTACAAGAGGACTGATACTCTAACTTTCAATGTTTTGAACCTCTCCTGTGAGTCCAGTTTTAGATTCCGATGCTTCACTTAAGGTTTACTGTATCCCTTGGACTTTATTATTGACGATGAAACACAGAAATTGCATCCGAATTTAATACAAAAGGCACAATGCCGACTTAAATACAAGAGGACTGACACTCTAACTTTCAATGATTTCGACCTCTCCTGTGAGTCCAGTTTTAGATTCCGATGCCTCACTTCAGGTTTACTGTATCTCTTGGATCTTGTTATTGTCGATGAAACACAGAAATGGCATCCGAATTTAATACAAAATTCACAATACCGACTAATGTACAAGAGGACTGACACTCTAACTTACAATGATTTGAACCTCTCCTGTGAGTCCAGTTTTAGATTCCGATGATTCACTTCAGGTTTACTGTATCCCTTGGACCTTCTTATTGACGATGAAACACAGAAACTGCATCGGAATTAAATTCAAAAGGCACAATGCCGACTTAAGTAAAAGCGGACTGACACTCTAACTTTCTAAGATTTGAACCTCTCCAGTGAGTCCAGTTTTAGATTCCTATGCTTACCTTCAGGTTTACTGTAACCCTAGGACCTTCTTATTGACTATGAAACACAGAAATTGCATCGCAATTAAATTCAAAAGGCACAATGTCGACTTAAGTAAAAGAGGACTGACACTCTAATTTTCTAAGGTTTGAACATCTTCTGTGAGTCCAGTTTTAGATTCCGATGCTTATCTTCAGGTTTACTGTATACCTTGGACCTTCTTATTGACGATCAAACACAGAAATTGCATCCGCATTTAATACAAAAGGCACAATGCCGACTTAAGTACAGGAGGACTGACACTCTAACTTTCAATGTTTTGAACCTCTCCTGTGAGTCCAGTTTTAGATTCCGATGCCTCACTTCAGGTTTACTGTATCCCTTGGACCTTCTTATTGACGATGAAACACAGAAATTGCATCCGAATTTAATACAAAAGGCACAATGCCGACTTAAGTACAAGTGGACTGACGCTCTCACTTTCAAAGATTTTAAACTCTCCTGTGAGTCCAGTATTAGATTCCGATGATTCACTTCAGGTTTACTGTATCCCTTGGACCTTGTTATTGACGATGAAACACAGAAACTGCATCGGAATTAAATTCAAAAGGCACAATGCCGACTTAAGTAAAAGAGGACTAACACTCTAACTATCTAGGATTTGAACCTCTCCAGTGAGTCCAGCTTTAGATTCCTATGTTTATCTTCAGGTTTACTGTATCCCTAGGACGTTCTTATTGACTATGAAACACAGAAATTGCATCGGAATTAAAGTCAAAAGGCACAATGCCGACATAAGTAAAAGAGGACTGACACTCTAACTTTCTAAGATTTGAACATCTTCTGTGACTCCAGTTTTAGGTTCCGATGCTTATCATCAGGTTTACTGTATACCTTGGACCTTCTTATTGACGATGAAACACAGAAATTGCATCCAAATTTAATACAATTGGGACAATGCCGAGTTAAGTACAAGAGGACTGACACTCTCACTTCCTATGTTTTGAACCTTTCCTGTGAGTCCAGTTTTAGATTCCAATGCTTCACTTCAGGTTTACTGTATAAATTGCCCAATCTTATTGACGATGAAACACAGAAATTGCATCGGAATTAAATTCAAAAAGGCATAATGCTGACTTAAGTACAAGAGGACTGACACTCTAACTTTCTATTATTTGAAGCTCTCCTGTGAGTCCAGTTTTAGACTCCGATGCTTCACTTTAGGTTTACAGTATCCCTTGGACCTCCTTATTGTCGATGAAACACAGAAATAGCATCCGATTTTAATACAAAAGGCACAATGCCGACTTAAGTACAAGAGGACTAACACTCTCACTTTCTATGATTTGAACCTCTCCATTGAGTCCAGTTTTAGATTCCGATGCTTCACTTCAGGTTTAGTGTATACCATGCACCTTCTGATTGACGATGGAACACAGCAATTGCCTCCGAATTTAATACAAAAGGCACAATGCCGACTTAAGTGCAAGAGAACTGACACTCTCACTTTCTATGATTTAACCTCTCCTGTGAGTCCAGTTTTAGATTCCGATGCTTCACTTCAGGTTTACTGTATCTTTTGGACCTTCTTATTGACGATGGAAAACTGAAATGGCATCCGAATTTAATATAAAATTCACAATGCTGACTTATGTACAACAGGACTGACACTCTAACTTTCAATGTTTTGAACCTCTCCTGTGAGTCCAGTTTTAGATTCCGATGCATCACATCAGGTTTACTGTATCCCTTGGACTTTCTTATTGACGATGAAACACAGAAATTGCATCCGCATTTAATACAAAAGGCACATAGCCGACTTTAGGACAAGAGGACTGACACTCTAACTTGCTATGATTTGAAAACCTCCTGTGAGTCCAGATTTAGATTCTGATGCCTCACTTCAGGTTTACTGTATCCCTTGGACTTTCTTATTGACGATGAAACACAGAAATAGCATCCGAATTTAATACAAAAGGCACATGCCGACTTAAGTACAAGAGGACAGACACTCTCACTTTCTATGATTTGAACCTCTCCTGTGAGTCCAGTTTTAGATTCCGATGCTTCACTTCAGGTTCACTGTATCTCTTGGACCTTCGTATTGACGATGAAACACAGAAATTGCATCCGAATTTATTGCAAAAGGCACAATGCCGACTTAAGTACAAGAGGACTGACACTCTAACTATCTAAGATTTGAACCTCTCCTGTGGGTCCAGTTTTAGATTTCGATGCTTATCTTCAGGTTTACTGTATACCTTGGACCTTCTTATTGACGATGAAACACGGAAATTGCATCCGAATTTAATGCAATAGAGACAATGCCGACTTAAGGACAAGGGGACTGACACTCTCACTTTCTATGATTTGAACCTCTCCTGAGAGTCGAGTTTTAGATTCCGATGCTTCACTTCAGGTTTACGGTATCCCTTGGACCTTCTTATTGACGATGAAACACAGAGTTTGCAACCAAATTTAATACAAAATGCACAATGCCGACTTAAGTACAAGAGGACTGACACTCTAACTTTCAATGATTTGAACCTGTCCTGTGAGTCCAGTTTTAGATTCCGATGCTTCACATCAGGTTTACTGTATCCCTTGGACTTTCTTATTGACGATGAAACACAGAAATTGCATCCACATTTAATACAAAAGGCACAATGCCGACTTAAGTACAAGTGAACTGACACTCTAACTTTCAATGTTTTGAACCTCTCCTGTGAGTCTAGTTTTAGATTCCGATGCCTCACTTCAGGTTTACTGTATCCCTTGGACCTTCTTATTGACGATGAAACACAGAAATTGCATCCGAATTTAATACAAAAGGCACAATTCTGACATAAGTACAAGAGGACTGACACTCTCACTTTCTTGATTTTAACCTCTCCTGTGAGTCCAGTTTTAGATTCCGATGATTCACTTCAGGTTTACTGTATCCCTTGGACCTTCTTATTGACGATGAAACACAGAAACTGCATCGAATTAAATTCAAAAGGCACAATGACGACTTAAGTAAAAGCGGACTGACACTCTAACTTTCTAAGATTTGAACCTCTCCAGTGAGTCCAGTTTTAGATTCCTATGCTTACCTTCAGGTTTACTGTAACCCTAGGACCTTCTTATTGACTATGAAACACAGAAATTGCATCGCAATTAAATTCAAAAGGCACAATGCCGACTTAAGTAAAAGAGGACTGACACTCTAACTTTCTAAGATATGAACATCTTCTGTGAGTCCAGTTTTAGATTCCGATGCTTATCTTCAGGTCTACTGTATACCTTGGACCTTCATATTGACGATGAAACACAGAAATTGCATCCGCATTTAATGCAAAAGGCACAATGCCGACTTAAGTACAAGAGGACTGACACTCTAACTTTCAATGTTTTGAACCTCTCCTGTGAGTCCAGTTTTTGATTCCGAAGCCTCACTTCAGGTTTACTGTATCCCTTGGACCTTCTTATTGACGATGAAACACAGAAATTGCATCCGAATTTAATACAAAAGGCACAATGCCGACTTAAGTACAAGTGGACGGACGCTCTCACTTTTAAAGATTTTAACCTCTCCTGTGAGTCCAGTATTAGATTCCGATGATTCACTTCAGGTTTACTGTATCCCTTGGACCTTCTTATTGACGATGAAACACAGAGTTTGCATCCGAATTTAATACAAAAGGCACAATGCCTACTTAAGTACAAGAGGACTGACACTCTCACTTTCTATGATTTGAACCTCACCTGTGAGTCCAGTTTTAGATTCCGATGCTTCACTTCAGGTTTACTGTATCCCTTGGACCTTCTTATTGGCGACGAAACACAGAAATTGTATCCGAATTTAATACAAAAGGCACAATGCCGACTTAAGTACAAGAGGACTGACACTCTAACTTTCTATGATTTGAACCTCTCCTGTGAGTACACTTTTAGATTCCGAAGCTTCACTTCAGGTTTACTGTATCCCTTGGACCTTCATATTAACGATGAAACACAGAAATAGCATCTGAAATTAATACAAAAGTCACAATGCCGACGTAAGTGCAAGAGGTCTGACACTGTAACTTTATATGAGTTGAACCTCTCCTGTGAGTCCAGTTTTAGATTCCGATGCCTCACTTAAGGTTTACTGTATTCCTTGGACTTTATTATTGACGAGGAAACACAGAAATTGCATCCGAATTTAAAACAAAAGGCACAATGCCGACTTAATTACGAGAGGACTGACACTCTAACTTTCAATGATTTCGACCTCTCCTGTGAGTCCAGTTTTAGATTCCGATGCCTCACTTCAGGTTTACTGTATCTCTTGGACCTTGTTATTGCCGATGAAACACAGAAATGGCATCCGAATTTAATACAAAATTCACAATACCGACTAATGTACAAGAGGACTGATACTCTAACTTACAATGATTTGAACCTCTCCTGTGAGTCCAGTTTTAGATTCCGATGCTTCACATCAGGCTTACTGTATCCCTTGGACTTTCTTATTGACGATGAAACACAGAAATTGCATCCGCATTTAATACAAAAGGCACAATGCCGACTTAAGTACAAGAGGACTGACACTCTCACTTTCAAAGATTTTAACCTCTCCTGTGAGTCCAGTTTTAGATTCCGATGATTCACTTCAGGTTTACTGTATCCTTTGGACCTTCTTATTGACGATGAAACACAGAAACTGCATCGGAATTAAATTCAAAAGGCACAATGCCGACTTAAGTAAAAGCGGACTGACACTCTAACTTTCTAAGATTTGAACCTCTCCAGTGAGTCCAGTTTTAGATTCCTATGCTTACCTTCAGGTTTACTGTAACCCTAGGACCTTCTTATTGACTATGAAACACAGAAATTGCATCGCAATTACATTCAAAAGGCACAATGCCGACTTAAGTAACAGTGGACTGACACTCTAACTTTCTAAGATTTGAACAACTTCTGTGAGTCCAGTTTTAGATTCCGATGCTTATCTTCAGGTTTACTGTATACCTTGGACCTTCTCATTGACGATGAAACACAGATATTGCATCCGAATTTAATACAAAAGCACAATGCCGACTTAAGTACAAGTGGACTGACGCACTCACCTTCAAAGATTTTAACCTCTCCTGTGAGTCCAGTTTTAGATTCCGATGAATCACTTCAGGTTTACTGTATCCCTTGGACCTTCTTATTGACGATGAAACACAGAAACTGCAGCGGAATTAAATTCAAACGGCACAATGCCGACTTAAGTAAAACAATACTGACACTCTAACTTTCCAAGATTTGAACTTCTCCTGTGAGTCCAGTTTTGGATTTCGATGCTTATCTTCAGGTTTACTGTATACCTTGGACCTTCTTATTGACGATGAAACACAGAAATTGCATCCGAATTTAATACAATAGAGACAATGCCGACTTAAGGACAAGGGGACTGACACTCTCACTGTCTATGATTTGAACCTCTCCTGAGAGCCGAGTTTTAGATTCCGATGCTTCACTTCAGGTTTACGGTATCCCTTGGACCTTCTTATTGACGATGAAACACAGAGTTTGCAACCAAATTTAATACAAAATGCACAATGCCGACTTAAGTACAAGAGGACTGACACTCTAACTTTCAATGATTTGAACCTGTCCTGTGAGTCCAGTTTTAGATTCCGATGCTTCACATCAGGTTTACTGTATCCCTTGGACTTTCTTATTGACGATGAAACACAGAAATTGCATCCACATTTAATACAAAAGGCACAATGCCGACTTAAGTACAAGAGAACTGACACTCTAACTTTCAATGTTTTGAACCTCCCCTGTAAGTCTAGTTTTAGATTCCGATGCCTCACTTCAGGTTTACTGTATCCCTTGGACCTTCTTATTGACGATGAAACACAGAAATTGCATCCGAATTTAATACAAAAGGCACAATTCTGACATAAGTACAAGAGGACTGACACTCTCACTTTCAAAGATTTTAACCTCTACTGTGAGTCCACTTTTAGATTCCGATGATTCACTTCAGGTTTACTGTATCCCTTGGACCTTCTTATTGACGATGAAACACAGAAACTGCATCGAATTAAATTCAAAAGGCACAATGCCGACTTAAGTAAAAGCGGACTGACACTCTAACTTTCTAAGATTTGAACCTCTCCAGTGAGTCCAGTTTTAGATTCCTATGCTTACCTTCAGGTTTACTGTAACCCTAGGACCTTCTTATTGACTATGAAACACAGAAATTGCACCGCAATTAAATTCAAAAGGCACAATGCTGACTTAAGTAAAAGAGGACTGACACTCTAACTTTCTAAGATATGAACATCTTCTGTGAGTCCAGTTTTAGATTCCGATGCTTATCTTCAGGTCTACTGTATACCTTGGACCTTCATATTGACGATGAAACACAGAAATTGCATCCGCATTTAATGCAAAAGGCACAATGCCGACTTAAGTACAAGAGGACTGACACTCTAACTTTCTAAGATTTGAACATCTTCTGTGAGTCCAGTTTTAGATTCCGATGCTTCTCATCAGGTTTACTGTATCTTTTGGACCTTCTTATTGAAGATGGAAAACAAAAATATCATCCGAATTTAATATAAAATTCACAATGCTGACTTATGTACAAGAGGTCTGACACTCTAAATTTCAATGTTTTGAACCTCTCCTGTGAGTCCAGTTTTAGATTCCGATGCATCACTTCAGGTTTACTGTATCCCTTGGACTTTCTTATTGACGATGAAACACAGAAATTGCATCCGCATTTAATACAAAAGGCACAATGCCGACTTTAGGACAAGAGGACTGACACTCTAATTTGCTATGATTTGAAAACCTCCTGTGAGTCCAGTTTTAGATTCTGATGCCTCACTTCAGGTTTACTGTATCCCTTGGACTTTCTTATTGACGATGAAACACAGAAATTGCATCCGAATTTAATACAAAAGGTACAATGCCGACTTAAGTACAAGAGGACAGACACTTTCACTTTCTATGATTTGAACCTCTCCTGTGAGTCCAGTTTTAGATTCCGATGCTTCACTTCAGGTTCACTGTATCTCTTGGACCTTCGTATTGACGATGAAACACAGAAATTGCATCCGAATTTAATACAAAAGCCACAATGCCGACTTAAGTACAAGAGGACTGACACTCTAACTTTCTAAGATTTGAACCTCTCCTGTGAGTCCAGTTTTAGATTTCGATGCTTATCTTCAGGTTTACTGTATACCTTGGACCTTCTTATTGACGATGAAACACAGAAATTGCATCCGAATTTAACACAATAGAGACAATGCCGACTTAAGGACAAGGGGACTGACACTCTCACTTTCTATGATTTGAACCTCTCCTGTGAGTCCAGTTTTAGATTCCCATGCTTCACTTCAGGTTTACTGTATCCCTTGGACCTTCTCATTGACGATGAAACACAGAAATTGCATCCGAATTTAATACAAACGGCACAATGCCGACTTAAGTACAAGTGGACTGACGCTCTCACTTTCAAAGATTTTAACCTCTCCTGTGAGTCCAGTTTTAGGATCCGATGATTCACTTCAGGTTTACTGTATCCCTTGGACCTTCTTATTGACGATGAAACACAGAAACTGCAGCGGAATTAAATTCAAAAGGCACAATGCCGACTTAAGTAAAAGAGGACTGACACTCTAACTTTCTAAGATTTGAACCTCTCCTGTGAGTCCAGTTTTAGATTTCGATGCTTACCTTCAGGTTTACTGTAACCCTAGGACCTTCGTATTGACTATGAAACACAGAAATTGCATCGCAATTAAATTCAAAAGGCACAATGCCGACTTAAGTGAAAGAGGACTGACACTCTAACTTTCTAAGATTTGAACATCTTCTGTGAGTCCAGTTTTAGATTCCGATGCTTATCTTCAGGTTTACTGTATACCTTGGACCTTCTTATTGACGATGAAACACAGAAATTGCATCCGCATTTAATGCAAAAGGCACAATGCCGACTTAAGTACAAGGGGACTGACACTCTAACTTTCAATGTTTTGAACCTCTCCTGTGAGTCCAGTTTTAGATTCCGATGCCTCACTTCAGGTTTACTGTATCCCTTGGACCTTCTTATTGACGATGAAACACAGAAATTGCATCCGAATTTAATACAAAAGGCACAATGCCGACTTAAGTACAAGTGGACTGACGCTATCACTTTCAAAGATTTTAACTTCTCCTGTGAGTCCAGTATTAGATTCCGATGATTCACTTCAGGTTTACTGTATCCCTTGGACCTTCTTATTGACGATGAAACACAGAGTTTGCATCCGAATTTAATACAAATGGCACAATGCCTACTTAAGTACACGAGGACTGACACTCTCACTTTCTATGATTTGAACCTCACCTGTGAGTCCAGTTTTAGATTCCGATGCTTCACTTCAGGTTTACTGTATCCCTGGGACCTTCTTATTGACGACGAAACACAGAAATTGTATCCGAATTTAATACAAAAGGCACAATGCCGACTTAAGTACAAGAGGACTGACACTCTAACTTTCTATGATTTGAACCTCTCCTGTGAGTACACTTTTAGATTCCGAAGCTTCACTTCAGGTTTACTGTATCCCTTGGACCTTCATATTGACGATGAAACACAGAAATTGCATCCGCATTTAATGCAAAAGGCACAATGCCGACTTAAGTACAAGAGGACTGACACTCTAACTTTCTAAGATTTGAACATCTTCTGTGAGTCCAGTTTTAGATTCCGATGCTTCTCATCAGGTTTACTGTATCTTTTGGACCTTCTTATTGAAGATGGAAAACCAAAATATCATCCGAATTTAATATAAAATTCACAATGCTGACTTATGTACAAGAGGTCTGACACTCTAAATTTCAATGTTTTGAACCTCTCCTGTGAGTCCAGTTTTAGATTCCGATGCATCACTTCAGGTTTACTGTATCCCTTGGACTTTCTTATTGACGATGAAACACAGAAATTGCATCCGCATTTAATACAAAAGGCACAATGCCGACTTTAGGACAAGAGGACTGACACTCTAATTTGCTATGATTTGAAAACCTCCTGTGAGTCCAGTTTTAGATTCTGATGCCTCACTTCAGGTTTACTGTATCCCTTGGACTTTCTTATTGACGATGAAACACAGAAATTGCATCCGAATTTAATACAAAAGGTACAATGCCGACTTAAGTACAAGAGGACAGACACTTTCACTTTCTATGATTTGAACCTCTCCTGTGAGTCCAGTTTTAGATTCCGATGCTTCACTTCAGGTTCACTGTATCTCTTGGACCTTCGTATTGACGATGAAACACAGAAATTGCATCCGAATTTAATACAAAAGCCACAATGCCGACTTAAGTACAAGAGGACTGACACTCTAACTTTCTAAGATTTGAACCTCTCCTGTGAGTCCAGTTTTAGATTTCGATGCTTATCTTCAGGTTTACTGTATACCTTGGACCTTCTTATTGACGATGAAACACAGAAATTGCATCCGAATTTAATACAATAGAGACAATGCCGACTTAAGGACAAGGGGACTGACACTCTCACTTTCTATGATTTGAACCTCTCCTGTGAGTCCAGTTTTAGATTCCCATGCTTCACTTCAGGTTTACTGTATCCCTTGGACCTTCTCATTGACGATGAAACACAGAAATTGCATCCGAATTTAATACAAACGGCACAATGCCGACTTAAGTACAAGTGGACTGACGCTCTCACTTTCAAAGATTTTAACCTCTCCTGTGAGTCCAGTTTTAGGATCCGATGATTCACTTCAGGTTTACTGTATCCCTTGGACCTTCTTATTGACGATGAAACACAGAAACTGCAGCGGAATTAAATTCAAAAGGCACAATGCCGACTTAAGTAAAAGAGGACTGACACTCTAACTTTCTAAGATTTGAACCTCTCCTGTGAGTCCAGTTTTAGATTTCGATGCTTACCTTCAGGTTTACTGTAACCCTAGGACCTTCGTATTGACTATGAAACACAGAAATTGCATCGCAATTAAATTCAAAAGGCACAATGCCGACTTAAGTGAAAGAGGACTGACACTCTAACTTTCTAAGATTTGAACATCTTCTGTGAGTCCAGTTTTAGATTCCGATGCTTATCTTCAGGTTTACTGTATACCTTGGACCTTCTTATTGACGATGAAACACAGAAATTGCATCCGCATTTAATGCAAAAGGCACAATGCCGACTTAAGTACAAGGGGACTGACACTCTAACTTTCAATGTTTTGAACCTCTCCTGTGAGTCCAGTTTTAGATTCCGATGCCTCACTTCAGGTTTACTGTATCCCTTGGACCTTCTTATTGACGATGAAACACAGAGTTTGCATCCGAATTTAATACAAATGGCACAATGCCTACTTAAGTACACGAGGACTGACACTCTCACTTTCTATGATTTGAACCTCACCTGTGAGTCCAGTTTTAGATTCCGATGCTTCACTTCAGGTTTACTGTATCCCTGGGACCTTCTTATTGACGACGAAACACAGAAATTGTATCCGAATTTAATACAAAAGGCACAATGCCGACTTAAGTACAAGAGGACTGACACTCTAACTTCCTATGATTTGAACCTCTCCTGTGAGTACACTTTTAGATTCCGAAGCTTCACTTCAGGTTTACTGTACCCCTTGGACCTTCATATTGACGATGAAACACAGATATTGCATCTGAAATTAATACAAAAGTCACAATGCCGACGTAAGTGCAAGAGGACTGACACTCTAACTTTCTATGAGTTGAACCTCTCCTGTGAGTCCAGTTTTAGATTCCGATGCTTCACTTAAGGTTTACTGTATCCCTTGGACTTTATTATTGACGATGAAACACAGAAATTGCATCCGAATTTAATTCAAAAGGCACAATGCCGACTCAAGCACAAGATGACTGACACTCTAACTTTCTATGATTTGAACCTCTCCTGTGAGTCCACTTTTAGATTCGGATGCTTCACTTCAGGTTTACTGTATCCCTTGGACGTTCTTATTGACGATGAAGCACAGAAATTGCATCCGAATTTAATACAAAAGGCAGAATGCCGACTTAAGTACAAGAGGACTGACACTCAAACTTTCTATGATTTGAACCTTTCCTGTGAGTCCAGTTTTAGATTCCGATGCTTCACTTCAGGTTTACTGTTTCCTTTGTACCTTCTTATTGACGATGAAACACAGAAATTGCATCTGAATTTAATACAAAAGGCACAATGCCGACTTAAGTAAAAGAGGACTGCCACTCTCACTTTCTATGATTTGAACCTCTCCTGTGAGTCCAGTTTTAGATTCCGATGCTTCACTTCAGTTTTATTGTATACCTTGCACCTTCTTATTGACGATGAAACACAGAAATTGCATCGGAATTGAACTCAAAAGGCACAATGCCCACTTAAATACAAGAGGACTGACACTGTAACTTTCTAAGATTTGAACCTCACCTGTGAGTTCAGTTTTAGATTTCGATGGTTCACTTCAGGTTTAGTGAATACCATGCACCTTCTTATTGACGATGAAACAAAGCAATTGCATCCGAATTTATTACAAAACTCACAATGCCGACTTAAGTACAAGAGGACTGACACTCTCACTTTCTATGATTTGAACCTCTCCTGTGAGTCCAGTTTTAGATTCCGATGGCTCACTTCAGGTTAACTGTATCTCTTGGACCTTGTTATTGACGATGAAACACAGAAATGTCATCCGAATTTAATACAAAATTCACAATACCGACTAATGTTCAAGAGGACTGACACTCTAACTTACAATGATTTGAACCTGTCCTCTGAGTCCAGTTTTAGATTCCGATGCTTCACATCAGGTTTACTGTATCCCTTGGACTTTCTTATTGACGATGAAACACAGAAATTGCATCCGCATTTAATACAAAAGGCACAATGCCGACTTAAGTACAAGAGGACTGACACTCTAACTTTCAATGTTTTGAACCTCTCCTGTGAGTCTAGTTTTAGATTCCGATGCCTCACTTCAGGTTTACTGTATCCCTTGGACCTTCTTATTGACGATGAAACACAGAAACTGCAGCGGAATTTAATTCAAAAGGCACAATGCCGACTTAAGTAAAAGAGGACTGACACTCTAACTTTCTAAGATTTGAACCTCTCCTGTGAGTCCAGTTTTAGATTTCGATGCTTACCTTCAGGTTTACTGTAACCCTAGGACCTTCTTATTGACTATGAAACACAGAAATTGCATCGCAATTACATTCAAAAGGCACAATGCCGACTTAAGTAAAAGAGGACTGACACTCTAACTTTCTAAGATTTGAACATCTTCTGTGAGTCCAGTTTTAGATTCCGATGCTTATCTTCAGGTTTACGGTATACCTTGGACCTTCTTATTGACGATGAAACACAGAAATTGCATCCGAATTTAATACAAAAGCACAATGCCGACCTAAGTACAAGTGGACTGACGCTCTCACTTTCAAAGGTTTTAACCTCTCCTGTGAGTCCAGTATTAGATTCCGATGATTCACTTCAGGTTTACTGTATCCCTTGGACCTTGTTATTGACGATGAAACACAGAAACTGCATCGGAATTAAATTCAAAACTCACAATGCCGACTTAAGTAAAAGAGGACTGCCACTCTCACTATCTATGATTTGAACCTCTCCTGTGAGTCCAGTTTTAGATTCCGATGCTTCACTTCAGTTTTATTCTATACCTTGCACCTTCTTATTGACGATGAAACACAGAAATTGCATCGGAATTGAACTCAAAAGGCACAATGCCCACTTAAATACAAGAGGACTGACACTGTAACTTTCTAAGATTTGAACCTCACCTGTGAGTTCAGTTTTAGATTTCGATGGTTCACTTCAGGTTTAGTGAATACCATGCACCTTCTTATTGACGATGAAACAAAGCAATTGCATCCGAATTTAATACAAAAGGCACAATGCCGACTTAAGTACAAGAGGACTGACACTCTCACTTTCTATGATTTGAACCTCTCCTGTGAGTCCAGTTTTAGATTCCGATGGTTCACTTCAGGTTAACTGTATCTCTTGGACCTTGTTATTGACGATGAAACACAGAAATGGCATCCGAATTTAATACAAAATTCACAATACCGACTAATGTTCAAGAGGACTGACACTCTAACTTACAATGATTTGAACCTCTCCTGTGAGTCCAGTTTTAGATTCCGATGCTTCACATCAGGTTTACTGTATCCCTTGGAATTTCTTATTGACGATGAAACACAGAAATTGCATCCGCATTTAATACAAAAGGCACAATGCCGACTTAAGTAAAAGAGGACTGACACTCTAACTTTCTAAGATTTGAACATCTTCTGTGAGTCCAGTTTTAGATTCCGATGCTTATCTTCAGGTTTACTGTATACCTTGGACCTTCTTATTGACGATGAAACACAGAAATTGCATCCGAATTTAATACAAAAGGCACAATGCCGACTTAAGTACAAGTGGACTGACGCTCTCACTTTCAAAGGTTTTAACCTCTCCTGTGAGTCCAGTATTAGATTCCGATGATTCACTTCAGGTTTACTGTATCCCTTGGACCTTGTTATTGACGATGAAACACAGAAACTGCATCGGAATGAAATTCAAAAGGCACAATGCCGACTTAAGTAAAAGAGGACTGACACTCTAACTATCTAAGATTTGAACCTCTCCAGTGAGTCCAGCTTTAGATTCCTATGCTTATCTTCAGGTTTACTGTATCCCTAGGACGTTCTTATTGACTATGAAACACAGAAATTGCATCGGAATTAAAGTCAAAAGGCACAATGCCGACTTAAGTAAAAGAGGACTGACACTCTAACTTTCTAAGATTTGAATATCTTCTGTGAGTCCAGTTTTAGATTCCGATGCTTCTCATCAGGTTTACTGTATACCTTGGACCTTCTTATTGACGACGAAACACAGAAATTGTATCCGAATTTAATACAAAAGGCACAATGCCGACTGAAGTACAAGAGGACTGACACTCTAACTTTCTATGATTTGAACCTCTCCTGTGAGTACACTTTTAGATTCCGAAGCTTCACTTCAGGTTTACTGTATCCCTTGGACCTTCATATTGACGATGAAACACAGATATTGCATCTGAAATTAATACAAAAGTCACAATGCCGACGTAAGTGCAAGAGGACTGACACTCTAACTTTCTATGAGTTGATCCTCTCCTGTGAGTCCAGTTTTAGATTCCGATGCTTCACTTAAGGTTTACTGTATCCCTTGGACTTTATTATTGACGATGAAACACAGAAATTGCATCACAATTTAATACAAAAGGCACAATGCCGACTTAAATACAAGAGGACTGACACTCTAACTTTCAATGATTTCGACCTCTCCTGTGAGTCCAGTTTTAGATTCCGATGCTTCAATTCAGGTTTACTGTATCCCTTGGACCTTCTTATTGACGATGAAACACAGAAATTGCATCCGAATTAAATTCAAAAGGCACAATGCCGACTCAAGCACAAGATGACTGACACTCTAACTTTCTATGATTTGAACCTCTCCTGTGAGTCCACTTTTAGATTCGGATGCTTCACTTCAGGTTTACTGTATCCCTTGGACGTTCTTATTGACGATGAAGCACAGAAATTGCATCCGAATTTAATACAAAAGGCAGAATGCCGACTTAAGTACAAGAGGACTGACACTCAAACTTTCTATGATTTGAACCTTTCCTGTGAGTCCAGTTTTAGATTCCGATGCTTCACTTCAGGTTTACTGTTCCTTTGGACCTTCTTATTGACGATGAAACACAGAAATTGCATCTGAATTTAATACAAAAGGCACAATGCCGACTTAAGTAAAAGAGGACTGCCACTCTCACTTTCTATGATTTGAACCTCTCCTGGGAGTCCAGTTTTAGATTCCGATGCTTCACTTCAGTTTTATTGTATACCTTGCACCTTCTTATTGTCGATGAAACACAGAAATTGCATCGGAATTGAACTCAAAAGGCACAATGCCCACTTAAATACAAGAGGACTGACACTGTAACTTTCTAAGATTTGAACCTCACCTGTGAGTTCAGTTTTAGATTTCGATGGTTCACTTCAGGTTTAGTGAATACCATGCACCTTCTTATTGACGATGAAACAAAGCAATTGCATCCGAATTTAATACAAAAGGCACAATGCCGACTTAAGTACAAGAGGACTGACACTCTCACTTTCTATGATTTGAACCTCTCCTGTGAGTCCAGTTTTAGATTCCGATGGTTCACTTCAGGTTAACTGTATCTCTTGGACCTTGTTATTGACGATGAAACACAGAAATGGCATCCGAATTTAATACAAAATTCACAATACCGACTAATGTTCAAGAGGACTGACACTCTAACTTACAATGATTTGAACCTCTCCTGTGAGTCCAGTTTTATATTCCGATGCTTCACATCAGGTTTACTGTATCCCTTGGACTTTCTTATTGACGATGAAACACAGAAATTGCATCCGCATTTAATACAAAAGGCACAATGCCGACTTAAGTACAAGAGGACTGACACTCTAACTTTCAATGTTTTGAACGTCTCCTGTGGGTCTAGTTTTAGATTCCGATGCCTCACTTCAGGTTTACTGTATCCCTTGGACTTTCTTATTGACGATGAAACACAGAAATTGCATCCGCATTTAATACAAAAGGCACAATGCCGACTTAAGTAAAAGAGGACTGACACTATAACTTTCTAAGATTTGAACATCTTCTGTGAGTCCAGTTTTAGATTCCGATGCTTATCTTCAGGTTTACTGTATACCTTGGACATTCTTATTGACGATGAAACACAGAAATTGCATCCGAATTTAATACAAAAGGCACAATGCCGACTTAAGTACAAGTGGACTGACGCTCTCACTTTCAAAGGTCTTAACCTCTCCTGTGAGTCCAGTATTAGATTCCGATGATTCACTTCAGGTTTACTGTATCCCTTGGACCTTGTTATTGACGATGAAACACAGAAACTGCATCGGAATGAAATTCAAAAGGCACAATGCCGACTTAAGTAAAAGAGGACTGACACTCTAACTATCTAAGATTTGAACCTCTCCAGTGAGTCCAGCTTTAGATTCCTATGCTTATCTTCAGGTTTACTGTATCCCTAGGACGTTCATATTGACTATGAAACACAGAAATTGCATCGGAATTAAAGTCAAAAGGCACAATGCCGACTTAAGTAAAAGAGGACTGACACTCTAACTTTCTAAGATTTGAATATCTTCTGTGAGTCCAGTTTTAGATTCCGATGCTTCTCATCAGGTTTACTGTATACCTTGGACCTTCTTATTGACGACGAAACACAGAAATTGCATCCGAATTTAATACAATAGGGACAATGCCGAGTTAAGTACAAGAGGACTGACACTCTCACTTTCTATGTTTTGAACCTCTCCTGTGAGTCCAGTTTTTGATTCCGATGCTTCACTTCAGGTTTAGTGTATACCATGCACCTTCTGATTGACGATGGAACACAGCAATTGCCTCCGAATTTAATACAAAAGGCACAATGCCGACTTAAGTACAAGAGGACTGACACTCTCACTTTCTATGATTTAACCTCTCCTGTGAGTACACTTTTAGATTCCGATGCTTCACTTCAGGTTTACTGTATCTTTTGGACCTTCTGATTGACGATGGAAAACAGAAATGGCATCCGAATTTAATATAAAATTCACAATGCTAACTTATGTACAAGAGGACTGACACTCTAACTTTCAATGTTTTGAACCTCTCCTGTGAGTCCAGTTTTAGATTCCGATGCATCACTTCAGGTTTACTGTATCCCTTGGACTTTCTTATTGACGATGAAACACAGAAATTGCATCCGCATTTAATACAAAAGGCACAACGCCGACTTTAGGACAAGAGGACTAACACTCTAATTTGCTATGATTTGAAAACCTCCTGTGAGTCAAGTTTTAGATTCTGATGCCTCACTTCAGGTTTACTGTATCCCTTGGACTTTCTTATTGACGATGAAACACAGAAATTGCATCCGAATTTAATACAAAAGGCACAATGCCGACTTAAGTACAAGAGGACAGACACTCTCACTTTCTATGATTTGAACCTCTCCTGTGAGTCCAGTTTTAGATTCCGATGCTTCACTTCAGGTTCACTGTATCTCTTGGACCTTCGTATTGACGATGAAACACAGAAATTGCATCCGAATTTAATACAAAAGCCACAATGCCGACTTAAGTACAAGAGGACTGACGCTCTAACTTTCTAAGATTTGAACCTCTCCTGTGAGTCCAGTTTTAGATTTCGATGCTTATCTTCAGGTTTACTGTATACCTTGGACCTTCCTATTGACGATGAAACACAGAAATTGCATCCGAATTTATAACAATAGAGACAATGCCGACTTAAGGACAAGGGGACTGACACTCTCACTTTCTATGATTTGAACCTCTCCTGTGAGTCCAGTTTTAGAATCCCATGCTTCACTTCAGGTTTATTGTATCCCTTGGACCTTCTCATTTACGATGAAACACAGAAATTGCATCCGAATTTAATACAAAAGGCACAATGCCGACTTAAGTACAAGTGGACTGACGCTCTCACTTTCAAAGATTTTAACCTCTCCTGTGAGTCCAGTTTTAGGTTCCGATGATTCACTTCAGGTTTACAGTATCCCTTGGACCTTCTTATTGACGATGAAACACAGAAACTGCAGCGGAATTAAATTCAAAAGGCACAATGCCGACTTAAGTAAAAGAGGATTGACACTCTAACTTTCTAAGATTTGAACCTCTCCTGTGAGTCCAGTTTTAGATTTCGATGCTTACCTTCAGGTTTACTGTAACCCTAGGACCTTCTTATTGACTATGAAACACAGAAATTGCATCGCAATTAGATTCAAAAGGCACAATGCCGACTTAAGTAAAAGAGGACTGACACTCTAACTTTCTAAGATTTGAACATCTTCTGTGAGTCCAGTTTTAGATTCCGATGCTTATCTTCAGGTTTACTGTATACCTTGGACCTTCTTATTGACGATGAAACACAGAAATTGCATCCGCATTTAATGCAAAAGGCACAATGCCGACTTAAGTACAAGAGGACTGACACTCTAACTTTCAATGTTTTGAACCTCTCCTGTGAGTCCAGTTTTAGATTCCGATGCCTCACTTCAGGTTTACTGTATCCCTTGGACCTTCTTATTGACGATGAAACACAGAAATTGCATCCGAATTTAATACAAAAGGCACAATGCCGACTTAAGTACAAGTGGACTGACGCTCTCGCTTTCAAAGATTTTAACCTCTCCTGTGAGTCCAGTATTAGATTCCGAAGATTCACTTCAGGTTTACTGTATCCCTTAGACCTTCTTATTGACGATGAAACACAGACTTTGCATCCGAATTTATTACAAAAGGCACAATGCCTACTTAAGTACACGAGGACTGACACTCTCACTTTCTATGATTTGAACCTCACCTGTGAGTCCAGTTTTAGATTCCGATGCTTCACTTCAGGTTTACTGTATCCCTTGGACCTTCTTATTGACGACGAAACACAGAAATTGTATCCGAATTTAATACAAAAGGCACAATGCCGACTTAAGTACAAGAGGACTGACACTCTAACTTTCTATGATTTGAACCTCTCCTGTGAGTACACTTTTAGATTCCGAAGCTTCACTTCAGGTTTACTGTATCCCTTGGACCTTCATATTGACGATGAAACACAGAAATTGCATCTGAAATTAATACAAAAGTCACAATGCCAACGTAAGTGCAAGAGGACTGACACTCTAACTTTCTATGAGTTGAACCTCTCCTGTGAGTCCAGTTTTAGATTCCGATGCTTCACTTAAGGTTTACTGTATCCCTTGGACTTTATTATTGACGATGAAACACAGAAATTGCATCCGAATTTAATACAAAAGGCACAATGCCGACTTAAATACAAGAGGACTGACACTCTAACTTTCAATGATTTCGACCTCTCCTGTGAGTCCAGTTTTAGATTCCGATGCTTCACTTCAGGTTTACTGTATCCCTTGGACCTTCTTATTGACGATGAAACACAGAAATTGCATCCGAGATTAATTCAAAAGGCACAATGCCGACTCAAGCACAAGATGACTGACACTCTAACTTTCTATGATTTGAACCTCTCCTGTGAGTCCACTTTTAGATTCGGATGCTTCACCTCAGGTTTACTGTATCCCTTGGACGTTCTTATTGACGATGAAGCACAGAAATTGCATCCGAATTTAATACAAAAGGCAGAATGCCGACTTAAGTACAAGAGGACTGACACTCAAACTTTCTATGATTTGAACCTTTCCTGTGAGTCCAGTTTTAGATTCCGATGCTTCACTTCAGGTTTACTGTTTCCTTTGGACCTTCTTATTGACGATGAAACACAGAAATTGCATCCGAATTTAATTCCAAAGGCACAATGCCGACTTAAGTAAAAGAGGACTGACACTCTCACTTTCTGTGATTTGAACCTCTCCTGTGAGTCCAGTTTTAGATTCCGATGCTTCACTTCAGTTTTATTGTATACCTTGCACCTTCTTATTGACGATGAAACACAGAAATTGCATCGGAATTGAACTCAAAAGGCACAATGCCCACTTAAATACAAGAGGACTGACACTGTTACTTTCTAAGATTTGAACCTCACCTGTGAGTTCAGTTTTAGATTTCGATGGTTCACTTCAGTTTTAGTGAATACCATGCACCTTCTTATTGACGATGAAACAAAGCAATTGCATCCGAATTTAATACAAAAGGCACAATGCCGACTTAAGTACAAGAGGACTGACACTCTCACTTTCTATGATTTGAACCTCTCCTGTGAGTCCAGTTTTAGATTCCGATGCTTCACTTCAGGTTAACTGTATCTCTTGGACCTTGTTATTGACGATGAAGCACAGAAATGGCATCCGAATTTAATACAAAATTCACAATACCGACTAATGTTCAAGAGGACTGACACTCTAACTTACAATGATTTGAACCTCTCCTGTGAGTCCAGTTTTAGATTCCGATGCTTCACATCGGGTTTACTGTATCCCTTGGACTTTCTTATTGACGATGAAACACAGAAATTGCATCCGCATTTTATACAAAAGGCACAATGCCGACTTAAATACAAGAGGACTGACACTCTAACTTTCAATGTTTTGAACCTCACCTGTGAGTCTAGTTTTAGATTCCGATGCCTCACTTCAGGTTTACTGTATCCCTTGGACCTTCTTATTGACGATGAAACACAGAAATTGCATCCGAATTTAATAAAAAAGGCACAATTATGACTTAAGTACAAGAGGTCTGACACTCTCACTTTCAAAGATTTTAACCTCTCCTGTGAGTCCAGTTTTAGATTCCGATGATTCACTTCAGGTTTACTGTATCCCTTGGACCTTCTTATTGACGATGAAACACAGAAACTGCATCGGAATTAAATTCAAAAGGCACAATGCCGACTTAAGTAAAAGCGGACTGACACTCTAACTTTCTAAGATTTGAACCTCTCCAGTGAGTCCAGTTTTGGATTCCTATGCTTACCTTCAGGTTTACTGTAACCCTAGGACCTTCTTATTGACTATGAAACACAGAAATTGCATCGCAATTAAATTCAAAAGGCACAATGCCGACTTAAGTAAAAGAGGACTGACACTCTAACTATCTAAGATTTGAACATCTTCTGTGAGTCCAGTTTTAGATTCCGATGCTTATCTTCAGGTTTACTGTATACCTTGGACCTTCTTATTGACGATCAAACACAGAAATTGCATCCGCATTTAATACAAAAGGCACAATGCCGACTTAATTACAAGAGGACTGACACTCTAACTTTCAATGTTTTGAACCTCTCCTGTGAGTCCAGTTTTAGATTGCGATGCTTATCTTCAGGTTTACTGTATACCTTGGACCTTCTTATTGACGATGAAACACAGAAATTGCATCCGAATTTAATACAAAAGGCACAATGCCGACTTAAGTACAAGTGGACTGACGCTCTCACTTTCAAAGGTTTTAACCTCTCCTGTGAGTCCAGTATTAGATTCCGATGATTCACTTCAGGTTTACTGTATCCCTTGGACCTTGTTATTGACGATGAAACACAGAAACTGCATCGGAATTAAATTCAAAAGGCACAATGCCGACTTACGTAAAAGAGGACTGACACTCTAACTATCTGAGATTTGAACCTCTCCAGTGAGTCCAGCTTTAGATTCCTATGCTTATCTTCAGGTTTATTGTATCCCTAGGACGTTCTTATTGACTATGAAACACAGAAATTGCATCGGAATTAAAGTCAAAAGGCACAATGCCGACTTAAGTAAAAGAGGACTGACACTCTAACTTTCTAAGATTTGAACATCTTCTGTGAGTCCAGTTTTAGATTCCGAAGCTTCTCATCAGGTTTACTGTTTCCTTTAGACCTTCTTATCGACGATGAAACACAGAAATTGCATCTGAATTTAATACAAAAGGCACAATGCCGACTTAAGTAAAAGAGGACTGCCACTCTCACTTTCTATGATTTGAACCTCTCCTGTGAGTCCAGTTTTAGATTCCGATGCTTCACTTCAGTTTTATTGTATACCTTGCACCTTCTTATTGACGATGAAACACAGAAATTGCATCGGAATTGAACTCAAAAGGCACAATGCCCACTTAAATACAAGAGGACTGACACTGTAACTTTCTAAGATTTGAACCTCACCTGGGAGTTCAGTTTTAGATTTCGATGGTTCACTTCAGGTTTAGTGAATACCATGCACCTTCTTATTGACGATGAAACAAAGCAATTGCATCCGAATTTAATACAAAAGGCACAATGCCGACTTAAGTACAAGAGGACTGACACTCTCACTTTCTATGATTTGAACCTCTCCTGTGAGTCCAGTTTTAGATTCCGATGGTTCACTTCAGGTTAACTGTATCTCTTGGACCTTGTTATTGACGATGAAACACAGAAATGGCATCCGAATTTAATACAAAATTCACAATACCGACTAATGTTCAAGAGGACTGACACTCTAACTTACATGATTTGAACCTCTCCTGTGAGTCCAGTTTTAGATTCCGATGCTTCACATCAGGTTTACTGTATCCCTTGGACTTTCTTATTGACGACGAAACACAGATATTGCATCCGCATTTAATACAAAAGGCACAATGCCGACTTAAGTACAAGAGGACTGACACTCTAACTTTCAATGTTTTGAACCTCTCCTGTGGGTCTAGTTTTAGATTCCGATGCCTCACTTCTGGTTTACTGTATCCCTTGGACCTTCTTATTGACTATGAAACACAGAAATTGCATCGCAATTACATTCAAAAGGCACAATGCCGACTTAAGTAAAAGAGGACTGACACTCTAACTTTCTAAGATTTGAACATCTTCTGTGAGTCCAGTTTTAGATTCCGATGCTTATCTTCAGGTTTACTGTATACCTTGGACCTTCTTATTGACGATGAAACACAGAAATTGCATCCGAATTTAATACAAAAGGCACAATGCCGACTTAAGTACAAGTGGACTGACGCTCTCACTTTCAAAGGTTTTAACCTCTCCTGTGAGTCCAGTATTAGATTCCGATGATTCACTTCAGGTTTACTGTATCCCTTGGACCTTGTTATTGACGATGAAACACAGAAACTGCATCGGAATGAAATTCAAAAGGCACAATGCCGACTTAAGTAAAAGAGGACTGACACTCTAACTATCTAAGATTTGAACCTCTCCAGTGAGTCCAGCTTTAGATTCCTATGCTTATCTTCAGGTTTACTGTATCCCTAGGACGTTCTTATTGACTATGAAACACAGAAATTGCATCGGAATTAAAGTCAAAAGGCACAATGCCGACTTAAGTAAAAGAGGACTGACACTCTAACTTTCTAAGATTTGAACATCTTCTGTGAGTCCAGTTTTAGATTCCGATGCTTCTCATCAGGTTTACTGTATACCTTGGACCTTCTTATTGACGATGAAACACAGAAATTGCATCCGAATTTAATACAATAGGGACAATGCCGAGTTAAGTACAAGAGGACTGACACTCTCACTTTCTATGTTTTGAACCTCTCCTGTGAGTCCAGTTTTTGATTCCGATGCTTCACTTCAGGTTTAGTGTATACCATGCACCTTCTGATTGACGATGGAACACAGCAATTGCCTCCGAATTTAATACAAAAGGCACAATGCCGACTTAAGTACAAGAGGACTGACACTCTCACTTTCTATGATTTAACCTCTCCTGTGAGTCCAGTTTTAGATTCCGATGCTTCACTTCAGGTTTACTGTATCTTTTGGACCTTCTGATTGACGATGGAAAACTGAAATGGCATCCGAATTTAATATAAAATTCACAATGCTAACTTATGTACAAGAGGACTGACACTCTAACTTTCAATGTTTTGAACCTCTCCTGTGAGTCCAGTTTTAGATTCCGATGCATCACTTCAGGTTTACTGTATCCCTTGGCCTTTCTTATTGACGATGAAACACAGAAATTGCATCCGCATTTAATACAAAAGGCACAATGCCGACTTTAGGACTAGAGGACTGACACTCTAATTTGCTATGATTTGAAAACCTCCTGTGAGTCCAGTTTTAGATTCTGATGCCTCACTTCAGGTTTACTGTATCCCTTGGACTTTCTTATTGACGATGAAACACAGAAATTGCATCCGAATTTAATACAAAAGGCACAATGCCGACTTAAGTACAAGAGGACAGACACTCTCACTTTCTACGATTTGAACCTCTCCTGTGAGTCCAGTTTTAGATTCCGATGCTTCACTTCAGGTTCACTGTATCTCTTGGACCTTCGTATTGACGATGAAACACAGAAATTGCATCCGAATTTAATACAAAAGCCACAATGCCGACTTAAGTACAAGAGGACTGACGCTCTAACTTTCTAAGATTTGAACCTCTCCTGTGAGTCCAGTTTTAGATTTCGATGCTTATCTTCAGGTTTACTGTATACCTTGGACCTTCTTATTGACGATGAAACACAGAAATTCTATCCGAATTTAATACAATAGAGACAATGCCGACTTAAGGACAAGGGGACTGACACTCTCACTTTCTATGATTTGAACCTCTCCTGTGAGTCCAGTTTTAGATTTCGATGCTTACCTTCAGGTTTACTGTAACCCTAGGACCTTCTTATTGACTATGAAACACAGAAATTGCATCGCAATTAAATTCAAAAGGCACAATGCCGACTTAAGTAAAAGAGGACTGACACTCTAACTTTCTAAGATTTGAACATCTTCTGTGAGTCCAGTTTTAGATTCCGATGCTTATCTTCAGGTTTACTGTATACCTTGGACCTTCTTATTGACGACGAAACACAGAAATTGTATCCGAATTTAATACAAAAGGCACAATGCCGACTTAAGTACAAGAGGACTGACACTCTAACTTTCTATGATTTGAACCTCTCCTGTGAGTACACTTTTAGATTCCGAACCTTCACTTCAGGTTTACTGTATCCCTTGGACCTTCATATTGACGATGAAACACAGAAATTGCATCTGAAATTAATACAAAAGTCAAAATGCCAACGTTAGTGCAAGAGGACTGACACTCTAACTTTCTATGAGTTGAACCTCTCCTGTGAGTCCAGTTTTAGATTCCGATGCTTCACTTAAGGTTTACTGTATCCCTTGGACTTTATTATTGACGATGAAACACAGAAATTGCATCCGAATTTAATACAAAAGGCACAATGCCGACTTAAATACAAGAGGACTGACACTCTAACTTTCAATGATTTCGACCTCTCCTGTGAGTCCAGTTTTAGATTCCGATGCTTCACTTCAGGTTTACTGTATCCCTTGGACCTTCTTATTGACGATGAAACACAGAAATTGCATCCGAATTTAATTCAAAAGGCACAATGCCGACTCAAGCACAAGATGACTGACACTCTAACTTTCTATGATTTGAACCTCTCCTGTGAGTCCACTTTTAGATTCGGATGCTTCACCTCAGGTTTACTGTATCCCTTGGACGTTCTTATTGACGATGAAGCACAGAAATTGCATCCGAATTTAATACAAAAGGCACAATGCCGACTTAAGTACAAGAGGATTGACACTCAAACTTTCTATGATTTGAACCTTTCCTGTGAGTCCAGTTTTAGATTCCGATGCTTCACTTCAGGCTTACTGTTTCCTTTGGACCTTCTTATTGACGATGAAACACAGAAATTGCATCCGAATTTAATTCAAAAGGAACAATGCCGACTTAAGTAAAAGAGGACTGCCACTCTCACTTTCTATGATTTGAACCTCTCCTGTGAGTCCAGTTTTAGATTCCGATGCTTCACTTCAGTTTTATTGTATACCTTGCACCTTCTTATTGACTATGAAACACAGAAATTGCATCGGAATTGAACTCAAAAGGCACAATGCCCACTTAAATACAAGAGGACTGACACTGTTACTTTCTAAGATTTGAACCTCACCTGTGAGTTCAGTTTTAGATTTCGATGGTTCACTTCAGATTTAGTGAATACCATGCACCTTCTTATTGACGATGAAACAAAGCAATTGCATCCGAATTTAATACAAAAGGCACAATGCCGACTTAAGTACAAGAGGACTGACACTCTCACTTTCTATGATTTGAACCTCTCCTGTGAGTCCAGTTTTAGATTCCGATGCTTCACTTCAGGTTAACTGTATCTCTTGGACCTTGTTATTGACGATGAAACACAGAAATGGCATCCGAATTTAATACAAAATTCACAATACCGACTAATGTTCAAGAGGACTGACACTCTAACTTACAATGATTTGAACCTCTCCTGTGAGTCCAGTTTTAGATTCCGATGCTTCACATCAGGTTTACTGTATCCCTTGGACTTTCTTATTGACGATGAAATACAGAAATTGCATCCGCATTTTATACAAAAGGCACAATGCCGACTTAAGTACAAGAGGACTGACACTCTAACTTTCAATGTTTTGAACCTCTCCTGTGAGTCTAGTTTTAGATTCCGTTGCCTCACTTCAGGTTTACTGTATCCCTTGGACCTTCTTATTGACGATGAAACACAGAAATTGCATCCGAATGTAATAAAAAAGGCACAATTATGACTTAAGTACAAGGGGTCTCACACTCTCACTTTCAAAGATTTTAACCTCTCCTGTGAGTCCAGTTTTAGATTCCGATGATTCACTTCAGGTTTACTGTATCCCTTGGACCTTCTTATTGACGATGAAACACAGAAACTGCATCGGAATTAAATTCAAAAGGCACAATGCCGACTTAAGTAAAAGCGGACTGACACTCTAACTATCTAAGATTTGAACCTCTCCAGTGAGTCCAGCTTTAGATTCCTATGCTAATCTTCAGGTTTACTGTATCCCTAGGACGTTCTTATTGACTATGAAACACAGAAATTGCATCGGAATTAAAGTCAAAAGGCACAATGCCGACTTAAGTAAAAGAGGACTGACACACTAACATTCTAAGATTTGAACCTCTCCTGTGAGTCCAGTTTTAGATTTCGATGCTTATCTTCAGGTTTACTGTATACCTTGGACCTTCTTATTGACGATGAAACACAGAAATTGCATCCGAATTTAATACAATAGAGACAATGCCGACTTAAGGACAAGGGGACTGACACTCTCACTTTCTATGATTTGAACCTCTCCTGTGAGTCCAGTTTTAGATTCCGATGCTTCACTTAGGTTTACTGTATCCTTTGGACCTTCTTATTGACGATGAAACACAGAGTTTGCAACAAAATTTAATACAAAAGGCACAATGCCGACTTAAGTACAAGAGGACTGACACTCTAACTTTCAATGATTTGAACCTCTCCTGTGAGTCCAGTTTTAGATTCCGATGCTTCACATCAGGTTTACTGTATCCCTTGGACTTTCTTATTGACGATGAAACACAGAAATTGCATCCGCATTTAATGCAAAAGGCACAATGCCGACTTAAGTACAAGTGGACTGACACTCTAACTTTCAATGTTTTGAACCTCTCCTGTGAGTCTAGTTTTAGATTCCGATGCCTCACTTCAGGTATACTGTATCCCTTGGACCTTCTTATTGACGATGAAACACAGAAATTGCATCCGAATGTAATAAAAAAGGCACAATTCTGACTTAAGTGCAAGAGGACTGACACTCTCACTTTCAAAGATTTTAACCTCTCCTGTGAGTCCAGTTTTAGATTCCGATGATTCACTTCAGGTTTACTGTATCCCTTGGACCTTCTTATTGACGATGAAACACAGAAACTGCATCGGAATTAAATTCAAAAGGCACAATGCCGAATTAAGTAAAAGCGGACTGACACTCTAACTTTCTAAGATTTGAACCACTCCAGTGAGTCCAGCTTTAGATTCCTATCCTTACCTTCAGGTTTACTGTAACCCTAGGACCTTCTTATTGACTATGAAACACAGAAATTGCATCGCAATTAAATTCAAAAGGCACAATGCCGACTTAAGTAAAAGAGGACTGACACTCTAACTTTCTAAGATTTGAACATCTTCTGTGAGTCCAGTTTTAGATTCCGATGCTTATCTTCAGGTTTACTGTATACCTTGGACCTTCTTATTGACGATGAAACACAGAAATTGCATCCGCATTTAATACAAAAGGCACAATTCTGACTTAAGTGCAAGAGGACTGACACTCTCACTTTCAAAGATTTTAACCTCTCCTGTGAGTCCAGTTTTAGATTCCGATGATTCACTTCAGGTTTACTGTATCCCTTGGACCTTCTTATTGACAATGAAACACAGAAACTGCATCGGAATTAAATTCAAAAGGCACAATGCCGACTTATTTACAAGAGGACTGACACTCTAACTTTCAATGTTTTGAACCTCTCCTGTGAGTCCAGTTTTAGATTCCGATGCCTCACTTCAGGTTTACTGTATCCCTCGGACCTTCTTATTGACGATGAAACACAGAAATTGCATCCGAATTTAATACAAAAGGCACAATGCCGACTTAAGTACAAGTGGACTGACGCTCTCACTTTCAAAGATTTTAACCTCTCCTGTGAGTCCAGTATTAGATTCCGATGATTCACTTCAGGTTTACTGTATCCCTTGGACCTTCTTATTGACGATGAAACACAGAGTTTGCATCCGAATTTAATACAAAAGGCACAATGCCTACTTAAGTACAAGAGGACTGACACTCTCACTTTCTATGATTTGAACCTCACCTGTGAGTCCAGTTTTAGATTCCGATGCTTCACTTAAGGTTTACTGTATCCCTTGGACTTTATTATTGACGATGAAACACAGAAATTGCATCTGAATTTGATTCAAAAGGCACAATGCCGACTTAAGTAAAAGGGGACTGCCACTCTCACTTTCTATGATTTGAACCTCTCCTGTGAGTCCAGTTTTAGATTCCGATGCTTCACTTCAGTTTTATTGTATACCTTGCACCTTCTTATTGACAATGAAACACAGAAATTGCATCGGAATTGAACTCAAAAGGCACAATGCCCACTTAAATGCAAGAGGACTGACACTGTAACTTTCTAAGATTTGAACCTCACCTGTGAGTCCAGTTTTAGATTTCGATGGTTCACTTCAGGTTTAGTGAATACCATGCACCTTCTTATTGACGATGAAACAAAGCAATTGCATCCGAATTTAAATCAAAAGGCAAAATGCCGACGTAAGTACAAGAGGACTGACACTCTCCTTTCTATGATTTGAACCTCTCCTGTGAGTCCAGTTTTAGATTCCGATGCTTCACTTCAGGTTAACTGTATCTCTAGGACCTTGTTATTGACGATGAAACACAGAAATGGCATCCGAATTTAATACAAAATTCACAATACCGACTAATGTACAAGAGGACTGACACTCTAACTTTCAATGTTTTGAACCTCTCCTGTGAGTCTAGTTTTAGATTCCGATGCCTCACTTCAGGTTTACTGTATCCCTTGGACTTTATTATTGACGATGAAACACAGAAATTGCATCCGAATTTAATACAAAAGGCACAATGCCGACTTAAATACAAGAGGACTGACACTCTAACTTTCAATGATTTCGACCTCTCCTGTGAGTCCAGTTTTAGATTCCGATGCTTCACTTCAGGTTTACTGTATCCCTTGGACCTTCTTATTGACGATGAAACACAGAAATTGCATCCGAATTTAATTCAAAAGGCACAATGCCGACTGAAGCACAAGATGACTGACACTCTAACTTTCTATGATTTGAACCTCTCCTGTGAGTCCACTTTTAGATTCGGATGCTTCACCTCAGGTTTACTGTATCCCTTGGACGTTCTTATTGACGATGAAGCACAGAAATTGCATCGCAATTAAATTCAAAAGGCACAATGCCGACTTAAGTAAAAGAGGACTGACACTCTAACTTTCTAAGATTTGAACATCTTCTGTGAGTCCAGTTTTAGATTCCGATGCTTATCTTCAGGTTTACTGTATACCTTGGACCTTCTTATTGACGATCAAACACAGAAATTGCATCCGCATTTAATACAAAAGGCACAATGCCGACTTAAGTACAAGAGGACTGACACTCTAACTTTCAATGTTTTGAACCTCTCCTGTGTGTCCAGTTTTAGATTCCGATGCCTCACTTCAGGTTTACGGTATCCCTCGGACCTTCTTATTGACGATGAAATCACAGAAATTGCATCCGGATTTAATACAAAAGGCACAATGCCGACTTAAGTACAAGTGGACTGACGCTCTCACTTTCAAAGATTCTAACCTCTCCTGTGAGTCCAGTATTAGATTCCGATGATTCACTTCAGGTTTACTGTATCCCTTGGACCTTGTTATTGACGATGAAACACAGAAACTGCATCGGAATTAAATTCAAAAGGCACAATGCCGACTTAAGTAAAAGAGGACTCACACTCTAACTATCTAAGATTTGAACCTCTCCAGTGAGTCCAGCTTTAGATTCCTATGCTTATCTTCATGTTTACTGTATCCCTAGGACGTTCTAATTGACTATGAAACACAGAAATTGCATCGGAATTAAAGTCAAAAGGCGCAATGCCGACTTAAGTAAAAGAGGACTGACACTCTAACTTTCTAAGATTTGAACCTCTCCTGTGAGTCCAGTTTTAGATTTCGATGCTTATCTTCAGGTTTACTGTATACCTTGGACCTTCTTATTGACGATGAAACACAGAAATTGCATCCGAATTTAATACAATAGAGACAATGCCGACTTAAGGACAAGGGGACTGTCACTCTCACTTTCTATGATTTGAACCTCTCCTGTAAGTCCAGTTTTAGATTCCGATGCTTCACTTAGGTTTACTGTATCCCTTGGACCTTCTTATTGACGATGAAACACAGAGTTTGCAACCAAATTTAATACAAAAGGCACAATGCCGACTTAAGTACAAGAGGACTGACACTCTAACTTTCAATGATTTGAACCTCTCCTGTGAGTCCAGTTTTAGATTCCGATGCTTCACATCAGGTTTACTGTATCCCTTGGACTTTCTTATTGACGATGAAACACAGAAATTGCATCCGCATTTAATACAAAAGGCACAATGCCGACTTTAGTACAAGAGGACTGACACTCTAACTTCCAATGTTTTGAACCTCTCCTGTGAGTCTAGTTTTAGATTCCGATGCCACACTTCAGGTATACTGTATCCCTTGGACCTTCTTATTGACGATGAAACACAGAAATTGCATCCGAATTTAATACAAAAGGCACAATTCTGACTTTAGTGCAAGAGGACTGACACTCTCACTTTCAAAGATTTTAACCTCTCCTGTGAGTCCAGTTTTAGATTCCGATGATTCACTTCAGGTTTACTGTATCCCTTGGACCTTCTTATTGACGATGAAACACAGAAACTGCATCGGAATTAAATTCAAAAGGCACAATGCCGACTTAAGTAAAAGCGGACTGACACTCTAACTTTCTAAGGTTTGAACCTCTCCAGTTAGTCCAGCTTTAGATTCCTATGCTTACCTTCAGGTTTACTGTAACCCTAGGACCTTCTTATTGACTATGAAACACAGAAATTGCATCGAAATTAAATTCAAAAGGCACAATGCCGACTTAAGTAAAAGAGGACTGACACTCTAACTTTCTAAGATTTGAACATCTTCTGTGAGTCCAGTTTTAGATTCCGATGCTTATCTTCAGGTTTACTGTATACCTTGGACCTTCTTATTGACGATGAAACACAGAAATTGCATCCGCATTTAATGCAAAAGGCACAATGCCGACTTAAGTACAAGAGGACTGACACTCTAACTTTCAATGTTTTGAACCTCTCCTGTGAGTCCAGTTTTAGATTCCGATGGTTCACTTCAGGTTAACTGTATCTTTAGGACCTTGTTATTGACGATGAAACACAGAAATGGCATCCGAATTTAATACAAAATTCACAATACCGACTAATGTACAAGAGGACTGACACTCTAACTTTCAATGTTTTGAACCTCTCCTGTGAGTCTAGTTTTAGATTGCGATGCCTCACTTCAGGTTTACTGTATCCCTTGGACCTTCTTATTGATGATGAATCACAGAAATTGCATCCGAATTTAATAAAAAAGGCACAATTATGACTTAAGTACAAGAGGTCTGACACTCTCACTTTCAAAGATTTTAACCTCTCCTGTGAGTCCAGTTTTAGATTCCGATGATTCACTTCAGGTTTACTGTATCCCTTGGACCTTCTTATTGACGATGAAACACAGAAACTGCATCGGAATTAAATTCAAAAGGCACAATGCCGACTTAAGTAAAAGCGGACTGACACTCTAACTTTCTAAGATTTGAACCTCTCCAGTGAGTTCAGTTTTAGATTCCTATGCTTACCTTCAGGTTTACTGTAACCCTAGGACCTTCTTATTGACTATGAAACACAGAAATTGCATCGCAATTAAATTCAAAAGGCACAATGCCGACTTAACTAAAAGAGGACTGACACTCTAACTTTCTAAGATTTGAACATCTTCTGTGAGTCCAGTTTTAGATTCCGATGCTTATCTTCAGGTTTACTGTATACCTTGGACCTTCTTATTGACGATGAAACAAAGCAATTGCATCCGAATTTAATACAAAAGGCACAATGCCGACTTAAGTACAAGAGGACTGACACTCTCACTTTCTATCATTTGAACCTCTCCTGTGAGTCCAGTTTTAGATTCCGATGCTTCACTTCAGGTTTACTGTATCCCTTGGACTTTCTTATTTACGATGAAACACAGAAATTGCATCCGCATTTAATACAAAAGGCACAATGCCGACTTAAGTACAAGAGGACTGACACTCTAACTTTCAATGTTTTGAACCTCTCCTGTGAGTCTAGTTTTAGATTCCGATGCCTCACTTCAGGTTTACTGTATCCCTTGGACCTTCTTATTGACGATGAAACACAGAAATTGCATCCGAATTTAACAAAAAAGGCACAATTATGACTTAAGTACAAGAGGTCTGACACTCTCACTTTCAAAGATTTTAACCTCTCCTGTGAGTCCAGTTTTAGATTCCGATGATTCACTTCAGGTTTACTGTATCCCTTGGACCTTCTTATTGACGATGAAACACAGAAACTGCATCGGAATTAAATTCAAAAGGCACAATGCCGACTTAAGTAAAAGCGGATTGAAACTCTAACTTTCTAAGATTTGAACCTCTCCAGTGAGTCCAGTTTTAGATTCCTATGCTTACCTTCAGGTTTACTGTAACCCTAGGACCTTCTTATTGACTATGAAACACAGAAATTGCATCGCAATTAAATTCAAAAGGCACAATGCCGACTTAAGTAAAAGAGGACTGACACTCTAACTTTCTAAGATTTGAACATCTTCTGTGAGTCCAGTTTTAGATTCCGATGCTTATCTTCAGGTTTACTGTATACCTTGGCCCTTCTTATTGACGATCAAACACAGAAATTGCATCCGCATTTAATACAAAAGGCACAATGCCGACTTAAGTACAAGAGGACTGACACTCTAACTTTCAATGTTTTGAACCTCTCCTGTGAGTCCAGTTTTAGATTCCGATGCCTCACTTCAGGTTTACTGTATCCCTCGGACCTTCTTATTGACGATGAAACACAGAAATTGCATCCGAATTTAGTACAAAAGGCACAAAGCCGACTTAAGTACAAGTGGACTGACGCTCTCACTTTCAAAGATTTTAACCTCTCCTGTGAGTCCAGTATTAGATTCCGATGATTCACTTCAGGTTTACTGTATCCCTTGGACCTTGTTATTGACGATGAAACACAGAAACTGCATCGGAATTAAATTCAAAAGGCACAATGCCGACTTAAGTAAAAGAGGACTGACACTCTAACTATCTAAGATTTGAACCTCTCCAGTGAGGCCAGCTTTAGATTCCTATGCTTATCTTCAGGTTTACTGTATCCCTAGGACGTTCTAATTGACTATGAAAGACAGAAATTGCATCGGAATTAAAGTCAAAAGGCGCAATGCCGACTTAAGTAAAAGAGGACTGACACTCTAACTTTCTAAGATTTGAACCTCTCCTTTGAGTCCAGTTTTAGATTTCGATGCTTATCTTCAGGTTTACTGTATACCTTGGACCTTCTTATTGACAATGAAACACGGAAATTGCATCCGAATTTAATACAATAGAGACAACGCCGACTTAAGGACAAGGGGACTGACACTCTCACTTTCTATGATTTGAACCTCTCCTGTAAGTCCAGTTTTAGATTCCGATGCTTCACTTAGGTTTACTGTATCCCTTGGACCTTCTTATTGACGATGAAACACAGAGTTTGCAACCAAATTTAATACAAAAGGCACAATGCCGACTTAAGTACAAGAGGACTGACACTCTAACTTTCAATGATTTGAACCTCTCCTGTGAGTCCAGCTTTAGATTCCTATGCTTACCTTCAGGTTTACTGTAACCCTAGGACCTTCTTATTGACTATGAAACACAGAAATTGCATCGCAATTAAATTCAAAAGGCACAATGCCGACTTAAGTAAAAGAGGACTGACACTCTAACTTTCTAAGATTTGAACATCTTCTGTGAGTCCAGTTTTAGATTCCGATGCTTATCTTCAGGTTTACTGTATACCTTGGACCTTCTAATTGACGATGAAACACAGAAATTGCATCCGCATTTAATGCAAAAGGCACAATGCCGACTTAAGTACAAGAGGACTGACACTCTAACTTTCAATGTTTTGAACCTCTCCTGTGAGTCCAGTTTTAGATTCCGATGCTTCACTTCAGGTTAACTGTATCTCTAGGACCTTGTTATTGACGATGAAACACAGAAACTGCATCGGAATTAAATTCAAAAGGCACAATGCCGACTTAAGTAAAAGAGGACTGACACTCTAACTATCTAAGATTTGAACGTCTCCAGTGAGTCCAGCTTTAGATTCCTTTGCTTATCTTCAGGTTTACTGTATCCCTAGGACGTTCTTATTGACTATGAAACACAGAAATTGCATCGGAATTAAAGTCAAAAGGCACAATGCCGACTTAAGTAATAGAGGACTGACACTCTAACTTTCTAAGATTTGAACATCTTCTGTGAGTCCAGTTTTAGATTCCGATGCTTATCATCAGGTTTACTGTATACCTTGGACCTTCTTATTGACGATGAAACACAGAAATTGCATCCGAATTTAATACAATAGGGACAATGCCAAGTTAAGTACAAGAAGACTGACACTCTCACTTTCTAAGATTTGAACCTCTCCTGTGAGTCCAGTTTTAGACTCCGATGCTTCACTTTAGGTTTACTGTATCCCTTGGACCTTCTTATTGTCGATGAAACACAGAAATAGCATCCGAATTTAATACAAAAGGCACAATGCCGACTTAAATACAAGAGGACTAACACTCTCACTTTCTATGATTTGAACCTCTCCATTGAGTCCAGTTTTAGATTCCGATGGTTCACTTCAGGTTTAGTGTATACCATGCACCTTCTGATTGACGATGGAACACAGCAATTGCCTCCGAATTTAATACAAAAGGCACAATGCCGACTTAAGTACAAGAGGACTGACACTCTCACTTTCTATGATTTAACCTCTCCTGTGAGTCCAGTTTTAGATTCCGATGCTTCACTTTGGGTTTACTGTATCTTTTGGACCTTCTTATTGACGATGGAAAACAGAAATGGCATTCGAATTTAATATAAAATTCACAATGCTGACTGATGTACAAGAGGACTGACACTCTAACTTTCAATGTTTTGAACCTCTCCTGTGAGTCCAGTTTTAGATTCCGATGCATCACTTCAGGTTTACTGTATCCCTTGGACTTTCGTATTGACGATGAAACACAGAAATTGCATCCGCATTTAATACAAAAGGCACAATGATGACTTTAGGACAAGAGGACTGACACTCTAACTTGCTATGATTTGAAAACCTCCTGTGAGTCCAGTTTTAGATTCCGATGCTTCACTTCAGGTTCACTGTATCTCTTGGACCTTCGTATTGACGATGAAACACAGAAATTGCATCCGAATTTAATACAAAAGGCACAATGCCGACTTAAGTACAAGAGGACTGACACTCTCACTTTCTATGTTTTGAACCTCTCCTGTGAGTCCAGTTTTAGATTCCCATGCTTCACTTCAGGTTTACTGTATCCCTTGGACCTTCTCATTGACGATGAAACACAGAAATTGCATCCGAATTTAATACAAAAGGCACAATGCCGACTTAAGTACAAGTGGACTGACGCTCTCACTTTCAAAGATTTTAACCTCTCCTGGGAGTCCAGTTTTAGATTCCGATGATTCACTTCAGGTTTACTGTATCCCTTGGACCTTGTTATTGACGATGAAACACAGAAACTGCAGCGGAATTAAATTCAAAAGGCACAATGCCGACTTAAGTAAAAGAGGACTGACACTCTGACTTTCTAAGATTTGAACCTCTCCTGTGAGTCCAGTTTTAGATTTCGATGCTTATCTTCAGGTTTACTGTATACCTTGGACCTTCTTATTGACGATGAAACACAGAAATTGCATCCGAATTTAATACAATAGAGACAATGCCGACTTAAGGACAAGGGGACTGACACTCTCACTTTCTATGATTTGAACCTCTCCTTTGAGTCCAGTTTTAGATTCCGATGCTTCACTTCAGGTTTACTGTATCCCTTGGACCTTCTTATTGACGATGAAACACAGAGTTTGCAACCAAATTTAATACAAAAGGCACAATGCCGACTTAAGTACAAGAGGACTGACACTCTAACTTTCAATGATTTGAACCTCTCCTGTGAGTCCAGTTTTAGATTCCGATGCTTCACATCAGGTTTACTGTAGCCCTTGGACTTTCTTATTGACGATGAAACACAGAAATTGCATCCGCATTTAATACAAAAGGCACAATGCCGACTTAAGTACAAGAGGACTGACACTCTAACTTTCAATGTTTTGAACCTCTCCTGTGAGTCTAGTTTTAGATTCCGATGCCTCACTTCAGGTTTACTGTATCCCTTGGACCTTCTTATTGATGATGAAACACAGAAATTGCATCCGAATTTAATAAAAAAGGCACAATTATGACTTAAGTACAAGAGGTCTGACACTCTCACTTTCAAAGATTTTAACCTCTCCTGTGAGTCCAGTTTTAGATTCCGATGATTCACTTCAGGTTTACTGTATCCCTTGGACCTTCTTATTGACGATGAAACACAGAAACTGCATCGGAATTAAATTCAAAAGGCACAATGCCGACTTAAGTAAAAGCGGACTGACACTCTAACTTTCTAAGATTTGAACCTCTCCAGTGAGTCCAGCTTTAGATTCCTATGCTTATCTTCAGGTTTACTGTATCCCTAGGACGTTCTTATTGACTATGAAACACAGAAATTGCATCGGAATTAAAGTCAAAAGGCACAATGCCGACTTAAGTAAAAGAGGACTGACACTCTAACTTTCTAAGATTTGAACATCTTCTGTGTGTCCAGTTTTAGATTCCGATGCTTATCATCAGGTTTACTGTATACCTTGGACCTTCTTATTGACGATGAAACACAGATATTGCATCCGAATTTAATACAATAGGGACAATGCCGAGTTAAGTACAAGAGGACTGACACTCTCACTTTCTATGTTTTGAACCTCTCCTGTGAGTCCAGTTTTAGACTCCGATGCTTCACTTTAGGTTTACTGTATCCCTTGGACCTTCTTATTGTCGATGAAACACAGAAATAGCATCCGAATTTAATACAAAAGGCACAATGCCGACTTAAGTACAAGAGGACTAACACTGTCACTTTCTATGATTTGAACCTCTCCACTGAGTCCAGTTTTAGATTCCGATGGTTCACTTCAGGTTTAATGTATACCATGCACCTTCTGATTGACGATGGAACACAGCAATTGCCTCTGAATTTAATACAAAAGGCACAATGCCGACTTAAGTACAAGAGGACTGACACTCTCACTTTCTATGATTTAACCTCTCCTGTGAGTCCAGTTTTAGATTCCGATGCTTCACTTTAGGTTTACTGTATCTTTTGGACCTTCTTATTGACGATGGAAAACAGAAATGGCATCCGAATTTAATATAAAATTCACAATGCTGACTTATGTACAAGAGGACTGACACTCTAACTTTCAATGTTTTGAACCTCTCCTGTGAGTCCAGTTTTAGATTCCGATGCATCACTTCAGGTTTACTGTATCCCTTGGACTTTCTTATTGACGAAGCAACACAGAAATTGCATCCGCATTTAATACAAAAGGCACAATGCCGACTTTAGGACAAGAGGACTGACACTCTAACTTTCAATGTTTTGAACCTCTCCTGTGAGTCTAGTTTTAGATTCCGATGCCTCACTTCAGGTTTACTGTATCCCTTGGACCTTCTTATTGACGATGAAACACAGAAATTGCATCCGAATTTATTACAAAAGGCACAATTCTGACTTAAGTACAAGAGGACTGACACTCTCACTTTCAAAGATTTTAACCTCTCCTGTGAGTCCAGTTTTAGATTCCGATGATTCACTTTAGGTTTACTGTATCCCTTGGACCTTCTTATTGACGATGAAACACAGAAACGGCATCGGAATTAAATTCAAAAGGCACAATGCCGACTTAAGTAAAAGCGGACTGACACTCTAACTTTCTAAGATTTGAACCTCTTCAGTGAGTCCAGTTTTAGATTCCTATGCTTACCTTCAGGTTTACTGTAACCCTAGGACCTTCTTATTGACTATGAAACACAGAAATTGCATCGCAATTAAATTCAAAAGGCACAATGCCGACTTAAGTAAAAGAGGACTGACACTCTAACTTTCTCAGATTTGAACATCTTCTGTGAGTCCAGTTTTAGATTCCGATGCTTATCTTCAGGTTTACTGGATCCCTTGGATCTTCATATTGACGATGAAACACAGAAATTGCATCTGAAATTAATACAAAAGTCACAATGCCGACGTAAGTGCAAGAGGACTGACACTCTAACTTTCTATGAGTTGAACCTCTCCTGTGAGTCCAGTTTTAGATTCCGATGCTTCACTTAAGGTTTACTGTATCCCTTGGACTTCATTATTGACGATGAAACACAGAAATTGCATCCGAATTTAATACAAAAGGCACAATGCCGACTTAAACACAAGGGGACTGACACTCTAACTTTCAATGATTTCGACCTCTCCTGTGAGTCCAGTTTTAGATTCCGATGCTTCACTTCAGGTTTACTGTATCCCTTGGACCTTCTTATTGACGATGAAACACAAAAATTGCATCCGAATTTAATTCAAAAGGCACAATGCCGATTCAAGCACAAGATGACTGACACACTATTTTCTATGATTTGAACCTCTCCTGTGAGTCCACTTTTAGATTCGGATGCTTCACCTCAGGTTTACTGTATCCCTTGGACGTTCTTATTGACGATGAAGCAAAGAAATTGCATCCGAATTTAATACAAAAGGCAGAATGCCGACTTAAGTACAAGAGGACTGACACTCAAACTTTCTATGATTTGAACCTCTCCTGTGAGTCCAGTTTTAGATTCCGATGCTTCACTTCAGTTTTATTGTATACCTTGCACCATCTTATTGACGATGAAACACAGAAATTGTTTCGGAATTGAACTCAAAATGCACAATGCCCACTTAAATACAAGAGGACTGACACTGTAACTTTCTAAGATTTGAACCTCACCTGTGAGTCCAGTTTTAGATTTCGGTGGTTCACTTCAGGTTTAGTGAATACCATGCACCTTCTTATTGACGATGAAACAAAGCAATTGCATCCGAATTTAATACAAAAGGCACAATGCCGACTTAAGTACAAGAGGACTGACACTCTCACTTTCTATGATTTGAACCGCTCCTGTGAGTCCAGTTTTAGATTCCGATGCTTCACTTCAGGTTAACTGTATCTCTTGGACCTTGTTGTTGACGATGAAACACAGAAATGGCATCCGAATTTAATACAAAATTCACAATACCGACTAATGTACAAGAGGACTGACACTCTAACTTACAATGATTTGAACCTCTCCTGTGAGTCCAGTTTTAGATTCCGATGCTTCACATCTGGTTTACTGTATCCCTTGGACTTTCTTATTGACGATGAAACACAGAAATTGCATCCGCATTTAATACAAAAGGCACAATGCCGACTTAAGTACAAGAGGACTGATACTCTAACTTTCAATGTTTTGAACCTCTCCTGTGAGTCTAGTTTTAGATTCCGATGCCTCACTTCAGGTTTACTGTATCCCTTGGACCTTCTTATTGACGATGAAACACAGAAATTGCAACCGCATTTAATAAAAAAGGCACAATTATGACTTAAGTACAAGAGGTCTGACACTCTAACTTTCTAAGATTTGAACCTCTCCAGTGAGTCCAGCTTTAGATTCCTATGCTTATCTTCAGGTTTACTGTATCCCTAGGACGTTCTTATTGACTATGAAACACAGAAATTGCATCGGAATTAAAGTCAAAAGGCACAATGCCGACTTAAGTAAAAGAGGACTGACACTCTAACTTTCTAAGATTTGAACATCTTCTGTGTGTCCAGTTTTAGATTCCGATGCTTATCATCAGGTTTACTGTATACCTTGGACCTTCTTATTGACGATGAAACACAGATATTGCATCCGAATTTAATACAATAGGGACAATGCCGAGTTAAGTACAAGAGGACTGACACTCTCACTTTCTATGTTTTGAACCTCTCCTGTGAGTCCAGTTTTAGACTCCGATGCTTCACTTTAGGTTTACTGTATCCCTTGGACCTTCTTATTGTCGATGAAACACAGAAATAGCATCCGAATTTAATACAAAAGGCACAATGCCGACTTAAGTACAAGAGGACTAACACTGTCACTTTCTATGATTTGAACCTCTCCACTGAGTCCAGTTTTAGATTCCGATGGTTCACTTCAGGTTTAGTGTATACCATGCACCTTCTGATTGACGATGGAACACAGCAATTGCCTCTGAATTTAATACAAAAGGCACAATGCCGACTTAAGTACAAGAGGACTGACACTCTCACTTTCTATGATTTAACCTCTCCTGTGAGTCCAGTTTTTGATTCCGATGCTTCACTTTAGGTTTACTGTATCTTTTGGACCTTCTTATTGACGATGGAAAACAGAAATGGCATCCGAATTTAATATAAAATTCACAATGCTGACTTATGTACAAGAGGACTGACACTCTAACTTTCAATGTTTTGAACCTCTCCTGTGAGTCCAGTTTTAGATTCCGATGCATCACTTCAGGTTTACTGTATCCCTTGGACTTTCTTATTGACGAAGCAACACAGAAATTGCATCCGCATTTAATACAAAAGGCACAATGCCGACTTTAGGACAAGAGGACTGACACTCTAACTTTCAATGTTTTGAACCTCTCCTGTGAGTCTAGTTTTAGATTCCGATGCCTCACTTCAGGTTTACTGTATCCCTTGGACCTTCTTATTGACGATGAAACACAGAAATTGCATCCGAATTTATTACAAAAGGCACAATTCTGACTTAAGTACAAGAGGACTGACACTCTCACTTTCAAAGATTTTAACCTCTCCTGTGAGTCCAGTTTTAGATTCCGATGATTCACTTTAGGTTTACTGTATCCCTTGGACCTTCTTATTGACGATGAAACACAGAAACGGCATCGGAATTAAATTCAAAAGGCACAATGCCGACTTAAGTAAAAGCGGACTGACACTCTAACTTTCTAAGATTTGAACCTCTTCAGTGAGTCCAGTTTTAGATTCCTATGCTTACCTTCAGGTTTACTGTAACCCTAGGACCTTCTTATTGACTATGAAACACAGAAATTGCATCGCAATTAAATTCAAAAGGCACAATGCCGACTTAAGTAAAAGAGGACTGACACTCTAACTTTCTCAGATTTGAACATCTTCTGTGAGTCCAGTTTTAGATTCCGATGCTTATCTTCAGGTTTACTGGATCCCTTGGATCTTCATATTGACGATGAAACACAGAAATTGCATCTGAAATTAATACAAAAGTCACAATGCCGACGTAAGTGCAAGAGGACTGACACTCTAACTTTCTATGAGTTGAACCTCTCCTGTGAGTCCAGTTTTAGATTCCGATGCTTCACTTAAGGTTTACTGTATCCCTTGGACTTCATTATTGACGATGAAACACAGAAATTGCATCCGAATTTAATACAAAAGGCACAATGCCGACTTAAACACAAGGGGACTGACACTCTAACTTTCAATGATTTCGACCTCTCCTGTGAGTCCAGTTTTAGATTCCGATGCTTCACTTCAGGTTTACTGTATCCCTTGGACCTTCTTATTGACGATGAAACACAAAAATTGCATCCGAATTTAATTCAAAAGGCACAATGCCGATTCAAGCACAAGATGACTGACACACTATTTTCTATGATTTGAACCTCTCCTGTGAGTCCACTTTTAGATTCGGATGCTTCACCTCAGGTTTACTGTATCCCTTGGACGTTCTTATTGACGATGAAGCAAAGAAATTGCATCCGAATTTAATACAAAAGGCAGAATGCCGACTTAAGTACAAGAGGACTGACACTCAAACTTTCTATGATTTGAACCTCTCCTGTGAGTCCAGTTTTAGATTCCGATGCTTCACTTCAGTTTTATTGTATACCTTGCACCATCTTATTGACGATGAAACACAGAAATTGTTTCGGAATTGAACTCAAAATGCACAATGCCCACTTAAATACAAGAGGACTGACACTGTAACTTTCTAAGATTTGAACCTCACCTGTGAGTCCAGTTTTAGATTTCGGTGGTTCACTTCAGGTTTAGTGAATACCATGCACCTTCTTATTGACGATGAAACAAAGCAATTGCATCCGAATTTAATACAAAAGGCACAATGCCGACTTAAGTACAAGAGGACTGACACTCTCACTTTCTATGATTTGAACCTCTCCTGTGAGTCCAGTTTTAGATTCCGATGCTTCACTTCAGGTTAACTGTATCTCTTGGACCTTGTTGTTGACGATGAAACACAGAAATGGCATCCGAATTTAATACAAAATTCACAATACCGACTAATGTACAAGAGGACTGACACTCTAACTTACAATGATTTGAACCTCTCCTGTGAGTCCAGTTTTAGATTCCGATGCTTCACATCTGGTTTACTGTATCCCTTGGACTTTCTTATTGACGATGAAACACAGAAATTGCATCCGCATTTAATACAAAAGGCACAATGCCGACTTAAGTACAAGAGGACTGATACTCTAACTTTCAATGTTTTGAACCTCTCCTGTGAGTCTAGTTTTAGATTCCGATGCCTCACTTCAGGTTTACTGTATCCCTTGGACCTTCTTATTGACGATGAAACACAGAAATTGCAACCGCATTTAATAAAAAAGGCACAATTATGACTTAAGTACAAGAGGTCTGACACTCACACTTTCAAAGATTTTAACCTCTCCTGTGAGTCCAGTTTTAGATTCCGATGATTCACTTCAGGTTTACTGTATCCCTTGGACCATCGTATTGACGATGAAACACAGAAACTGCACCGGAATTAAATTCAAAAGGCACAATGCCGACTTAAGTACAAGAGGACTGACACTCTAACTTTCTATGATTTGAACCTCTCCTGTGAGTCCAGTTTTAGATTCCAATGCTTCACTTCAGGTTTACTGTATAAATTGCCCCATCTTATTGACGATGAAACACAGAAATTGCGTCGGAATTAAATTCAAAAAGGCATAATGCTGACTTAAGTACAAGAGGACTGACACTCTATCTTTCTATTATTTGAAGCTTTCCTGTGAGTCCAGTTTTAGACTCCGATGCTTCACTTTAGCTTTACTGTATCCCTTGGACCTTCTTATTGTCGATGAAACACAGAAATAGCATCCGAATTTAATACAAAAGGCACAATGCCGACTTAAGTTCAAGAGGACTAACACTCTCACTTTCTAAGATTTGAACCTCTCCCATGAGTCCAGTTTTAGATTCCGATGCTTCACTTCAGGTTTACTGTATCTTTTGGACCTTCTTATTGACGATGGAAAACAGAAATGGCATCCGAATTTAATATAAAATTCACAATACCGACTTATGTACAAGAGGACTGACACTCTAACTTACAATGTTTTGAACCTCTCCTGTGAGTCCAGTTTTAGATTCCGATGCATCACTTCAGGTTTACTGTATCCCTTGGACTTTCTTATTGACGATGAAACACAGAAATTGCATCCGAATTTAATACTAAAGGCACAATGCCGACTTAAGTACAAGAGGACAGACACTCTCACTTTCTATGATTTGAACCTCTCCTGTGAGTCCAGCTTTAGATTCCAATGCTTCACTTCAGGTTCACTGTATCTCTTGGACCTTCGTATTGACGATGAAACACAGAAATTGCATCCGAATTCAATACAAAAGGCACAATGCCGACTTAAGTACAAGAGGACTGACACTCTAACTTTCTGTGAGTTGAACCTCTCCTGTGAGTCCAGTTTTAGATTTCGATGCTTATCTTCAGGTTTACTGTATACCTTGGACCTTCTTATCGACGATGAAACACAGAAAATGCATCCGAATTTAATACAATAGAGACAATGCCGACTTAAGGACAAGGGGACTGACACTCTCACTTTCTATGATTTGAACCACTCCTGTGAGTCCAGTTTTAGATTCCCACGCTTCACTTCAGGTTTACTGTATTCCTTGGACCTTCTCATTGACGATGAAACACAGAAACTGCATCAGAATTTAATACAAAAGGCACAATGCCGACTTAAGTACAAGTGGACTGACGCTCTCACTTTCAAAGATTTTAACCTCTCCTGTGAGTCCAGTTTTAGATTCCGATGATTCACTTCAGGTTTACTGTATCCCTTGGACCTTCCAATTGACGATGAAACACAGAAACTGCAGCGGAATGAAATTCAAAAGGCACAATGCCGACTTAAGTAAAAGAGGACTGACACTCTCACTTTCTATGATTTGAACCTCTCCTGTGAGTCCAGTTTTAGATTCCGATGCTTCACTTCAGGTTAACTGTATCTCTTGGACCTTGTTGTTGACGATGAAACACAGAAATGGCATCCGAATTTAATACAAAATTCACAATACCGACTAATGTACAAGAGGACTGACACTCTAACTTACAATGATTTGAACCTCTCCTGTGAGTCCAGTTTTAGATTCCGATGCTTCACATCTGGTTTACTGTATCCCTTGGACTTTCTTAATGACGATGAAACACAGAAATTGCATCCGCATTTAATACAAAAGGCACAATGCCGACTTAAGTACAAGAGGACTGATACTCTAACTTTCAATGTTTTGAACCTCTCCTGTGAGTCTAGTTTTAGATTCCGATGCCTCACTTCAGGTTTACTGTATCCCTTGGACCTTCTTATTGACGATGAAACACAGAAATTGCAACCGCATTTAATAAAAAAGGCACAATTATGACTTAAGTACAAGAGGTCTGACACTCACACTTTCAAAGATTTTAACCTCTCCTGTGAGTCCAGTTTTAGATTCCGATGATTCACTTCAGGTTTACTGTATCCCTTGGACCATCGTATTGACGATGAAACACAGAAACTGCACCGGAATTAAATTCAAAAGGCACAATGCCGACTTAAGTAAAAGAGGACTGACACTCTAACTATCAAAGATTTGAACCTCTCCAGTGAGTCCAGCTTTAGATTCCTATGTTTATCTTCAGGTTTACTGTATCCCTAGGACGTTCTTATTGACTATGAAACACAGAAATTGCATCGGAATTAAAGTCAAAAGCCACAATGCCGACTTAAGTAAAAGAGGACTGACACTCTAACTTTCTATGATTTGAACCTTTCCTGTGAGTCCAGTTTTAGATTCCAATGCTTCACATCAGGTTTACTGTATACCTTGCACCTTCTTATTGACGATGAAACGCAGAAAATGCTTCCAATATTAATACAAAAGGCACAATGCCGACTTAAGTACAAGAGGACTGACACTCTAACTTTCTATGATTTGAACCTCTCCTGTGAGTCCAGTTTTAGATTCCAATGCTTCACTTCAGGTTTACTGTATAAATTGCCCCATCTTATTGACGATGAAACACAGAAATTGCGTCGGAATTAAATTCAAAAAGGCATAATGCTGACTTAAGTACAAGAGGACTGACACTCTATCTTTCTATTATTTGAAGCTCTCCTGTGAGTCCAGTTTTAGACTCCGATGCTTCACTTTAGCTTTACTGTATCCCTTGGACCTTCTTATTGTCGATGAAACACAGAAATAGCATCCGAATTTAATACAAAAGGCACAATGCCGACTTAAGTTCAAGAGGACTAACACTCTCACTTTCTAAGATTTGAACCTCTCCCATGAGTCCAGTTTTAGATTCCGATGCTTCACTTCAGGTTTACTGTATCTTTTGGACCTTCTTATTGACGATGGAAAACAGAAATGGCATCCGAATTTAATATAAAATTCACAATACCGACTTATGTACAAGAGGACTGACACTCTAACTTACAATGTTTTGAACCTCTCCTGTGAGTCCAGTTTTAGATTCCGATGCATCACTTCAGGTTTACTGTATCCCTTGGACTTTCTTATTGACGATGAAACACAGAAATTGCATCCGAATTTAATACTAAAGGCACAATGCCGACTTAAGTACAAGAGGACAGACACTCTCACTTTCTATGATTTGAACCTCTCCTGTGAGTCCAGCTTTAGATTCCAATGCTTCACTTCAGGTTCACTGTATCTCTTGGACCTTCGTATTGACGATGAAACACAGAAATTGCATCCGAATTCAATACAAAAGGCACAATGCCGACTTAAGTACAAGAGGACTGACACTCTAACTTTCTGTGAGTTGAACCTCTCCTGTGAGTCCAGTTTTAGATTTCGATGCTTATCTTCAGGTTTACTGTATACCTTGGACCTTCTTATCGACGATGAAACACAGAAAATGCATCCGAATTTAATACAATAGAGACAATGCCGACTTAAGGACAAGGGGACTGACACTCTCACTTTCTATGATTTGAACCTCTCCTGTGAGTCCAGTTTTAGATTCCCACGCTTCACTTCAGGTTTACTGTATTCCTTGGACCTTCTCATTGACGATGAAACACAGAAACTGCATCAGAATTTAATACAAAAGGCACAATGCCGACTTAAGTACAAGTGGACTGACGCTCTCACTTTCAAAGATTTTAACCTCTCCTGTGAGTCCAGTTTTAGATTCCGATGATTCACTTCAGGTTTACTGTATCCCTTGGACCTTCCAATTGACGATGAAACACAGAAACTGCAGCGGAATGAAATTCAAAAGGCACAATGCCGACTTAAGTAAAAGAGGACTGACACTCTAAATTTCTAAGATTTGAACCCCTCCTGTGAGTCCAGTTTTAGATTTCGATGCTTATCTTCAGGTTTACTGTATACCTTGGACCTTCTTATTGACGATGAAACACAGAAATTGCATTGGAATTAAATTCAAAAGTCACAATGTCAACTCAATTACAAGAGGACTGACACTCTAAGTCTCTATGATTTGAACCTCTCCTGTGAGTCCAGTTTTAGATTCCGAAGCTTCACTTCAGGTTTATTGTATACCTTGCACCTTCTTATTGACGATGAAACACAGAAACTGCGTCGGAATTAAATTCAATAGACACAATGCCGACTTAAGTACAAGAAGACTGACACTCTCTAACTTTCTATGATTAGAACTTCTCCTGTGAGTCCAGTTTTAGATTCCGATGCTTCACTTCACGTTTACTGTATCCCTTGGACCCTCTTATTGACGATGAAACACAGAAATTGCATCCGAATTCAATACAAAAGGCACAATGCCGACTTAAGTACAAGAGGACTGACACTCTAACTTTCTATGATTTGAACCTCTCCTGTGAGTCCAGTTTTAGATTCCAATGCTTCACTTCAAGTTTACTGTATCCCTAGGACCTTCTTATTGACGATGAAACACAGAAATTGCATTCGAATGTAATTAATAAGGCACAATGCCGACTTAAGTAAAAGAGGACTGACACTCTCACTTTCTATGATTTGATCCTCTCCTGTGAGTTCAGTTTTAGATTCTGATGCTTCACTTCAGGTTTATTGTATACCTTGGACCTTCTTATTTACGATGAAACACAGAAATTGCATCGGAATTAAATTCAAAAGGCACAATGCCGACTTAAGTAAAAGAGGACTGACACTCTAAATTACTTAGATTTGAACATCTCCTGTGAGTCCAGCTTTACATTCCGATGCTTCACTTCAGGTTTACTGTATCCCTTGGACCTTCTTATTGACGATGAAACACAGAAATTGCATCCGAATTTAGTACAAAAGGCACAATGCCGACTTAAGTAAAAGAAGACTGACACTCTCACTTTCTAAGATTTGAACCTTTCCTGTGAGTCCAGTTTTAGTTTCCAATGCTTCACTTCAAGTTTACTGTATACCTTCCACCTTCTTATTGACGATGAAACACAGAAAATGCATCCAAAATGAATACAAAAGGCACAATGCCGACTTAGTTACAAGAGGACTGACACTCTAAGTTTCTATTATTTGAACCTCTTCTGTGAGTCCAGTTTTAGATTCCAATGCTTCACTTTAGGTTTACTGTATCCCTTGGACCTTCATATTGTCGATGAAACACAGAAATTGCATCCGAATTTAATACAAAATGCACAATGCCGACTTAAGTACAAGAGGACTAACACTCTCACATTCTATGATTTGAACCTCTCCTCTGAGTCCAGTTTTAGATTCCGATGGTTCACTTCAGGTTTAGTGTATACCATGCACCTTCTTATTGTCGATGAAACACAGCAATTGCATCCGAATTAATTACAAAAGACACAATGCCGACATAAGTACAAGATTACTGAAACTCTCACTTTCTATGATTTTAACCTCTCCTGTGCGTCCAGTTTTACATTCCGATGCTTCACTTCAGGTTTACTGTATCTCTTGGTCCTTCTTCTTGACGATGAAACACAGAAATAGCATCAGAATTTAATAAAAAATTCACAATGCAGACTTATGTACAAGAGGACTGACACTCTAACTTTCAATGATTTGAACCTCTCCTGTGAGGCCAGTTTTAGATTCCGATGCTTCACTTCAGGTTTACTGTATCCCGTGTACTTTCTTATTGACGATGAAACACAGAAATTGCACCCGCATTTAATACAAAAGGAGCAATGCCGACTTAAGTACGAGAGGACTGACACTCTAACATTCAATGATTTGAACCTCTCCTGTGAGACCAGTTTTAGATTCCGATGCCACATTTCAGGTTTACCGTATCCCTTGCACCTTCTTATTGACGATGAAAAACAGAAATTGCATCCGAATTTAATACAAAAGGCACAATGCCGACTTAAGTACAAGAGGACTGACACTTTCACTTTCTATGATTTGAACCTCTCCTGTGAGTCCAGTTTTAAATTCCGATGCTTCACTTCAGGTTTACTGTACCCCTTGGACCTTCTTATTGACGATGAAACACAGAAACTGCAGCGGAATTAAATTCAAAAGGCACAATGCCGACTTAATTAAAAGAGGACTGACACTCTAACTTTCTAAGATTTGAACCTCTGCTGTGAGTCCTGTTTTAGATTCCGATGCTTATATTCAGGTTTACTGTATCCCTTGGACCTTCTTATTGACGATGAAACACAGAAATTGCATCCGAATTTAATACAAAAGGCACAATGGCGACTTAAGTAAAAGAGGCATGACACTCTCACTTTCTATGATTTGAACCTTTCCTGTGGGTCCAGTTCTAGATTCCGATGCTTCACTTCAGGTTTACTGTATACCTTGCACCTTCTCATTGACGAGGAAGCACAGAAATTGCATCCGAATTTGATACAGTAGGGACAATGCCGACTTAAGGACAAGGGGACTGACCTTCTCACTTTCTATGGTTTGAACCTCTACTGTGAGTCCAGATTTAGATTCCAATGCTTCACTTCAAGTTTTACTGTATCCCTTGGACCTTCTTATTGACGATGAAACACAGAGTTTGCAACCGAATGTAATACAAAAGGCACAAGGCCGACATAGGTACAAGAGGACTGACACTCTAACTTTCAATTATTTGAACCTCTCCTGTGAGTCCAGTTTTAGATTTCGATGCATCACTTCAGGTTTACTGTATACCTTGCACCTTCTTATTGACGATGAAACACAGATATTGCATCGGAATTAAATTCAAAAGGCACAATGCCAACTTAATTACTCGAGGACTGACACTCTAAGTCTCTATGATTTGAACCTCTCCTGCGAGTCCAGTTTTAGATTCCGATGCTTTACTTCACGTTTACTGTATCCCTTGGACCCTCTTATTGACGATGAAACACAGAAATTGCATCCGAATTTAATTCAAAAGACACAATGCCGACTTAAGTCAAAGAGGACTGACACTCTAACTTTCTATGATTTGAACCTCTCCTGTGAGTCCAGTTTTAGATTCTGATGCTTCACTTCAGCTTTATTGTATACCTTGGACCTTCTTATTGACGATGAAACACAGAAATTGGATCCGAATTTAATACAAAAGGGACAATGCCGACATAAGTACAAGAGGACTGACACTCTCACGTTCTATGATTTGAACCTCTCCTGTAAGTCCAGTTTTAGATTCCGATGCTTCACTTCACGTTAACGTATCCCTTGGCCCATCTTATTGACGATGAAACACAGAAATTGCATTGGAATTTAATACAAAATGCACAATGCCGACTTAAGTAAAAGAAGATTGACACTCTCACTTTCTATGATTTCAACCTTTCCTGTGAGTCCAGTTTTAGATTCCAATGCTTCACTTCAAGTTTACTGTATAACCTGCACCTTCTAATTGACGATGAAACACAGAAAATGCATCCAAATTAAATACAAAAGGCACAATGCCGACATAAGTACAAGAGGACTGCCACTCTAACTTCCTATGATTTGAACCTCTCCTGTGAGTCCAGTTTTAGATTCCAATGCTTCACATCAGGTTTACTGTATTCCTTGCACCATCTTATTGACGATGAAACACAGAAATTGAATCGGAATTAAGTTCAAAAGGCATAATGCCGACTTAAGTACAAGAGGACTGACACTCTAACTTTCTATTATTTGAACCTCTCCTGTGAGTCCAGTTTTTGATTCCGATGCTTATCTTCAGGTTTACTGTATACCTTGCACCTTCTTATTGACGATGAAACACAGAAATTGCATCGGAATTAAATTCAAAAGGCACAATGCCAACTCAATTACAAGTGGACTGACACTCTAAGTCTCTATGATTTGAACCTCTCCTGTGAGTCCAGTTTTAGATTCCTATGCTTCACTTCAGGTTTATTGTATACCTTGCACCTCCTTATTGACGAAGTAACACAGAAATTGCGTCGGAATTAAATTCAATAGGCACAATGCCGACTTAAGTACAAGAAGACTGACACTCTCTGACTTTCTATGATTAGGACCTCTCCTGTGAGTCCAGTTTTAGATTCCGATGCTTTACTTCACGTTTACTGTATCCCTGGGACCCTCTTATTAACGATGAAACACAGAAATTGCATCCGAATTTAATACAAAAGGCATAATGCCGACTTAAGTACAAGAGGACTGACACTCTAACTTTCGATGATTTGAACCTCTCCTGTGAGTCCAGTTTTAGATTCCAATGCTTCACTTCAGGTTTACTGTATCCCTAGGACCTTCTTATTGACGATTAAACACAGAAATTGCATCCGAATTTAATTCAAAAAGCACAATGCCGTCTTAAGTAAAAGAGGACTGACACTCTCACTTTCTATGATTTGAACCTCTCCTGTGAGTCCAGTTTTAGATTCTGATGCTTCACGTCAGGTTTATTGTATACCTTGGACCTTCTTATTGATGATGAAACACAGAAAATTCTTCCAAATTTAATACGAAAGGCAAAATGCCGACTTAAGTAAAAGAGGACTGACACTCTTACTTTCTATTATTTGAACCTCTCCTGTGAGTCCAGTTTTAGATTCCGATGCTTCACTTTAGGTTTACTGTATCCCTTCGACCTTCTTATTGTCGATGAAACACAGAAATTGCATCCGAATTTAATACAAAAGGCACAATGCCCACTTAAGTACAAGATCACTAACACTCTCACTTTCTATGATTTGAACCTCTCCTGTGAGTCCAGTTTTAGATTCCGATGGTTCACAACAGGTTTAGTGTATACCATGCACATTCTTATTGACGATGAAACACAGAAATTGCATCGGAATTAAGTTCAAAAGGCATAATGCCGACTTAAGTACAAGAGGACTGACACTCTAACTTTCTATTATTTGAACCTCTCCTGTGAGTCCAGTTTTTGATTCCGATGCTTATCTTCAGGTTTACTGTATACCTTGCACCTTCTTATTGACGATGAAACACAGAAATTGCATCGGAATTAATTTCAAAAGGCACAATGCCAACTCAATTACAAGTGGACTGACACTCTAAGTCTCTATGAACTGAACCTCTCCTGTGAGTCCAGTTTTAGATTCCTATGCTTCACTTCAGGTTTATTGTATACCTTGCACCTCCTTATTGACGAAGTAACACAGAAATTGCATCGGAATTAATTTCAAAAGGCACAATGCCGACTTAAGTGCAAGAAGACTGACACTCTCTGACTTTCTATGATTAGAACCTCTCCTGTGAGTCCACTTTTAGATTCCGATGCTTTACTTCACGTTTACTGTATCCCTTGGACCCTCTTATTGACGATGAAACACAGAAATTGCATCCGAATTTAATACAAAAGGCACAATGCCGACTTAAGTAAAAGAGGACTGACACTTTAACTTTCGATGATTTGAACCTCTCCTGTGAGTCCAGTTTTAGATTCCAATGCTTCACTTCAGGTTTTCTGTATCCCTAGGACCTTCTTATTGACGATTAAACACAGAAATTGCATCCGAATTTAATTCAAAAGGCACAATGCCGACTTAAGTAAAAGAGGACTGACACTCTTACTTTCTATTATTTGAACCTCTCCTGTGAGTCCAGTTTTAAATTCCGATGCTTCACTTTAGGTTTACTGTATCCCTTGGACCTTCTTATTGTCGATGAAACACAGATATTGCATCCGAATTTAATACAAAAGGTACAATGCCGACTTAATTACAAGATCACTAACACTCTCACTCTCTATGATTTGAACCTCTCCTGTGAGTCCAGTTTTAGATTCCGATGGTTCACTTCAGGTTTAGTGTATACCATGCACCTTCTTATTGACGATGAAACACAGCAATTGCATCCGAATTTAATACAAAAGACACAATGCCGACTTAAGTACAAGAGGACTGATACTCTCACTTTCTATGATTTTAACCTCTCCTGCGAGTCCAGTTTTAGATTCCGATGCTTTACTTCACGTTTACTGTATCTCTTGGACCCTCTTATTGACGATGAAACACAGAAATTGCATCCGAATTTAATTCAAAAGGCACAATGCCGACTTAAGTAAAAGAGGACTGACATTCTCACTTTCTATGATTTGAACCTCTCCTGTGAGTCCAGTTTTAGATTCTGATGCTTCACTTCAGGTTTATTGTATACCTTGGACCTTCTTATTGACGATGAAACACAGAAATTGCATCGGAATTGAATTCAAAAGGCACAATGCCGACATAAGTAAAAGAGGACTGACACTCTCACTCTCCTGTGGGTCCAGTTTTAGATTCCGATGCTAATCTTCATGTTTACTGTATACCTTGGACCTTCTTATTGACGATGAAAGACAGAAATTGCATCCGAATTTAATACAATAGGGACAATGCCGACATAAGTACAAGAGGACTGACACTCTCACTTTCTATGATTTGAACCTCTCCTGTGAGTCCAGTTTTAGATTCCGATGCTTCACTTCAGGTTACTGTAACCCTTGGACCATCTTATTGACGATGAAACACAGAAATTGCATCCGAATTTAATTCAAAAGGCACAATGACGACTTAAGTAAAAGAGGACTGACACTCTCACTTTCTATGATTTGAACCTCTCCTGTGAGTCCAGTTTTAGATTCTGATGCTTCACGTCAGGTTTATTGTATACCTTGGACCTGCTTATTGATGATGAAACACAGAAAATGCATCCAAATTTAATACGAAAGGTACAATGCCGACTTAAGTACAAGAGGACTGACACTCTAACTTTCTATGATTTGAACCTCTCCTGTGAGTCCAGTTTTAGTTTCCAATGCTTCACATCAATTTTACTGTATACCTTGCACCATCTTATTGACGATGAAACACAGAAATTGCATCGGAATTAAATTGAAAAGGAATAATGCCGACTTAAGTACAAGAGGACTGACACTCTTACTTTCTATTATTTGAACCTCTCCTGTGAGTCCAGTTTTAGATTCCGATGCTTCACTTTAGGTTTACTGTATCCCTTCGACCTTCTTATTGTCGATGAAACACAGAAATTGTATCCGAATTTAATACAAAAGGCACAATGCCCACTTAAGTACAAGATCACTAACACTCTCACTTTCTATGATTTGAACCTCTCCTGTGAGTCCAGTTTTAGATTCCGATGGTTCACAACAGGTTTAGTGTATACCATGCACATTCTTATTGACGATGAAACACAGAAATTGAATCGGAATTAAGTTCAAAAGGCATAATGCCGACTTAAGTACAAGAGGACTGACACTCTAACTTTCTATTATTTGAACCTCTCCTGTGAGTCCAGTTTTTGATTCCGATGCTTATCTTCAGGTTTACTGTATACCTTGCACCTTCTTATTGACGATGAAACACAGAAATTGCATCGGAATTAAATTCAAAAGGCACAATGCAAACTCAATTACAAGTGGACTGACACTCTAAGTCTCTATGAATTGAACCTCTCCTGTGAGTCCAGTTTTAGATTCAGATGCTTCACTTCAGGTTTATTGTATACCTTGCGCCTCCTTATTGACGAAGTAACACAGAAATTGCATCGGAATTAATTTCAAAAGGCACAATGCCGACTTAAGTGCAAGAAGACTGACACTCTCTGACTTTCTATGATTAGAACCTCTCCTGTGAGTCCACTTTTAGATTCCGATGCTTTACTTCACGTTTACTGTATCCCTTGGACCCTCTTATTGACGATGAAACACAGAAATTGCATCCGAATTTAATACAAAAAGCACAATGCCGACTTAAGTAAAAGAGGACTGACACTCTAACTTTCGATGATTTGAACCTCTCCTGTGAGTCCAGTTTTAGATTCCAATGCTTCACTTCAGGTTTTCTGTATCCCTAGGACCTTCTTATTGACGATTAAACACAGAAATTGCATCCGAATTTAATTCAAAAGGCACAATGCCGACTTAAGTAAAAGAGGACTGACACTCTTACTTTCTATTATTTGAACCTCTCCTGTGAGTCCAGTTTTAAATTCCGATGCTTCACTTTAGGTTTACTGTATCCCTTGGACCTTCTTATTGTCGATGAAACACAGAAATTGCATCCGAATTTAATACAAAAGGCACAATGCCGACTTAAGTACAAGATCACTAACACTCTCACTTTCTATGATTTGAACCTCTCCTGTGAGTCCAGTTTTAGATTCCGATGGTTCACTTCAGGTTTAGTGTATACCATGCACCTTCTTATTGACGATGAAACACAGCAATTGCATCCGAATTTAATACAAAAGACACAATGCCGACTTAAGTACAAGAGGACTGATACTCTCACTTTCTATGATTTTAACCTCTCCTGCGAGTCCAGTTTTAGATTCCGATGCTTTACTTCACGTTTACTGTATCTCTTGGACCCTCTTATTGACGATGAAAAACAGAAATTGCATCCGAATTTAATTCAAAAGGCACAATGCCGACTTAAGTAAAAGAGGACTGACATTCTCACTTTCTATGATTTGAACCTCTCCTGTGAGTCCAGTTTTAGATTCTGATGCTTCACTTCAGGTTTATTGTATACCTTGGACCTTCTTATTGACGATGAAACACAGAAATTGCATCGGAATTGAATTCAAAAGGCACAATGCCGACATAAGTAAAACAGGACTGACACTCTCACTTTTTAAGATTTGAACATCTCCTGTGGGTCCAGTTTTAGATTCCGATGCTAATCTTCATGTTTACTGTATACCTTGGACCTTCTTATTGACGATGAAAGACAGAAATTGCATCCGAATTTAATACAATAGGGACAATGCCGACATAAGTACAAGAGGACTGACACTCTCACTTTCTATGTTTTGAACCTCTCCTGTGAGTCCAGTTTTAGATTCCGATGCTTCACTTCAGGTTACTGTAACCCTTGGACCATCTTATTGACGATGAAACGCAGAAATTGGATCCGAATTTAATACAAAATGCACAATGCCGACTTAAGTAAAAGAAGACTGACACTCTCACTTTCTATGATTTGAACCTTTCCTGTGAGTCCAGTTTTAGATTCCAATGCTTCACTTCAAGTTTACTGTATACCTTGCACCGTCTTATTGACGATGAAACACAGAAAATGCATCGAAATTTAATACAAAAGGCACAATGCCGACATAAGTACAAAGGGACTGACACTAACTTTCTATGATTTGAACCTCTCCTGTGAGTCCAATTTTAGATTCCAATGCTTCACATCAGGTTTACTGTATACCTTGCACCATCTTATTGACGATGAACCACAGAAACTGCATCGGAATTAAATTCAAAAGGCACAATGCCAACTCAATTACAAGAGGACTGTCACTCTAAGTCTCTATGATTTGAACCTCTCCTGTGGGTCCAGTTTTAGATTCCGATGCTTCACGTCAGGTTTACTGTATCCCTTGGACCTTCTTATTGACGATGAAACACAGAGTTTGCATCCGAATGTAATACAAAAGGCACAATGCCGACTTAGGTACAAGAGGACTGACACTCTAACTTTCAATGATTTGAACCTCTCCTGTGAGTCCAGTTTTAGATTTCGATGCATTACTTCAGGTGTACTGTATACCTTGCACCTACTTATTGACGATGAAACACAGAAATTGCATCGGAATTAAATTCGAAATGCACAATGCCAACTTAATTACAAGAGGACTGACACTTTAAGGCTCTATTATTTGAACCTCTCCTGCGTGTCCAGTTTTAGATTCCGATGCTTTACTTCACGTTTACTGTATCCCTTGGACCTTCTTATTGACGATGAAACACAGAAATTGCATCCGAATTTAATTCAAAAGGCACAATGCCGACTTAAGTAAAAGAGGACTGACATCCTCACTTTCTATGATTTGAACCTCTCCTGTGAGTCCAGTTTTAAATTCTGATGCTTCACTTCGGGTTTATTGTATACCTTGGACCTTCTTATTGACGATGAAACACAGAAATTGCATCGGAATTAAATTCAAAAGGCACAATGCCGACTTAAGTAAACGAGGACTGACACTCTCACTTTCTAAGATTTGAACATCTCCTGTGGGTCCAGTTTTAGATTCCGATGCTAATCTTCATGTTTACTGTATACCTTAGACCTTCTTATTGACGATGAAACACAGAAATTGCATCCGATTTTAATACAATAGGGACAATGCCGACATAAGTACAACAGGACTGACACTCTCACTTTCTATGATTTGAACCTCTCCTGTGAGTCCAGTTTTAGATTCCGATGCTTCACTTCAGGTTACTGTATCCCTTGGACCATCTTATTGACGATGAAACACAGAAATTGCATCCGAATTTAATACAAAATGCACAATGCCGACTTAAGTAAAAGAAGACTGACACTCTCACTTTCTATGATTTGAACCTTTCCTGTGAGTCCAGTTTTAGATTCCAATGCTTCATTTCAAGTTTACTGTATACCTTGCACCTTCTTATTGACGATGAAACACAGAAAATGCATCCAAATTTAACACAAAAGGCACAATGCCGACATAAGTACAAAAGGACTGACACTCTAACTTTCTATGATTTGAACCTCTCCTGTGAGTCCAATTTTAGATTCCAATGCTTCACATCAGGTTTACTGTATACCTTGCACCATCTTATTGACGATGAAACACAGAAACTGCATCGGAATTAAATTCAAAAGGCACAATGCCAACTCAATTACAAGAGGACTGTCACTCTAAGTCTCTATGATTTATACCTCTCCTGTGAGTCCAGTTTTAGATTCCGATGCTTCACTTCAGGTTTATTGTATACCTTGCACCATCTTATTGACGAAGTAACACAGAAATTGCATCGGAATTAAATTCAAAAAGCACAGTGCCGACTTGAGTACAAGAAGACTGACACCCTCTAACTTTCTATGATTAGAACCTCTCCTGTGAGTCCAGTTTTAGATTCCGATGCTTTACTTCACGTTAACTGTATCTTGTGGACCCTCTTATTGACGATGAAACACAGAAATTGCATCCGAATGTAATTCAAAAGGCACAATGCCGACTTAGGTAAAAGAGGACTGACACTCTCAGTTTCTATGATTTGAACCTCTCCAGTGAGTCCAGTTTTAGATTCTGATGCTTCACGTCAGGTTTATTGTAAACCTTGGACCTTCTTATTGATGATGAAACACAGAAATTGCATCGGAATTAAATTCAAAAATCACAATGAGGACTTAAGTAAAAGCGGACTGACACTCTAACTTTCTAAGATTTGAACATCTCCTGTGAGTCCAGTTTTACATTCCGATGTTTCACTTCAGGGTTACTGTATCCCTTGGACCTTCTTATTGACGATGAAACCCAAAAATTGCATCCGAAATTAATACAAAAGGCACAATGCCGACTTAAGTAAAAGAAGACTAACACTCTCACTTTCTATGATTTGAACCTTTCCTGTGAATCCAGTTTTAGATTCCAATGCTTCACTTCAAGTTTACTGTATACCTTGCACCTTCTTATTGACGATGAAAGACAGAAAATGCATCCAAATTTAATACGAAAGGCACAATGCTGACTTAAGTACAAGAGGACTGACACTCTAACTTTCTATGATTTGAACCTCTCCTGTTAGTCCAGTTTTAGTTTCCAATGCTTCACATCAGGTTTACTGTATACCTTGCATCATCTTATTGACAATGAAACACAGAAATGGCATCGGAATTAAATTCAAAAGGCATAATGCCGACTTAAGTACAAGGGGACTGACACTCTAACTTTCTATTATTTGAACCTCTCCTGTGAGTCCAGTTTTAGATTCCGATGCTTCACTGTAGGTTTACTGTATCCCTTGGACATTCTTATTGTCGATGAAACACAGAAATTGCATCCGAATTTAATACAAAAGGCGCAATGCCGACTTAAGTACAAGAGGACTGACACTCTCACTTTCTATGATTTGAACCTCTCCTGTGAGTCCAGTTTTAGATTCCGATGCTTCACTTCATGTTTACTGTATCCCTTGGACTTTCTTATTGACGATGAAACACAGAAATTGCATCCGCATTTAATACAAATGGCACAATGCCGACTTAAGTACAAGAGGACTGACACTCTAAATTTCAATGATTTGAACCTCTCCTGTGAGTCCAGTTTTAGATTCCGATGCCTCACTTCAGGTTTACTGTATCCCTTGGACCTTCTTATTGACGATGAAACACAGAAATTGCCTCCGAATTTAATACAAAAGGCACAATGCCGCCTTAAATGCAAGAGGACTGACACACTCACTTTCAATGATTTGAACCTCTCCTGTGAGTCCAGTTTTAGATTCCGATGCTTCACTTCAGGTTTACTGTATCTCTTGGACCTTCTTATTGACGATGAAACACAGAAATTGCATCCGAATATAATACAAAAGGCACAATGCCGACTTAAGTACAAGAGGACTGACACTCTAACTTTCTATGATTTGAACCTCTCCTGTGAGTCCAGTTTTAGATTCCGATGCTTCACTTCAGGTTTACTGTATCCCTTGGACCATCTTATTGACGATGAAACACAGAAATTGCATCCGAATATAATACAAAATGCAGAATGGTGACTGAAGTAAAAGAAGACTGACACTCTCACTTTCTATGATTTGAACCTTTCCTGTGAGTCCAGTTTTAGCTTCCAATGCTTCACTTCAAGTTTACTGTATACCTTGCACCTTCTTATTGACGATGGAACACAGAAATGCATCCAAAATTAATACAAAAGGCACAATGCCGACATAAGTACAAAAGGACTGACACTCTAACTTTCTATGATTTGAACCTCTCCTGTGAGTCCAGTTTTAGATTCCAATGCTTCACTTTAGGTGTACTGTATCCCTTGGACCTTCTTATTGTCGATGAAACACAGATATTGCATCCGAATGTAATACAAAAACCACAATGCCGACTTAAGTACAAGAGGACTAACACACTCACTTTCTATGACTTGAACCTCCCCTGAGAGTCCAATTTTAGATTCCGATGGTTCACTTCAGGTTTAGTGTATACCATGCACCTTATTATTGACGATGAAACACAGCAATTGCATCCGAATTTAATACAAAAGGCACAATGCCGGCTTAAGTACAAGAGGACTGACACTCTCACTTTCTATGATTTGAACCTCTCCTGTGAGTCCAGTTCAGGATTCCGATGATTCACTTCAGGTTTACTGTATCACTTGGACCTTCTTATTGACGATGAAACACAGAAATGGCATCCGAATTTAATAAAAAATTCACAGTGCCGACTTATGTACAAGAGGACTGACACTCTAATTTTCAATGATTTGAACCTCTCCTGTGAGTCCAGTTTTAGATTCCGATGCTTCACTTCAGGTTTACTGTATCCCGTGGACTTTCTTATTGACGATGTAACGCAGAAATTGCATCCGCATTTACTACAAAAGGCACAATGCCGACTTAAGTACATGAGGACTGACACTCTCACTTTCTATGATTTGATCCTCTCCTGTGAGTCCAGTTTTAGATTCCGATGCTTCACTTCAGGTTTACTGTATCTCTTGGACCTTCTAATTGACGATGAAACACAGAAATTGCATCCGAATTTAATACAAAAGGCACAATGCCGACTTAAGTACAATAGGACTGACACTCTAACTTTCTATGATTTGAACCTCTCCTGTGCGTCCAGTTTTAGATTCGGATGATTCACTTCAGGTTTAATGTATCCCTTGGACCTTCTTATTGACGATGAAACACAGAAATTGCATCCGAATTTATACAATAGGGACAATGCCGACTTAAGGACAAGAGGACTGACCTTCTCACTTTCTATGATTTGAACCTCTCCTGTGTGTCCAGATTTAGAATCCGATGCTTCACTTCAGGTTTACTGTGTCCCTTGGACCTTCTTATTGACGATGAAACACAGAGTTTGCATCCGAATGTAATACAAAAGGCACAATGCCGACTTAAGTACAAGAGGACTGACACTCTAACTTTCAATGATTTGAGCCTCTCCTGTGAGTCCAGATTTAGATTCCGATGCATCACTTCAGGTTTACTGTATACCTTGCACCTTCTTATTGACGATGAAACAAGGAAATTGCATCGGAATTAAATTCAAAAGGCAGAATGCACACTTAATTGCAAGAGGACTGACACTCTAAGTCTCTATGATTTGAACCTCTTCTGTGAGTCCAGTTTTAGATTCCGATGCTTCACTTGAGGTTTATTGGATACCTGGCATCTTCTTATTGACGATGAAACACAGAAATTGCATCGGAATTAAATTCAAAAGGCACAATGCCGACTTAAGTACAAGAAGACTGACACTCTCTAACTTTCTATTATTAGAACCTCTCCTGTGAGTCCAGTTTTAGATTCCGATGCTTTAATTCACGTTTACTGTATCCCTCGGACCCTCTTATTGACGATGAAACCAAGAAATTGCACCCGAATTTAATTCAAAAGGCACAATGCCGACTTAAGTAAAAGAGGACTGACAATCTCACTTTCTATGATTTGAACCTCTCCTGTAAGTCCAGTTTTAGAGTCTGATGCTTCACTTCAGGTTTATTGTATACCTTGGACCTTCTTATTGACGATGAAACACTGAAATTGCGTCGAAATTAAATTCAAAAGGCACAATGCCGACTTAAGTAAAAGAGGACTGACGCTCTAACTTTCTAGTATTTGAACATCTCCTGTGAGTCCAGTTTTAGATTCCGATGCTCATCTTCAGGTTTACTGTATACCTTGGACCTTCTTATTAACGATGAAACACAGAAATTGCATCCGAATTTAATACAATAGGGACAATGCCGACATAAGTACAAGAGGACTGACACTCTCACTTTCTATGATTTGAACCTCTCCTGTGAGTCCAGTTTTAGATTCCGATTCTTCACTTCAGGTTTACTGTATCCCTTGGACCATCTTATTGACGATGAAACACAGAAATTGCATCCGAATTTAATACAAAATGCACAATGCCGACTTAAGTAAAAGAAGACTGACACTCTCACTTTCTATGATATGAACCTTTCCTGTGAGTCCAGTTTTAGATTCCAATGCCTCACTTCAAGTTTACTGTATACCTTGCACCTTCTTATTGACGATGAAACACAGAAAATGCATCCAAATTTGATACAAAAGGCACAATGCCGACTTAAGTACAAGAGGGCTGACACTCTAACTTTCCATGATTTGAACCTCTCCTGTGAGTCCAGTTTTAGATTCCAATGCTTCATATCAGGATAACTGTATACCTTGCACCATATTATTGACGATGAAACACAGAAATTGCATCGGAATTAAATTCAAAAGGCACAATGCCGACTTAAGTACAAGAGGACTGACACTCTAACTTTCTATTATTTGAACCTCTTCTGTGAGTCCAGTTTTAGATTCCGATGCTTCACTTTAGGTTTACTGTATCCCTTGGACCTTCTTATTGTCGATGAAACACAGAAATTACATCCGAATTTAATACAAAAGGCACAATGCCGACTTAAGTACAAGTGGACTAACACTCTCACTTTCTGTGATTTTAACCTCTCCTGTGAGTCCTGTTTTAGATTCCGATGGTTCACTTCAGGTTTAGTGTATACCATGCACCTTCTTATTGACGTTGAAACACAGCAAATGCATCCGAATTTAATACAAAAGGGACAATGACGACTTAAGTACAAGAGGACTGACACTCTCACTTTCAATGATTTGAACCTCTCCTGTTAGTCCAGTTTTAGATTCCGATGCTTCACTTCAGGTTTACTGTATCTCTTGGACCTTCCTATTGACGATGAAACACAGAAATGGCATCCAAAGTTAATAAAAAATTCACAACGCCGACTTATGTACAAGAGGACTGACAGTCTAACTTTCAATGATTTGACCCTCTCCTGTGAGTCCAGTTTTACATTCCGATGCTTCACTTCAGGTCTACTGTATCCCTTGGACTTTCTTATTGACGATGAAACACAGAAATTGCATCCGAATATAATACAAAAGGCACAAGGCCGACTTAAGTACAAGAGGACTGACACTCTAACTTTCTATGATTTGAACCTCTTCTATGAGTCCAGTTTTAGATTCCGATGATTCACTTCAAGTTTACTGTATCCCTTGGACCTTCTTATTGACGATGAAGCACAGAAACTGCATCGGAATTAAGTTCAAAAGGCAAAATGCCGACTTAAGTAAAAGAGGACTGACGCTCTAACTTTCTAAGATTTGAACCTGTCCTGTGAGGCCTGTTTTAGATTCCGATGCCTATATTCAGGTTTACTGTATACCTTGGACCTTCTTATTGACGATGAAACACTGAAATTGCATCCGTTTTTAATACAATGTGGCTAATGCCGACTTAAGGACAAGAGGACTGACACTCTCACTTTCTATGATTTGAACCTCTCCTGTGAGTCCAGTTTTAGATTCCAATGCTTCTTTTCAAGTTTACTGTATACCTTGCACTTTCTTATTGACGATGAAACACAGAAAATGCATCCAAATTTAATACAAAAGGCACAATGCCGACATAAGTACAAGAGGACTGACACTCTAACTTTTTATGATTTGAACCTCTCCTGTGAGTCTAGTTTTAGATTCCAATGCTTAACATTAGGTTTACTGTATACCTTGCATCATCTTATTGACGATGAAACACAGAAATTGCATCGGAATTAAGTTCAAAATGCATAATACCGACTTAAGTACAAGAGGACTGACACTCTAACTTTCTATTATTTGAACCTCTCCTGTGAGTCCAGTTTTAGATTCCGATGCTTATCTTCAGGATTACTGTATACCTTGGACCTTCTTATTGACGATGAAACACAGAAATGGCATCCGAATTTAATACAATAGGGACAATGCCGACTTAAGGACAAGAGGACTGACACTCTCACTTTCTATGATTTGAACCTCTTCTGTGAGTCCAGTTTTCGATTCCGATGCCTCACTTCAGGTTTACTGTATCCCTTGGACCTTCTAATTGACGATGAAACACAGAGTTTGCAACCGAATTTAATACAAAAGGCACAATGCCGACTTAAGTACAAGAGGACTGACACTCTAACTTTCAATGATTTGAACCTCTTCTATGAGTCCAGTTTTAGATTCCGATGCTTATCTTCATGTTTAGTGTATACCTTGGACCTTCTTATTGACGATGAAGCACAGAAATTGCATCCGAATTTAATACAATTGGGACAATGCCGACTTAAGGACAAGAGGACTGACCTTCTCACTTTCTATGATTTGAACCCCTCCTGTGTGTCCAGATTTAGATTCCGATGCTTCACTTCAGGTTTACTGTATCCTTGGACCTTCTTATTGACGATGAAACACAGAGTTTGCATCCGAATTTAATACAAAAGGCACAATGCCGACTTAAGTACAAGAGGACTGACACTCTAACTTTCTATGATTTGAGCCTCACCTGTGAGTCCAGATTTAGATTCCGATGCATCACTTAAGGTTTACTGTATACCTTGCACCTTCTTATTGACGATGAAACACAGAAATTGCATCGGAATTAAATTCAAAAGGCAGAATGCCAACTTAATTGCAAGAGGATTGACACTCTAAGTCTCTATGATTTGAACCTCTTCTGTGAGTCCAGTTTTAGATTCGGATGCTTCACTTCAGGTTTATTGGATACCTGGCACCTTCTTATTGACGATGAAACACAGAAATTGAATCGGAATTAAATTCAAAAGGCACAATGCCGACTTAAGTACAAGAAGACTGACACTCTCTAACTTTCTATGAGTAGAACCTCTCCTTTGAGTCCAGTTTTAGATTCCGATGCTTTAATTCACGTTTACTGTATCCCTCGGACCCTCTTATTGACGATGAAACACAGAAATTGCACCCGAATTTAATTCAAAAGGCACAATGCCGACTTAAGTAAATGAGGACTGACAATCTCACTTTCTAGTATTTGAACATCTCCTGTGAGTCCAGTTTTAGATTCCGATGCTCATCTTCAGGTTTACTGTATACCTTGGACCTTCTTATTAACGATGAAACACAGAAATTGCATCCGAATTTAATACAATAGGGACAATGCCGACATAAGTACAACAGGACTGACACTCTCACTTTCTATGATTTCAACCCCTCCTGTGAGTCCAGTTTTAGATTCCGATTCTTCACTTCAGGTTTACTGTATCCCTTGGACCATCTTATTGACGATGAAACACAGAAATTGCATCCGAATTTATTACAAAATGGACAATGCCGACTTATGTAAAAGAAGACTGACACTCTCACTTTCTATGATTTGAACCTTTCCTGTGAGTCCAGTTTTAGATTCCAATGCCTCACTTCAAGTTTACTGTATACCTTGCACCTTCTTATTGACGATGAAACACAGAAAATGCATCCAAATTTAATACAGATGGCACAATGCCGACTTAAGTACTAGAGGGCTGACACTCTAACTTTCTATGATATGAACCTCTCCTGTGAGTCCAGTTTTAGACTCCAACGCTTCACATCAGGATAACTGTATACCTTGCACCATCTTATTGACGATGAAACACAGAAATTGCATCGGAATTAAATTCAAAAGGCATAATGCCGACTTAAGTACAAGAGGACTGACAACTCTAACTTTCTATTATTTGAACCTCTCCTGTGAGTCCAGTTTTAGATTCCGATGCTGCACTTTAGGTTTACTGTATCCCTTGGACCTTCTTATTGTCGATGAAAAACAGAAATTGCATCCGAATTTAATACAAAAGGCACAAAGCCGACTTAAGTAGAAGAGGACTAACACTCTCACTTTCTGTGATTTGAACCTCTCCTGTGAGTCCTGTTTTAGATTCCGATGGTTCACTTCAGGTTTAGTGTATACCATGCACCTTCTTATTGACGATGAAACACAGCAATTGCATCCGAATTTAATACAAAAGGCACAATGCCGACTTAAGTACAAGAGGACTGACAGTCTAACTTTCAATGATTTGAACCTCTCCTGTGAGTCCAGTTTTAGATTCCGATGCTTCACTTCAGGTTTACTGTATCCCTTGGACTTTCTTATTGACGATGAAGCACAGAAATTGCATCCAAATTTACAACAAAAGGCACAATGCCGACTTAAGTACAAGAGGACTGACACTCTAACTTTCTATGATTTGAACCTCTCCTGTGAGTCCAGTTTTAGATTCCGATGATTCACTTCAAGTTTACTGTATCCCTTGGACTTTCTTATTGACGATGAAACACAGAAACTGCATCGGTATTAAATTCAAAAGGCACAATGCCGACTTAAGTAAAAGAGGACTGTCACTCTAACTTTCTAAGATTTAAACATCTCCTGTGAGTCCAGTTTTACATTCCGATGCTTCACTTTAGGTTTACTGTACACCTTGGACCTTCTTATTGACGATGAAACACAGAATTTGCATCCGAATTTAATACAATAGGGCTAATGCCGACTTAAGGACAAGAGGACTGACACTCTCACTTTCTATGATTTGAACCTCTCCTGTGAGTCCAGTTTTAGATTCTAATGCTTCTCTTCAAGTTTACTGTATACCTTGCACCTTCTTATTGACGATGAAACACAGAAAATGCATCCAAATTTAATACAAAAGGCACGATGCCGACATAAGTCCAAGAGGACTGACACTCTAACTTTCTATGATTAGAACCTCTCCTGTGAGACCAGTTTTAGATTCCAATGCTTCACATTGGGTTTACTGTATACCATGCATCATCTTATTGACGATGAAACACAGAAATTGCATCGGAATTAAGTTCAAAAAGCATAATACCGACTTAAGTACAAGAGGACTGACACTCTAACTTTCTATTATTTGAACCTCTCCTGTGAGTCCAGTTTTAGATTCCGATGCTTATCTTCAGGATTACTGTATACCTTGGACCTTCTTATTGACGATGAAACACAGAAATTGCATCCGAATTTAATACAATAGGGACAATGCCGACTTAAGGACAAGAGGACTGACACTCTCACTTTCTATGATTTGAACCTCTTCTGTGAGTCCAGTTTTCGATTCCGATGACTCACTTCAGGTTTACTGTATCCCTTGGACCTTCTAATTGACGATGAAACACAGAGTTTGCAACCGAATTTAATACAAAAGGCACAATGCCGACTTAAGTACAAGAGGACTGACACTCTAATTTTTCAATGATTTGAACCTCTCCTGTGAGTCCAGTTTTAGATTCCGATGCATCACTTCAGGATTACTGTATACCTTGCACCTTCTTATTGACGATGAAACACAGAAACTGCATCGGAATTAAATTCAAAAGGCACAATGCCAACTCAATTACAAGAGGACTGACACTCTAAGTCTCTATGATTTGAACCTCTCCTGTGAGTCCAGTTTTAGATTCCGATGCTTCACTTCAGGTTTATTGTATACCTTGCACCTTCTTATTGACGATGAAACACAGAAATTGCATCGGAATTAAATTCAAAAGGCACAATGCCGACTTAAGTAAAGACGACTGACACTCTCTAACTTTCTATGATTAGAACCTCTCCTGTGAGTCCAGTTTTAGATTGCGATGCTTTACTTCACGTTTACTGTATCCCTTGGACCCTCTTATTGACGATGAAACACAGAAATTGCATCCGAATTTAATACAAAAGGCACAATGCCGACTTAAGTACAAGAGGACTGACACTCTAACTTTCTATGATTTGAACCTCGCCTGTGAGTCCAGTTTTAGATTCCAATGCTTCACTTCAGGTTTACTGTATCCCTAGGACCCTCTTATTGACGATGAAACACAGAAATTGCATCCGAATTTAAATCAAAAGGCACTATGCCGACTTAAGTAAAAGAGGACTGACACGCTCACTTTCTATGATTTGAACCTCTCCTGTGAGTCCAGTCTTATATTCTGTTGCTTCACTTCAGGTTTATTGTATACCTTGGACCTTCTTATTGATGATGAAACACAGAAATTGCATCGGAATTAAATTCAAAAGGCACAATGCCGACTTAAGTAAAAGAGGACTGACACTCTAACTTTCTAAGATTTAAACATCTCCTGTGAGTCCAGTTTTACATTCCGATGCTTCACTTTAGGGTTACTGTATCCCTTGGACCTTCTTATTGACGATGAAACACAGAATTTGCATCCGAATTTAATACAAAAGGCACAATGCCGACTTAAGTAAAAGAAGACTGACACTCTCACTTACTATGATTTGAACCTTTCCTGTGAGTGCAGTTTTAGATTTCAATGCTTCACTTCAAGTTTACTGTATATCGTGCAACTTCTTATTGACGATGAAACACAGAAAATGCATCCAAATTTAATACGAAAGGCACAATGCCGACTTAAGTACAATAGGACTGACACTCTAACTTTCTATGATTTGAACCTCTCCTGTGAGTCCAGTTTTAGTTTCCAATGCTTCACATCAGGTGTACTGTATACCTTGCACCATCTTATTCGCAATGAAACCCAGAAATTGCATCGGAATTAAATTCAAAAGGCATAATGCCGACTTAAGTACAAGAGGACTGACACTCTAACTTTCTATTATTTGAACCTCTCCTGTTAGTCCAGTTTTAGATTCCGATGCTTATCTTCAGGATTACTGTATACCTTGGACCTTCTTATTGACGATGAAACACAGAAATTGCATCCGAATTTAATACAATAGGGACAATGCCGACTTAAGGACAAGAGGACTGACACTCTCACTTTCTATGATTTGAACCTCTTCTGTGAGTCCAGTTTTCGATTCCGATGCCTCACTTCAGGTTTACTGTATCCCTTGGACCTTCTAATTGACGATGAAACACAGAGTTTGCAACCGAATTTAATACAAAAGGCACAATACCGACTTAAGTACAAGAGGACTGACACTCTAACTTTCAATGATTTGAACCTCTCCTGTGAGTCCAGTTTTAGATTCCGATGCATCACTTCAGGATTACTGTATACCTTGCACCTTCTTATTGACGATGAAACACAGAAACTGCATCGGAATTAAATTCAAAAGGCACAATGCCAACTCAATTACAAGAGGACTGACACTCTAAGTCTCTATGATTTGAACCTCTCCTGTGAGTCCAGTTTTAGATTCCGATGCTTCACTTCAGGTTTATTGTATACCTTGCACCTTCTTATTGACGATGAAACACAGAAATTGCATCGGAATTAAATTCAAAAGGCACAATGCCGACTTAAGTAAAGACGACTGACACTCTCTAACTTTCTATGATTAGAACCTCTCCTGTGAGTCCAGTTTTAGATTGCGATGCTTTACTTCACGTTTACTGTATCCCTTGGACCCTCTTATTGATGATGAAACACAGAAATTGCATCGGAATTAAATTCAAAAGGCACAATGCCGACTTATGTAAAAGATTACTGACACTCTAACTTTCTAAGATTTAAACATCTCCTGTGAGTCCAGTTTTACATTCCTATGCTTCACTTTAGGTTTACTGTATCCCTTGGACCTTCTTATTGACGATGAAACACAGAATTTGCATCCGAATTAAATACAAAAGGCACAATGCCGACTTAAGTAAAAGAAGACTGACGCTCTCACTTACTATGATTTGAACCTTTCCTGTGAGTGCAGTTTTAGATTTCAATGCTTCACTTCAAGTTTACTGTATATCGTGCAACTTCTTATTTACGATGAAACACAGAAAATGCATCCAAATTTAATACGAAAGGCACAATGTAGACTTAAGTACAATAGGACTGACACTCTAACTTTCTATGATTTGAACCTCTCCTGTGAGTCCAGTTTTAGTTTCCAATGCTTCACATCAGGTTTACTGTATACCTTGCACCATCTTATTCACAATGAAACCCAGAAATTGCATCGGAATTAAATTCAAAAGGCATAATGCCGACTTAAGTACAAGAGGACTGACACTCTAACTTTCTATTATTTGAACCTCTCCTGTGAGTCCAGTTTTAGATTTCAATGCTTCACATCAGGTTTACTGTATACCTTGCACCATCTTATTCCCAATGAAACACAGAAATTGCATCGGAATTAAATTGAAAAGGCATAATGCCGACTTAAGTACAAGAGGACTGACACTCTAACTTTCTATTATTTGAACCTCTCCTGTGAGTCCAGTCTTAGATTCCGATGCTTCACTTTAGGTTTACTGTATCCCTTGGACCTTCTTATTGTCGATGAAACACAGCAATTGCATCCGAATTTAATACAAAAGGCACAATGCCGGCTTAAGTACAAGAGGACTGACACTCTCAATTTCTATGATTAGAACCTCTCCTGTGAGTCCAGTTTTAGATTGCGATGCTTCACTTCAGGTTTACTGTATCTCTTGGACCTTCTTATTGACGATGAAATAGAGAAATGGCATCCTAATTTAATAAAAAATTCACAATGCCGACTTATGTAGAAGAGGACTGACACTCTAACTTTCAGTGATTTGAACCTCTCCTGTGAGTCCACTTTTAGATTCCGATGCTTCACTTCAGGTTTACTGTATCCCTTGGACTCTCTTATTGACGATGAAACACAGAAATTGCATCCGCATTTAATACAAAAGGCACAATGCCGACTTAAGTACAAGAGGACTGACACTCTAACTTTCAATGATTTGAACCTCTCCTGTGAGTCCAGTTTTAGATTCCGAAGCCTCACTTCAGGTTTACCGTATTCATTGGACCTTCTTATTGACGATGAAACACAGAAATTGCATCCGAATTTAATACAAAAAGCACAATGCCGACTTAAGTAGAAGAGGACTGACACTCTCACTTTCTATGATTTGAACCTCTCCTGTGAGTCCAGTTTTAGATTCCGATGCTTCACTTCAGGGTTACTGTATCTCTTCGACCTTCTTATTGACGATGAAACACAGAAATTGCATCCGAATTTAGTACAAAAGGCACAACGCCGACTTAAGGACAAGAGGAAAGACACTCTAACTTTTTATGATTTGATCCTCTCCTGTGAGTCCAGTTTTAGATTCCGATGATTCACTTCAGGTTTACTGTACCCCTTGGAAATTCTTATTGACGATGAAACACAGAAACTGCATCGGAATTAAATTCAAAAGTCACAATGCCGACTTAAGTAAAAGAGGACTGACACTCTAACTTTCTAAGATTTGAACATCTCCTGTGTGGCCTGTTTTAGATTCCGATGCTTATATTCAGGTTTACTGTATACCTTGCACCTTCTTATTGACGATGAAACACAGAAAATGCATCCAAATTTAATACAAAATGCACAATGTAGACATAAGTACAAGAGGACTGACACTCTAACTTTCTATGATTTGAAGCCCTCCTGTGAGTCCAGTTTTAGATTCCAATGCTTCACATTAGGTTTACTGTATACCTTGCATCATCTTATTGACATTGAAACACAGAAATTGCATCGGAATTAAGTTCAAAAGGCATAATACTGACTTAAGTACAAGAGGACTGACACTCCAACTTTCTATTATTTGAACCTCTCCTGTGAGTCCAGTTTTAGATTCCGATGCTTATCTTCGGGATTACTGTATACCTTGGACCTTCTTATTGACGATGAAACACAGAAAATGCATCTGAATTTAATACAATAGGGACAATGCCGACTTAAGGACAAGAGGACTGACACTCTCACTTTCTATGATTTGAACCTCTTCTGTGAGTCCAGTTTTCGATTCCGATGCCTCACTTCAGGTTTACTGTATCCCTTGGACCTTCTTATTGACGATGAAACACAGAGTTTGCAACCGAATTTAATACAAAAGGTACAATGCCGACTTAAGTACAAGAAGACTGACACTCTCTAACTTTCTATGATTAGAGCCTCTCCTGTGAGTCCAGTTTTAGATTCCGATGCTTTACTTCACGTTTACTGTATTCCTTGGACCCTCTTATTGACGATGAAACACAGAAATTTCATCCGAATTTAATACAAAAGGCACAATGCCGACTTAAGTACAAGAGGACTGACACTCTAACTTTCTATGATTTGAACCTCGCCTGTGAGTCCAGTTTTAGATTCCAATGCTTCACTTCAGGATTACTGTATCCCTAGGACCCTCTTATTGACGATGAAACACAGAAATTGCATCCGAATTTAAATCAAAAGGCACAATGCCGATTTAAGTAAAAGAGGACTGACACTCTCACTTTCAATGATTTGAAACTCTCCTGTAAGTCCAGTTTTAGATTCTGATGCTTCACTTCAGGTTTATTGTATACCTTGGACCATCTTATTGATGATGAAACACAGAAATTGCATCGGAATTAAATTCAAAATGCACAATGTTGACTTAAGTAAAAGAGGACTGACACTCTAACTTTCTAAGATTTGAACATCTCGTGTGAGTCCAGTTTTACATTCCGATGCTTCACTTTAGGTTTACTGTATCCCTTGGACCTTCTTATTGACGATGAAACACAGAATTTGCATCCGAATTTAATACAAAAGGCACAATGCCGACTTAAGTAAAAGAAGACTGACACTCTCACTTTCTATGATTTGAACATTTCCTGTGAGTGCAGTTTTGGATTTCAATGCTTCACTTCAAGTTTACTGTATACCTTGCACCTTCTTATTGACGATGAAACACAGAAAATGCATCCAAATTTAATACGAAAGGCACAATGCCGACTTAAGTACAATAGGGCTGACACTCTAACATTCTATGATTTGAACCTCTCCTGTGAGTCCAGTTTTAGTTTCCAATGCTTCACTTCAGGTTTACTGTATCCCTTGGACCTTCTTATTGACGATGAAACACAGAAATTGCAGCCGAATTTAATACAAAAGGCACAATGCCGACTTAAGTACAAGAGGACTGACACTCTCACTTTCTATGATTTGAGCCTCTCCTGTGAGTCCACCTTTAGATTCCGATGCTTCACTTCAGGTTTACTGTATCTCTTGGACCTTCCTTTTGACGATGAAACACAGAAATTGCATCCGAATTTAATACAAAAGGCACAATGCCGACTTAAGTACAAGAGGACTGACACTCTAACTTTCTATGATTTGAATCTCTTCTGTGAGTCCAGTTTTAGATTCCGATGATTCACTTCAGGTTTACTGTACCCCTTGGACTCCTCTTATTGACGATGAAACACAGAAACTGCATCGGAATTAAATTCAAAAGGCACAATGCCGACTTAAGTAAAAGAGGACTGACACTCTAACTTTCTAAGATTTGAACCTCTCCTGTGAGGCCTGTTTTAGATTCTGATGCTTACATTCAGGTTTACTGTATACCTTGGACCTTCTTATTGACGATGAAATACAGATATTGCATCCGAATTTAATACAATAGGTACAATGCCGACTTAAGGACAAGAGGACTGACACTCTCACTTTCTATGATTTGAACCTCTCCTGTGGGTTCAGTTTTAGATTCCGATGCTTATCTTCAGGATTACTGTATACCTTGGACCTTCTTATTGACGAGGAAACACAGAAATTGCATACGTATTTAATACAATCGGGACAATGCCGTCTTAAGGACAAGAGGACTGACCTTCTCACTTTCTATGATTTGAACCTCTCCTGTGAGTCCAGTTTTAGATTCCGATGCTTCACTTCAGGTTTACTGTATCCCTTGGACCCTCTTATTGACGTTGAAACACAGAGTTTGCATCTGAATTTAATACAAAAGGCACAATGCCGACTTAAGTACAAGAGGACTGAAACTCTAACTTTCAATGATTTGAACCTCTCCTGTGAGACCAGTTTTAGATTCCGATGCATCACTTCAGGTTTACTGTATACCTTGCACCTTCTTATTGACGATGAAACACAGAAATTGCATCGTAATTAAATTCAAAAGGCACAATGCCAAATTAATTACAAGAGGACTGACACTCTACGTCTCTATGATTTGAACCTCTCCTGTGAGTCCAGTTGTAGATTCCGATGCGTTACTTCACGTGTACTGAATCCCTTGGACCCTCTTATTGACGATGAAACACAGAACTTGCATCCGAATTTAATTCAAAAGGCACAATGCCGTCTTAAGTAAAAGAGGACTGACACTCTCAGTTTCTATGATTAGAACCCCTCCTGTGAGTCCAGTTTTAGATTCTGATGTTTCACGTCAGGTGTATTGTATACCTTGGACATTCTTATTGACGATGAAACACAGAAATTGCATCGGAATTAAATTCAAAAGGCACAATGCCGACATAAGTACAAGCAGACTGACACTCTCACTTTCTATGATTTGAACCTCTCCTGTGAGTCCAGTTTTAGATTCCGATGCTTCACTTCAGGTTTACTGTATCCCTTGGACCATCTTATTGACGATGAAACACGGAAACTGCATCCGAATTTAATACAAAATGCACAATTCCGACTTAAGTAAAAGAAGACTGACACTCTCACTTTCTATGCTTTGAACCTTTCCTGTGAGTCCAGTTTTAGCTTCCAATGCTTCACTTTAAGTTTACTGTATACCTTGCACCATCTTATTGACGATGAAACACAGAAAATGCATCCTAATTTAATACAAAAGGCACAATGCCGACATAAGTACAAGAGGACTGACACTCTAACTTTCTATGATTTGAACCTCTCCTGTGAGTCCAGTTTTAGATTCCAATGCTTCACATCAGGTTAACTGTATACCTTGCACCATCTTATTGACGATGAAACACAGAAATTGCATCGGAATTAAATTCAAAAGGCATAATGCCGACTTAAGTACAAGAGGACTGACACTCTAACTTTCTATTATTTGAACCTCTCCTGTGAGTCCAGTTTTAGATTCCGATGATTCACATTCAGGTTTACTGTATCCCTTGGACCCTCTTATTGACGATGAAACACAGAAACTGCATCGGCATTAGATTCAAAAGGCACAATGACGACTTAACCAAACAGGACTGACACTCTAACTTTCTAAGATTTGAACCCCTCCTGTGAGTCCTGTTTTAGATTCTGATGCTTATATTCACGTTTACTGTACACCATGGACCTTCGTATTGACGACGAAACACAGAAATTGCATCCGAATTTAATACAATAGGGACAATGCCGACTTAAGGACAAGAGGACTGACCTTCTCACTTTCTATGATTTGAACCTCTCCTGTGAGTCCAGATTTAGATTCCAATGCTTCACTTCAGGTTTACTGTATCCCTTGGACCTTCTTATTGACGATGAAACACAGAGTTTGCATCCGAATTTAATACAAAAGGCACATTGCCGACTAAAGTACAAGAGGACTGACACTCTAACTTTCAATGATTTGAACCCCTCCTGTGAGTCCAGATTTAGATTCCGATGCATCACTTCAGGTTTACTGTATACCTTGCACCTTCTTATTGACGATGAAACACACATATTGCATCGGAATAAAATTCAAATGGCACAATGCCAACTTAATTACAAGAGGACTGACACTCTAAGTCTCTATGATTTGAACCTCTTCTGTGAGTCAAGTTTTAGATTCCGATGCTTTACCTCACGTTTACTGTATCCCTCGGACCCTTTTATTGACGATGAAACACAGAAATTGCATCCGAATTTAATTCAAAAGGCACAATGCCGACTTAAGTAAAAGAGTACTGACACTCTCACTTTCTATGATTTGAACCTCTCCTGTGAGTTCAGTTTTAGATTCCGATGCTTATCTTCAGGATAACTGTATACCTTGGACCTTCTTATTGACGAGGAAACACAGAAATTGCATCCGCATTTAATACAATAGGGACAATGCCGTCTTAAGGACAAGAGTACTGACCTTCTCACTTTCTATGATTTGAACCTCTCCTGTGATTCCAGTTTTAGATTCCGATGATTCACTTCAGGTTTACTGTATCCCTTGGACCCTCTTATTGACGATGAAACACAGAAACTGCATCGGAATTAGATTCAAAAGGCACAATGCCGACTTAACCAAAGAGGACTGACACTCTAACTTTCTAAGATTTGAACCCCTCCTGTGAGTCCTGTTTTAGATTCTGATGCTTATATTCACGTTTACTGTACACCATGGACCTTCTTATTGACGAGGAAACACAGAAATTGTATCCGTATTTAATACAATTGGGACAATGCCGTCTTAAGGACAAGAGTACTGACCTTCTCACTTTCTATGATTTGAACCTCTCCTGTGAGTCCAGTTTTAGATTACGATGCTTCACTTCAGGTTTACTGTATCCCTTGGACCTTCTTATTGACGTTGAAACACAGAGTTTGCATCTGAATTTAATACAAAAGGCACAATGCCGACTTAAGTACAAGAGGACTGAAACTCTAACTTTCAATGATTTGAACCCCTCCTGTGAGACCAGTTTTAGATTCCGATGCATCACTTCAGGTTTACTGTATACCTTGCACGTTCTTATTGACGATGAAACACAGAAATTGCATCGTAATTAAATTCAAAAGGCACAATGCCAACTTAATTACAAGAGGACTGACACTCTACGTCTCTATGATTTGAACCTCTCCTGTGAGTCCAGTTTTAGATTCCGATGCGTTACTTCACGTTTACTGAATCCCTTGGACCCTCTTATTGACGATGAAACACAGAAATTGCATCCGAATTTAATTCAAAAGGCACAATGCCGACTTATGTAAAAGAGGACTGACACTGTCAGTTTCTATGATTAGAACCTCTCCTGTGAGTCCAGTTTTAGATTCTGATGTTTCACGTCAGGTGTATTGTATAACTTGGACATTCTTATTGACGATGAAACACAGAAATTGCATCGGAATTAAATTCAAACGGCACAATGCCGACATAAGTACAAGCAGAATGACACTCTCACTTTCTATTATTTGAACCTCTCCTGTGAGTCCAATTTTAGATTCCGATGCTTCACTTCAGGTTTACTGTATCCCTTGGACCATCTTATTGACGATGAAACACGGAAACTGCATCCGAATTTAATACAAAATGCACAATTCCAACTTAAGTAAAAGAAGACTGACACTCTCACTTTCTATGCTTTGAACCTTTCCTGTGAGTCCAGTTTTAGCTTCCAATGCTTCACTTCAAGTTTACTGTATACCTTGCACCATCTTATTGACGATGAAACACAGAAAATGCATCCTAATTTAATATAAAAGGCACAATGCCGACATAAGTACAAGAGGACTGACACTCTAACTTTCTATGATTTGAACCTCTCCTGTGAGTCCAGTTGTAGATTCCAATGCTTCACATCAGGTTTACTGTATACCTTGCACCATCTTATTGACGATGAAACACAGAAATTGCATCGGAATTAAATTCAAAAGGCATAATGCCGACTTAAGTACAAGAGGACTGACACTCTAACTTTCTATTATTTGAACCTCTCCTGTGAGTCCAGTTTTAGATTTCGATGCTTCACTTTAGGTTTACTGTATCCCTTGGACCTTCTTATTGTCGGTTAAACACAGAAATTGCATCCGAATTTAATACAAAAGGCACAATGCCGACTTAAGTACAAGAGGACTAACACTCTCACTTTCTATGATTTGAACCTCTCCTGTGAGTCCAGTTTAAGATTCCGATGGTTCACTTCAGGTTTAGTGTATACCATGCACCTTCTTATTGACGATGAAACACAGCAATTGCATCCGAATTTAATACAAAAGGCACGATGCCGGCATAAGTACAAGAGGACTGACCCTCTCACTTTCTATGATTTGAACCTCTCCTGTGTGTCCAGTTCAGGATTCCGATGATTCACTTCAGGTTTACTGTATCTCTTGGACCTTCTTATTCACGATGAAACACAGAAATGGCATCCGAATTTAATAAAAAATTCACAATGCCGACTTACGTACAAGAGGACTGACACTCTAATTTTCAATGATTTGAACCTCTCCTGTGAGTCCAGTTTTAGATTCCGATGATTCACTTCAGGTTTACTGTATCCCTTGGACCTTCTTATTGACGATGAAACACAGAAACTGCATCGGAATTAAATTCAAAAGGCACAATGTCGACTTAACCAAAGAGGACTGACACTCTAACTTTCTAAGATTTGAACCTCTCCTGTGAGTCTTGTTTTACATTCTGATGCTTATATTCACGTTTACTGTACACCATGGACATTCTTATTGACGACGAAACACAGAAATTGCATCCGAATTTAATACAATAGGGACAATGCCGACTTAAGGACAAGAGGACTGACCTTCTCACTTTCTATGATTTGAACCTCTCCTGTGAGTCCAGATTTAGATTCCGATGCTTCACTTCAGGTTTACTGCATCCCTTGGACCTTCTTATTGACGATGAAACACAGAGTTTGCATCCGAATTTAATACAAAAGGCACAATGCAGACTTAAGTACAAGAGGACTGACACTCTAACTTTCAATGATTTGAACCTTTCCTGTGAGTCCACATTTAGATTCCGATGCATCACTTCAGGTTTACTGTATACCTTGCACCTTCTTATTGACGATGAGACACACATATTGCATCATAATAAAATTCAAAAGGCACAATGCCAACTTAATTACAAGAGGACTGACACTCTAAGTCTCTATGATTTGAACCTCTTCTGTGAGTCCAGTTTTAGGTTCCGATGCTTTACCTCACGTTTACTGTATCCCTCGGACCCTCTTATTGACGATGAAACACAGAAATTGCATCCGAATTTAATTCAAAAGGCACAATGCCGACTTAAGTAAAAGAGTACTGACACTCTCACTTTCTATGATTTGAACCTCTCCTGTGAGTCCAGTTTTAGATTCTGTTGCTTCACTTCAGGTTTAATGCATACCTTGGACCTTTTTATTGACGATGAAACACAGAAATTGCATCGGAATGAAATGCAAGAGGCACAATGTCGACTTAAGTAAAAGAGGACTGACACTCTAACCTACTAAGATTTGAACATCTCCTGTTAGTCCAGTTTTAGATTCCGATGCTCATCTTCAGGTTTACTGTATACCTTGGACCTTCTTATTGACGATGAAACACAGAAATTGCATCCGAATTTAATACAAAAGGCACAATGCCTACTTAAGTACAAGAGGACTAACACTCTCACTTTCTAAGTTTGAACCTCTCCTGTGAGTCCTGTTTTAGATTCCGATGCTTATATTCAGGTTTACTGTATACCTTGGACCTTCTTATTGACGATGAAACACAGAAATTGCATCCGAATTTAATACAATAGGGACAATGCCGACTTAACGACAAGAGGACTGACACTCTCACTTTCTATGATTTGAACCTTTCCTGTGAGTCCAGTTTTAGATTCCAATGCTTTACTTCAAGTTTACTGTATACCTTGCACCTTCTTATTGACGATGAAACACAGAAAATGCATCCAAATTTAATACAAAAGGCACAATGCCGACTTAAGTACAAGAGGACTGACAGTCTAACTTTCTATGATTTGAACCTCTCCTGTGAGTCCAGTTTTAGATTCCAATGCTTCACATCAGGTTTACTGTATACCTTGCACCATCTTATTGACGATGAAACACAGAAATTGCATCGGAATTAAATTCAAAAGGCATAATGCCGACTTACGTACAAGAGGACTGACACTCCAACTTTCTATTATTTGAACCTCTCCTGTGAGTCCAGTTTTAGATTCCGATGCTTCACTTTAGGTTTACTGTATCCCTTGGACCTTCTTATTGACGATGAAACACAGAAATTACATCCGAATTTAATACAAAAGGCACAATGCCGACTTAAGTACAAGAGGACTAACACTCTCACTTTCTAAGTTTGAACCTCTCCTGTGAGTCCTGTTTTAGATTCCGATGCTTATATTCAGGTTTACTGTATACCTTGGACCTTCTTATTGACGATGAAACACAGAAATTGCATCCGAATTTAATACAATAGGGACAATGCCGTCTTAAGGACAAGAGTACTGACCTTCTCACTTTCTATGATTTGAACCTCTCCTGTGAGTCCAGTTTTAGATTCCGATGCTTCACTTCAGGTTTACTGTATACCTTGGACATTCTTATTGACGTTGAAACACAGAGTTTGTATCTGAATTTAATGCAAAAGGCACAATGCCGACTTAAGTTCAAGAGGACTGAAACTCTAACTTTCAATGATTTGAACCTCTCCTCTGAGTCCAGTTTTAGATTCCGATGCATGACTTCAGGTTTACTGTATACCTTGCACCTTCGTATTGACGATGAAACACAGAAATTGCATCGTAATTAAATTCAAATGGCACAATGCCAACTTAATTACAAGAGGACTGACACTCTACGTCTCTATGATTTGAACCTCTCCTATGAGTCCAGTTTTAGATTCCGATGCTTTACTTCACGTTTACTGTATCCCTTGGACCCTCTTATTGACGATGAAACACAGAAATTGCATCCGAATTTAATTCAAAAGGCACAATGCCGACTTAAGTAAAAGAGGACTGTCACTCCCACATTCTATGATTTGAACCTCTCATGTGAGTCCAGTTTTAGATTCTGATGCTTCACGTCAGGTTTATTGTATACCTTGGATATTCTTATTGACGATGAAACACAGAAATTGCATCGAAATTAAATTCAAAAGGCACAATGTCGACTTAAGTAAAAGAGTACTGACACTCTAACGTTCTAAGATTTGAACATCTCCTGTGAGTCCAGTTTTAGATTCCGATGCTTATCTTTAGATTTACTGTATACCTTGGACCTTCTTATTGACGATGAAACACAGAAATTGCATCCGAATTTAATACTATAGGGACAATGCCGACATAAGTACAAGCAGACTGACACTCACACTTTCTATGATTTGAACCTCTCCTGTGAGTCCAGTTTTAGATTCCGATGCTTCACTTCAGGTTTACTGTATCCCTTGGACCATCTTATTGACGATGGAACACGGAAACTGCATCCGAATTTAATACAAAATGCACAATTCCGACTTAAGTAAAAGAAGACTGACACTCTCACTTTCTATGATTTGAACCTTTCCTGTGAGTCCAGTTTTACATTCCAATGCTTCACTTCAAGTTTACTGTATACCTTGCACCATCTTATTGACGATGAAACGCAGAAAATGCATCCGATTTTTATACAAAAGGCACAATGCCGACATAAGTACAAGAGGACTGACACTCTAACTTTCTATGATTTGAACCTCTCCTGTGAGTCCAGTTTTAGATTCCAAAGCTTCACATCAGGTTTACCGTATACCTTGCACCATCTTATTGACGATGAAACAGAGTAATTGCATCGGAATTAAATTCAAAAGGCATAATGCCGACTTAAGTACAAGAGGACTGACACTCTAACTTTCTATTATTTGAACCTCTCCTGTGAGTCCAGTTTTAGATTCCGATGCTTCACTTTAGGTTTACTGTATCCCTTGGACCTTCTTATTGTCGGTGAAACACAGAAATTGCATCCGAATTTAATACAAAAGGCACAATGCCGACTTAAGTACAAGAGGACTAACACTCTCACTTTCTATGATTTGAACCTCTCCTGTGAGTCCAGTTTTAGATTCCGATGGTTCACTTCAGGTTTAGTGTATACCATGCACCTTCTTATCGACGATGAAACACAGCAATTGCATCCGAATTTAATACAAAAGGCACAATGCCGGCTTAAGTACAAGAGGACTGTCACTCTCACTTTCTATGATTTGAACCTCTCCTGTGTGTCCAGTTCAGGATTCCGATGATTCACTTCAGGCTTACTGTATCTCTTGGACCTTCTTATTCACGATGAAACACAGAAATGGCATCCGAATTTAATAAAAAATTCACAATGCCGACTTATGTACAAGAGGACTGACACTCTAATTTTCAATGATTTGAACCTCTCCTGTGAGTCCAGTTTTAGATTCCGATGATTCACTTCAGGTTTACTGTATCCCTTGGACCTTCTTATTGACGATGAAACACAGAAACTGCATCGGAATTAAATTCAAAAGGCACAATGTCGACTTAACCAAAGAGGACTGACACTCTAACTTTCTAAGATTTGAACCTCTCCTGTGAGTCTTGTTTTACATTCTGATGCTTATATTCACGTTTACTGTACACCATGGACATTCTTATTGACGACGAAACACAGAAATTGCATCCGAATTTAATACAATAGGGACAATGCCGACTTAAGGACAAGAGGACTGACCTTCCCACTTTCTATGATTTGAACCTCTCCTGTGAGTCCAGATTTAGATTCCGATGCTTCACTTCAGGTTTACTGTATCCCTTGGACCTTCTTATTGACGATGAAACACAGAGTTTGCATCCGAATTTAATACAAAAGGCACAATGCAGACTTAAGTACAAGAGGACTGACACGCTAACTTTCAATGATTTGAACCTCTCCTGTGAGTTCAGATTTAGATTCCGATGCATCACTTCAGGTTTACTGTATACCTTGCACCTTCTTATTGACGATGAGACACACATATTGCATCGGAATAAAATTCAAAAGGCACAATGCCAACTTAATTACACGAGGACTGACACTCTAAGTCTCTATGATTTGAACCTCTTCTGTGAGTCCAGTTTTAGGTTCCGATGCTGTACCTCACGTTTACTGTATCCCTCGGACCCTCTTATTGACGATGAAACACAGAAATTGCATCCGAATTTAATTCAAAAGGCACAATGCCGACTTAAGTAAAAGAGTACTGACACTCTCACTTTCTATGATTTGAACCTCTCCTGTGAGTCCAGTTTTAGATTCTGTTGCTTCACTTCAGGTTTAATGCATACCTTGGACCTTTTTATTGACGATGAAACACAGAAATTGCATCGGAATGAAATGCAAGAGGCACAATGTCGACTTAAGTAAAAGAGGACTGACACTCTAACCTACTAAGATTTGAACATCTCCTGTTAGTCCAGTTTTAGATTCCGATGCTCATCTTCAGGTTTACTGTATACCTTGGACCTTCTTATTGACGATGAAACACAGAAATTGCATCCGCATTTAATACAAAAGGCACAATGCCGACTTAAGTACAAGAGGACTAACACTCTCACTTTCTAAGTTTGAACCTCTCCTGTGACTCCTGTTTTAGATTCCGATGCTTATATTCAGGTTTACTGTATACATTGGACCTTCTTATTGACGATGAAACACAGAAAATGCATCCAAATTTAATACAAAAGGCACAATGCCGACTTAAGTACAAGAGGACTGACAGTCTAACTTTCTATGATTTGAACCTCTCCTGTGAGTCCAGTTTTAGATTCCAATGCTTCACATCAGGTTTACTGTATACCTTGCACCATCTTATTGACGATGAAACACAGAAATTGCATCGGACTTAAATTCAAAAGGCATAATGCCGACTTACGTACAAGAGGACTGACACTCCAACTTTCTATTATTTGAACCTCTCCTGTGAGTCCAGTTTTAGATTCCGATGCTTCACTTTAGGTTTACTGTATCCCTTAGACCTTCTTATTGACGATGAAACACAGAAATTGCATCCGAATTTAATACAAAAGGCACAATGCCGACTTAAGTACAAGAGGACTAACACTCTCACTTTCTAAGTTTGAACCTCTCCTGTGAGTCCTGTTTTAGATTCCGATGCTTATATTCAGGTTTACTGTATACCTTGGACCTTCTTATTGACGATGAAACACAGAAATTGCATCCGAATTTAATACAATAGGGACAATGCCGTCTTAAGGACAAGAGTACTGACCTTCTCACTTACTATGATTTGAACCTCTCCTGTGAGTCCAGTTTTAGATTCCGATGCTTCACTTCAGGTTTACTGTATACCTTGGACCTTCTTATTGACGTTGAAACGCAGAGTTTGCATCTGAATTTAATGCAAAAGGCACAATGCCGACTTAAGTACAAGAGGACTGAAACTCTAACTTTCAATGATTTGAACCTCTCCTCTGAGTCCAGTTTTAGATTCCGATGCATGACTTCAGGTTTACTGTATACCTTGCACCTTCGTATTGACGATGAAACACAGAAATTGCATCGTAATTAAATTCAAAAGGCACAATGCCGACTTAAGTAAATGAGTACTGACACTCTAACGTTCTAAGATTTGAACATCTCCTGTGAGTCCAGTTTTAGATTCCGATGCTTATCTTCAGATTTACTGTATACCTTGGACCTTCTTATTGACGATGAAACACAGAAATTGCATCCGAATTTAATACAATAGGGACAAAGCCGACATAAGTACAAGCAGACTGACACTCACACTTTCTATGATTTGAACCTCTCCTGTGAGTCCAGTTTTAGATTCCGATGCTTCACTTCAGGTTTACTGTATCCCTTGGACCATCTTATTGACGATGGAACACGGAAACTGCATCCGAATTTAATACAAAATGCACAATTCCGACTTAAGTAAAAGAAGACTGACACTCTCACTTTCTATGATTTGAACCTTTCCTTTGAGTCCAGTTTTAGCTTCCAATGCTTCACTTCAAGTTTACTGTATACCTTGCACCATCTTATTGACGATGAAACGCAGAAAATGCATCCGATTTTTATACAAAAGGCACAATGCCGACATAAGTACAAGAGGACTGACACTCTAACTTTCTATGATTTGAACCTCTCCTGTGAGTCCAGTTTTAGATTCCAATGCTTCACATCAGGTTTACCGTATACCTTGCACCATCTTATTGACGATGAAACACAGTAATTGCATCGGAATTAAATTCAAAAGGCATAATGCCGACTTAAGTACAAGAGGACTGACACTCTAACTTTCTATTATTTGAACCTCTCCTGTGAGTCCAGTTTTAGATTCCGATGCTTCACTTTAGGTTTACTGTATCCCTTGGACCTTCTTATTGTCGGTGAAACACAGAAATTGCATCCGAATTTAATACAAAAGGCACAATGCCGACTTAAGTACAAGAGGACTAACACTCTCACTTTCTATGATTTGAACCTCTCCTGTGAGTCCAGTTTTAGATTCCGATGGTTCACTTCAGGTTTAGTGTATACCATGCACCTTCTTATCGACGATGAAACACAGCAATTGCATCCGAATTTAATACAAAAGGCACAATGCCGGCTTAAGTACAAGAGGACTGTCACTCTCACTTTCTATGATTTGAACCTCTCCTGTGTGTCCAGTTCAGGATTCCGATGATTCACTTCAGGTTTACTGTATCTCTTGGACCTTCTTATTCACGATGAAACACAGAAATGGCATCCGAATTTAATAAAAAATTCACAATGCCGACTTATGTACAAGAGGACTGACACTCTAATTTTCAATGATTTGAACCTCTCCTGTGAGTCCAGTTTTAGATTCCGATGATTCACTTCAGGTTTACAGTATCCCTTGGACCTTCTTATTGACGATGAAACACAGAAACTGCATCGGAATTAAATTCAAAAGGCACAAGGCCGACTTAACCAAAGAGGACTGACACTCTAACTTTCTAAGATTTGAACCTCTCCTGTGAGTCCTGTTTTAGATTCTGATGCTTATATTCACGTTTACTGTACACCATGGACCTTCTTATTGACGACGAAACACAGAAATTGCATCCGAATTTAATACAATAGGGACAATGCCGACTTAAGGACAAGAGGACTGACCTTCTCACTTTCTATGATTTGAACCTCTCCTGTGAGTCCAGATTTAGATTCCGATGCTTCACTTCAGGTTTACTGTATCCCTTGGACCATCTTATTGACGATGAAACACAGGGTTTGCATCCGAATTTAATACAAAAGGCACAATGCCGACTTAAGTACAAGAGGACTGACACTCTAACTTTCAATGATTTGAACCTCTCCTGTGAGTCCAGATTTAGATTCCGATGCATCACTTCAGGTTTACTGTATACCTTGCACCTTCTTATTGACGATGAAACACACAAATTGCATCGGAATAAAATTCAAAAGGCACAATGCCAACTTAATAACAAGAGGACTGACACTCTAAGTCTCTATGATTTGAACCTCTTCTGTAAGTCCAGTTTTAGATTCCGATGCTTCACTTCAGGTTTATTGGATACCTTGCACCTTCTTATTGACGATGAAACACAGAAATTGCATCGGAATTAAATTCAAAAGGCACAATGCCGACTTAAGTACAAGAAGACTGACACTCTCTAACTTCCTATGATTAGAAACTCTCCTGTGAGTCCAGTTTTAGATTCCGATGCTTTACCTCACGTTTACTGTATCCCTCGGACCCTCTTATTGACGATGAGAGACAGAAATTGCATCCGAATTTAATTCAAAAGGCACAATGCCGACTTAACTAAAAGAGGACTGACACTCTCACTTTCTATGATGTGAACCTCTCTTTTGAGTCCAGTTTTGGATTCCGATTCTTCACTTCAGGTTTACTGTATCCCTTGGACCATCTTATTGACGATGAAACACCGAAATTGCATCCGAATTTAATACAAAATGCACGATGCCAACTTAAGTAAAAGAAGACTGACACTCTCACTTTCTATGATTTGAACCTTTCCTGTGAGTCCAGTTTTAGATTCCAATGCTTTACTTCAAGTTTACTGTATCCCTTGCACCTTCTTATTGACGATGAAACACAGAAAATGCATCCAAATTTAATACAAAAGGCACAATGCCGACTTAAGTACAAGAGGACTGACACTCTAACTTTCTATGATTTGAACCTCTCCTGTGAGTCCAGTTTTAGATTCCAATGCTACACATCAGGTTTACTGTATACCTTGCACCATCTTATTGATGATGAAACACCGAAATTGCATCGGAATTAAATTGAAAACGCATAATGCCGACTTAAGTACAAGAGGACTGACACTCTAACTTTCTATTATTTGAACCTCTCCTGTGAGTTCAGTTTTAGATTGCGATGCTTCACTTTCGGTTTACTGTATCCCTTGGACCTTCTTAGTGACGATGAAACACAGAAATTGCATTCGAATTTAATACAAAAGGCACAATGCCGACTTAAGTACAAGAGGACAAACACTCTCACTTTCTATGATCTGAACCTCTCCTGTGAGTCCAGTTTTTGATTCCGATGGTTCACTTCAGGTTTAGTGTATACCATGCACCTTCTTATTGACAATGAAACACAGCAATTGCATACGATTTTAATACAAAAGGCACAATGCCGACTTAAGTACAAGAGGACTGACACTCTAACTTTCAATGATTTGAACCTCTCCTGTGAGTCCAGTTTTAGATTCCGAAGCCTCACTTCAGGTTTACCGTATCCCTTGGACCTTCTTATTGACGATGAAATACAGAAATTGCATCCGAATTTTATACAAAAGGCACAATGCCGACTTAAGTACAAAAGGACTGACACTCTCACTTTCTATGATTTGAGCCTGTCCTGTGAGTCCACTTTTAGATTCCGATGCTTCACTTCAGGTTCACTGTATCTCTTGGACCTCCCTATTGACGATGAAACACAGAAATTGCATCCGAATTTAATACAAAAGGCACAATGCCGACTTAAGTACAAGAGGACTGACACTCTATCTTTCTATGATTTAAACCTCTCCTGTGAGTCCAGTTTTAGATTCCGATGATTCACTTCAGGTTTACTGTACCCCTTGGACCCCTCTTATTGACGATGAAACACAGAAACTGCATCGTAGTTACATTCAAAAGGCACAATGCCAACTTAATTACAAGAGGACTGACACTCTACGTCTCTATGATTTGAACCCCTCCTGTGAGTCCAGTTTCAGATTCCGATGCTTTACTTCACGTTTACTGTATCCCTTGGACCCTCTTATTGACGATGAAACTCAGAAATTGCATCCGAATTTAATTCAAAAGGCACAATGACGACTTAAGTAAAAGAGGACTGACACTCTCACTTTCTATGATTTGAACCTTTCCTGTGAGTCCAGTTTTAGCTTCCAATGCTTCACTTCAAGTTTACTGTATACCTTGCACCATCTTATTGACGATGAAACACAGAAAATGCATCCGAATTCAATACAAAAGGCACAATGCCGACATAAGTACAAGAGGACTGACACTCTAAGTCTCTATGATTTGAACCACTTCTGTAAGTCCAGTTTTAGATTCCGATGCTTCACTTCAGGTTTATTGGATACCTTGCACCTTCTTATTGACGATGAAACACAGAAATTGCATCGGAATTAAATGCAAAAGGCACAATGCCGACTTAAGTACAAGAAGGCTGACACTCTCTAACTTCCTATGATTAGAAACTCTCCTGTGAGTCCAGTTTTAGATACCGATGCTTTACCTCACGTTTACTGTATCCCTCGGACCCTCTTATTGACGATGAAAGACAGAAATTGCATCCGAATTTAATTCAAAAGGCACAATGCCGACTTAAGTAAAAGAGGACTGACACTCTCACATTCTATGATTTGAACCTCTCCTGTGAGTCCAGTTTTAGATTCTGTTGCTTCACTTCAGGTTAAATGCATACCTTGGACCTTTTTATTGACGATGAAACACAGAAATTGCATCGGAATGAAATTCAAAAGGCACAATGTCGACTTAAGTAAAAGAGGACTGACACTCTCACATTCTATGATTTGAACCTCTTCTGTAAGTCCAGTTTTAGATTCCGATGCTTCACTTCAGGTTTATTTTATACCTTGCACCATCTTATTGACGATGAAACACCGAAATTGCATCGGAATTAAATTCAAAAGGCATAATGCCGACTTAAGTACAAAAGGACTGACACTCTCACTTTCTATGATTTGAGCCTCTCCTGTGAGTCCACTTTTAGATTCCGATGCTTCACTTCAGGTTTACTGTATCTCTTGGACCTTCCTATTGACGATGAAACACAGAAATTGCATCCGAATTTAATACAAAAGGCAAAATGCCGACTTAAGTACAAGAGGACTGACACTCTATCTTTCTATGATTTTTACCTCTCCTGTGAGTCCAGTTTTAGATTTCGATGATTCACTTCAGGTTTACTGTACCCCTTGGACCCCTCTTATTGACGATGAAACACAGAAACTGCATCGGAATTAAATTCAAGAGGCACAATGCCGATTTAAGTAAAAGAGGACTGACACTCTAACTTTCTAAGATTTGAACCTCTCCTGTGAGTCCTCTTTTAGATTCCGATGCTTATATTCAGGATTACTGTATACCTTGGACCATCTTATTGACGATGAAACACAGAAATTGCATCCGAATTTAATACAATAGGGACAATGCCGACCTAACGACAAGAGGACTGACACTCTCACTTTCTATGATTTGAACCTCTCCTGTGAGTCCAGTTTTAGATTCCGATGCTTCACTTCAGGTTTACTGTATCCTTTGGACTTTCTTATTGACGTTGAAGCACAGAGTTTGCATCTGAATTTAATACAAAAGGCACAATGCCGACTTAACTACAAGAGGACCGAAACTCTAACTTTCAATGATTTGAACCTCTCCTGTGAGTCCAGTCTTAGATTCTGATGCTTCACGTCAGGTTTAATGTATACCTTAGACATTCTTATTGACGATGAAACACAGAAAATGCATCTGAATTAAATTCAAAAGGCACAATGCCGACTTAAGTAAAAGAGGACTGACACTCTAACTTTCAAAGATTTGAACATCACCTGTGAGTCCAGTTTTACATTCCGATGCTTATCTTCAGGTTTACTGTATACCTTGGACCTTCTTATTGACGATGAAGCACAGAAATTGCATCCGAATTTAATACAATAGGGACAATGCCGACATAAGTACAAGCAGACTGACACTCTCACTTTCTATGATTTGAACCTCTCCTGGGAGTCCAGTTTTAGATTCCGATGCTTCACTTCAGGTTTACTGTATCCCTTGGACCATCTTATTGACGATGAAACACGGAAACTGCATCCGAATTTAATACAAAATGCACAATTCCGACTTAAGTAAAAGAAGACTGACACTCTCACTTTTTATGATTTGAACCTTTCCTGTGAGTCCAGTTTTAGGTTCCAATGCTTCACTTCAAGTTTACTGTATACCTTGCACCATCTTATTGACGATGAAACACAGAAAATGCATCCGAATTTAATACAAAAGGCACAATGCCGACATAAGTACAAGAGGACTGACACTCTAACTTTCTATGACTTGAACCTCTCCTGTGAATCCAGTTTTAGATTCCAATGCTTCACATAGGTTTACTGTATACCTTGCACCATCTTATTGACGATGAAACACAGAAATTGCATCGGAATTAAATTCAAAAGGCATAATGCCGACTTAAGTACAAGAGGACTGACACTCTAACTTTCTATTATTTGAACCTCTCCTGTGAGTCCAGTTCTAGATTCCGATGCTTCACTTTAGGTTTACTGTATCCCTTGGACCTTCTTATTGTCGGTGAAACACAGAAATTGCATCCGAATTTAATACAAAAGGCACAATGCCGACTTAAGTACAAGAGGACTAACACTCTCACTTTCTATGATTTGAACCTCTCCTGTGAGTCCAGTTTTAGATTCCGATGGTTCACTTCAGGTTTAGTGTATACCATGCACCTTCTTATTGACGATGAAACACAGCAATTGCATCCGAATTTAATACAAAAGGCACAAAGCCGGCTTAAGTAAAAGAGGACTGACACTCTCACTTTCTATGATATGAACCTCTCCTGTGTGTCCAGTTCAGGATTCCGATGATTCACTTCAGGTTTACTGTATCTCTTGGACCTTCTTATTCACGATGAAACACAGAAATGGCATCCGAATTTAATAAAAAATTCACAATGCCGACTTACGTACAAGAGGACTGACACTCTAATTTTCAATGATTTGAACCTCTCCTGTGAGTCCAGTTTTAGATTCCGATGATTCACTTCAGGTTTACTGTATCCCTTGGACCTTCTTATTGACGATGAAACACAGAAACTGCATCGGAATTAAATTCAAAAGGCACAATGTCGACTTAACCAAAGAGGACTGACACTCTAACTTTCTAAGATTTGAACCTCTCCTGTGAGTCTTGTTTTACATTCTGATGCTTATATTCACGTTTACTGTACACCATGGACATTCTTATTGACGACGAAACACAGAAATTGCATCCGAATTTAATACAATAGGGACAATGCCGACTTAAGGACAAGAGGACTGACCTTCTCACTTTCTATGATTTGAACCTCTCCTGTGAGTCCAGATTTAGATTCCGATGCTTCACTTCAGGTTTACAGCATCCCTTGGACCTTCTTATTGACGATGAAACACAGAGTTTGCATCCGAATTTAATACAAAAGGCACAATGCAGACTTAAGTACAAGAGGACTGACACTCTAACTTTCAATGATTTGAACCTCTCCTGTGAGTCCACATTTAGATTCCGATGCATCACTTCAGGTTTACTGTATACCTTGCACCTTCTTATTGACGATGAGACACACATATTGCATCGGAATAAAATTCAAAAGGCACAATGCCAACTTAATTACAAGAGGACTGACACTCTAAGTCTCTATGATTTGAACCTCTTCTGTGAGTCCAGTTTTAGGTTCCGATGCTTTACCTCACGTTTACTGTATCCCTCGGACCCTCTTATTGACGATGAAACACAGAAATTGCATCCGAATTTAATTCAAAAGGCACAATGCCGACTTAAGTAAAAGAGTACTGACACTCTCACTTTCTATGATTTGAACCTCTCCTGTGAGTCCAGTTTTAGATTCTGTTGCTTCACTTCAGGTTTAATGCATACCTTGGACCTTTTTATTGACGATGAAACACAGAAATTGCATCGGAATGAAATGCAAGAGGCACAATGTCGACTTAAGTAAAAGAGGACTGACACTCTAACCTACTAAGATTTGAACATCTCCTGTTAGTCCAGTTTTAGATTCCGATGCTCATCTTCAGGTTTACTGTATACCTTGGACCTTCTTATTGACCATGAAACACAGAAATTGCATCCGAATTTAATACAAAAGGCACAATGCCTACTTAAGTACAAGAGGACTAACACTCTCACTTTCTAAGTTTGAACCTCTCCTGTGAGTCCTGTTTTAGATTCCGATGCTTATATTCAGGTTTACTGTATACCTTGGACCTTCTTATTGACGATGAAACACAGAAATTGCATCCGAATTTAATACAATAGGGACAATGCCGACTTAACGACAAGAGGACTGACACTCTCACTTTCTATGATTTGAACCTTTCCTGTGAGTCCAGTTTTAGATTCCAATGCTTTACTTCAAGTTTACTGTATACCTTGCACCTTCTTATTGACGATGAAACACAGAAAATGCATCCAAATTTAATACAAAAGGCACAATGCCGACTTAAGTACAAGAGGACTGACAGTCTAACTTTCTATGATTTGAACCTCTCCTGTGAGTCCAGTTTTAGATTCTGATGCTTCACGTCAGGTTTATTGTATACCTTGGATATTCTTATTGACGATGAAACACAGAAATTGCATCGAAATTAAATTCAAAAGGCACAATGTCGACTTAAGTAAAAGAGTACTGACACTCTAACGTTCTAAGATTTGAACATCTCCTGTGAGTCCAGTTTTAGATTCCGATGCTTATCTTTAGATTTACTGTATACCTTGGACCTTCTTATTGACGATGAAACACAGAAATTGCATCCGAATTTAATACAATAGGGACAATGCCGACATAAGTACAAGCAGACTGACACTCACACTTTCTATGATTTGAACCTCTCCTGTGAGTCCAGTTTTAGATTCCGATGCTTCACTTCAGGTTTACTGTATCCCTTGGACCATCTTATTGACGACGGAACACGGAAACTGCATCCGAATTTAATACAAAATGCACAATTCCGACTTAAGTAAAAGAAGACTGACACTCTCACTTTCTATGATTTGAACCTTTCCTGTGAGTCCAGTTTTACATTCCAATGCTTCACTTAAAGTTTACTGTATACCTTGCACCATCTTATTGACGATGAAACAGAGTAATTGCATCGGAATTAAATTCAAAAGGCATAATGCCGACTTAAGTACAAGAGGACTGACACTCTAACTTTCTATTATTTGAACCTCTCCTGTGAGTCCAGTTTTAGATTCCGATGCTTCACTTTAGGTTTACTGTATCCCTTGGACCTTCTTATTGTCGGTGAAACACAGAAATTGCATCCGAATTTAATACAAAAGGCACAATGCCGACTTAAGTACAAGAGGACTAACACTCTCACTTTCTATGATTTGAACCTCTCCTGTGAGTCCAGTTTTAGATTCCGATGGTTCACTTCAGGTTTAGTGTATACCATGCACCTTCTTATCGACGATGAAACACAGCAATTGCATCCGAATTTAATACAAAAGGCACAATGCCGGCTTAAGTACAAGAGGACTGTCACTCTCACTTTCTATGATTTGAACCTCTCCTGTGTGTCCAGTTCAGGATTCCGATGATTCACTTCAGGTTTACTGTATCTCTTGGACCTTCTTATTCACGATGAAACACAGAAATGGCATCCGAATTTAATAAAAAATTCACAATGCCGACTTATGTACAAGAGGACTGACACTCTAATTTTCAATGATTTGAACCTCTCCTGTGAGTCCAGTTTTAGATTCCGATGATTCACTTCAGGTTTACTGTATCCCTTGGACCTTCTTATTGACGATGAAACACAGAAACTGCATCGGAATTAAATTCAAAAGGCACAATGTCGACTTAACCAAAGAGGACTGACACTCTCACTTTCTATGATTTGAACCTTTCCTTTGAGTCCAGTTTTAGCTTCCAATGCTTCACTTCAAGTTTACTGTATACCTTGCACCATCTTATTGACGATGAAACGAAGAAAATGCATCCGATTTTTATACAAAAGGCACAATGCCGACATAAGTACAAGAGGACTGACACTCTAACTTTCTATGATTTGAACCTCTCCTGTGAGTCCAGTTTTAGATTCCAATGCTTCACATCAGGTTTACCGTATACCTTGCACCATCTTATTGACGATGAAACACAGTAATTGCATCGGAATTTAATACAATAGGGACAATGCCGACTTAAGCACAAGAGGACTGACCTTCTCACTTTCTATGATTTGAACCTCTCCTGTGAGTCCAGATTTAGATTCCGATGCTTCACTTCAGGTTTACTGTATCCCTTGGACCTTCTTATTGACGATGAAACACAGAGTTTGCATCCGAATTTAATACAAAAGGCACAATGCAGACTTAAGTACAAGAGGACTGACACTCTAACTTTCAATGATTTGAACCTCTCCTGTGAGTTCAGATTTAGATTCCGATGCATCACTTCAGGTTTACTGTATACCTTGCACCTTCTTATTGACGATGAGACACACATATTGCATCGGAATAAAATTCAAAAGGCACAATGCCAACTTAATTACACGAGGACTGACACTCTAAGTCTCTATGATTTGAACCTCTTCTGTGAGTCCAGTTTTAGGTTCCGATGCTTTACCTCACGTTTACTGTATCCCTCGGACCCTCTTATTGACGATGAAACACAGAAATTGCATCCGAATTTAATTCAAAAGGCACAATGCCGACTTAAGTAAAAGAGTACTGACACTCTCACTTTCTATGATTTGAACCTCTCCTGTGAGTCCAGTTTTAGATTCTGTTGCTTCACTTCAGGTTTAATGCATACCTTGGACCTTTTTATTGACGATGAAACACAGAAATTGCATCGGAATGAAATGCAAGAGGCACAATGTCGACTTAAGTAAAAGAGGACTGACACTCTAACCTACTAAGATTTGAACATCTCCTGTTAGTCCAGTTTTAGATTCCGATGCTCATCTTCAGGTTTACTGTATACCTTGGACCTTCTTATTGACGATGAGACACAGAAATTGCATCCGAATTTAATACAAAAGGCACAATGCCGACTTAAGTACAAGAGGACTAACACTCTCACTTTCTAAGTTTGAACCTCTCCTGTGACTCCTGTTTTAGATTCCGATGCTTATATTCAGGTTTACTGTATACCTTGGACCTTCTTATTGACGATGAAACACAGAAAATGCATCCAAATTTAATACAAAAGGCACAATGCCGACTTAAGTACAAGAGGACTGACAGTCTAACTTTCTATGATTTGAACCTCTCCTGTGAGTCCAGTTTTAGATTCCAATGCTTCACATCAGGTTTACTGTATACCTTGCACCATCTTATTGACGATGAAACACAGAAATTGCATCGGAATTAAATTCAAAAGGCATAATGCCGACTTACGTACAAGAGGACTGACACTCCAACTTTCTATTATTTGAACCTCTCCTGTGAGTCCAGTTTTAGATTCCGATGCTTCACTTTAGGTTTACTGTATCCCTTGGACCTTCTTATTGACGATGAAACACAGAAATTGCATCCGAATTTAATACAAAAGGCACAATGCCGACTTAAGTACAAGAGGACTAACACTCTCACTTTCTAAGTTTGAACCTCTCCTGTGAGTCCTGTTTTAGATTCCGATGCTTATATTCAGGTTTACTGTATACCTTGGACCTTCTTATTGACGATGAAACACAGAAATTGCATCCGAATTTAATACAATAGGGACAATGCCGTCTTAAGGACAAGGGTACTGACCTTCTCACTTTCTATGATTTGAACCTCTCCTGTGAGTCCAGTTTTAGATTCCGATGCTTCACTTCAGGTTTACTGTATACCTTGGACCTTCTTATTGACGTTGAAACACAGAGTTTGCATCTGAATTTAATGCAAAAGGCACAATGCCGACTTAAGTACAAGAGGACTGAAACTCTAACTTTCAATGATTTGAACCTCTCCTCTGAGTCCAGTTTTAGATTCCGATGCATGACTTCAGGTTTACTGTATACCTTGCACCTTCGTATTGACGATGAAACACAGAAATTGCATCGTAATTAAATTCAAATGGCACAATGCCAACTTAATTACAAGAGGACTGACACTCTACGTCTCTATGATTTGAACCTCTCCTATGAGTCCAGTTTTAGATTCCGATGCTTTACTTCACGTTTACTGTATCCCTTGGACCCTCTTATTGACGATGAAACACAGAAATATCATCCGAATTTAATTCAAAATGCACAATGCCGACTTAAGTAAAAGAGGACTGTCACTCCCACTTTCTATGATTTGAACCTCTCCTGTGAGTCCAGTTTTAGATTCTGATGCTTCACGTCAGGTTTATTGTATACCTTGGATATTCTTATTGACGATGAAACACAGAAATTGCATCGAAATTAAATTCAAAAGGCACAATGCCGACTTAAGTAAATGAGTACTGACACTCTAACGTTCTAAGATTTGAACATCTCCTGTGAGTCCAGTTTTAGATTCCGATGCTTATCTTCAGATTTACTGTATACCTTGGACCTTCTTATTGACGATGAAACACAGAAATTGCATCCGAATTTAATACAATAGGGACAATGCCGACATAAGTACAAGCAGACTGACACTCACACTTTCTATGATTTGAACCTCTCCTGTGAGTCCAGTTTTAGATTCCGATGCTTCACTTCAGGTTTACTGTATCCCTTGGACCATCTTATTGACGATGGAACACGGAAACTGCATCCGAATTTAATACAAAATGCACAATTCCGACTTAAGTAAAAGAAGACTGACACTCTCACTTTCTATGATTTGAACCTTTCCTTTGAGTCCAGTTTTAGCTTCCAATGCTTCACTTCAAGTTTACTGTATACCTTGCACCATCTTATTGACGATGAAACGCAGAAAATGCATCCGATTTTTATACAAAAGGCACAATGCCGACATAAGTACAAGAGGACTGACACTCTAACTTTCTATGATTTGAACCTCTCCTGTGAGTCCAGTTTTAGATTCCAATGCTTCACATCAGGTTTACCGTATACCTTGCACCATCTTATTGACGATGAAACACAGTAATTGCATCGGAATTAAATTCAAAAGGCATAATGCCGACTTAAGTACAAGAGGACTGACACTCTAACTTTCTATTATTTGAACCTCTCCTGTGAGTCCAGTTTTAGATTCCGATGCTTCACTTTAGGTTTACTGTATCCCTTGGACCTTCTTATTGTCGGTGAAACACAGAAATTGCATCCGAATTTAATACAAAAGGCACAATGCCGACTTAAGTACAAGAGGACTAACACTCTCACTTTCTATGATTTGAACCTCTCCTGTGAGTCCAGTTTTAGATTCCGATGGTTCACGTCAGGTTTAGTGTATACCATGCACCTTCTTATCGACGATGAAACACAGCAATTGCATCCGAATTTAATACAAAAGGCACAATGCCGGCTTAAGTACAAGAGGACTGTCACTCTCACTTTCTATGATTTGAACCTCTCCTGTGTGTCCAGTTCAGGATTCCGATGATTCACTTCAGGTTTACTGTATCTCTTGGACCTTCTTATTCACGATGAAACACAGAAATGGCATCCGAATTTAATAAAAAATTCACAATGCCGACTTATGTACAAGAGGACTGACACTCTAATTTTCAATGATTTGAACCTCTCCTGTGAGTCCAGTTTTAGATTCCGATGATTCACTTCAGGTTTACTGTATCCCTTGGACCTTCTTATTGACGATGAAACACAGAAACTGCATCAGAATTAAATTCAAAAGGCACAATGCCGACTTAACCAAAGAGGACTGACACTCTAACTTTCTAAGATTTGAACCTCTCCTGTGAGTCCTGTTTTAGATTCTGATGCTTATATTCACGTTTACTGTACACCATGGACCTTCTTATTGACGACGAAACACAGAAATTGCATCCGAATTTAATACAATAGGGACAATGCCGACTTAAGGACAAGAGGACTGACCTTCTCACTTTCTATGATTTGAACCTCTCCTGTGAGTCCAGATTTAGATTCCGATGCTTCACTTCAGGTTTACTGTATCCCTTGGACCTTCTTATTGACGATGAAACACAGGGTTCGCATCCGAATTTAATACAAAAGGCACAATGCCGACTTAAGTACAAGAGGACTGACACTCTAACTTTCAATGATTTGAACCTCTCCTGTGAGTCCAGATTTAGATTCCGATGCATCACTTCAGGTTTACTGTATACCTTGCACCTTCTTATTGACGATGAAACACACAAATTGCATCGGAATAAAATTCAAAAGGCACAATGCCAACTTAATAACAAGAGGACTGACACTCTAAGTCTCTATGATTTGAACCTCTTCTGTAAGTCCAGTTTTAGATTCCGATGCTTCACTTCAGGTTTATTGGATACCTTGCACCTTCTTATTGACGATGAAACACAGAAATTGCATCGGAATTAAATTCAAAAGGCACAATGCCGACTTAAGTACAAGAAGACTGACACTCTCTAACTTCCTATGATTAGAAACTCTCCTGTGAGTCCAGTTTTAGATTCCGATGCTTTACCTCACGTTTACTGTATCCCTCGGACCCTCTTATTGACGATGAGAGACAGAAATTGCATCCGAATTTAATTCAAAAGGCACAATGCCGACTTAACTAAAAGAGGACTGACACTCTCACTTTCTATGATGTGAACCTCTCTTTTGAGTCCAGTTTTGGATTCCGATTCTTCACTTCAGGTTTACTGTATCCCTTGGACCATCTTATTGACGATGAAACACCGAAATTGCATCCGAATTTAATACAAAATGCACGATGCCAACTTAAGTAAAAGAAGACTGACACTCTCACTTTCTATGATTTGAACCTTTCCTGTGAGTCCAGTTTTAGATTCCAATGCTTTACTTCAAGTTTACTGTATCCCTTGCACCTTCTTATTGACGATGAAACACAGAAAATGCATCCAAATTTAATACAAAAGGCACAATGCCGACTTAAGTACAAGAGGACTGACACTCTAACTTTCTATGATTTGAACCTCTCCTGTGAGTCCAGTTTTAGATTCCAATGCTACACATCAGGTTTACTGTACACCTTGCACCATCTTATTGATGATGAAACACCGAAATTGCATCGGAATTAAATTGAAAACGCATAATGCCGACTTAAGTACAAGAGGACTGACACTCTAACTTTCTATTATTTGAACCTCTCCTGTGAGTTCAGTTTTAGATTGCGATGCTTCACTTTCGGTTTACTGTATCCCTTGGACCTTCTTAGTGACGATGAAACACAGAAATTGCATTCGAATTTAATACAAAAGGCACAATGCCGACTTAAGTACAAGAGGACAAACACTCTCACTTTCTATGATCTGAACCTCTCCTGTGAGTCCAGTTTTTGATTCCGATGGTTCACTTCAGGTTTAGTGTATACCATGCACCTTCTTATTGACAATGAAACACAGCAATTGCATACGATTTTAATACAAAAGGCACAATGCCGACTTAAGTACAAGAGGACTGACACTCTAACTTTCAATGATTTGAACCTCTCCTGTGAGTCCAGTTTTAGATTCCGAAGCCTCACTTCAGGTTTACCGTATCCCTTGGACCTTCTTATTGACGATGAAATACAGAAATTGCATCCGAATTTTATACAAAAGGCACAATGCCGACTTAAGTACAAAAGGACTGACACTCTCACTTTCTATGATTTGAGCCTCTCCTGTGAGTCCACTTTTAGATTCCGATGCTTCACTTCAGGTTCACTGTATCTCTTGGACCTTCCTATTGACGATGAAACACAGAAATTGCATCCGAATTTAATACAAAAGGCACAATGCCGACTTAAGTACAAGAGGACTGACACTCTATCTTTCTATGATTTAAACCTCTCCTGTGAGTCCAGTTTTAGATTCCGATGATTCACTTCAGGTTTACTGTACCCCTTGGACCCCTCTTATTGACGATGAAACACAGAAACTGCATCGTAGTTACATTCAAAAGGCACAATGCCAACTTAATTACAAGAGGACTGACACTCTACGTCTCTATGATTTGAACCCCTCCTGTGAGTCCAGTTTCAGATTCCGATGCTTTACTTCACGTTTACTGTATCCCTTGGACCCTCTTATTGACGATGAAACTCAGAAATTGCATCCGAATTTAATTCAAAAATCACAATGACGACTTAAGTAAAAGAGGACTGACACTCTCACTTTCTATGATTTGAACCTCTCCTGTGAGTCCAGTTTTAGATTCTGATACTTCACGACAGGTTTATTGTATACCTTGGACATTCTTATTGACGATGAAACACAGAAAATGCATCGGAATTAAATTCAAAAGGCACAATGCCGACTTAAGTAAAAGAGGACTGACACTCTAACTTTCAAAGATTTGAACATCTCCTGTGAGTCCAGTTTTAGCTTCCAATGCTTCACTTCAAGTTTACTGTATACCTTGCACCATCTTATTGACGATGAAACACAGAAAATGCATCCGAATTCAATACAAAAGGCACAATGCCGACATAAGTACAAGAGGACTGACACTCTAAGTCTCTATGATTTGAACCACTTCTGTAAGTCCAGTTTTAGATTCCGATGCTTCACTTCAGGTTTATTGGATACCTTGCACCTTCTTATTGACGATGAAACACAGAAATTGCATCGGAATTAAATGCAAAAGGCACAATGCCGACTTAAGTACAAGAAGACTGACACTCTCTAACTTCCTATGATTAGAAACTCTCCTGTGAGTCCAGTTTTAGATACCGATGCTTTACCTCACGTTTACTGTATCCCTCGGACCCTCTTATTGACGATGAAAGACAGAAATTGCATCCGAATTTAATTCAAAAGGCACAATGCCGACTTAAGTAAAAGAGGACTGACACTCTCACATTCTATGATTTGAACCTCTCCTGTGAGTCCAGTTTTAGATTCTGTTGCTTCACTTCAGGTTAAATGCATACCTTGGACCTTTTTATTGACGATGAAACACAGAAATTGCATCGGAATGAAATTCAAAAGGCACAATGTCGACTTAAGTAAAAGAGGACGGACACTCTCACATTCTATGATTTGAACCTCTTCTGTAAGTCCAGTTTTAGATTCCGATGCTTCACTTCAGGTTTATTTTATACCTTGCACCATCTTATTGACGATGAAACACCGAAATTGCATCGGAATTAAATTCAAAATTCATAATGCCGACTTAAGTACAAAAGGACTGACACTCTCACTTTCTATGATTTGAGCCTCTCCTGTGAGTCCACTTTTAGATTCCGATGCTTCACTTCAGGTTTACTGTATCTCTTGGACCTTCCTATTGACGATGAAACACAGAAATTGCATCCGAATTTAATACAAAAGGCAAAATGCCGACTTAAGTACAAGAGGACTGACACTCTATCTTTCTATGATTTTTACCTCTCCTGTGAGTCCAGTTTTAGATTCCGATGATTCACTTCAGGTTTACTGTACCCCTTGGACCCCTCTTATTGACGATGAAACACAGAAACTGCATCGGAATTAAATTCAAGAGGCACAATGCCGATTTAAGTAAAAGAGGACTGACACTCTAACTTTCTAAGATTTGAACCTCTCCTGTGAGTCCTCTTTTAGATTCCGATGCTTATATTCAGGATTACTGTATACCTTGGACCATCTTATTGACGATGAAACACAGAAATTGCATCCGAATTTAATACAATAGGGACAATGCCGACCTAACGACAAGAGGACTGACACTCTCACTTTCTATGATTTGAACCTCTCCTGTGAGTTCGGTTTTAGATTCCGACGCTTATCTTCAGGATTACTGTATACCTTGGACCTTCTCATTGACGAGGAAACACAGAAATTGAATCCGTATTTAATACAATAGGGACAATGCCGTCTTAAGGACAAGAGAACTGACCTTCTCACTTTCTATGATTTGAACCTCTCCTGTGAGTCCAGTTTTAGATTCCGATGCTTTACTTCAGGTTTACTGTATCCTTTGGACTTTCTTATTGACGTTGAAGCACAGAGTTTGCATCTGAATTTAATACAAAAGGCACAATGCCGACTTAACTACAAGAGGACCGAAACTCTAACTTTCAATGATTTGAACCTCTCCTGTGAGTCCAGTCTTAGATTCTGATGCTTCACGTCAGGTTTAATGTATACCTTAGACATTCTTATTGACGATGAAACACAGAAAATGCATCTGAATTAAATTCAAAAGGCACAATGCCGACTTAAGTAAAAGAGGACTGACACTCTAACTTTCAAAGATTTGAACATCACCTGTGAGTCCAGTTTTAGATTCCGAGGCTTATCTTCAGGTTTACTGTATACCTTGGACCTTCTTATTGACGATGAAGCACAGAAATTGCATCCGAATTTAATACAATAGGGACAATGCCGACATAAGTACAAGCAGACTGACACTCTCACTTTCTATGATTTGAACCTCTCCTGGGAGTCCAGTTTTAGATTCCGATGCTTCACTTCAGGTTTACTGTATCCCTTGGACCATCTTATTGACGATGAAACACGGAAACTGCATCCGAATTTAATACAAAATGCAAAATTCCGACTTAAGTAAAAGAAGACTGACACTCTCACTTTTTATGATTTGAACCTTTCCTGTGAGTCCAGTTTTAGGTTCCAATGCTTCACTTCAAGTTTACTGTATACCTTGCACCATCTTATTGACGATGAAACACAGAAATTGCATCGGAATTAAATTCAAAAGGCATAATGCCGACTTAAGTACAAGAGGACTGACACTCTAACTTTCTATTATTTGAACCTCTCCTGTGAGTCCAGTTCTAGATTCCGATGCTTCACTGTAGGTTTACTGTATCCCTTGGACCTTCTTATTGTCGGTGAAACACAGAAATTGCATCCGAATTTAATACAAAAGGCACAATGCCGACTTAAGTACAAGAGGACTAACACTCTCACTTTCTATGATTTGAACCTCTCCTGTGAGTCCAGTTTTAGATTCCGATGGTTCACTTCAGGTTTAGTGTATACCATGCACCTTCTTATTGACGATGAAACACAGCAATTGCATCCGAATTTAATACAAAAGGCACAAAGCCGGCTTAAGTAAAAGAGGACTGACACTCTCACTTTCTATGATATGAACCTCTCCTGTGTGTCCAGTTCAGGATTCCGATGATTCACTTCAGGTTTACTGTATCTCTTGGACCTTCTTATTCACGATGAAACACAGAAATGGCATCCGAATTTAATAAAAAATTCACAATGCCGACTTATGTACAAGAGGACTGACACTCTCACTTTCTATGATTTAAACCTCTCCTGTGAGTCCAGTTTTAGATTCTGATGCTTCACGTCAGGTTTATTGTATACCTTGGACCTTCTTATTAACGATGAAACACAGAAATTGCATCTGAAGTTAATACAATAGGGACAATGCCGACATAAGTACAAGAGGACTGACACTCTCACTTTCTATGATTTGAACCTCTCCTGTGAGTCCAGTTTTAGATTCCGATTCTTCACTTCAGGTTTACTGTATCCCTTGGACCATCTTATTGACGATGAAACACAGAAATTGCATCCGAATTTAATACAAAATGCACAATGCCGACTTAAGTAAAAGAAGACTGACAGTCTAACTTTCTATGATTTGAACCTCTCCTGTGAGTCCAGTTTTAGATTCCAATGCTTCACATCAGGTTTACTGTATACCTTGCACCATCTTATTGACGATGAAACACAGAAATTGCATCGGAATTAAATTCAAAAGGCATAATGCCGACTTACGTACAAGAGGACTGACACTCCAACTTTCTATTATTTGAACCTCTCCTGTGAGTCCAGTTTTAGATTCCGATGCTTCACTTTAGGTTTACTGTATCCCTTGGACCTTCTTATTGACGATGAAACACAGAAATTGCATCCGAATTTAATACAAAAGGCACAATGCCGACTTAAGTACAAGAGGACTAACACTCTCACTTTCTAAGTTTGAACCTCTCCTGTGAGTCCTGTTTTAGATTCCGATGCTTATATTCAGGTTTACTGTATACCTTGGACCTTCTTATTGACGATGAAACACAGAAATTGCATCCGAATTTAATACAATAGGGACAATGCCGTCTTAAGGACAAGAGTACTGACCTTCTCACTTTCTATGATTTGAACCTCTCCTGTGAGTCCAGTTTTAGATTCCGATGCTTCACTTCAGGTTTACTGTATACCTTGGACCTTCTTATTGACGTTGAAACACAGAGTTTGCATCTGAATTTAATGCAAAAGGCACAATGCCGACTTAAGTACAAGAGGACTAACACTCTCACTTTCTATGATTTGAACCTCTCCTGTGAGTCCAGTTTTAGATTCCGATGGTTCACTTCAGGTTTAGTGTATACCATGCACCTTCTTATCGACGATGAAACACAGCAATTGCATCCGAATTTAATACAAAAGGCACAATGCCGGCTTAAGTACAAGAGGACTGTCACTCTCACTTTCTATGATTTGAACCTCTCCTGTGTGTCCAGTTCAAGATTCCGATGATTCACTTCAGGTTTACTGTATCTCTTGGACCTTCTTATTCACGATGAAACACAGAAATGGCATCCGAATTTAATAAAAAATTCACAATGCCGACTTATGTACAAGAGGACTGACACTCTAATTTTCAATGATTTGAACCTCTCCTGTGAGTCCAGTTTTAGATTCCGATGATTCACTTCAGGTTTACTGTATCCCTTGGACCTTCTTATTGACGATGAAACACAGAAACTGCATCGGAATTAAATTCAAAAGGCACAATGCCGACTTAACCAAAGAGGACTGACACTCTAACTTTCTAAGATTTGAACCTCTCCTGTGAGTCCTGTTTTAGATTCTGATGCTTATATTCACGTTTACTGTACACCATGGACCTTCTTATTGACGACGAAACACAGAAATTGCATCCGAATTTAATACAATAGGGACAATGCCGACTTAAGGACAAGAGGACTGACCTTCTCACTTTCTATGATTTGAACCTCTCCTGTGAGTCCAGATTTAGATTCCGATGCTTCACTTCAGGTTTACTGTATCCCTTGGACCTTCTTATTGACGATGAAACACAGGGTTCGCATCCGAATTTAATACAAAAGGCACAATGCCGACTTAAGTACAAGAGGACTGACACTCTAACTTTCAATGATTTGAACCTCTCCTGTGAGTCCAGATTTAGATTCCGATGCATCACTTCAGGTTTACTGTATACCTTGCACCTTCTTATTGACGATGAAACACACAAATTGCATCGGAATAAAATTCAAAAGGCACAATGCCAACTTAATAACAAGAGGACTGACACTCTAAGTCTCTATGATTTGAACCTCTTCTGTAAGTCCAGTTTTAGATTCCGATGCTTCACTTCAGGTTTATTGGATACCTTGCACCTTCTTATTGACGATGAAACACAGAAATTGCATCGGAATTAAATTCAAAAGGCACAATGCCGACTTAAGTACAAGAAGACTGACACTCTCTAACTTCCTATGATTAGAAACTCTCCTGTGAGTCCAGTTTTAGATTCCGATGCTTTACCTCACGTTTACTGTATCCCTCGGACCCTCTTATTGACGATGAGAGACAGAAATTGCATCCGAATTTAATTCAAAAGGCACAATGCCGACTTAACTAAAAGAGGACTGACACTCTCACTTTCTATGATGTGAACCTCTCTTTTGAGTCCAGTTTTGGATTCCGATTCCTCACTTCAGGTTTACTGTATCCCTTGGACCATCTTATTGACGATGAAACACCGAAATTGCATCCGAATTTAATACAAAATGCACGATGCCAACTTAAGTAAAAGAAGACTGACACTCTCACTTTCTATGATTTGAACCTTTCCTGTGAGTCCAGTTTTAGATTCCAATGCTTTACTTCAAGTTTACTGTATCCCTTGCACCTTCTTATTGACGATGAAACACAGAAAATGCATCCAAATTTAATACAAAAGGCACAATGCCGACTTAAGTACAAGAGGACTGACACTCTAACTTTCTATGATTTGAACCTCTCCTGTGAGTCCAGTTTTAGATTCCAATGCTACACATCAGGTTTACTGTACACCTTGCACCATCTTATTGATGATGAAACACCGAAATTGCATCGGAATTAAATTGAAAACGCATAATGCCGACTTAAGTACAAGAGGACTGACACTCTAACTTTCTATTATTTGAACCTCTCCTGTGAGTTCAGTTTTAGATTGCGATGCTTCACTTTCGGTTTACTGTATCCCTTGGACCTTCTTAGTGACGATGAAACACAGAAATTGCATTCGAATTTAATACAAAAGGCACAATGCCGACTTAAGTACAAGAGGACAAACACTCTCACTTTCTATGATCTGAACCTCTCCTGTGAGTCCAGTTTTTGATTCCGATGGTTCACTTCAGGTTTAGTGTATACCATGCACCTTCTTATTGACAATGAAACACAGCAATTGCATACGATTTTAATACAAAAGGCACAATGCCGACTTAAGTACAAGAGGACTGACACTCTAACTTTCAATGATTTGAACCTCTCCTGTGAGTCCAGTTTTAGATTCCGAAGCCTCACTTCAGGTTTACCGTATCCCTTGGACCTTCTTATTGACGATGAAATACAGAAATTGCATCCGAATTTTATACAAAAGGCACAATGCCGACTTAAGTACAAAAGGACTGACACTCTCACTTTCTATGATTTGAGCCTCTCCTGTGAGTCCACTTTTAGATTCCGATGCTTCACTTCAGGTTCACTGTATCTCTTGGACCTTCCTATTGACGATGAAACACAGAAATTGCATCCGAATTTAATACAAAAGGCACAATGCCGACTTAAGTACAAGAGGACTGACACTCTATCTTTCTATGATTTAAACCTCTCCTGTGAGTCCAGTTTTAGATTCCGATGATTCACTTCAGGTTTACTGTACCCCTTGGACCCCTCTTATTGACGATGAAACACAGAAACTGCATCGTAGTTACATTCAAAAGGCACAATGCCAACTTAATTACAAGAGGACTGACACTCTACGTCTCTATGATTTGAACCCCTCCTGTGAGTCCAGTTTCAGATTCCGATGCTTTACTTCACGTTTACTGTATCCCTTGGACCCTCTTATTGACGATGAAACTCAGAAATTGCATCCGAATTTAATTCAAAAGGCACAATGACGACTTAAGTAAAAGAGGACTGACACTCTCACTTTCTATGATTTGAACCTCTCCTGTGAGTCCAGTTTTAGATTCTGATGCTTCACGACAGGTTTATTGTATACCTTGGACATTCTTATTGACGATGAAACACAGAAAATGCATCGGAATTAAATTCAAAAGTCACAATGCCGACTTAAGTAAAAGAGGACTGACACTCTAACTTTCAAAGATTTGAACATCTCCTGTGAGTCCAGTTTTAGATTCCGATGCTTATCTTCAGGTTTACTGTATACCTTGGACCTTCTTATTGACGATGAAGCACAGAAATTGCATCCGAATTTAATACAATAGGGACAATGCCGACATAAGTACAAGCAGACTGACACTCTCACTTTCTATGATTTGAACCTCTCCTGTGAGTCCAGTTTTAGATTCCGATGCTTCACTTCAGGTTTACTGTATATCTTGGACCATCTTATTGACGATGAATACGGAAACTGCATCCGAATTTAATACAAAATGCACAATTCCGACTTAAGTAAAAGAAAACAGACACTCTCACTTTCTATGATTTGAACCTTTCCTGTGAGTCCAGTTTTAGCTTCCAATGCTTCACTTCAAGTTTACTGTATACCTTGCACCATCTTATTGACGATGAAACACAGAAAATGCATCCGAATTTAATACAAAAGGCACAATGCCGACATAAGTACAAGAGGACTGACACTCTAACTTTCTAGGACTTGAACCTCTCCTGTGAATCCAGTTTTAGATTCCAATGCTTCACATAGGTTTACTGTATACCTTGCACCATCTTATTGACGATGAAACACAGAAATTGCATCGGAATTAAATTGAAAAGGCATAATGCCGACTTAAGTACAAGAGGACTGACACTCTAACTTTCTATTATTTGAACCTCTCCTGTGAGTCCAGTTTTAGATTCCGATGCTTCACTTTAGGTTTACTGTATCCCTTGGACCTTCTTATTGTCGGTGAAACACAGAAATTGCATCCGAATTTAATACAAAAGGCACAATGCCGACTTAAGTACAAGAGGACTAACACTCTCACTTTCTATGATTTGAACCTCTCCTGTGAGTCCAGTTTTAGATTCCGATGGTTCACTTCAGGTTTAGTGTATACCATGCACCTTCTTATTGACGATGAAACACAGCAATTGCATCCGAATTTAATACAAAAGGCACAATGCCGGCTTAAGTAAAAGAGGACTGACACTCTCACTTTCTATGATATGAACCTCTCCTGTGTGTCCACTTCAGGATTCCGATGATTCACTTCAGGTTTACTGTATCTCTTGGACCTTCTTATTCACGATTAAACACAGAAATGGCATCCGAATTTAATAAAAAATTCACAATGCCGACTTATGTACAAGAGGACTGACACTCTCACTTTCTATGATTTAAACCTCTCCTGTGAGTCCAGTTTTAGATTCTGATGCTTCACGTCAGGTTTATTGTATACCTTGGACCTTCTTATTAACGATGAAACACAGAAATTGCATCTGAATTTAATACAATAGGGACAATGCCGACATAAGTACAAGAGGACTGACACTCTCACTTTCTATGATTTGAACCTCTTCTGTGAGTCCAGTTTTAGATTCCGATTCTTCACTTCAGGTTTACTGTATCCCTTGGACCATCTTATTGACGATGAAACACAGAAATTGCATCCGAATTTAATACAAAATGCACAATGCCGACTTAAGTAAAAGAAGACTGACACTCTCACTTTCTATGATTTGAACCTTTCCTGTGAGTCCAGTCTTAGATTCCAATGCTTTACTTCAAGTTTACTGTATACCTAGCACCTTCTTATTGACGATGAAACACAGAAAATGCATCCAAATATAATACAAAAGGCACAATGCCGACTTAAGTACAAGAGGACTGACACTCTAACTTTCTATGATTTGAACCCCTCCTGTGAGTCCAGTTTTAGATACCGATGCTTTACCTCACGTTTACTGTATCCCTCGGACCCTCTTATTGACGATGAAAGACAGAAATTGCATCCGAATTTAATTCAAAAGGCACAATGCCGACTTAAGTAAAAGAGGACTGACACTCTCACATTCTATGATTTGAACTTCTCCTGTGAGTCCAGTTTTAGATTCTGTTGCTTCACTTCAATTTTAATGCATACCTTGGACCTTTTTATTGACGATGAAACACAGAAATTGCATCGGAATGAAATTCAAAAGGCACAATGTCGACTTAAGTAAAAGAGGACTGACACTCTCACATTCTATGATTTGAACCTCTTCTGTAAGTCCAGTTTTAGATTCCGATGCTTCACTTCAGGTTTATTTTATACCTTGCACCATCTTATTGACGATGAAACACCGAAATTGCATCGGAATTAAATTCAAAAGGCATAATGCCGACTTAAGTACAAAAGGACTGACACTCTCACTTTCTATGATTTGAGCCTCTCCTGTGAGTCCACTTTTAGATTCCGATGCTTCACTTCAGGTTTACTGTATCTCTTGGACCTTCCTATTGACGATGAAACACAGAAATTGCATCCGAATTTAATACAAAAGGCAAAATGCCGACTTAAGTACAAGAGGACTGACACTCTATCTTTCTATGATTTTTACCTCTCCTGTGAGTCCAGTTTTAGATTCCGATGATTCACTTCAGGTTTACTGTACCTCTTGGACCCCTCTTATTGACGATGAAACACAGAAACTGCATCGGAATTAAATTCAAGAGGCACAATGCCGATTTAAGTAAAAGAGGACTGAGACTCTAACTTTCTAAGATTTGAACCTCTCCTGTGAGTCCTGTTTTAGATTCCGATGCTTATGTTCAGGATTACTGTATACCTTGGACCATCTTATTGACGATGAAACACAGAAATTGCATCCGAATTTAATACAATAGGGACAATGCCGACTTAACGACAAGAGGACTGACACTCTCACTTTCTATGATTTGAACCTCTCCTGTCAGTTCAGTTTTAGATTCCGACGCTTATCTTCAGGATTACTGTATACCTTGGACCTTCTCATTGACGAGGAAACACAGAAATTGAATCCGTATTTAATACAATAGGGACAATGCCGTCTTAAGGACAAGAGGACTGACCTTCTCACTTTCTGTGATTTGAACCTCTCCTGTGAGTCCAGTTTTAGATTCCGATGCTTCACTTCAGGTTTACTGTATCCTTTGGACTTTCTTATTGACGTTGAAGCACAGAGTTTGCATCTGAATTTAATACAAAAGGCACAATGCCGACTTAAGTACAAGAGGACCGAAACTCTAACTTTCAATGATTTGAACCTCTCCTGTGAGTCCAGTCTTAGATTCTGATGCTTCACGTCAGGTTTAATGTATACCTCAGACATTCTTATTGACGATGAAACACAGAAAATGCATCGGAATTAAATTCAAAAGGCACAATGCCGACTTAAGTAAAAGAGGACTGACACACTAACTTTCAAAGATTTGAACATCACCTGTGAGTCCAGTTTTAGATTCCGATGCTTATCTTCAGGTTTACTGTATACCTTGGACCTTCTTATTGACGATGAAGCACAGAAATTGCATCCGGATTTAATACAATAGGGACAATGCCGACATAAGTACAAGCAGACTGACACTCTCACTTTCTATGATTTGAACCTCTCCTGGGAGTCCAGTTATAGATTCCGATGCTTCACTTCAGGTTTACTGTATCCCTTGGACCATCTTATTGACGATGAAACACGGAAACTGCATCCGAATTTAATACAAAATGCACAATTCCGACTTAAGTAAAAGAAGACTGACACTCTCACTTTCTATGATTTGAACCTTTCCTGTGAGTCCAGTTTTAGGTTCCAATGCTTCACTTCAAGTTTACTGTATACCTTGCACCATCTTATTGACGATGAAACACAGAAAATGCATCCGAATTTAATACAAAAGGCACAATGCCGACATAAGTACAAGAGGACTGACACTCTAACTTTCTATGACTTGAACCTCTCCTGTGAATCCAGTTTTAGATTCCAATGCTTCACATAGGTTTACTGTATACCTTGCACCATCTTATTGACGATGAAACACAGAAATTGCATCGGAATTAAATTCAAAAGGCATAATGCCGACTTAAGTACAAGAGGACTGACACTCTAACTTTCTATTATTTGAACCTCTCCTGTGAGTCCAGTTTTAGATTCCGATGCTTCACTTTAGGTTTACTGTATCCCTTGGACCTTCTTATTGTCGGTGAAACACAGAAATTGCATCCGAATTTAATACAAAAGGCACAATGCCGACTTAAGTACAAGAGGACTAACACTCTCACTTTCTATGATTTGAACCTCTCCTGTGAGTCCAGTTTTAGATTCCGATGGTTCACTTCAGGTTTAGTGTATACCATGCACCTTCTTATTGACGATGAAACACAGCAATTGCATCCGAATTTAATACAAAAGGCACAATGCCGGCTTAAGTAAAAGAGGACTGACACTCTCACTTTCTATGATATGAACCTCTCCTGTGTGTCCAGTTCAGGATTCCGATGATTCACTTCAGGTTTACTGTATCTCTTGGACCTTCTTATTCACGATGAAACACAGAAATGGCATCCGAATTTAATAAAAAATTCACAATGCCGACTTATGTACAAGAGGACTGACACTCTCACTTTCTATGATTTAAACCTCTCCTGTGAGTCCAGTTTTAGATTCTGATGCTTCACGTCAGGTTTATTGTATACCTTGGACCTTCTTATTAACGATGAAACACAGAAATTGCATCTGAATTTAATACAATAGGGACAATGCCGACATAAGTACAAGAGGACTGACACTCTCACTTTCTATGATTTGAACCTCTTCTGTGAGTCCAGTTTTAGATTCCGATTCTTCACTTCAGGTTTACTGTATCCCTTGGACCATGTTATTGACGATGAAACACAGAAATTGCATCCGAATTTAATACAAAATGCACAATGCCGACTTAAGTAAAAGAAGACTGACACTCTCACTTTCTATGATTTGAACCTTTCCTGTGAGTCCAGTCTTAGATTCCAATGCTTTACTTCAAGTTTACTGTATACCTAGCACCTTCTTATTGACGATGAAACACAGAAAATGCATCCAAATATAATACAAAAGGCACAATGCCGACTTAAGTACAAGAGGACTGACACTCTAACTTTCTATGATTTGAACCCCTCCTGTGAGTCCAGTTTTAGATACCGATGCTTTACCTCACGTTTACTGTATCCCTCGGACCCTCTTATTGACGATGAAAGACAGAAATTGCATCCGAATTTAATTCAAAAGGCACAATGCCGACTTAAGTAAAAGAGGACTGACACTCTCACATTCTATGATTTGAACTTCTCCTGTGAGTCCAGTTTTAGATTCTGTTGCTTCACTTCAGGTTTAATGCATACCTTGGACCTTTTTATTGACGATGAAACACAGAAATTGCATCGGAATGAAATTCAAAAGGCACAATGTCGACTTAAGTAAAAGAGGACTGACACTCTCACATTCTATGATTTGAACCTCTTCTGTAAGTCCAGTTTTAGATTCCGATGCTTCACTTCAGGTTTATTTTATACCTTGCACCATCTTATTGACGATGAAACACCGAAATTGCATCGGAATTAAATTCAAAAGGCATAATGCCGACTTAAGTACAAAAGGACTGACACTCTCACTTTCTATGATTTGAGCCTCTCCTGTGAGTCCACTTTTAGATTCCGATGCTTCACTTCAGGTTTACTGTATCTCTTGGACCTTCCTATTGACGATGAAACACAGAAATTGCATCCGAATTTAATACAAAAGGCAAAATGCCGACTTAAGTACAAGAGGACTGACACTCTATCTTTCTATGATTTTTACCTCTCCTGTGAGTCCAGTTTTAGATTCCGATGATTCACTTCAGGTTTACTGTACCTCTTGGACCCCTCTTATTGACGATGAAACACAGAAACTGCATCGGAATTAAATTCAAGAGGCACAATGCCGATTTAAGTAAAAGAGGACTGAGACTCTAACTTTCTAAGATTTGAACCTCTCCTGTGAGTCCTGTTTTAGATTCCAATGCTTATATTCAGGATTACTGTATACCTTGGACCATCTTATTGACGATGAAACACAGAAATTGCATCCGAATTTAATACAATAGGGACAATGCCGACTTAACGACAAGAGGACTGACACTCTCACTTTCTATGATTTGAACCTCTCCTGTCAGTTCAGTTTTAGATTCCGACGCTTATCTTCAGGATTACTGTATACCTTGGACCTTCTCATTGACGAGGAAACACAGAAATTGAATCCGTATTTAATACAATAGGGACAATGCCGTCTTAAGGACAAGAGGACTGACCTTCTCACTTTCTGTGATTTGAACCTCTCCTGTGAGTCCAGTTTTAGATTCCGATGCTTCACTTCAGGTTTACTGTATCCTTTGGACTTTCTTATTGACGTTGAAGCACAGAGTTTGCATCTGAATTTAATACAAAAGGCACAATGCCGACTTAAGTACAAGAGGACCGAAACTCTAACTTTCAATGATTTGAACCTCTCCTGTGAGTCCAGTCTTAGATTCTGATGCTTCACGTCAGGTTTAATGTATACCTTAGACATTCTTATTGACGATGAAACACAGAAAATGCATCGGAATTAAATTCAAAAGGCACAATGCCGACTTAAGTAAAAGAGGACTGACACACTAACTTTCAAAGATTTGAACATCACCTGTGAGTCCAGTTTTAGATTCCGATGCTTATCTTCAGGTTTACTGTATACCTTGGACCTTCTTATTGACGATGAAGCACAGAAATTGCATCCGGATTTAATACAATAGGGACAATGCCGACATAAGTACAAGCAGACTGACACTCTCACTTTCTATGATTTGAACCTCTCCTGGGAGTCCAGTTTTAGATTCCGATGCTTCACTTCAGGTTTACTGTATCCCTTGGACCATCTTATTGACGATGAAACACGGAAACTGCATCCGAATTTAATACAAAATGCACAATTCCGACTTAAGTAAAAGAAGACTGACACTCTCACTTTCTATGATTTGAACCTTTCCTGTGAGTCCAGTTTTAGGTTCCAATGCTTCACTTCAAGTTTACTGTATACCTTGCACCATCTTATTGACGATGAAACACAGAAAATGCATCCGAATTTAATACAAAAGGCACAATGCCGACATAAGTACAAGAGGACTGACACTCTAACTTTCTAGGACTTGAACCTCTCCTGTGAATCCAGTTTTAGATTCCAATGCTTCACATAGGTTTACTGTATACCTTGCACCATCTTATTGACGATGAAACACAGAAATTGCATCGGAATTAAATTGAAAAGGCATAATGCCGACTTAAGTACAAGAGGACTGACACTCTAACTTTCTATTATTTGAACCTCTCCTGTGAGTCCAGTTTTAGATTCCGATGCTTCACTTTAGGTTTACTGTATCCCTTGGACCTTCTTATTGTCGGTGAAACACAGAAATTGCATCCGAATTTAATACAAAAGGCACAATGCCGACTTAAGTACAAGAGGACTAACACTCTCACTTTCTATGATTTGAACCTCTCCTGTGAGTCCAGTTTTAGATTCCGATGGTTCACTTCAGGTTTAGTGTATACCATGCACCTTCTTATTGACGATGAAACACAGCAATTGCATCCGAATTTAATACAAAAGGCACAATGCCGGCTTAAGTAAAAGAGGACTGACACTCTCACTTTCTATGATATGAACCTCTCCTGTGTGTCCAGTTCAGGATTCCGATGATTCACTTCAGGTTTACTGTATCTCTTGGACCTTCTTATTCACGATGAAACACAGAAATGGCATCCGAATTTAATAAAAAATTCACAATGCCGACTTATGTACAAGAGGACTGACACTCTCACTTTCTATGATTTAAACCTCTCCTGTGAGTCCAGTTTTAGATTCTGATGCTTCACGTCAGGTTTATTGTATACCTTGGACCTTCTTATTAACGATGAAACACAGAAATTGCATCTGAATTTAATACAATAGGGACAATGCCGACATAAGTACAAGAGGACTGACACTCTCACTTTCTATGATTTGAACCTCTTCTGTGAGTCCAGTTTTAGATTCCGATTCTTCACTTCAGGTTTACTGTATCCCTTGGACCATCTTATTGACGATGAAACACAGAAATTGCATCCGAATTTAATACAAAATGCACAATGCCGACTTAAGTAAAAGAAGACTGACACTCTCACTTTCTATGATTTGAACCTTTCCTGTGAGTCCAGTCTTAGATTCCAATGCTTTACTTCAAGTTTACTGTATACCTAGCACCTTCTTATTGACGATGAAACACAGAAAATGCATCCAAATATAATACAAAAGGCACAATGCCGACTTAAGTACAAGAGGACTGACACTCTAACTTTCTATGATTTGAACCCCTCCTGTGAGTCCAGTTTTAGATACCGATGCTTTACCTCACGTTTACTGTATCCCTCGGACCCTCTTATTGACGATGAAAGACAGAAATTGCATCCGAATTTAATTCAAAAGGCACAATGCCGACTTAAGTAAAAGAGGACTGACACTCTCACATTCTATGATTTGAACTTCTCCTGTGAGTCCAGTTTTAGATTCTGTTGCTTCACTTCAGGTTTAATGCATACCTTGGACCTTTTTATTGACGATGAAACACAGAAATTGCATCGGAATGAAATTCAAAAGGCACAATGTCGACTTAAGTAAAAGAGGACTGACACTCTCACATTCTATGATTTGAACCTCTTCTGTAAGTCCAGTTTTAGATTCCGATGCTTCACTTCAGGTTTATTTTATACCTTGCACCATCTTATTGACGATGAAACACCGAAATTGCATCGGAATTAAATTCAAAAGGCATAATGAAGACTTAAGTACAAAAGGACTGACACTCTCACTTTCTATGATTTGAGCCTCTCCTGTGAGTCCACTTTTAGATTCCGATGCTTCACTTCAGGTTTACTGTATCTCTTGGACCTTCCTATTGACGATGAAACACAGAAATTGCATCCGAATTTAATACAAAAGGCAAAATGCCGACTTAAGTACAAGAGGACTGACACTCTATCTTTCTATGATTTTTACCTCTCCTGTGAGTCCAGTTTTAGATTCCGATGATTCACTTCAGGTTTACTGTACCTCTTGGACCCCTCTTATTGACGATGAAACACAGAAACTGCATCGGAATTAAATTCAAGAGGCACAATGCCGATTTAAGTAAAAGAGGACTGAGACTCTAACTTTCTAAGATTTGAACCTCTCCTGTGAGTCCTGTTTTAGATTCCGATGCTTATATTCAGGATTACTGTATACCTTGGACCATCTTATTGACGATGAAACACAGAAATTGCATCCGAATTTAATACAATAGGGACAATGCCGACTTAACGACAAGAGGACTGACACTCTCACTTTCTATGATTTGAACCTCTCCTGTCAGTTCAGTTTTAGATTCCGACGCTTATCTTCAGGATTACTGTATACCTTGGACCTTCTCATTGACGAGGAAACACAGAAATTGAATCCGTATTTAATACAATAGGGACAATGCCGTCTTAAGGACAAGAGGACTGACCTTCTCACTTTCTGTGATTTGAACCTCTCCTGTGAGTCCAGTTTTAGATTCCGATGCTTCACTTCAGGTTTACTGTATCCTTTGGACTTTCTTATTGACGTTGAAGCACAGAGTTTGCATCTGAATTTAATACAAAAGGCACAATGCCGACTTAAGTACAAGAGGACCGAAACTCTAACTTTCAATGATTTGAACCTCTCCTGCGAGTCCAGTCTTAGATTCTGATGCTTCACGTCAGGTTTAATGTATACCTTAGACATTCTTATTGACGATGAAACACAGAAAATGCATCGGAATTAAATTCAAAAGGCACAATGCCGACTTAAGTAAAAGAGGACTGACACACTAACTTTCAAAGATTTGAACATCACCTGTGAGTCCAGTTTTAGATTCCGATGCTTATCTTCAGGTTTACTGTATACCTTGGACCTTCTTATTGACGATGAAGCACAGAAATTGCATCCGGATTTAATACAATAGGGACAATGCCGACATAAGTACAAGCAGACTGACACTCTCACTTTCTATGATTTGAACCTCTCCTGGGAGTCCAGTTTTAGATTCCGATGCTTCACTTCAGGTTTACTGTATCCCTTGGACCATCTTATTGACGATGAAACACGGAAACTGCATCCGAATTTAATACAAAATGCACAATTCCGACTTAAGTAAAAGAAGACTGACACTCTCACTTTCTATGATTTGAACCTTTCCTGTGAGTCCAGTTTTAGGTTCCAATGCTTCACTTCAAGTTTACTGTATACCTTGCACCATCTTATTGACGATGAAACACAGAAAATGCATCCGAATTTAATACAAAAGGCACAATGCCGACATAAGTACAAGAGGACTGACACTCTAACTTTCTAGGACTTGAACCTCTCCTGTGAATCCAGATTTAGATTCCAATGCTTCACATAGGTTTACTGTATACCTTGCACCATCTTATTGACGATGAAACACAGAAATTGCCTCGGAATTAAATTGAAAAGGCATAATGCCGACTTAAGTACAAGAGGACTGACACTCTAACTTTCTATTATTTGAACCTCTCCTGTGAGTCCAGTTTTAGATTCCGATGCTTCACTTTAGGTTTACTGTATCCCTTGGACCTTCTTATTGTCGGTGAAACACAGAAATTGCATCCGAATTTAATACAAAAGGCACAATGCCGACTTAAGTACAAGAGGACTAACACTCTCACTTTCTATGATTTGAACCTCTCCTGTGAGTCCAGTTTTAGATTCCGATGGTTCACTTCAGGTTTAGTGTATACCATGCACCTTCTTATTGACGATGAAACACAGCAATTGCATCCGAATTTAATACAAAAGGCACAATGCCGGCTTAAGTAAAAGAGGACTGACACTCTCACTTTCTATGATATGAACCTCTCCTGTGTGTCCAGTTCAGGATTCCGATGATTCACTTCAGGTTTACTGTATCTCTTGGACCTTCTTATTCACGATGAAACACAGAAATGGCATCCGAATTTAATAAAAAATTCACAATGCCGACTTATGTACAAGAGGACTGACACTCTCACTTTCTATGATTTAAACCTCTCCTGTGAGTCCAGTTTTAGATTCTGATGCTTCACGTCAGGTTTATTGTATACCTTGGACCTTCTTATTAACGATGAAACACAGAAATTGCATCTGAATTTAATACAATAGGGACAATGCCGACATAAGTACAAGAGGACTGACACTCTCACTTTCTATGATTTGAACCTCTCCTGTGAGTCCAGTTTTAGATTCCGATTCTTCACTTCAGGTTTACTGTATCCCTTGGACCATCTTATTGACGATGAAACACAGAAATTGCATCCGAATTTAATACAAAATGCACAATGCCGACTTAAGTAAAAGAAGACTGACACTCTCACTTTCTATGATTTGAACCTTTCCTGTGAGTCCAGTCTTAGATTCCAATGCTTTACTTCAAGTTTACTGTATACCTAGCACCTTCTTATTGACGATGAAACACAGAAAATGCATCCAAATATAATACAAAAGGCACAATGCCGACTTAAGTACAAGAGGAATGACACTCTAACTTTCTATGATTTGAACCCCTCCTGTGAGTCCAGTTTTAGATTCCAATGTTTCACATCAGGTTTACTGTATACCTTGCACCATCTTATTGACGATGAAACACAGAAATTGCATCGGAATTAAATTCAAAAGGCATAATGCCGACTTAAGTACAAGAGGACTGACACTCTAACTTTCTATTATTTGAACCTCTCCTGTGAGACCAGTTTTAGATTCCGATGCTTCACTTTAGGTTTACTGTATCCCTTGGACCTTTTTATTGACGATGAAACACAGAAATTGCATCCGAATGTAATACAAAAGGCACAATGCCGTCTTAAGTACAAGAGGACTAACACTCTCACTTTCTATGATTTGAACCTCTCCTGTGAGTCCAGTTTTAGATTCCGATGCTTCACTTCAGGTTTACTGTATCCTTTGGACTTTCTTATTGACGTTGAAGCACAGAGTTTGCATCTGAATTTAATACAAAAGGCACAATGCCGACTTAAGTACAAGAGGACCGAAACTCTAACTTTCAATGATTTGAACCTCTCCTGCGAGTCCAGTCTTAGATTCTGATGCTTCACGTCAGGTTTAATGTATACCTTAGACATTCTTATTGACGATGAAACACAGAAAATGCATCGGAATTAAATTCAAAAGGCACAATGCCGACTTAAGTAAAAGAGGACTGACACACTAACTTTCAAAGATTTGAACATCACCTGTGAGTCCAGTTTTAGATTCCGATGCTTATCTTCAGGTTTACTGTATACCTTGGACCTTCTTATTGACGATGAAGCACAGAAATTGCATCCGGATTTAATACAATAGGGACAATGCCGACATAAGTACAAGCAGACTGACACTCTCACTTTCTATGATTTGAACCTCTCCTGGGAGTCCAGTTTTAGATTCCGATGCTTCACTTCAGGTTTACTGTATCCCTTGGACCATCTTATTGACGATGAAACACGGAAACTGCATCCGAATTTAATACAAAATGCACAATTCCGACTTAAGTAAAAGAAGACTGACACTCTCACTTTCTATGATTTGAACCTTTCCTGTGAGTCCAGTTTTAGGTTCCAATGCTTCACTTCAAGTTTACTGTATACCTTGCACCATCTTATTGACGATGAAACACAGAAAATGCATCCGAATTTAATACAAAAGGCACAATGCCGACATAAGTACAAGAGGACTGACACTCTAACTTTCTAGGACTTGAACCTCTCCTGTGAATCCAGTTTTAGATTCCAATGCTTCACATAGGTTTACTGTATACCTTGCACCATCTTATTGACGATGAAACACAGAAATTGCCTCGGAATTAAATTGAAAAGGCATAATGCCGACTTAAGTACAAGAGGACTGACACTCTAACTTTCTATTATTTGAACCTCTCCTGTGAGTCCAGTTTTAGATTCCGATGCTTCACTTTAGGTTTACTGTATCCCTTGGACCTTCTTATTGTCGGTGAAACACAGAAATTGCATCCGAATTTAATACAAAAGGCACAATGCCGACTTAAGTACAAGAGGACTAACACTCTCACTTTCTATGATTTGAACCTCTCCTGTGAGTCCAGTTTTAGATTCCGATGGTTCACTTCAGGTTTAGTGTATACCATGCACCTTCTTATTGACGATGAAACACAGCAATTGCATCCGAATTTAATACAAAAGGCACAATGCCGGCTTAAGTAAAAGAGGACTGACACTCTCACTTTCTATGATATGAACCTCTCCTGTGTGTCCAGTTCAGGATTCCGATGATTCACTTCAGGTTTACTGTATCTCTTGGACCTTCTTATTCACGATGAAACACAGAAATGGCATCCGAATTTAATAAAAAATTCACAATGCCGACTTATGTACAAGAGGACTGACACTCTCACTTTCTATGATTTAAACCTCTCCTGTGAGTCCAGTTTTAGATTCTGATGCTTCACGTCAGGTTTATTGTATACCTTGGACCTTCTTATTAACGATGAAACACAGAAATTGCATCTGAATTTAATACAATAGGGACAATGCCGACATAAGTACAAGAGGACTGACACTCTCACTTTCTATGATTTGAACCTCTCCTGTGAGTCCAGTTTTAGATTCCGATTCTTCACTTCAGGTTTACTGTATCCCTTGGACCATCTTATTGACGATGAAACACAGAAATTGCATCCGAATTTAATACAAAATGCACAATGCCGACTTAAGTAAAAGAAGACTGACACTCTCACTTTCTATGATTTGAACCTTTCCTGTGAGTCCAGTCTTAGATTCCAATGCTTTACTTCAAGTTTACTGTATACCTAGCACCTTCTTATTGACGATGAAACACAGAAAATGCATCCAAATATAATACAAAAGGCACAATGCCGACTTAAGTACAAGAGGAATGACACTCTAACTTTCTATGATTTGAACCCCTCCTGTGAGTCCAGTTTTAGATTCCAATGTTTCACATCAGGTTTACTGTATACCTTGCACCATCTTATTGACGATGAAACACAGAAATTGCATCGGAATTAAATTCAAAAGGCATAATGCCGACTTAAGTACAAGAGGACTGACACTCTAACTTTCTATTATTTGAACCTCTCCTGTGAGACCAGTTTTAGATTCCGATGCTTCACTTTAGGTTTACTGTATCCCTTGGACCTTTTTATTGACGATGAAACACAGAAATTGCATCCGAATGTAATACAAAAGGCACAATGCCGTCTTAAGTACAAGAGGACTAACACTCTCACTTTCTATGATTTGAACCTCTCCTGTGAGTCCAGTTTTAGATTCCGATGGTTCACTTCTGGTTTAGTGTATACCATGCACCTTCTTATTGACAATGAAACACAGCAATTGCATCCGATTTTAATACAACTCACAATGCCGACTTAAGTACAAGAGGACTGACACTCTAACTTTCAATGATTTGAACCTCTCCTGTGAGTCCAGTTTTAGATTCCGAAGCCTCACTTCAGGTTTACCGTATCCCTTGGACTTTCTTATTGACGATGAAACACAGAAATTGCATCCGAATTTAATACAAAAGGCACAATGCCGACTAAAGTACAAGAGGACTGACACTCTCACGTTCTATGATTTGAACCTCTCCTGTGAGTCCAGTTTTAGATTCCGATGTTTCACTTCAGGTTTACTGTATCCCTTGGACCCCTATTATTGACGATGAAACACAGAAACTGCATAGGAATTAAATTCAAAAGGCACAATGCCGACTTAAGTAAAAGAGGACTGACACTCTAACTTTCTAAGATTTGAACCTCTCCAGTGAGTCCTGTTTTAGATTCCGATGCTTATATTCAGGTTTACTGTATACCTTGGACCTTCTTATTGACGATGGAACACAGAAATTGCATCCGTATTTAATACAATAGGGACAATGCCGTCTTAAGGACCAGAGGACTGACCTTCTCACTTTCTATGATTTGAAACTCTCCTGTGAGTCCCGTTTTAGATTCCGATGCATCACTTCAGGTTTACTGTATACCTTGCACCTTCTTATTGACGATGATACACAGAAATTGCATCGTAATTAAATTCAAAAGGCACAATGCCAACTTTATTACAAGAGGACTGACACTCTACGTCTCTATGATTTAAACCTCTCCTGTGAGTCCAGTTTTAGATTCCGATGCTTTACTTCACGTTTACTGTATCCCTTGGACCCTCTTATTGGCGATGAAACACAGAAATTGCATCCGAATTTAATTCAAAAGGCACAATGCCGACTTAAGTAAAAGAGGACTGACACTCTCACTTTCTATGATTTGAACCTCTCCTGTGAGTCCAGTTTTAGATTCTGATGCTTCACGTCAGGTTTATTGTATACCTTGGACATTCTTATTGACGATGAAACACAGAAATTGCATCGGAATTAAATTCAAAAGGCACAATGCCGACTTAAGTAAAGGAGGCCTGACACTCTAACTTTCCAAGATTTGAACATCTCCTGTGAGTCCAGTATTAGATTCTGATGCTTATCTTTAGGTTTACTGTATACCTTGGACCTTCTGATTGACGATGAAACACAGAAATTGCATCCGAATTTAATACAATAGGGACAATGCCGACATAAGTACAAGCAGACTGACACTCTCACTTTCTATGATTTGAACCTCTCCTGTGAGTCCAGTTTTAGATTCCGATGCTTCACTTCAGGTTTACTGTATCCCTTGGACCATATTAGTGACTATGAAACACGGAAACTGCATCCGAATTTAATACAAAATGCACAATTCCGACTTAAGTAAAAGAAGACTGACACTCTCACTTTCAATGATTTGAACCTTTCCTGTGAGTCCACTTTTAGCTTCCAATGCTTCACTTCAAGTTTACTGTATACCTTGCACCATCTTATTGACGATGAAACACAGAAAATACATCCGAATTTAATACAAAAGGCACAATGCCGACATAAGTACAAGAGGACTGACACTCTAACTTTCTATGATTTGAACCACTCCTGTGAGTCCAGTTTTAGATTCCGATGCTTCACTTTAGGTTTACTGTATTCCTTGGACCTTCTTATTGTCGGTGAAACACAGAAATTGCATCCGAATTTAATACAAAAGGCACAATGCCGACCTAAGTACAAGAGGACTAACACTCTTACTTTCTATGATTTGAACCTCTCCTGTGAGTCCAGTTTTAGATTCCGATGGTTCACTTCAGGTTTAGTGTATACCATGCACCTTTTTTTTTGACGATGAAACACAGCAATTGCATCCGAATTTAATACAAAAGGCACAATGCCGGCTTAAGTACAAGAGGACTGACACTCTCACTTTCTATGATTTGAACCTCTCCTGTGTGTCCAGTTCAGGATTCCGATGATTCACTTCAGGTTTACTGTATCTGTTGGACCTTCTTATTCACGATGAAACACAGAAATGGCATCCGAATTTAATAAAAAATTCACAATGCCGACTTATGTACAAGAGGACTGACACATCTCACTTTCTATGATTTAAACCTCTATTGTGAGTCCAGTTTTAGATTCTGATGCTTCACGTCAGGTTTATTGTATACCTTGGACCTTCTTATTAACGATGAAACACAGAAATTGCATCCGAATTTAATACAATAGGGACAATGCCGACATAAGTACAAGAGGACTGACACTCTCACTTTCTATGGTTTGAACCTCTCCTGTGAGTCCAGTTTTAGATTCCGATCCTTCACTTCAGGTTTACTGTATCCCTTGGACCATCTTATTGACGATGAAACACAGAAATTGCATCCGAATTTAATACAAAATGCACAATGCCGACTTAAGTAAAAGAAGACTGACACTCTCACTTTCTATGATTTGAAATTTCCTGTGAGTCCAGTCTTAGATTCCAATGCTTTACTTCAAGTTTACTGTATACCTTGCACCTTCTTATTGACGATGAAATACAGAAAATGCATCCAAATTTAATACAAAAGGCACAATGCCGACTTAAGTACAAGAGGACTGACACTCTAACTTTCTATGATTTGAACCTCTCCTGTGAGTCTAGTTTTAGATTCCAATGCTTCACATCAGGTTTACTGTATACCTTGCACCATCTTATTGACGATGAAACACAGAAATTGCATCGGAATTAAATTCAAAAGGCATAATGCCGACTTAAGTACAAGAGGACTGACACTCTAAGTTTCTATTATTTGAACTTCTCCTGTGAGTCTAGTTTTAGATTCCGATGCTTCACTTTAGGTTTACTGTATCCCTTGGACCTTTTTATTGACGATGAAACACAGAAATTGCATCCGAATTTAATACAAAAGGCACAATGCCGACTTAAGTATAAGAGGACTAACACTCTCACTTTCTATGATTTAAACCTCTCCTGTGATTCCAGTTTTAGATTCTGATGGTTCACTTCAGGTTTAGTGTATACCATGCACCTTCTTATTGACAATGAAACACAGCAATTGCATCCGATTTTAATACAAAAAGCACAATGCCGACTTAAGTACAAGAGGACTGACACTCTAACTTTCAATGATTTGAACCTCTGCTGTGAGTCCAGTTTTAGATTCCGAAGCCTCACTTCAGGTTTACCGTATCCCTTGGACCGCTTATTGACGATGAAACACAGAAATTGCATCCGAATTTAATACAAAAGGCACAATGCCGACTTAAGTACAAGAGGACTGACACTCTCACTTTCTATGATTTGAGCCTCTCCTGTGAGTCCACTTTTAGATTCCGATGCTTCACTTCAGGTTTACTGTATCTCTTGGACCTTCCTATTGACGATGAAACACAGAAATTGCATCCGAATTTAATACAAAAGGCAAAATGCCGACTTAAGTACAAGAGGACTGACACTCTAACTTTCTATGATTTGAACCTCTCCTGTGAGTCCAGTTTTAGATTCCGATGATTCACTTAAGGTTTACTGTACCCCTTGGACCCCTCTTATTGACGATGAAACACAGAAACTGCATCGGAATTAAATTAAAAAGGCACAATGCCGACTTAAGTAAAAGAGGACTGACACTCTAACTTTCTAAGATTTGAACCTCTCCTGTGAGTCCTGTTTTAGATTCCGATGCTTATATTCAGGTTTACTGTATACCTTGGACCTTCTTATTGACGATGAAACACAGAAATTGCATCCAAATTTAATACAAAAGGCACAATGCCGACTTAAGTACAAGAGGACTGAAACTCTAACTTTCAATGAGTTGAATCTCTCCTGTGAGTCCAGTTTTAGATTCTGATGCATCACTTCAGGTTTACTGTATACCTTGCACCTTCTTATTGACCATGAAACACAGAAATTGCATCGTAATTAAATTCAAAAGGCACAATGCCAACTTAATTACAAGAGGACTGACACTCTACGTCTCTATGATTTGAACCTCTCCTGTGAGTCCAGTTTTAGATTCCGATGCTTCACTTCAGGTTTACTGTATCCCTTGGACCATCTTAGTGACTATGAAACACGGAAACTGCATCCGAATTTAATACAAAATGCACAATTCCGACTTAAGTAAAAGAAGACTGACACTCTCACTTTCAATGATTTGAACCTTTCCTGTGAGTCCACTTTTAGCTTCCAATGCTTCACTTCAAGTTTACTGTATACCTTGCACCATCTTATTGACGATGAAACACAGAAAATACATCCGAATTTAATACAAAAGGCACAATGCCGACATAAGTACAAGAGGACTGACACTCTAACTTTCTATGATTTGAACCACTCCTGTGAGTCCAGTTTTAGATTCCAATGCTTCACATCAGGTTTACTGTATACCTTGCACCATCTTATTGACGATGAAACACAGAAAATGCATCGGAATTAAATTCAAAAGGCATAATGCCGACTTAAGTACAAGAGGACTGACACTCTAACTTTCTATTATTTGAACCTCTCGTGGGAGTCCAGTTTTAGATTCCGATGCTTCACTTTAGGTTTACTGTATTCCTTGGACCTTCTTATTGTCGGTGAAACACAGAAATTGCATCCGAATTTAATACAAAAGGCACAATGCCGACCTAAGTACAAGAGGACTAACACTCTTACTTTCTATGATTTGAACCTCTCCTGTGAGTCCAGTTTTAGATTCCGATGGTTCACTTCAGGTTTAGTGTATACCATGCACCTTTTTTTTGACGATGAAACACAGCAATTGCATCCGAATTTAATACAAAAGGCACAATGCCGGCTTAAGTACAAGAGGACTGACACTCTCACTTTCTATGATTTGAACCTCTCCTGTGTGTCCAGTTCAGGATTCCGATGATTCACTTCAGGTTTACTGTATCTGTTGGACCTTCTTATTCACGATGAAACACAGAAATGGCATCCGAATTTAATAAAAAATTCACAATGCCGACTTATGTACAAGAGGACTGACACATCTCACTTTCTATGATTTAAACCTCTATTGTGAGTCCAGTTTTAGATTCTGATGCTTCACGTCAGGTTTATTGTATACCTTGGACCTTCTTATTAACGATGAAACACAGAAATTGCATCCGAATTTAATACAATAGGGACAATGCCGACATAAGTACAAGAGGACTGACACTCTCACTTTCTATGATTTGAACCTCTCCTGTGAGTCCAGTTTTAGATTCCGATCCTTCACTTCAGGTTTACTGTATCCCTTGGACCATCTTATTGACGATGAAACACAGAAATTGCATCCGAATTTAATACAAAATGCACAATGCCGACTTAAGTAAAAGAAGACTGACACTCTCACTTTCTATGATTTGAACCTTTCCTGTGAGTCCAGTCTTAGATTCCAATGCTTTACTTCAGGTTTACTGTATACCTTGCACCTTCTTATTGACGATGAAATACAGAAAATGCATCCAAATTTAATACAAAAGGCACAATGCCGACTTAAGTACAAGAGGACTGACACTCTAACTTTCTATGATTTGAACCTCTCCTGTGAGTCTAGTTTTAGATTCCAATGCTTCACATCAGGTTTACTGTATACCTTGCACCATCTTATTGACGATGAAACACAGAAATTGCATCGGAATTAAATTCAAAAGGCATAATGCCGACTTAAGTACAAGAGGACTGACACTCTAAGTTTCTATTATTTGAACTTCTCCTGTGAGTCTAGTTTTAGATTCCGATGCTTCACTTTAGGTTTACTGTATCCCTTGGACCTTTTTATTGACGATGAAACACAGAAATTGCATCCGAATTTAATACAAAAGGCACAATGCCGACTTAAGTATAAGAGGACTAACACTCTCACTTTCTATGATTTAAACCTCTCCTGTGATTCCAGTTTTAGATTCTGATGGTTCACTTCAGGTTTAGTGTATACCATGCACCTTCTTATTGACAATGAAACACAGCAATTGCATCCGATTTTAATACAAAAAGCACAATGCCGACTTAAGTACAAGAGGACTGACACTCTAACTTTCAATGATTTGAACCTCTGCTGTGAGTCCAGTTTTAGATTCCGAAGCCTCACTTCAGGTTTACCGTTTCCCTTGGACCGCTTATTGACGATGAAACACAGAAATTGGATCCGAATTTAATACAAAAGGCACAATGCCGACTTAAGTACAAGAGGACTGACACTCTCACTTTCTATGATTTGAGCCTCTCCTGTGAGTCCACTTTTAGATTCCGATGCTTCACTTCAGGTTTACTGTATCTCTTGGACCTTCCTATTGACGATGAAACACAGAAATTGCATCCGAATTTAATACAAAAGGCACAATGCCGACTTAAGTACAAGAGGACTGACACTCTAACTTTCTATGATTTGAACCTCTCCTGTGAGTCCAGTTTTAGATTCCGATGATTCACTTAAGGTTTACTGTACCCCTTGGACCCCTCTTATTGACGATGAAACACAGAAACTGCATCGGAATTAAATTAAAAAGGCACAATGCCGACTTAAGTAAAAGAGGACTGACACTCTAACTTTCTAAGATTTGAACCTCTCCTGTGAGTCCTGTTTTAGATTCCGATGCTTATATTCAGGTTTACTGTATACCTTGGACCTTCTTATTGACGATGAAACACAGAAATTGCATCCAAATTTAATACAAAAGGCACAATGCCGACTTAAGTACAAGAGGACTGAAACTCTAACTTTCAATGATTTGAATCTCTCCTGTGAGTCCAGTTTTAGATTCTGATGCATCACTTCAGGTTTACTGTATACCTTGCACCTTCTTATTGACCATGAAACACAGAAATTGCATCGTAATTAAATTCAAAAGGCACAATGCCAACTTAATTACAAGAGGACTGACACTCTACGTCTCTATGATTTGAACCTCTCCTGTGAGTCCAGTTTTAGATTCCGATGCTTTACTTCACGTTTACTGTATCCCTTGAACCCTCTTATTGGCGATGAAACACAGAAATTGCATCCGAATTTAATTCAAAAGGCACAATGCCGACTTAAGTAAAAGAGGACTGACACTCTCACTTTCTATGATTTGAACCTCTCCTGTGAGTCCAGTTTTAGATTCTGATGCTTCACGTCAGGTTTATTGTATACCTTGGACATTCTTATTGACGATGAAACGCAGAAATTGCATCGGAATTAAATTCAAAAGGCACAATGCCGACTTAAGTAAATGAGGACTGACACTCTAACTTTCTAAGATTTGAACATCTCCTGTGAGTCCAGTTTTAGATTCCGATGCTTATCTTCAGGTTTACTGTATACCTTGGACCTTCTTATTGACGATGAAACACAGAAATTGCATCCGAATTTAATACAATAGGGACAATGCCGACATAAGTACAAGCTGACTGACACTCTCACTTTCTATGATTTGAACCTCTCCTGTGTGTCCAGTTTTAGATTCCGATGCTTCACTTCAGGTTTACTGTATCCCTTGGACCATCTTATTGACGATGAAACACGGAAACTGCATCCGAATTTAATACAAAATGCACAATTCCGACTTAAGTAAAAGAAGACTGACACTCTCACTTTCTATGGTTTGAACCTTTCCTGTGAGTCCAGTTTTAGCTTCCAATGCTTCACTTCAAGTTTACTGTATACCTTGCACCATCTTATTGACGATGAAACACAGAAAATGCATCCGAATTTAATACAAAAGGCAATATGCCGACATAAGTACAAGAGGACTGACACTATAACTTTCTATGATTTGAACCACTCCTGTGAGTCCAGTTTTAGATTCCAATCCTTCACATCAGGTTTACTGTATACCTTGCACCATCTTATTGACGATGAAACACAGAAATTGCATCGGAATTAAATTCAAAAGGCATAATGCCGACTTAAGTGCAAGAGGACTGACACTCTAACTTTCTATTATTTTAACCTCTCCTGTGAGTCCAGTTTTAGATTCCGATGCTTCACTTTAGGTTTACTGTATCCCTTGGACCTTCTTATTGTCGGTGAAACACAGAAATTGCATCCGAATTTAATACAAAAGGCACAATGCCGACTGAAGTACAAGAGGACTAACACTCTTACTTTCTATGATTTGAACCTCTACTGTGAGTCCAGTTTTAGATTCCGATGGTTCACTTCAGGTTTAGTGTATACAATGCACCTTCTTATTGACGATGAAACACAGAAATTGCATCCGAATTTAATACAAAAGGCACAATGCCGGCTTCAGCACAAGAGGACTGACACTCTCACTTTCTATGATTTGAACCTCTCCTGTGTGACCAGTTCAGGATTCCGATGATTCACTTCAGGTATACCGTATCTCTTGGACGTTCTTATTCACGATGAAACACAGAAATGGCATCCGAATTTAATAAAAAATTCACAATGCCGACTTATGTACAAGAGGACTGACACTCTAATTTTCAATGATTTGAACCTCTCCTGTGAGTCCAGTTTTAGATTCCGATGATTCACTTCAGGTTTACTGTATCCCTTGGACCTTCTTATTGACGATGAAACACAGAAACTGCATCGGAATTAAATTCAAAAGGCACAATGCCGACTTAACCAAAGAGGACTGACACTCTAACTTTCTAAGATTTGAACCTCTCCTGTGAGTCCTGTTTTAGATTCTGATGCTTATATTCACGTTTACTGTACACCATGGACCTTCTTATTGACGACGAAACACAGAAATTGCATCCGAATTTAATACAATAGGGACAATGCCGACTTAAAGACAAGAGGACTGACCTTCTCACTTTCTATGATTTGAACCTCTCCTGTGAGTCCAGATTTAGATTCCGATGCTTCACTTCAGGTTTATTGAATACCTTGCACCTTCTTATTGACGATAAAATACAGAAATTGCATCGGAATTAAATTCAAAAGGCACAATGCCGACTTAAGTACAAGAAGACTGACACTCTCTAACTTCCTATGATTAGAAACTCTCCTGTGAGTCCAGTTTTAGATTCCGATGCTTTACCTCACGTTTACTGTATCCCTCGGACCCTCTTATTGACGATGAAACACAGAAATTGCATCCGAATTTAATTCAAAAGGCACAATGCCGACTTAAGTAAAAGAGGACTGACACTCTCACTTTCTATGATTTGAACCTCTCCTGTGAGTCCAGTTTTTGATTCTGTTGCTTCACTTCAGGTTTAATGCATACCTTGGACCTTTTTATTGACGATAAAACACAGAAATAGCATCGGAATAAAATTCAAAAGGCACAATGTCGACTTAAGTAAAATAGGACTGACACTCTAACCTACTAAGATTTGAACATCTCCTGTTAGTCCAGTTTTAGATTCCGATGCTCATCTTCAGGTTTACTGAATACCTTGGACCTTCTTATTAACGATGAAACACAGAAATTGCATCGGAATTAAATTCAAAAGGCATAATGCCGACTTAAGTACAAGAGGACTGACACTCTAACTTTCTATTTTTTTAACCTCTCCTGTGAGTCCAGTTTTAGATTCCGATGCTTCACTTTAGGTTTACTGTATCCCTTGGACCTTCTTATTGTCGGTGAAACACAGAAATTGCATCCGAATTTAATACAAAAGGCACAATGCCGACTTAAGTACAAGAGGACTAACACTCTTACTTTCTATGATTTGAACCTCTCCTGTGAGTCCAGTTTTAGATTCCGATGGTTCACTTCAGGTTTAGTGTATACAATGCACCTTCTTATTGACGATGAAACATAGAAATTGCATCCGAATTTAATACAAAAGGCACAATGCCGGCTTCAGTACAAGAGGACTGACACTCTCACTTTCTATGATTTGAACCTCTCCTGTGTGACCAGTTCAGGATTCCGATGATTCACTTCAGGTTTACTGGATCTCTTGGACCTTCTTATTCACGATGAAACACAGAAATGGCATCCGAATTTAATAAAAAATTCACAATGCCGACTTATGTACAAGAGGACTGACACTCTAATTTTCAATGATTTGAACCTCTCCTGTGAGTCCAGTTTTAGATTCCGATGATTCACTTCAGGTTTACCGTATCCCTTGGACCTTCTTATTGACGATGAAACACAGAAACTGCATCGGAATTAAATTCAAAAGGCACAATGCCGACTTAACCAAAGAGGACTGACACTCTAACTTTCTAAGATTTGAACCTCTCCTGTGAGTCCTGTTTTAGATTCTGATGCTTATATTCACGTTTACTGTACACCATGGACCTTCTTATTGACGAAAAAAACACAGAAATTGCATCCGAATTTAATACAATAGGGACAATGCCGACTTAAGGACAAGAGGACTGACCTTCTCACTTTCTATGATTTGAACCTCTCCTGTGAGTCCAGATTTAGATTCCGATGCTTCACTTCAGGTTTATTGAATACCTTGCACCTTCTTATTGACGATAAAACACAGAAATTGCATCGGAATTAAATTCAAAAGGCACAATGCCGACTTAAGTACAAGAAGACTGACACTCTCTAACTTCCTATGATTAGAAACTCTCCTGTGAGTCCAGTTTTAGATTCCGATGCTTTACCTCACGTTTACTGTATCCCTCGGACCCTCTTATTGACGATGAAACACAGAAATTGCATCCGAATTTAATACAAAAGGCACAATGCCGACTTAAGTACAAGAGGACTAACACTCTTACTTTCTATGATTTGAACCTCTCCTGTGAGTCCTGTTTTAGGTTCTGATGCTTATATTCACGTTTACTGTACACCATGGACCTTCTTATTGACGACGAAACACAGAAATTGCATCCGAATTTAATACAATAGGGACAATGCCGACTTAAGGACAAGAGGACTGACCTTCTCACGTTCTATGATTTGAACCTCTCCTGTGAGTCCAGATTTAGATTCCGATGCTTCACTTCAGGTTTATTGAATACCTTGCACCTTCTTATTGACGATAAAACACAGAAATTGCATCGGAATTAAATTCAAAAGGCACAATGCCGACTTAAGTACAAGAAGACTGACACTCTCTAACTTCCTATGATTAGAAACTCTCCTGTGAGTCCAGATTTAGATTCCGATGCTTTACCTCACGTTTACTGTATCCCTCGGACCCTCTTATTGACGATGAAACACAGAAATTGCATCCGAATTTAATTCAAAAGGCACAATGCCGACTTAAGTAAAAGAGGACTGACACTCTCACTTTCTATGATTTGAACCTCTCCTGTGAGTCCAGTTTTTGATTCTGTTGCTTCACTTCAGGTTTAATGCATACCTTGGACCTTTTTATTGACGATAAAACACAGAAATAGCATCGGAATAAAATTCAAAAGGCACAATGTCGACTTAAGTAAAATAGGACTGACACTCTAACCTACTAAGATTTGAACATCTCCTGTTAGTCCAGTTTTAGATTCCGATGCTCATCTTCAGGTTTACTGAATACCTTGGACCTTCTTATTAACGATGAAACACAGAAATTGCATCGGAATTAAATTCAAAAGGCATAATGCCGACTTAAGTACAAGAGGACTGACACTCTAACTTTCTATTATTTTAACCTCTCCTGTGAGTCCAGTTTTAGTTTCCGATGCTTCACTTTAGGTTTACTGTATCCCTTGGACCTTCTTATTGTCGGTGAAACACAGAAATTGCATCCGAATTTAATACAAAAGGCACAATGCCGACTTAAGTACAAGAGGACTAACACTCTTACTTTCTATGATTTGAACCTCTCCTGTGAGTCCAGTTTTAGATTCCGATGGTTCACTTCAGGTTTAGTGTATACAATGCACCTTCTTATTGACGATGAAACATAGAAATTGCATCCGAATTTAATACAAAAGGCACAATGCCGGCTTCAGTACAAGAGGACTGACACTCTCACTTTCTATGATTTGAAACTCTCCTGTGTGACCAGTTCAGGATTCCGATGATTCACTTCAGGTTTACTGTATCTCTTGGACCTTCTTATTCACGATGAAACACAGAAATGGCATCCGAATTTAATAAAAAATTCACAATGCCGACTTATGTACAAGAGGACTGACACTCTAATTTTCAATGATTTGAACCTCTCCTGTGAGTCCAGTTTTAGATTCCGATGATTCACTTCAGGTTTACTGTATCCCTTGGACCTTCTTATTGGCGATGAAACACAGAAACTGCATCGGAATTAAATTCAAAAGGCACAATGCCGACTTAACCAAAGAGGACTGACACTCTAACTTTCTAAGATTTGAACCTCTCCTGTGAGTCCTGTTTTAGATTCTGATGCTTATATTCACGTTTACTGTACACCATGGACCTTCTTATTGACGACGAAACACAGAAATTGCATCCGAATTTAATACAATAGGGACAATGCCGACTTAAGGACAAGAGGACTGACCTTCTCACTTTCTATGATTTGAACCTCTCCTGTGAGTCCAGATTTAGATTCCGATGCTTCACTTCAGGTTTATTGAATACCTTGCACATTCTTATTGACGATAAAACACAGAAATTGCATCGGAATTAAATTCAAAAGGCACAATGCCGACTTAAGTACAAGAAGACTGACACTCTCTAACTTCCAATGATTAGAAACTCTCCTGTGAGTCCAGATTTAGATTCCGATGCTTTACCTCACGTTTACTGTATCCCACGGACCCTCTTATTGACGATGAAACACAGAAATTGCATCCGAATTTAATACAAAAGGCACAATGCCGACTTAAGTACAAGAGGACTAACACTCTTACTTTCTATGATTTGATCCTCTACTGTGAGTCCAGTTTTAGATTCCGATGGTTCACTTCAGGTTTAGTGTATACAATGCACCTTCTTATTGACGATGAAACACAGAAATTGCATCCGAATTTAATACAAAAGGCACAATGCCGGATTCAGTACAAGAGGACTGACACTCTCACTTTCTATGATTTGAACCTCTCCTGTGTGACCAGTTCAGGATTCCGATGATTCACTTCAGGTTTACTGTATCTCTTGGACCTTCTTATTCACGATGAAACACAGAAATGGCATCCGAATTTAATAAAAAATTCACAATGCCGACTTATGTACAAGAGGACTGACACTCTAATTTTCAATGATTTGAACCTCTCCTGTGAGTCCAGTTTTAGATTCCGATGATTCACTTCAGGTTTACTGTATCGCTTGGACCTTCTTATTGACGATGAAACACAGAAACTGCATCGGAATTAAATTCAAAAGGCACAATGCCGACTTAACCAAAGAGGACTGACACTCTAACTTTCTAAGATTTGAACCTCTCCTGTGAGTCCTGTTTTAGATTCTGATGCTTATATTCACGTTTACTGTACACCATGGACCTTCTTATTGACGACGAAACACAGAAATTGCATCCGAATTTAATACAATAGGGACAATGCCGACTTAAGGACAAGAGGACTGACCTTCTCACTTTCTATGATTTGAACCTCTCCTGTGAGTCCAGATTTAGATTCCGATGCTTCACTTCAGGTTTATTGAATACCTTGCACCTTCTTATTGACGATAAAACACAGAAATTGCATCGGAATTAAATTCAAAAGGCACAATGCCGACTTAAGTACAAGAAGACTGACACTCTCTAACTTCCTATGATTAGAAACTCTCCTGTGAGTCCAGTTTTAGATTCCGATGCTTTACCTCACGTTTACTGTATCCCTCGGACCCTCTTATTGACGATGAAACACAGAAATTGCATCCGAATTTAATTCAAAAGGCACAATGCCGACTTAAGTAAAAGAGGACTGACACTCTCACTTTCTATGATTTGAACCTCTCCTGTGAGTCCAGTTTTTGATTCTGTTGCTTCACTTCAGGTTTAATGCATACCTTGGACCTTTTTATTGACGATAAAACACAGAAATAGCATCGGAATAAAATTCAAAAGGCACAATGTCGACTTAAGTAAAATAGGACTGACACTCTAACCTACTAAGATTTGAACATCTCCTGTTAGTCCAGTTTTAGATTCCGATGCTCATCTTCAGGTTTACTGAATACCTTGGACCTTCTTATTAGCGATGAAACACAGAAATTGCATCGGAATTAAATTCAAAAGGCATAATGCCGACTTAAGTACAAGAGGACTGACACTCTAACTTTCTATTATTTTAACCTCTTCTGTGAGTCCAGTTTTAGATTCCGATGCTTCACTTTAGGTTTACTGTATCCCTTGGACCTTCTTATTGTCTGTGAAACACAGAAATTGCATCCGAATTTAATACAAAAGGCACAATGCCGACTTAAGTACAAGAGGACTAACACTCTTACTTTCTATGATTTGAACCTCTATTGTGAGTCCAGTTTTAGATTCCGATGGTTCACTTCAGGTTTAGTGTATACAATGCACCTTCTTATTGACGATGAAACACAGAAATTGCATCCGAATTTAATACAAAAGGCACAATGCCGGCTTCAGTACAAGAGGACTGACACTCTCACTTTCTATGATTTGAACCTCTCCTGTGTGACCAGTTCAGGATTCCGATGATTCACTTCAGGTTTACTGTATCTCTTGGACCTTCTTATTCACGATGAAACACAGAAATGGCATCCGAATTTAATAAAAAATTCACAATGCCGACTTATGTACAAGAGGACTGACACTCTAAATTTCAATGATTTGAACCTCTCCTGTGAGTCCAGTTTTAGATTCCGATGATTCACTTCAGGTTTACTGTGTCCCTTCCACCTTCTTATTGACGATGAAACACAGAAACTGCATCGGAATTAAATTCAAAAGGCACAATGCCGACTTAACCAAAGAGGACTGACACTCTAACTTTCTAAGATTTGAAGCTCTCCTGTGAGTCCTGTTTTAGATTCTGATGCTTATATTCACGTTTACTGTACACCATGGACCTTCTTATTGACGACGAAACACAGAAATTGCTTCCGAATTTAATACAATAGGGACAATGCCGACTTAGGGACAAGAGGACTGACCTTCTCACTTTCTATGATTTGAACCTCTCCTGTGAGTCCAGATTTAGATTCCGATGCTTCACTTCAGGTTTATTGAATACCTTGCACCTTCTTATTGACGATAAAACACAGAAATTGCATCGGAATTAAATTCAAAAGGCACAATGCCGACTTAAGTACAAGAAGACTGACACTCTCTAACTTCCTATGATTAGAAACTCTCCTGTGAGTCCAGTTTTAGATTCCGATGCTTTACCTCACGTTTACTGTATCCCTCGGACCCTCTTATTGACGATGAAACACAGAAATTGCATCCGAATTTAATTCAAAAGGCACAATGCCGACTTAAGTAAAAGAGGACTGACACTCTCACTTTCTATGATTTGAACCTCTCCTGTGAGTCCAGTTTTTGATTCTGTTGCTTCACTTCAGGTTTAATGCATACCTTGGACCTTTTTATTGACGATAAAACACAGAAATAGCATCGGAATAAAATTCAAAAGGCACAATGTCGACTTAAGTAAAATAGGACTGACACTCTAACCTACTAAGATTTGAACATCTCCTGTTAGTCCAGTTTTAGATTCCGATGCTCATCTTCAGGTTTACTGAATACCTTGGACCTTCTTATTAGCGATGAAACACAGAAATTGCATCGGAATTAAATTCAAAAGGCATAATGCCGACTTAAGTACAAGAGGACTGACACTCTAAATTTCTATTATTTTAACCTCTTCTGTGAGTCCAGTTTTAGATTCCGATGCTTCACTTTAGGTTTACTGTATCCCTTGGACCTTCTTATTGTCGGTGAAACACAGAAATTGCATCCGAATTTAATGCAAAAGGCACAATGCCGACTTAAGTACAAGAGGACTAACACTCTTACTTTCTATGATTTGAACCTCTATTGTGAGTCCAGTTTTAGATTCCGATGGTTCACTTCAGGTTTAGTGTATACAATGCACCTTCTTATTGACGATGAAACACAGAAATTGCATCCGAATTAAATACAAAAGGCACAATGCCGGCTTCAGTACAAGAGGACTGACACTCTCACTTTCTATGATTTGAACCTCTCCTGTGTGACCAGTTCAGGATTCCGATGATTCACTTCAGGTTTACTGTATCTCTTGGACCTTCTTATTCACGATGAAACACAGAAATGGCATCCGAATTTAATAAAAAATTCACAATGCCGACTTATGTACAAGAGGACTGACACTCTAATTTTCAATGATTTGAACCTCTCCTGTGAGTCCAGTTTTAGATTCCGATGATTCACTTCAGGTTTACTGTATCCCTTGGACCTTCTTATTGACGATGAAACACAGAAACTGCATCGGAATTAAATTCAAAAGGCACAATGCCGACTTAACCAAAGAGGACTGACACTCTAACTTTCTAAGATTTGAAGCTCTCCTGTGAGTCCTGTTTTAGATTCTGATGCTTATATTCACGTTTACTGTACACCATGGACCTTCTTATTGACGACGAAACACAGAAATTGCTTCCGAATTTAATACAATAGGGACAATGCCGACTTAGGGACAAGAGGACTGACCTTCTCACTTTCTATGATTTGAACCTCTCCTGTGAGTCCAGATTTAGATTCCGATGCTTCACTTCAGGTTTATTGAATACCTTGCACCTTCTTATTGACGATAAAACACAGAAATTGCATCGGAATTAAATTCAAAAGGCACAATGCCGACTTAAGTACAAGAAGACTGACACTCTCTAACTTCCTATGATTAGAAACTCTCCTGTGAGTCCAGTTTTAGATTCCGATGCTTTACCTCACGTTTACTGTATCCCTCGGACCCTCTTATTGACAATGAAACACAGAAATTGCATCCGAATTTAATTCAAAAGGCACAATGCCGACTTAAGTAAAAGAGGACTGACACTCTCACTTTCTATGATTTGAACCTCTCCTGTGAGTCCAGTTTTTGATTCTGTTGCTTCACTTCAGGTTTAATGCATACCTTGGACCTTTTTATTGACGATAAAACACAGAAATAGCATCGGAATAAAATTCAAAAGGCACAATGTCGACTTAAGTAAAATAGGACTGACACTCTAACCTACTAAGATTTGAACATCTCCTGTTAGTCCAGTTTTAGATTCCGATGCTCATCTTCAGGTTTACTGAATACCTTGGACCTTCTTATTAGCGATGAAACACAGAAATTGCACCGGAATTAAATTCAAAAGGCATAATGCCGACTTAAGTACAAGAGGACTGACACTCTAACTTTCTATTATTTTAACCTCTTCTGTGAGTCCAGTTTTAGATTCCGATGCTTCACTTTAGGTTTACTGTATCCCTTGGACCTTCTTATTGTCGGTGAAACACAGAAATTGCATCCGAATTTAATACAAAAGGCACAATGCCGACTTAAGTACAAGAGGACTAACACTCTTACTTTCTATGATTTGAACCTCTCTTGTGAGTCCAGTTTTAGATTCCGATGGTTCACTTCAGGTTTAGTGTATACAATGCACCCTCTTATTGACGATGAAACACAGAAATTGCATCCGAATTTAATACAAAAGGCACAATGCCGGCTTCAGTACAAGAGGACTGACACTCTCACTTTCTATGATTTGAACCTCTCCTGTGTGACCAGTTCAGGATTCCGATGATTCACTTCAGGTTTACTGTATCTCTTGGACCTTCTTATTCACGATGAAACACAGAAATGGCATCCGAATTTAATAAAAAATTCACAATGCCGACTTATGTACAAGAGGACTGACACTCTAAATTTCAATGATTTGAACCTCTCCTGTGAGTCCAGTTTTAGATTCCGATGATTCACTTCAGGTTTACTGTATCCCTTGGACCTTCTTATTGACGATGAAACACAGAAACTGCATCGGAATTAAATTCAAAAGGCACAATGCCGACTTAACCAAAGAGGACTGACACTCTAACTTTCTAAGATTTGAAGCTCTCCTGTAAGTCCTGTTTTAGATTCTGATGCTTATATTCACGTTTACTGTACACCATGGACCTTCTTATTGACGACGAAACACAGAAATTGCTTCCGAATTTAATACAATAGGGACAATGCCGACTTAGGGACAAGAGGACTGACCTTCTCACTTTCTATGATTTGAACCTCTCCTGTGAGTCCAGATTTAGATTCCGATGCTTCACTTCAGGTTTATTGAATACCTTGCACCTTCTTATTGACGATAAAACACAGAAATTGCATCGGAATTAAATTCAAAAGGCACAATGCCGACTTAAGTACAAGAAGACTGACACTCTCTAACTTCCTATGATTAGAAACTCTCCTGTGAGTCCAGTTTTAGATTCCGATGCTTTACCTCACGTTTACTGTATCCCTCGGACCCTCTTATTGACGATGAAACACAGAAATTGCATCCGAATTTAATTCAAAAGGCACAATGCCGACTTAAGTAAAAGAGGACTGACACTCTCACTTTCTATGATATGAACCTCTCCTGTGAGTCCAGTTTTTGATTCTGTTGCTTCACTTCAGGTTTAATGCATACCTTGGACCTTTTTATTGACGATAAAACACAGAAATAGCATCGGAATAAAACTCAAAAGGCACAATGTCGACTTAAGTAAAATAGGACTGACACTCTAACCTACTAAGATTTGAACATCTCCTGTTAGTCCAGTTTTAGATTCCGATGCTCATCTTCAGGTTTACTGAATACCTTGGATCTTCTTATTAACGATGAAACACAGAAATTGCATCCGAGTTTAATACAATAGGGACAATGCCGACATAAGTACAAGAGGACTGACACTCTCACTTTCTATTATTTTAACCTCTCCTGTGAGTCCAGTTTTAGATTCCAATGCTTCACTTTAGGTTTACTGTATCCCTTGGACCTTCTTATTGTCGGTGAAACACAGAAATTGCATCCGAATTTAATACAAAAGGCACAATGCCGACTTAAGTACAAGAGGACTAACACTCTTACTTTCTATGATTTGAACCTCTACTGTGAGTCCAGTTTTAGATTCCGATGGTTCACTTCAGGTTTAGTGTATACAATGCACCTTCTTATTGACGTTGAAACACAGAAATTGCATCCGAATTTAATACAAAAGGCACAATGCCGGCTACAGTACAAGAGGACTGACACTCTCACTTTCTATGATTTGAACCTCCCCTGTGTGACCAGTTCGGGATTCCGATGATTCACTTCAGGTTTACTGTATCTCTTGGACCTTCGTATTCACGATGAAACACAGAAATGGCATCCGAATTTAATAAAAAATTCACAATGCCGACTTATGTACAAGAGGACTGACACTCTAATTTTCAATGATTTGAACCTCTCCTGTGAGTGCAGTTTTAGATTCCGATGATTCACTTCAGGTTTACTGTATCCCTTGGACCTTCTTATTGACGATGAAACACAGAAACTGCATCGGAATTAAATTCAAAAGGCACAATGCCGACTTAACCAAAGAGGACTGACACTCTAACTTTCTAAGATTTGAAGCTCTCCTGTGAGTCCTGTTTTAGATTCTGATGCTTATATTCACGTTTACTGTACACCATGGACCTTCTTATTGACGACGAAACACAGAAATTGCTTCCGAATTTAATACAATAGGGACAATGCCGACTTAAGGACCAGAGGACTGACCTTCTCACTTTCTATGATTTGAACCTCTCCTGTGAGTCCAGATTTAGATTCCGATGCTTCACTTCAGGTTTATTGAATACCTTGCACCTTCTTATTGACGATAAAACACAGAAATTGCATCGGAATTAAATTCAAAAGGCACAATGCCGACTTAAGTACAAGAAGACTGACTCTCTCTAACTTCCTATGATTAGAAACTCTCCTGTGAGCCCAGTTTTAGATTCCGATGCTTTACCTCACGTTTACTGTATCCCTCGGACCCTCTTATTGACGATGAAACACAGAAATTGCATCCGAATTTAATTCAAAAGGCACAATGCCGACTTAAGTAAAAGAGGACTGACACTCTCACTTTCTATGATTTGAACCTCTCCTGTGAGTCCAGTTTTTGATTCTGTTGCTTCACTTCAGGTTTAATGCATACCTTGGACCTTTTTATTGACGATGAAACACAGAAATAGCATCGGAATAAAATTCAAAAGGCACAATGTCGACTTAAGTAAAATAGGACTGACACTCTAACCTAATAAGATTTGAACATCTCCTGTTAGTCCAGTTTTAGATTCCGATGCTCATCTTCAGGTTTACTGAATACCTTGGACCTTCTTATTAACGATGAAACACAGAAATTGCATCCGAATTTAATACAATAGGGACAATGCCGACATAAGTACAAGAGGACTGACACTTTCACTTTCTATGATTTGAACCTCTCCTGTGAGTCCAGTTTTAGATTCCAATTCTTCACTTCAGGTTTACTGTATCCCTTGGACCATCTTATTGACGATGAAACACAGAAATTGCATCCGAATTTAATACAAAATGCACAATGCCGACTTAAGTAAAAGAAGACTGACACTCTCATTTTCTATGATTTGAACCTTTCCTGTGAGTCCAGTTTTAGATTCCAATGCTTTACTTCAAGTTTACTGTATACCTTGCACCTTCTTATTGACGATGAAACACAGAAAATGCATCCAAATTTAATACAAAAGGCACAATGCCGACTTAAGTACAAGAGGACTGACACTCTTACTTTCTATGATTTGAACCTCTCCTGTGAGTCCAGTTTTAGATTCCAATGCTTCACATCAGGTTTACTGTATACCTTGCACCATCTGATTGACGATGAAACACAGAAATTGCATCGGAATTAAATTCAAAAGGCATAATGCCGACTTAAGTACAAGAGGACTGACACTCTAACTTTCTATTATTTGAACCTCTCCTGTGAGTCCAGTTGTAGATTCCGATGCTTCACTTTAGGTTTACTGTATCCCTTGGACCTTTTTACTGACGATGAAACACAGAAATTGCATCCGAATTTAATACAAAAGGCACAATGCCGACTTAAGTACAAGAGTACTAACACTCTCATTTTCTATGATTTGAACCTCTCCTGTGAGTCCAGTTTTAGATTCCGATGGTTCGCTTCAGGTTTAGTGTACACCATGCACCTTCTTATTGACGATGAAACACAGAAATTGCATCGTAATTAAATTCAAAAGGCACAATGCCAACTTAATTACAAGAGGACTGACACTCTACGTCTCTATGATTTGAACCTCTCCTGTGCGTCCAGTTTTAGATTCCGATGCTTTACTTCACGTTTACTGTATCCCTTGGACCCTCTTATTGGCGATGAAACACAGACATTGTATCCGAATTTAATTCAAAAGGCACAATGCCGACTTAAGTAAAAGAGGACTGCCACTCTCACTTTCTACGATATGAACCTCTCCTGTGAGTCCAGTTTTAGATTCTGATGCATCACGTCAGTTTTATTGTATACCTTGGACCGTCTTATTGACGATGAAACGCAGAAATTGCATCCGAATTTAATACAATAGGGACAATGCCGACATAAGTACAAGCAGACTGACACTCTCACTTTTTATGATTTGAACCTCTCCTGTGAGTCCAGTTTTAGATTCCGATGCTTCACTTCAGGTTTACTGTATCCCTTGGACTATCTTATTGACGATGAAACACGGAAACTGCATCCGAATTTAATACAAAATGCACAATTCCTACTTAAGTAAAACAAGACTGACACTCTCACTTTCTATGATTTGAACCTTTCCTGTGTGTCCAGATTTAGCTTCCAATGCTTCACTTCATGTTTACTGTATACCTTGCACCATCTTATTGACGATGAAACACAGAAAATGCATCCGAATTTAATACAAAAGGCACAATGCCGACATAAGTACAAGAGGACTGACACTCTAACTTTCTATGATTTGAACCACTCCTGTGAGTCCAGTTTTAGATTCCAATGCTTCACATCAGGTTTACTGTATACCTTGCACCATCTTATTGACGATGAAACACAGAAATTGCATCGGAATTAAATTCAAAAGGCATAATGCCGACATAAGTACAAGAGGACTGACACTCTAAATTTTTATTATTTGAACCTCTCCTGTGAGTCCAGTTTTAGATTCCGATGCTTCACTTTAGGTTTACTGTATCCCTTGGACTTTCTTATTGTCGGTGAAACACAGAAATTGCATCCGAATTTAATACAAAGGGCACAATGCCGACTTAAGTACAAGAGGACTAACACTCTTACTTTCTATGATTTGAACCTCTCCTGTGAGTCCAGTTTTAGATTCCGATGGTTCACTTCAGCTTTAGTGTATACCATGCACCTTCTTATTGACGATGAAACACAGCAATTGCATCCGAATTTAATACAAAAGGCACAATGCCGGCTTAAGTACAAGAGGACTGACACTCTCACTTTCTATGATTTGAACCTCTCCTGTGTGTCCAGTTCAGGATTCCGATGCTTCACTTCAGGTTTACTGTATCCCTTGGACCTTCTTATTGACGATGAAACACAGAGTTTGCATCCGAATTTAATACAAAAGGCACAATGCCGACTTAAGTACAAGAGGACTGACACTCTAACTTTCAATGATTTGAACCTCTCCTGTGAGTCCAGATTTAGATTCCGATGCATCACTTCAGGTTTACTGTATACCTTGCACCTTCTTATTGACGATGAAACACACAAATTGCATCGGAATAAAATTCAAAAGGCACAATGCCAACTTAAATACAAGAGGACTGACACTCTAAGTCTCTATGATTTGAACCCCTTCTGTGAGTCCAGTTTTAGATTCCGATGCTTCACTTCAGGTTTATTGGATACCTTGCAGCTTCTTATTGACGATGAAACACAGAAATTGCATCGGAATCAAATTCAAAAGGCACAATGACGGCTTAAGTAGAAGAAGACTGACACTCTCTAACTCTCTATGATTAGAAACTCTCCTGTGAGTCCAGCTTTAGATTCCGATGCTTTACCTCACGTTTACTGTATCCCTCGGACCCTCTCATTGACGATGAAACACAGAAATTGCATCCGAATTTAATTCAAAAGGCACAATGCCGACTTAAGTAAAAGAGGACTGACACTCTCACTTTCTATGATTTGAACCTCTCCTGTGAGTCCAGTTTTAGATTCTGTTGCTTCACTTCAGGTTTAATGCATACCTTGGACCTTTTATTGACGATGAAACATAAATTGCATCGGAATGAAATTCAAAAGGCACAATGTTGACTTAAGTAAAAGAGGACTGACACTCTAACCTACTAAGATTTGAACATCTCCTGTTAGTCCAGTTTTAGATTCCGATGCTCATCTTCAGGTTTACTGTATACCTTGGACCTTCTTATTAACGATGAAACACAGAAATTGCATCCGAATTTAATGCAATAGGGACAATGCCGACATAAGTACGAGAGGACTGACACTCTCACTTTCTATGATTTGAACCTCTCCTGTGAGTCCAGTTTTAGATTCCGATTCTTCACTTCAGGTTTACTGTATCCCTTGGACCATCTTATTGACGATGAAACAGAAATTGCATCCATATTTAATACAAAATGCACAATGCCGACTTAAGTACAAGAGGACTAACACTCTCACATTCTATGATTTGAACCTCTCCTGTGAGTCCAGTTTTAGATTCCGATGGTTCTCTTCAGGTTTAGTGTATACCATGCACCTTCTTATTGACAATGAAACACAGCAATTGCATCCGATTTTAATACAAAAAGCACAATGCCGACTTAAGTACAAGAGGACTGACACTCTCACTTTCTATGATTTGAACCTCTCCTGTGAGTCCAGTTTTAGATTCCGATGCTTCACTTCAGGTTCACTGTATCTCTTGGAACTTCTTATTGACGATGAAACACAGAAATGGCATCCGAATTTAATAAAAATTTCACAATGCCGACTTATGTACAAGAGGACTGACAGTCTAACTTTCAATGATTTGAACCTCTCCTGTGAGTCCAGTTTTAGATTCCGATGCTTCACTTCAGGTTTACTGTATCCCTTGGACTTTCTTATTGACGATGAAACACAGAAATAGAATCCGAATTTAATACAAAAGGCACAATGCCGACTTAAGTACAAGAGGACTGACACTCTAACTTTCTATGATTTGAACCTCTCCTGTGAGTCCAGTTTTAGATTCCGATGATTTACTTCAAGTTTACTGCATCCCTTGGACCTTCTTATTGACGATGAAACACAGAAACTGCATCGGAATTAAATTCAAAAGGCACAATGCCGACTTAAGTAAAAGAGGACTGACACTCTAACTGTCTAAGATTTGAACCTCTCCTGTGAGTCCAGTTTTAGATTCCGATGCCTCACTTCAGGTTTACCGTATCCCTAGGACCTTCTTATTGACGATGAAACACAGAAATTGCATCCGAATTTAATACAAAATGCACAATGCCGACTTAAGTACAAGAGGACTGACACTCTCACATTCTATGATTTGAACCTCTCCTGTGAGTCCAGTTTTAGATTCCGATGCTTTACTTCAGGTTTACTGTATCTCTTGGACCCTCTCATTGACGATGTAACACAGAAATTGCTTCGGAATTTAATACAAAAGGCACAATGCCGACTTAATTACAAGAGGACTGACACTCTAACTTACTATGATTTGAACCTCTCCTGTGAGTCCAGTTTTAGATTCCGATGATTCACTTCAGGTGTACTGTATCCCTTGGACCTTCTTATTGACGATGAAACACAGAAACTGCATCGGAATAAAATTCAAAAGGCACAATGCCGAATTAAGTAAAAGAGGACCGACAATCTCACTTTCTATGATTTGAACCTCTCCTGTGACTCCAGTTTTAGATTCCGATGCTTTACTTCAGGTTTACTGTATCTCTTGGACCTTCTTATTGACGATGAAACACAGAAATTGCATCGGAATTTAATACAAAAGGCACAATGCCGACTTAATTACAAGAGGACTGACACTCTAAGTTTCTATGATTTGAACCTCTCCTGTGAGTCCAGTTTTGGATTCCGATGACTCACTTCAGGTGTACTGTATCCCTTGGACCTTCTTATTGACGATGAAACACAGAAACTGCATCGGAATAAAATTCAAAAGGCAGAATGCCGACTTAAGTAAAAGAGGACTGACACTCTAAATTTCTATGATTTGAACCTCTCCTGTGAGTCCAGTTTCAGATTCCGATGCTTATCTTCAGGTTTACTGTATAACTTGGACCTTCTTATTGACGATGAAACACAGAAATTGCATCCGAAATTAATACAATAGGGTCAATGCCGATTAAAGTACATGAGGACTGACACTCTCACTTTATATGGTTTGTACCTCTCCTGTGAGTCCAGTTTTAGATTCCGATGCTTCACTTCAGGTTTAATGTATCCCTTGGACCATCATATTGACGATGAAACACAGAAATTGCATCCGAATTTAATACAAAATGCACAATACCGACTTAAGTAAAAGAAGACTGACACTCTCACTTTCTATGATTTGATCCTTTCCTGTGAGTCCAGTTTTAGATTCCAATGCTTCACTTCAGGTTTACTGTATACCTTGCACCTTCTTATTGACGATGAAGCGCAGAAAATGCATCCAAATTTAATACAGAAGGCACAATGCCGACTTAAGTACAAGAGGACTGACACTCTAACAATCCTTGGTTTGAACCTCTCCTGTGCGTCCAGTTTTAGATTCCAATGCATCACTTCAGGTTTACTGTATACCTTGCACCATCTTATTGACGATGAAACACAGAAATTGCATCGGAATTAAATTCAAAAGGCATAATGCCGACTTAAGTACAAGAGGACTGACACTCTAACTTTCTATTATTTGAACCTCTCCTGTGAGTACAGTTTTAGATTCCGATGCTTCACTTTAGGTTTACTGTATCCCTTGGACCTTCTTATTGTCGATGAAACACAGAAATTGGATCCGAATTTAATACAAAAGGCACTATGTCGACTTAAGTACAAGAGGACTAACACTCTCACTTTCTATGATTTGAACCTCTCCTGTGAGTCCAGTTTTAGATTCCGATGGTTCACTTCAGGTTTAGTGTATACAATGCACCTTCTTATTGACGATGAAACACAGCAATTGCATCCGAATTTAATACAAAAGGCACAATGCCGACATAAGTACAAGAGGACTGACACTCTCACTTTCTATGATTTGAACCTCTCCTGTGAGTCCAGTTTTAGATTCCGATGCTTCACTTCAGGTTTACTGCATCTCTTGGACCTTCTTATTGACGATGAAACACAGAAATGGCATCCGAAATTAATACAAAATTCACAATGCCGACTTATGTACAAGAGGACTGACACTCTAACTTTCAATGATTTGGACCTCTCCTGCGAGTCCAGTTTTAGATTCCGATGCTTCACTTGAGGTTTACTGTATCCCTTGGACTTTCTTATTGACGATGAAACACAGAAATTGCATCCGCATTTAATACAAAAGGCACAATGCCGACTTAAGTACAAGAGGACTGACACTCTAACTTTCAATGATTTGAACCTCTCCTGTGAGTCCAGTTTTCGATTCCGATGTTTATCTTCAAGTTTTTCTGTATACCATGGACCTTCTTATTGACGATGAAACACAGAAATTGCATTCGAATGTCATACAATAGGGACAATGCCGACTTAAGGACAAGAGGACTGACACTCTCACTTTCTATGATTTGAACCTCTCCTGTGGGTCCAGTTTTAATTTCCGATGCTTCACTTCAGGTTTACTGTATCCCTTGGACCTTCGTATTGACGATGAAACACAGAGTTTGCATCTGAATTTAATACAAAAGGCACAATGCCGACTTAAGTACAAGAGGACTGACACTCTAACTTTCAATGATTTGAACCTCTCCTGTGAGTCCAGTTTTAGATTCCGATGCATCACTTCAGGTTTACTGTATACCTTGCAATTCTTATTGATGATGAAACACATAAATTGCATCGGAATTCAATTCAAAAGGCACAATGCCAACTTAATTACAAGAGGACTGACACTCTAAGTCTCTATGATTTGAACCTCTCCTGTGAGTCCAGTTTTAGATTCCGATGCTCCACTTCAGTTTTATTGTATACCTTGCACCTTCTTATTGACGATGAAACACAGAAATTGCATCGGAATTAAATTCAAATGGCACAATGCCGACTTAAGTACAAGAGGACTGACACTCTCTAACTTTCTATGATTAGAACCTCTCCTGTGAGTCCAGTTTTAGTTTCCGATGCATTACTTCACGTTTACTGTATCCCTTGGACACTCTTATTGACGATGAAACACAAAAATTGCATCCGAATTTAATACAAAAGGCACGATGCCGACTTAAGTACAAGAGGACTGACACTCTAACTTTCTATGATTTGAACCTCTCCTGTGAGTCCAGTCTTAAATTCCAATGCTTCACTTCAAGTTTACTGTATCCCTAGGACCTTCTTATTGACGATGAAACACAGAAATTGCATCCGAATTAAATTCAAAAGGCACAATGCCGACTTAAGTAAAAGAGGACTGACACTCTCACTTTCTATGATTTGAACCTCTCCTGTGAGTCCAGTGTTAGATTCTGATGCTTCACTTCAGGTTTATTGTATACCTTGGACCTTCTTATTGACGATTAAACACAGAAATTGCATCGGAATTAAATTCAAAAGGCACAATGCCGACTTAAGTTAAAGAGGACTGACACTCTAACTTTCTATGATTTGAACCTCTCCTGTGAGTCCAGTTTTAGATTCTAATGCTTCACTGCAGGTTTACTGTATACCTTGCACCATCGTATTGACGATGAAACACAGAAATTGCATCGGAATTAAATTCAAAAGGCACAATGCCGACTTAAGTAAAGAGGACTGACACTCTCACTTTCTATGATTTGAACCTCTCCTGTGACTCCAGTTTTAGATTCCGATGCTTTACTTCAGGTTTACTGTATCTCTTGGGCCTTCTTATTGACGATGTAACACAGAAATTGCTTCGGAATTTAATACAAAAGGCACAATGCCGACTTAATTACAAGAGGACTGACACTCTAACTTACTATGATTTGAACCTCTCCTGTGAGTCCAGTTTTAGATTCCGATGATTCACTTCAGGTGTACTGTATCCCTTGGACCTTCTTATTGACGATGAAACAAAGAAACTGCATCGGAATAAAATTCAAAAGGCACAATGCCGACTGAAGTAAATGAGGACTGACACTCTCACTTTCTATGATTTGAACCTCTCCTGTGACTCCAGTTTTAGATTCCGATGCTTTACATCAGGTTTACTGTATCTCTTGGACCTTCTTATTGACGATGAAACACAGAAATTGCATCGGAATTTAATACAAAAGGCACAATGCCGACTTAATTACAAGAGGACTGACACTCTGACTTTCTATGATTTGAACCTCTCCTGTGAGTCCAGTTTTGGATTCCGATGATTCACTTCAGGTGTACTGTATCCCTTGGACCTTCTTATTGACGATGAAACACAGAAACTGCATCGGAATAAAATTCAAAAGGCAGAATGCCGACTTAAGTAAAAGAGGACTGACACTCTAACTTTCTATGATTTGAACCTCTCCTGTGAGTCCAGTTTCAGATTCCGATGCTTATCTTCAGGTTTACTGTATAACTTGGACCTTCTTATTGACGATGAAACACAGAAATTGCATCCGAAATTAATACAATAGGGTCAATGCCGATTAAAGTACATGAGGACTGACACTCTCACTTTCTATGGTTTGAACCGCTCCTGTGAGTCCAGTTTTAGATTCCGATGCTTCACTTCAGGTTTACTGTATCCCTTGGACCATCATATTGACGATGAAACACAGAAATTGCATCCGAATTTAATACAAAATGCACAATACCGACTTAAGTAAAAGAAGACTGACACTCTCACTTTCTATGATTTGAACCTTTCCTGTGAGTCCAGTTTTAGATTCCAATGCTTCACTTCAGGTTTACTGTATACCTTGCACCTTCTTATTGACGATGAAGCGCAGAAAATGCATCCAAATTTAATACAAAAGGCACAGTGCCGACTTAAGTACAAGACGACTGACACTCTATGAATCCTTGGTTTGAACCTCTCCTGTGAGTCCAGTTTTAGATTCCAATGCATCACTTCAGGTTTACTGTATACCTTGCACCATCTTATTGACGAAGAAAAACACAGAAATTGCATCGGAATTAAATTCAAAAGGCATAATGCCGACTTAAGTACAAGAGGACTGACACTCTAACTTTCTATTATTTGAACCTCTCCTGTGAGTACAGTTTTAGATTCCGATGCTTCACTTTAGGTTTACTGTATCCCTTAGACCTTCTTATTGTCGATGAAACACAGAAATTGCATCCGAATTTAATACAAAAGGCACAGTGCCGACTTAAGTACAAGAGGACTAACACTCTCACTTTCTATGATTTGAACCTCTCCTGTGAGTCCAGTTTTAGATTCCGATGGTTCACTTCAGGTTTAGTGTATACAATGCAGCTTCTTATTGACGATGAAACACTGCAATTGCATCCGAATTTAATACAAAAGGCACAATGCCGACATAAGTACAAGAGGACTGACACTCTCACTTTCTATGATTTGAACCTCTCCTGTGAGTCCAGTTTTAGATTCCGATGCTTCACTTCAGGTTTACTGCATCTCTTGGACCTTCTTATGGACGATGAAACACAGAAATGGCATCCGAAATTAATACAAAATTCACAATGCCGACTTATGTACAAGAGGACTGACACTCTAACTTTCAATGATTTGGACCTCTCCTGCGAGTCCAGTTTTAGATTCCGATGCTTCACTTGAGGTTTACTGTATCCCTTGGACTTTCTTATTGACGATGAAACACAGAAATTGCATCCGCATTTAATACAAAAGGCACAATGCCGACTTAAGTACAAGAGGACTGACACTCTAACTTTCAATGATTTGAACCTCTCCTGTGAGTCCAGTTTTCGATTCCGATGCCTCACTTCAGGTTTACTGTATCCCTTGCATTTTCTTATTGACGATGAAACACAGAAATTGCATCCGAATTTAATACAAAAGGCACAATGCCGACTTAAGTACAAGAGGACTGACACTCTCACTTTCTATGATTTGAACCTCTCCAGTGGGTCCAGTTTTAGATTCCGATGCTTCACTTCAGGTTTACTGTATCTCTTGGACCTTCTTATTGACGATGAAACACAGAAATTGCATCCGAATTTATTACAAAAGGCACATTGCCGACTTAAGTACAAGAGGACTGGCACTCTAACTTTCAATGATTTGAATCTCTCCTGTGAGTCCAGTTTTAGATTCCGATGCTTATCTTCAGGTTTACTGTATACCATGGACCTTCTTATTGACGATGAAACACAGAAATTGCATTCGAATGTAATACAATAGGGACAGTGCCGACTTAAGGACAAGGGGACTGACACTCTCACTTTCTATGATTTGAACCTCTCCTGTGGGTCCAGTTTTAATTTCCGATGCTTCACTTCAGGTTTACTGTATCCCTTGGACCTTCGTATTGACGATGAAACACAGAGTTTGCATCCGAATTTAATACAAAAGGCACAATGCCGACTTAAGTACAAGAGGACTGACACTCTAACTTTCAATGATTTGAACCTCTCCTGTGAGTCCAGTTTTAGATTCCGATGCATCACTTCAGGTTTACTGTATACCTTGCACCTTCTTATTGATGATGAAACTCAGAAATTGCATCGGAATTCAATTCAAAAGGCACAATGCCAACTTAATTACAAGAGGACTGACACTCCAAGTCTCTATGATTTGAACCTCTCCTGTGAGTCCAGTTCTAGATTCCGTTGCTCCACTTCAGGTTTATTGTATACCTTGCACCTTCTTATTGACGATGAAACACAGAAATTGCATCGGAATTAAATTCAAAAGGCACAATGCCGACTTAAGTACAAGAGGACTGACACTCTTTAACTTTCTATGATTAGAACCTCTCCTGTGAGTACAGTTTTAGTTTCCGATGCTTTACTTCACGTTTACTGTATCCCTTGGACCCTCTTATTGACGATGAAACACAGAAATTGCATCCGAATTTAATACAAAAGGCACGATGCCGACTTAAGTACAAGAGGACTGACACTCTAACTTTCTATGATTTGAACCTCTCCTGTGAGTCCAGTTTTAAATTCCAATGCTTCACTTCAAGTTTACTGTATCCCTAGGAAATTCTTATTGACGATGAAACACAGAAATTGCATCCGAATTAAATTCAAAAGGCACAATGCCGATTTAAGTAAAACAGGACTGACACTCTCACTTTCTATGATTTGAACCTCTCCTGTGAGTCCAGTGTTAGATTCTGATGCTTCACTTCAGGTTTATTGTATACCTTGGACCTTCTTATTGACGATTAAACACAGAAATTGCATCGGAATTAAATTCAAAAGGCACAATGCCGACTTAAGTTAAAGAGGACTCACACTCTAACTTTCTATGATTTGAACCTCTCCTGTGAGTCCAGTTTTAGATTCTAATGCTTCACTGCAGGTTTACTGTATACCTTGCACCATCTTATTGACGATGAAACACAGAAATTGCATCGGAATTAAATTCAAAAGGCATAATGAGGACTTAAGTACAAGAGGACTGACACTCTAACTTTCTATTCTTTGAACCTCTCCAGTGAGTCCAGTTTTAGATTCCGATGCTTCACTTTAGGTTTACTGTATATCTTGGACCTTCTTATTGTCGATGAAACACAGAAATAGCATCCGAATTTAATACAAAAGGCACAATGCCGACTTAAGTACAAGAGGACTAACACTCTCACTTTCTATGATTTGAACCTCTCCTGTGAGTCCAGTTTTAGATTCCGATGCATCACTTCAGGTTTACTGTATACCTTGCACCTTCTTATTGACGATGAAACACAGAAATTGCATCGGCATTCAATTCAAAAGGCACAATGCCAACTTAATTACAAGAGGACTGACACTCTAAGTCTCTATGATTTGAACCTCTCCTGTTTGTCCAGTTTTTGATTCCGATGCTTCACTTCAGGTTTATTGTATACCATGCACCTTCTTATTGACGATGAAACACAGAAATTGCATCGGAATTAAATTCAAAAGGCACAATGCCGACTTAAGTACGAGAGGACTGACACTCTCTAACTTTCTATGATTAGAACCTCTCCTGTGAGTCCAGTTTTAGATTCCGATGCTTTACTTCATGTTTACTGTATCCCTTGGACCCTCTTATTGACGATGAAACACAGAAATTGCATCCTAATTTAATACAAGAGGCACAATGCCGACTTAAGTACAAGAGGACTGACACTCTAACTTTCTATGATTCGAATCTCTCCTGTGAGTCCAGTTTTAGATTCCAATGCTTCACTTCAGGTTTACTGTATACCTTGCACCGTCTTATTGACGATGAAACACAGAAATTGCATCGGAATTACATTCAAAAGGCATAATGCCAACTTAAGTACAAGAGGACTGACACTCTAACTTTCTTTTATTTGAACCTCTCCTGTGAGTCCAGTTTTAGATTCCGATGCTCCACTTTAGGTTTACTGTATCCCTTGGACCTTCTTATTGTCGATGAAACACAGAAATTGCATCCGAATTTAATGCAAAAGGCACAATGCCGACTTAAGGACAAGAGGACTAACACTCTCACTTTCTATGATTTGAACCTCTCCAGTGAGTCCAGTTTTAGATTCCGATGGTTCACTTCAGGTTTACTGTATACCATGCACCTTCTTATTGACGATGAAACACAGCAATTGCATCCGAATTTAATACAAAAGGTACAATGCCGACTTAAGTACAAGAGGACTGACACTCTCACTTTCTATGATTTGAACCTCTCCTGTGAGTCCAGTTTTGGATTCCGACGCTTCACTTCAGGTTTACTGTATCCCTTGGACTTTCTTATTGACGATGAAACACAGATATTGCATCCGCATTTAATACAAAAAGCCCAATGCCGTTTTAAGTACAAGAGGACTGACACTCTAACTTTAAATGATTTGAACCTCCCCTGTGAGTCCAGTGTTAGATTCCGATGCCTCACTTCAGGGTTACTGTATCCCTTGGACCTTCGTATTGACGATGAAACGCAGATATGGCAACCGAATTTAATACAAAATTCACAATGCCGACTTATGTACAAGAGGACTGACACTCTAACTTTCAATGATTTGAACCTCTCCTGTGAGTCCAGTTTTCGATTCCGATGCCTCACTTCAGGTTTACTGTATCGTTGGACCTTCTTATTGACGATGAAACACAGAAATTGCATCCGAATTTGATACAAATGGCACCATGAAAACTTAAGTACAAGAGGACTGACACTCTCACTTACTATGATTTGAACCTCTCCTGTGAGTCCAGTTTTAGATTCCGATGCTTCACTCCAGGTTTACTGTATCTCTTGAACCTTCTTATTGACGATGAATCACAGAAATTGCATCCGAATTTATTACAAAATGCACAATGCCGACTTAAGTACAAGAGGACTGACACTCTAACTTTCAATGATTTGAACCTCTCCTGTGAGTCCAGTCTTAGATTCCGATGCTTCACTTCAGGTTTATTGGATACCTTGCACCTTCTTATTGACGATGAAACACAGAAATTGCATCGGAATTAAATTCCAGAGGCACAATGCCGACTTTAGTACAAGAAGACTGACACTCTCACTTTCAATGATTTGAACCTCTCCTGTGAGTCCAGTTTTAGTTTCTGATGCTTCACTTCAGGTTTGTTGTATACCTTGGACCTTCTTATTGACGATTAAATACAGAAATAGCATCGGAATTAAATTCAAAAGGCACAATGCCGACTTAAGTAAAAGAGGACTGACACTCTAACTTTCTATGATTTGAACCTGTCCTGTGTGTCCAGTTTTAGATTCCGATGCTTATCTTAAGGTTTACTGTTTACCTTGGACCTTCTTATTGACGATGAAACACAGAAATTGCATCCGTATTTAATACAATAGGGACAATGCCGACTTAAGTCCAAGTTGACTGACTCTCTCACTTTCTATGATTTGAACCTCTCCTGTGAGTCCAGTTTTAGATTCCGATGCTTCACTTCAGGTTCACTGTATCCCTTGGACCATCTTATTGACGATGAAACACAGAAATTGCATCCGAATTTAATAAAAAATGCACAATGCCGACTTAAGTAAAAGACGAATGACACTCTCACTTTCTACGATTTGAACCTTTCCTGTGAGTCCAGTTTTAGATTCTAATGCTTCACTGCAGGTTTACTGTATACCTTTCACCATCTTATTGACGATAAAACACAGAAATTGCATCGGAATTAAATTCAAAAGGCATAATGCCGACTTAAGTACAAGGGGACTGACCCTCTAACTTTCTATTATTTGACCCTCTCCTGTGAGTCCAGTTTTAGATTCCGATGCTTCACTTTAGGTTTACTGTATATCTTGGACCTTCTTATTGTCGATGAAACACAGAAATTGCATCCGAATTTAATACAAAAGGCACAATGCCGACTTAAGTACAAGAGGACTAACACTCTCACTTTTTATGATTTGAACCTCTCCTGTGAGTCCAGTTTCAGATTCCGATGGTTCACTTCAGGTTTAGTGTATACCATGCACCTTCTTATTGACGATGAAACACAGCAATTGCATCCGAATTTAATACAAAAGGCACAATGCCGACATAAGTACAAGAGGACCGACACTCTCACTTTCTATGATTTGAACCTCTCCTGTGAGTCCAGTTTTAGATTCCGATGGTTCACTTCAGGTTTACTGTATACCATGGACCTTCTTATTGACGATGAAACACAGAAATTGCAATCGAATGTAATACAATAGGGACAGTGCCGACTTAAGGACAAGAGGACTGACACTCTCACTTTCTATGATTTGAACCTCTCCTGTGGGTCCAGTTTTAATTTCCGATGCTTCACTTCAGGTTTACTGTATCCCTTGGACCTTCGTATTGACGATGAAACACAGAGTTTGCATCCGAATTTAATACAAAAGGCACAATGCCGACTTAAGTACAAGAGGACTGACACTCTAACTTTCAATGATTTGAACCTCTCCTGTGAGTCCAGTTTTAGATTCCGATGCATCACTTCAGGTTTACTGTATACCTTGCACCTTCTTATTGATGATGAAACTCAGAAATTACATCGGAATTCAATTCAAAAGGCACAATGCCAACTTAATTACAAGAGGACTGACACTCCAAGTCTCTATGATTTGAACCTCTCCTGTGAGTCCAGTTCTAGATTCCGTTGCTCCACTTCAGGTTTATTGTATACCTTGCACCTTCTTATTGACGATGAAACACAGAAATTGCATTGGAATTAAATTCAAAAGGCACAATGCCGACTTAAGTACAAGAGGACTGACACTCTTTAACTTTCTATGATTAGAACCTCTCCTGTGAGTACAGTTTTAGTTTCCGATGCTTTACTTCACGTTTACTGTATCCCTTGGACCCTCTTATTGACGATGAAACACAAAAATTGCATCCGAATTTAATACAAAAGGCACGATGCCGACTTAAGTACAAGAGGACTGACACTCTAACTTTCTATGATTTGAACCTCTCCTGTGAGTCCAGTTTTAAATTCCAATGCTTCACTTCAAGTTTACTGTATCCCTAGGACCTTCTTATTGACGATAAAACACAGAAATTGCATCCGAATTAAATTCAAAAGGCACAATGCCGATTTAAGTAAAACAGGACTGACACTCTCACTTTCTATGATTTGAACCTCCCCTGTGAGTCCAGTGTTAGATTCTGATGCTTCACTTCAGGTTTATTGTATACCTTGGACCTTCTTATTGACGATTAAACACAGAAATTGCATCGGAATTAAATTCAAAAGGCACAATGCCGACTTAAGTTAAAGAGGACTCACACTCTAACTTTCTATGATTTGAACCTCTCCTGTGAGTCCAGTTTTAGATTCTAATGCTTCACTGCAGGTTTACTGTATACCTTGCACCATCTTATTGACGATGAAACACAGAAATTGCATCGGAATTAAATTCAAAAGGCATAATGAGGACTTAAGTACAAGAGGACTGACACTCTAACTTTCTATTATTTGAACCTCTCCAGTGAGTCCAGTTTTAGATTCCGATGCTTCACTTTAGGTTTACTGTATATCTTGGACCTTCTTATTGTCGATGAAACACAGAAATTGCATCCGAATTTAATACAAAAGGCACAATGCCGACTTAAGTACAAGAGGACTAACACTCTCACTTTCTATGATTTGAACCTCTCCTGTGAGTCCAGTTTTAGATTCCGATGCATCACTTCAGGTTTACTGTATACCTTGCACCTTCTTATTGACGATGAAACACAGAAATTGCATCGGCATTCAATTCAAAAGGCACAATGCCAACTTAATTACAAGAGGACTGACACTCTAAGTCTCTATGATTTGAACCTCTCCTGTTTGTCCAGTTTTTGATTCCGATGCTTCACTTCAGGTTTATTGTATACCATGCACCTTCTTATTGACGATGAAACACAGAAATTGCATCGGAATTAAATTCAAAAGGCACAATGCCGACTTAAGTACGAGAGGACTGACACTCTCTAACTTTCTATGATTAGAACCTCTCCTGTGAGTCCAGTTTTAGATTCCGATGCTTTACTTCATGTTTACTGTATCCCTTGGACCCTCGTATTGACGATGAAACACAGAAATTGCATCCTAATTTAATACAAGAGGCACAATGCCGACTTAAGTACAAGAGGACTGACACTCTAACTTTCTATGATTCGAATCTCTCCTGTGAGTCCAGTTTTAGATTCCAATGCTTCACTTCAGGTTTACTGTATACCTTGAACCATCTTATTGACGATGAAACACAGAAATTGCATCGGAATTACATTCAAAAGGCATAATGCCAACTTAAGTACAAGAGGACTGACACTCTAACTTTCTTTTATTCGAACCTCTCCTGTGAGTCCAGTTTTAGATTCCGATGCTCCACTTTAGGTTTACTGTATCCCTTGGACCTTCTTATTGTCGGTGAAACACAGAAATTGCATCCGAATTTAATGCAAAAGGCACAATGCCGACTTAAGGACAAGAGGACTAACACTCTCACTTTCTATGATTTGAACCTCTCCAGTGAGTCCAGTTTTAGATTCCGATGGTTCACTTCAGGTTTACTGTATACCATGCACCTTCTTATTGACGATGAAACACAGCAATTGCATCCGAATTTAATACAAAAGGCACAATGCCGGCTTCAGTACAAGAGGACTGACACTCTCACTTTCTATGATTTGAACCTCTCCTGTGAGTCCAGTTTTGGATTCCGACGCTTCACTTCAGGTTTACTGTATCCCTTGGACTTTCTTATTGACGATGAAACACAGAAATTGCATCCGCATTTATTACAAAAAGCCCAATGCCGTTTTAAGTACAAGAGGACTGACACTCTAACTTTAAATGATTTGAACCTCCCCTGTGAGTCCAGTTTTAGATTCCGATGCCTCACTTCAGGGTTACTGTATCCCTTGGACCTTCGTATTGACGATGAAACGCAGAAATGGCATCCGAATTTAATACAAAATTCACAATGCCGACTTATGTACAAGAGGACTGACACTCTAACTTTCAATGATTTGAACCCCTCCTGTGAGTCCAGTCTTAGATTCCGATGCTTCACTTCAGGTTTACTGTATCCCTTGGACCTTCTTATTGACGATGAAACACAGAAATTGCATCCGCATTTAATACAAAAGCCACAATGCATACTTAAGTACAAGAGGACTGACACCCTAACTTTCAACGATTTGAACCTCTCCTGTGAGTCCAGTTTTCGATTCCGATGCCTCACTTCAGGTTTACTGTATCATTGGACCTTCTTATTGACGATGAAACACAGAAATTGCATCCGAATTTGATACAAATGGCACCATGCCAACTTAAGTACAAGAGGACTGACACTCTCACTTACTATGATTTGAACCTCTCCTGTGAGTCCAGTTTTAGATTCCGATGCTTCACTCCAGGTTTACTGTATCTCTTGAACCTTCTTATTGACGATGAATCACAGAAATTGCATCCGAATTTATTACAAAATGCACAATGCCGACTTAAGTACAAGAGGACTGACACTCTAACTTTCAATGATTTGAACCTCTCCTGTGAGTCCAGTCTTAGATTCCGATGCTTCACTTCAGGTTTACTGTATACCTTGCACTTTCTTATTGACGATGAAACACAGAAATTGCATCGGAATTTAATTCAAAAAGCACAATGCCGACTTAATTACAAGAGGACTGACACTCTAAGTCCCTATGATTTAAACCTCTCCTGTGAGTCCAGTTTTAGATTCCGATGCTTCACTTCAGGTTTATTGGATGCCTTGCACCTTCTTATTGACGATGAAACACAGAAATTGCATCGGAATTAAATTCCAGAGGCACAATGCCGACTTAAGTACAAGAAGACTGACACTCTCACTTTCAATGATTTGAACCTCTCCTGAGAGTCAAGTTTTAGATTCTGATGCTTCACTTCAGGTTTGTTGTATACCTTGGACCTTCTTATTGACGATTAAATACAGAAATTGCATCGGAATTAAATTCAAAAGGCACAATGCCGACTTAAGTAAAAGAGGACTGACACTCTAACTTTCTATGATTTGAACCTGTCCTGTGAGTCCAGTTTTAGATTCCGATGCTTATCTTAAGGTTTACTGTTTACCTTGGACCTTCTTATTGACGATGAAACACAGAAATTGCATCCGTATTTAATACAATAGGGACAATGCCGACTTAAGTACAAGTTGACTGACTCTCTCACTTTCTATGATTTGAACCTCTCCTGTGAGTCCAGTTTTAGATTCCGATGCTTCACTTCAGGTTCACTGTATCCCTTGGACCATCTTATTGACGATGAAACACAGAAATTGCATCCGAATTTAATAAAAAATGCACAATGCCGACTTAAGTAAAAGACGAATGACACTCTCACTTTCTACGATTTGAACCTTTCCTGTGAGTCCAGTTTTAGATTCTAATGCTTCACTGCAGGTTTACTGTATACCTTTCACCATCTTATTGACGATGAAACACAGAAATTGCATCGGAATTAAATTCAAAAGGCATAATGCCGACTTAAGTACAAGGGGACTGACCCTCTAACTTTCTATTATTTGACCCTCTCCTGTGAGTCCAGTTTTAGATTCCGATGCTTCACTTTAGGTTTACTGTATATCTTGGACCTTCTTATTGTCGATGAAACACAGAAATTGCATCCGAATTTAATACAAAAGGCACAATGCCGACTTAAGTACAAGAGGACTAACACTCTCACTTTTTATGATTTGAACCTCTCCTGTGAGTCCAGTTTCAGATTCCGATGGTTCACTTCAGGTTTAGTGTATACCATGCACCTTCTTATTGACGATGAAACACAGCAATTGCATCCGAATTTAATACAAAAGGCACAATGCCGACATAAGTACAAGAGGACTGACACTCTCACTTTCTATGATTTGAACCTCTCCTGTGAGTCCAGTTTTAGATTCCGATGCTTCACTTCAGGTTTACTGTATCTCTTGGACCTTCTCATTGACGATGAAACACAGACATTGCATCCGAATTTATTACAAAAGGCACAATGCCGACTTAAGTACAAGAGGACTGACACTCTAACTTTCAATGATTTAAACCTCTCCTGTGAGTCCAGTTTTCGATTCCGATGCCTCACCTCAGGTTTACTGTATACCTTGGACCTACTTATTGACGATAAAACACAGAAATTGCATCCGAATTTAATACAATAGGGACAATGTCGACTTAAGGACAAGAGGACTGGCACTCTCACTATCTATGATTTGAACCTCTCCTGTGAGTCCAGTTTTAGATTCCGATGCTTATCTTCAGGTTTACTGTATACCTGGGACCTTCTTATTGACGATGAAACACAGAAATTGCATCCGAATGTAATACAATAGGGTCAATGCCGGCTTAAGGACAAGAGGACTGACACTCTCACTTTCTATGATTTGAACCTCTCCTGTGAGTCCAGTTTTAATTTCCGACGCTTCACTTCAGGTTTACTGTATCCCTTGGACCTTCGTAATGACGATGAAACACAGAGTTTGCATCCGAACTTAATACAAAAGGCACAATGCCGACATAAGCACAAGAGGACTGACACTCTAACTTTCAATGATTTGAACCTCTCCTGTGAGTCCAGTTTTAGATTCCGATGCATCACTTTATGTTTACTGTATACCTTGCACCTTCTTATTGACGATGAAACACAGAAATTGCATCGGAATTAAATTCAAAAGGCACAATGCCGACTTAATTACAAGAGGACTGACACTCTAAGTCCCTATGATGTAAACCTCTCCTGTGAGTCCAGTTTTAATTTCCGACGCTTCACTTCAGGTTTACTGTATCCCTTGGACCTTCGTATTGACGATGAAACACAGAGTTTGCATCCGAACTTAATACAAAAGGCACAATGCCGACATAAGCACAAGAGGACTGACACTCTAACTTTCAATGATTTGAACCTCTCCTGTGAGTCCAGTTTTAGATTCCGATGCATCACTTTATGTTTACTGTATACCTTGCACCTTCTTATTGACGATGAAACACAGATATTGCATCGGAATTAAATTCCAAAGGCACAATGCCGACATAAGTACAAGAAGACTGACACTCTCTAACTTTCTATGATTCGAACCTCTCCTGTGAGTCCAGTTTTAGATTCCGATGCTTTACTTCACTTTTACTGTATCCCTTGGACCCTCTTATTGACGATGAAACACAGAAATTGCATCCGAATTTAATACAAAAGGCACAATGCCGACTTAAGTACAAGAGGACTGACACTCTAAGTTTCTATGATTTTAACCTCTCCTGTGAGTCCAGTTTTAAATTCGAATACTTCACTTCAGGTTTACTGTATCCCTAGGACCTTCTTATTGACGATGAAACACAGAAATTGCATCCGAATTAAATTCAAAATGCACAATGCCGACATAAGTAAAAGAGGACTGACACTCTCACTTTCTATGATTTGAACCTCTCCTGTGAGTCCAGTTTTAGATTGTGATGCTTCACTTCAGGTTTATTGTATACCTTGGACCTTCTTATTGACGATTAAACACAGAAATTGCATCCGAATTTAATACAAAAGGCACAATGCCGACATAAGTACAAGAGGACTGACACTCTAACTTTCAATGATTTGAACCTCTCGTGTGATTCCAGTTTTAGATTCCGATGCTTCACTTCAGGTTTACTGTATCCCTTAGACTTTCTTATTGACGATGAAACACAGAAATTGCATCCGCATTTAATACAAAAGGCACAATGCCGACTTAAGTACAAGAGGACTAACACTGTAACCATCAATGATTTGAACCTCTCCTGTGAGTCCAGTTTTCGATTCCGATGCCTCACCTCCGGTTTACTGTATCCCTTGGACCTTCTTATTGATGATGAAACACAGAAATTGCATCCGAATTTAATACAAAAGGCACAATGCCAACTTAAGCACAAGAGGACTGACACTCTCACTTTCTATGATTTGAACCTCTCCTGTGAGTCCAGTTTTACATTCCGATGCTTCACTTCAGGTTTACTGTATCTCTTGGACCTTCTTATTGACGATGAAACACAGAAATTGCATCCGAATTTATTACAAAAGGCACAATGCCGACTTAAGTACAAGAGGACTGACACTCTAACTTTCAATGATTTGAACCTCTCCTGTGAGTCCAGTTTTCGATTCCGATGCCTCACCTCAGGTTTACTGTATACCTTGGACCTACTTATTGACGATGAAGCACAGAAATTGCATCGGAATTAAATTCAAAAACATATTGCCGACTTAAGTACAAAAGGACTGACACACTAACTTTCTTTTATTTGAACTTCTCCTGTGACTCCAGTTTTAAATCCCGATGCTCCACTTTAGGTTTACTGCATCCCATGGACCTTCTTATTGTCGATGAAACACAGAAATTGCATCCGAATTTAATGCAAGAGGCACAATGCCGACTTAAGTACAAGAGGACTAACACTCTCACTTTCTATGATTTGAACCTCTCCTGTGAGTCCAGTTTTAATTTCCGACGCTTCACTTCAGGTTTACTGTATCCCTTGGACCTTCGTATTGACGATGAAACACAGAGTTTGCATCCGAACTTAATACAAAAGGCACAATGCCGATATAAGCACAAGAGGACTGACACTCTAACTTTCAATGATTTGAACCTCTCCTGTGAGTCCAGTTTTAGATTCCGATGCATCACTTCAGGTTTACTGTATACCTTGCACTTTCTTATTGACGATGAAACACAGAAATTGCATCGGAATTAAATTCAAAAAGCACAATGCCGACTTAATTACAAGAGGACTGACACTCTAAGTCCCTATGATTTAAACCTCTCCTGTGAGTCCAGTTTCAGATTCCGATGCTTCACTTCAGGTTTATTGGATACCTTGCACCTTCTTATTGACGATGAAACACAGAAATTGCATCGGAATTAAATTCCAGAGGCACAATGCCGACTTAAGTACAAGAAGACTGACACTCTCACTTTCAATGATTTGAACCTCTCCTGTGAGTCCAGTTTTAGATTCTGATGCTTCACTTCAGGTTTGTTGTATACCTTGGACCTTCTTATTGACGATTAAATACAGAAATTGCATCGGAATTAAATTCAAAAGGCACAATGCCGACTTAAGTAAAAGAGGACTGACACTCTAACTTTCTATGATTTGAACCTGTCCTGTGAGTCCAGTTTTAGATTCCGATGCTTATCTTAAGGTTTACTGTTTACCTTGGACCTTCTTATTGACGATGAAACACAGAAATTGCATCCGTATTTAATACAATAGGGACAATGCCGACTTAAGTACAAGTTGACTGACTCTCTCACTTTCTATGATTTGAACCTCTCCTGTGAGTCCAGTTTTAGATTCCGATGCTTCACTTCAGGTTCACTGTATCCCTTGGACCATCTTATTGACGATGAAACACAGAAATTGCATCCGAATTTAATAAAAAATGCACAATGCCGACTTAAGTAAAAGACGAATGACACTCTCACTTTCTACGATTTGAACCTTTCCTGTGAGTCCAGTTTTAGATTCTAATGCTTCACTGCAGGTTTACTGTATACCTTTCACCATCTTATTGACGATGAAACACAGAAATTGCATCGGAATTAAATTCAAAAGGCATAATGCCGACTTAAATACAAGGGGACTGACCCTCTAACTTTCTATTATTTGACCCTCTCCTGTGAGTCCAGTTTTAGATTCCGATGCTTCACTTTAGGTTTACTGTATATCTTGGACCTTCTTATTGTCGATGAAACACAGAAATTGCATCCGAATTTAATACAAAAGGCACAATGCCGACTTAAGTACAAGAGGACTAACACTCTCACTTTCTATGATTTGAACCTCTCCTGTGAGTCCAGTTTCAGATTCCGATGGTTCACTTCAGGTTTAGTGTATACCATGCACCTTCTTATTGACGATGAAACACAGCAATTGCATCCGAATTTAATACAAAAGACACAATGCCGACATAAGTACAAGACGACTGACACTCTCACTTTCTATGATTTGAACCTCTCCTGTGAGTCCAGTTTTAGATTCCGATGCTTCACTTCAGGTTTACTGTATCTCTTGGACCTTCTTATTGACGATGAAACACAGACATTGCATCCGAATTTATTACAAAAGGCACAATGCCGACTTAAGTACAAGAGGACTGACACACTAACTTTCAATGATTTAAACCTCTCCTGTGAGTCCAGTTTTAAATTCGAATACTTCACTTCAGGTTTACTGTATCCCTAGGACCTTCTTATTGACGATGAAACACAGAAATTGCATCGGAATTAAATTCAAAATGCACAATGCCGACATAAGTAAAAGAGGACTGACACTCTCACTTTCTATGATTTGAACCTCTCCTGTGAGTCCAGTTTTAGATTCTGATGCTTCACTTCAGGTTTATTGTATACCTTGGACCTTCTTATTGACGATTAAACACAGAAATTGCATCCGAATTTAATACAAAAGGCACAATGCCGACATAAGTACAAGAGGACTGACACTCTAACTTTCAATGATTTGAACCTCTCGTGTGAGTCCAGTTTTAGATTCCGATGCTTCACTTCAGGTTTACTGTATCCCTTAGACTTTCTTATTGACGATGAAACACAGAAATTGCATCCGCATTTAATACAAAAGGCACAATGCCGACTTAAGTACAAGAGGACTAACACTGTAACCATCAATGATTTGAACCTCTCCTGTGAGTCCAGTTTTCGATTCCGATGCCTCACCTCAGGTTTACTGTATCCCTTGGACCTTCTTATTGATGATGAAACACAGAAATTGCTTCCGAATTTAATACAAAAGGCACAATGCCGACTTAAGTACAAGAGGACTGACACTCTCACTTTCTATGATTTGAACCTCTCCTGTGAGTCCAGTTTTAGATTCCGATGCTTCACTTCAGGTTTACTGTATCTCTTGGACCTTCTTATTGACGATGAAACACAGAAATTGCATCCGAATTTATTACAAAAGGCACAATGCCGACTTAAGTACAAGAGGACTGACACTCTAACTTTCAATGATTTGAACCTCTCCTGTGAGTCCAGTTTTCGATTCCGATGCCTCACCTCAGGTTTACTGTATACCTTGCACCATCTTATTGACGATGAAACACAGAAATTGCATCGGAATTACATTCAAAAGGCATAATGCCAACTTAAGTACACGAGGACTGACACTCTAACTTTCTTTTATTTGAACCTCTCCTGTGAGTCCAGTTTTAGATTCCGATGCTCCACTTTAGGTTTACTGTATCCCTTGGACCTTCTTATTGTCGGTGAAACACAGAAATTGCATCCGAATTTAATGCAAAAGGCACAATGCCGACTTAAGGACAAGAGGACTAACACTCTCACTTTCTGTGATTTGAACCTCTCCAGTGAGTCCAGTTTTAGATTCCGATGGTTCACTTCAGGTTTACTGTATAGCATGCACCTTCTTATTGACGATGAAACACAGCAATTGCATCCGAATTTAATACAAAAGGCACAATGCCGGCTTCAGTACAAGAGGACTGACACTCTCACTTTCTATGATTTGAACCTCTCCTGTGAGTCCAGTTTTGGATTCCGACGCTTCACTTCAGGTTTACTGTATCCCTTGGACTTTCTTATTGACGATGAAACACAGAAATTGCATCCGCATTTATTACAAAAAGCCCAATGCCGTTTTAAGTACAAGAGGACTGACACTCTAACTTTAAATGGTTTGAACCTCCCCTGTGAGTCCAGTTTTAGATTCCGATGCCTCACTTCAGGGTTACTGTATCCCTTGGACCTTCGTATTGACGATGAAACGCAGAAATGGCATCCGAATTTAATACAAAATTCACAATGCCGACTTATGTACAAGAGGACTGACACTCTAACTTTCAATGATTTGAACCCCTCCTGTGAGTCCAGTCTTAGATTCCGGTGCTTCACTTCAGGTTTACTGTATCCCTTGGACCTTCTTATTGACGATGAAACACAGAAATTGCATCCGCATTTAATACAAAAGCCACAATGCCTACTTAAGTACAAGAGGACTGACACTCTAACTTTCAACGATTTGAACCTCTCCTGTGAGTCCAGTTTTCGATTCCGATGCCTCACTTCAGGTTTACTGTATCATTGGACCTTCTTATTGACGATGAAACACAGAAATTGCATCCGAATTTGATACAAATGGCACCATGCCAACTTAAGTACAAGAGGACTCACACTCTCACTTACTATGATTTGAACCTCTCCTGTGAGTCCAGTTTTAGATTCCGATGCTTCACTCCAGGTTTACTGTATCTCTTGAACCTTCTTATTGACGATGAATCACAGAAATTGCATCCGAATTTATTACAAAATGCACAATGCCGACTTAAGTACAAGAGGACTGACACTCTAACTTTCAATGATTTGAACCTCTCCTGTGAGTCCAGTCTTAGATTCCGATGCTTCACTTCAGGTTTACTGTATACCTTGCACTTTCTTATTGACGATGAAACACAGAAATTGCATCGGAATTTAATTCAAAAAGCACAATGCCGACTTAATTACAAGAGGACTGACACTCTAAGTCCCTATGATTTAAACCTCTCCTGTGAGTCCAGTTTTAGATTCCGATGCTTCACTTCAGGTTTATTGGATACCTTGCACCTTCTTATTGACGATGAAACACAGAAATTGCATCGGAATTAAATTCCAGAGGCACAATGCCGACTTAAGTACAAGAAGACTGACACTCTCACTTTCAATGATTTGAACCTCTCCTGAGAGTCCAGTTTTAGATTCTGATGCTTCACTTCAGGTTTGTTGTATACCTTGGACCTTCTTATTGACGATTAAATACAGAAATTGCATCGGAATTAAATTCAAAAGGCACAATGCCGACTTAAGTAAAAGAGGACTGACACTCTAACTTTCTATGATTTGAACCTGTCCTGTGAGTCCAGTTTTAGATTCCGATGCTTATCTTAAGGTTTACTGTTTACCTTGGACCTTCTTATTGACGATGAAACACAGAAATTGCATCCGTATTTAATACAATAGGGACAATGCCGACTTAAGTACAAGTTGACTGACTCTCTCACTTTCTATGATTTGAACCTCTCCTGTGAGTCCAGTTTTAGATTCCGATGCTTCACTTCAGGTTCACTGTATCCCTTGGACCATCTTATTGACGATGAAACACAGAAATTGCATCCGAATTTAATAAAAAATGCACAATGCCGACTTAAGTAAAAGACGAATGACACTCTCACTTTCTACGATTTGAACCTTTCCTGTGAGTCCAGTTTTAGATTCTAATGCTTCACTGCAGGTTTACTGTATACCTTTCACCATCTTATTGACGATGAAACACAGAAATTGCATCGGAATTAAATTCAAAAGGCATAATGCCGACTTAAGTACAAGGGGACTGACCCTCTAACTTTCTATTATTTGACCCTCTCCTGTGAGTCCAGTTTTAGATTCCGATGCTTCACTTTAGGTTTACTGTATATCTTGGACCTTCTTATTGTCGATGAAACACAGAAATTGCATCCGAATTTAATACAAAAGGCACAATGCCGACTTAAGTACAAGAGGACTAACACTCTCACTTTTTATGATTTGAACCTCTCCTGTGAGTCCAGTTTCAGATTCCGATGGTTCACTTCAGGTTTAGTGTATACCATGCACCTTCTTATTGACGATGAAACACAGCAATTGCATCCGAATTTAATACAAAAGGCACAATGCCGACATAAGTACAAGAGGACTGACACTCTCACTTTCTATGATTTGAACCTCTCCTGTGAGTCCAGTTTTAGATTCCGATGCTTCACTTCAGGTTTACTGTATCTCTTGGACCTTCTTATTGACGATGAAACACAGACATTGCATCCGAATTTATTACAAAAGGCACAATGCCGACTTAGGTACAAGAGGACTGACACTCTAACTTTCAATGATTTAAACCTCTCCTGTGAGTCCAGTTTTCGATTCCGATGCCTCACCTCAGGTTTACTGTATACCTTGGACCTACTTATTGACGACAAAACACAGAAATTGCATCCGAATTTAATACAATAGGGACAATGTCGACTTAAGGACAAGAGGACTGGCACTCTCACTATCTATGATTTGAACCTCTCCTGTGAGTCCAGTTTTAGATTCCGATGCTTATCTTCAGGTTTACTGTATACGTGGGACCTTCTTATTGACGATGAAACACAGAAATTGCATCCGAATGTAATACAATAGGGTCAATGCCGGCTTAAGGACAAGAGGACTGACACTCTCACTTTCTATGATTTGAACCTCTCCTGTGAGTCCAGTTTTAATTTCCGACGCTTCACTTCAGGTTTACTGTATCCCTTGGACCTTCGTATTGACGATGAAACACAGAGTTTGCATCCGAACTTAATACAAAAGGCACAATGCCGACATAAGCACAAGAGGACTGACACTCTAACTTTCAATGATTTGAACCTCTCCTGTGAGTCCAGTTTTAGATTCCGATGCATCACTTTATGTTTACTGTATACCTTGCACCTTCTTATTGACGATGAAACACAGAAATTGCATCGGAATTAAATTCAAAAGGCACAATGCCGACTTAATTACAAGAGGACTGACACTCTAAGTCCCTATGATATAAACCTCTCCTGTGAGTCCAGTTTTAATTTCCGACGCTTCACTTCAGGTTTACTGTATCCCTTGGACCTTTGTATTGACGATGAAACACAGAGTTTGCATCCGAACTTAATACAAAAGGCACAATGCCGACATAAGCACAAGAGGACTGACACTCTAACTTTCAATGATTTGAACCTCTCCTGTGAGTCCAGTTTTAGATTCCGATGCATCACTTTATGTTTACTGTATACCTTGCACCTTCTTATTGACGATGAAACACAGATATTGCATCGGAATTAAATTCCAAAGGCACAATGCCGACATAAGTACAAGAAGACTGACACTCTCTAACTTTCTATGATTCGAACCTCTCCTGTGAGTCCAGTTTTAGATTCCGATGCTTTACTTCACGTTTACTGTATCCCTTGGACCCTCTTATTGACGATGAAACACAGAAATTGCATCCGAATTTAATACAAAAGGCACAATGCCGACTTAAGTACAAGAGGACTGACACTCTAAGTTTCTATGATTTTAACCTCTCCTGTGAGTCCAGTTTTAAATTCGAATACTTCACTTCAGGTTTACTGTATCCCTAGGACCTTCTTATTGACGATGAAACACAGAAATTGCATCCGAATTAAATTCAAAATGCACAATGCCGACATAAGTAAAAGAGGACTGACACTCTCACTTTCTATGATTTGAACCTCTCCTGTGAGTCCAGTTTTAGATTCTGATGCTTCACTTCAGGTTTATTGTATACCTTGGACCTTCTTATTGACGATTAAACACAGAAATTGCATCCGAATTTAATACAAAAGGCACAATGCCGACATAAGTACAAGAGGACTGACACTCTAACTTTCAATGATTTGAACCTCTCGTGTGAGTCCAGTTTTAGATTCCGATGCTTCACTTCAGGTTTACTGTATCCCTTAGACTTTCTTATTGACGATGAAACACAGAAATTGCATCCGCATTTAATACAAAAGGCACAATGCCGACTTAAGTACAAGAGGACTAACACTGTAACCATCAATGATTTGAACCTCTCCTGTGAGTCCAGTTTTCGACTCCGATGCCTCACCTCAGGTTTACTGTATCCCTTGGACCTTCTTATTGATGATGAAACACAGAAATTGCATCCGAATTTAATACAAAAGGCACAATGCCGACTTAAGTACAAGAGGACTGACACTCTCACTTTCTATGATTTGAACCTCTCCTGTGAGTCCAGTTTTAGATTCTGATGCTTCGCTTCAGGTTTACTGTATCTCTTGGACCTTCTTATTGACGATGAAACACAGAAATTGCATCCGAATTTATTACAAAAGGCACAATGCCGACTTAAGTACAAGAGGACTGACACTCTAACTTTCAATGATTTGAACTTCTCCTGTGAGTCCAGTTTTCGATTCCGATGCCTCACCTCAGGTTTACTGTATACCTTGGACCTACTTATTGACGATGAAGCACAGAAATTGCATCGGAATTAAATTCAAAAACATATTGCCGACTTAAGTACAAAAGGACTGACACACTAACTTTCTTTTATTTGAACTTCTCCTGTGACTCCAGTTTTAAATCCCGATGCTCCACTTTAGGTTTACTGCATCCCATGGACCTTCTTATTGTCGATGAAACACAGAAATTGCATCCGAATTTAATGCAAGAGGCACAATGCCGACTTAAGTACAAGAGGACTAACACTCTCACTTTCTATGATTTGAACCTCTCCTGTGAGTCCAGTTTTAATTTCCGACGCTTCACTTCAGGTTTACTGTATCCCTTGGACCTTCGTATTGACGATGAAACACAGAGTTTGCATCCGAACTTAATACAAAAGGCACAATGCCGACATAAGCACAAGAGGACTGACACTCTAACTTTCAATGATTTGAACCTCTCCTGTGAGTCCAGTTTTAGATTCCGATGCATCACTTCAGGTTTACTGTATACCTTGCACTTTCTTATTGACGATGAAACACAGAAATTGCATCGGAATTAAATTCAAAAAGCACAATGCCGACTTAATTACAAGAGGACTGACACTCTAAGTCCCTATGATTTAAACCTCTCCTGTGAGTCCAGTTTCAGATTCCGATGCTTCACTTCAGGTTTATTGGATACCTTGCACCTTCTTATTGACGATGAAACACAGAAATTGCATCGGAATTAAATTCCAGAGGCACAATGCCGACTTAAGTACAAGAAGACTGACACTCTCACTTTCAATGATTTGAACCTCTCCTGTGAGTCCAGTTTTAGATTCTGATGCTTCACTTCAGGTTTGTTGTATACCTTGGACCTTCTTATTGACGATTAAATACAGAAATTGCATCGGAATTAAATTCAAAAGGCACAATGCCGACTTAAGTAAAAGAGGACTGACACTCTAACTTTCTATGATTTGAACCTGTCCTGTGAGTCCAGTTTTAGATTCCGATGCTTATCTTAAGGTTTACTGTTTACCTTGGACCTTCTTATTGACGATGAAACACAGAAATTGCATCCGTATTTAATACAATAGGGACAATGCCGACTTAAGTACAAGTTGACTGACTCTCTCACTTTCTATGATTTGAACCTCTCCTGTGAGTCCAGTTTTAGATTCCGATGCTTCACTTCAGGTTCACTGTATCCCTTGGACCATCTTATTGACGATGAAACACAGAAATTGCATCCGAATTTAATAAAAAATGCACAATGCCGACTTAAGTAAAAGACGAATGACACTCTCACTTTCTACGATTTGAACCTTTCCTGTGAGTCCAGTTTTAGATTCTAATGCTTCACTGCAGGTTTACTGTATACCTTTCACCATCTTATTGACGATGAAACACAGAAATTGCATCGGAATTAAATTCAAAAGGCATAATGCCGACTTAAGTACAAGGGGACTGACCCTCTAACTTTCTATTATTTGACCCTCTCCTGTGAGTCCAGTTTTAGATTCCGATGCTTCACTTTAGGTTTACTGTATATCTTGGACCTTCTTATTGTCGATGAAACACAGAAATTGCATCCGAATTTAATACAAAAGGCACAATGCCGACTTAAGTACAAGAGGACTAACACTCTCACTTTCTATGATTTGAACCTCTCCTGTGAGTCCAGTTTCAGATTCCGATGGTTCACTTCAGGTTTAGTGTATACCATGCACCTTCTTATTGACGATGAAACACAGCAATTGCATCCGAATTTAATACAAAAGGCACAATGCCGACATAAGTACAAGAGGACTGACACTCTCACTTTCTATGATTTGAACCTCTCCTGTGAGTCCAGTTTTAGATTCCGATGCTTCACTTCAGGTTTACTGTATCTCTTGGACCTTCTTATTGACGATGAAACACAGACATTGCATCCGAATTTATTACAAAAGGCACAATGCCGACTTAAGTACAAGAGGACTGACACACTAACTTTCAATGATTTAAACCTCTCCTGTGAGTCCAGTTTTAAATTCGAATACTTCACTTCAGGTTTACTGTATCCCTAGGACCTTCTTATTGACGATGAAACACAGAAATTGCATCCGAATTAAATTCAAAATGCACAATGCCGACATAAGTAAAAGAGGACTGACACTCTCACTTTCTATGATTTGAACCTCTCCTGTGAGTCCAGTTTTAGATTCTGATGCTTCACTTCAGGTTTATTGTATACCTTGGACCTTCTTATTGACGATTAAACACAGAAATTGCATCCGAATTTAATACAAAAGGCACAATGCCGACATAAGTACAAGAGGACTGACACTCTAACTTTCAATGATTTGAACCTCTCGTGTGAGTCCAGTTTTAGATTCCGATGCTTCACTTCAGGTTTACTGTATCCCTTAGACTTTCTTATTGACGATGAAACACAGAAATTGCATCGGCATTTAATACAAAAGGCACAATGCCGACTTAAGTACAAGAGGACTAACACTGTAACCATCAATGATTTGAACCTCTCCTGTGAGTCCAGTTTTCGATTCCGATGCCTCACCTCAGGTTTACTGTATCCCTTGGACCTTCTTATTGATGATGAAACACAGAAATTGCTTCCGAATTTAATACAAAAGGCACAATGCCGACTTAAGTACAAGAGGACTGACACTCTCACTTTCTATGATTTGAACCTCTCCTGTGAGTCCAGTTTTAGATTCCGATGCTTCACTTCAGGTTTACTGTATCTCTTGGACCTTCTTATTGACGATGAAACACAGAAATTGCATCCGAATTTATTACAAAAGGCACAATGCCGACTTAAGTACAAGAGGACTGACACTCTAACTTTCAATGATTTGAACCTCTCCTGTGAGTCCAGTTTTCGATTCCGATGCCTCACCTCAGGTTTACTGTATACCTTGGACCTACTTATTGACGATGAAGCACAGAAATTGCATCGGAATTAAATTCAAAAACATATTGCCGACTTAAGTACAAAAGGACTGACACACTAACTTTCTTTTATTTGAACTTCTCCTGTGACTCCAGTTTTAAATCCCGATGCTCCACTTTAGGTTTACTGCATCCCATGGACCTTCTTATTGTCGATGAAACACAGAAATTGCATCCGAATTTAATGCAAGAGGCACAATGCCGACTTAAGTACAAGAGGACTAACACTCTCACTTTCTATGATTTGAACCTCTCCTGTGAGTCCAGTTTTAATTTCCGACGCTTCACTTCAGGTTTACTGTATCCCTTGGACCTTCGTATTGACGATGAAACACAGAGTTTGCATCCGAACTTAATACAAAAGGCACAATGCCGACATAAGCACAAGAGGACTGACACTCTAACTTTCAATGATTTGAACCTCTCCTGTGAGTCCAGTTTTAGATTCCGATGCATCACTTCAGGTTTACTGTATACCTTGCACTTTCTTATTGACGATGAAACACAGAAATTGCATCGGAATTAAATTCAAAAAGCACAATGCCGACTTAATTACAAGAGGACTGACACTCTAAGTCCCTATGATTTAAACCTCTCCTGTGAGTCCAGTTTCAGATTCCGATGCTTCACTTCAGGTTTATTGGATACCTTGCACCTTCTTATTGACGATGAAACACAGAAATTGCATCGGAATTAAATTCCAGAGGCACAATGCCGACTTAAGTACAAGAAGACTGACACTCTCACTTTCAATGATTTGAACCTCTCCTGTGAGTCCAGTTTTAGATTCTGATGCTTCACTTCAGGTTTGTTGTATACCTTGGACCTTCTTATTGACGATTAAATACAGAAATTGCATCGGAATTAAATTCAAAAGGCACAATGCCGACTTAAGTAAAAGAGGACTGACACTCTAACTTTCTATGATTTGAACCTGTCCTGTGAGTTTAGTTTTAGATTCCGATGCTTATCTTAAGGTTTACTGTTTACCTTGGACCTTCTTATTGACGATGAAACACAGAAATTGCATCCGTATTTAATACAATAGGGACAATGCCGACTTAAGTACAAGTTGACTGACTCTCTCACTTTCTATGATTTGAACCTCTCCTGTGAGTCCAGTTTTAGATTCCGATGCTTCACTTCAGGTTCACTGTATCCCTTGGACCATCTTATTGACGATGAAACACAGAAATTGCATCCGAATTTAATAAAAAATGCACAATGCCGACTTAAGTAAAAGACGAATGACACTCTCACTTTCTACGATTTGAACCTTTCCTGTGAGTCCAGTTTTAGATTCTAATGCTTCACTGCAGGTTTACTGTATACCTTTCACCATCTTATTGACGATGAAACACAGAAATTGCATCGGAATTAAATTCAAAAGGCATAATGCCGACTTAAGTACAAGGGGACTGACCCTCTAACTTTCTATTATTTGACCCTCTCCTGTGAGTCCAGTTTTAGATTCCGATGCTTCACTTTAGGTTTACTGTATATCTTGGACCTTCTTATTGTCGATGAAACACAGAAATTGCATCCGAATTTAATACAAAAGGCACAATGCCGACTTAAGTACAAGAGGACTAACACTCTCACTTTCTATGATTTGAACCTCTCCTGTGAGTCCAGTTTCAGATTCCGATGGTTCACTTCAGGTTTAGTGTATACCATGCACCTTCGTATTGACGATGAAACACAGCAATTGCATCCGAATTTAATACAAAAGGCACAATGCCGACATAAGTACAAGAGGACTGACACTCTCACTTTCTATGATTTGAACCTCTCCTGTGAGTCCAGTTTTAGATTCCGATGCTTCACTTCAGGTTTACTGTATCTCTTGGACCTTCTTATTGACGATGAAACACAGACATTGCATCCGAATTTATTACAAAAGGCACAATGCCGACTTAAGTACAAGAGGACTGACACACTAACTTTCAATGATTTAAACCTCTCCTGTGAGTCCAGTTTTCGATTCCGATGCCTCACCTCAGGTTTACTGTATACCTTGGACCTACTTATTGACGATAAAACACAGAAATTGCATCCGAATTTAATACAATAGGGACAATGTCGACTTAAGGACAAGAGGACTGGCACTCTCACTATATATGATTTGAACCTCTCCTGTGAGTCCAGTTTTAGATTCCGATGCTTATCTTCAGGATTACTGTATACCTGGGACCTTCTTATTGACGATGAAACACAGAAATTGCATCCGAATGTAATACAATAGGGTCAATGCCGGCTTAAGGACAAGAGGACTGACACTCTCACTTTCTATGATTTGAACCTCTCCTGTGAGTCCAGTTTTAATTTCCGACGCTTCACTTCAGGTTTACTGTATCCCTTGGACCTTCTTATTGATGATGAAACACAGAAATTGCATCCGAATTTAATACAAAAGGCACAATGCCGACTTAAGTACAAGAGGACTGACACTCTCACTTTCTATGATTTGAACCTCTCCTGTGAGTCCAGTTTTAGATTCTGATGCTTCACTTCAGGTTTACTGTATCTCTTGGACCTTCTTATTGACGATGAAACACAGAAATTGCATCCGAATTTATTACAAAAGGCACAATGCCGACTTAAGTACAAGAGGACTGACACTCTAACTTTCAATGATTTGAACTTCTCCTGTGAGTCCAGTTTTCGATTCCGATGCCTCACCTCAGGTTTACTGTATACCTTGGACCTACTTATTGACGATGAAGCACAGAAATTGCATCGGAATTAAATTCAAAAACATATTGCCGACTTAAGTACAAAAGGACTGACACACTAACTTTCTTTTATTTGAACTTCTCCTGTGACTCCAGTTTTAAATCCCGATGCTCCACTTTAGGTTTACTGCATCCCATGGACCTTCTTATTGTCGATGAAACACAGAAATTGCATCCGAATTTAATGCAAGAGGCACAATGCCGACTTAAGTACAAGAGGACTAACACTCTCACTTTCTATGATTTGAACCTCTCCTGTGAGTCCAGTTTTAATTTCCGACGCTTCACTTCAGGTTTACTGTATCCCTTGGACCTTCGTATTGACGATGAAACACAGAGTTTGCATCCGAACTTAATACAAAAGGCACAATGCCGACATAAGCACAAGAGGACTGACACTCTAACTTTCAATGATTTGAACCTCTCCTGTGAGTCCAGTTTTAGATTCCGATGCATCACTTCAGGTTTACTGTATACCTTGCACTTTCTTATTGACGATGAAACACAGAAATTGCATCGGAATTAAATTCAAAAAGCACAATGCCGACTTAATTACAAGAGGACTGACACTCTAAGTCCCTATGATTTAAACCTCTCCTGTGAGTCCAGTTTCAGATTCCGATGCTTCACTTCAGGTTTATTGGATACCTTGCACCTTCTTATTGACGATGAAACACAGAAATTGCATCGGAATTAAATTCCAGAGGCACAATGCCGACTTAAGTACAAGAAGACTGACACTCTCACTTTCAATGATTTGAACCTCTCCTGTGAGTCCAGTTTTAGATTCTGATGCTTCACTTCAGGTTTGTTGTATACCTTGGACCTTCTTATTGACGATTAAATACAGAAATTGCATCGGAATTAAATTCAAAAGGCACAATGCCGACTTAAGTAAAAGAGGACTGACACTCTAACTTTCTATGATTTGAACCTGTCCTGTGAGTCCAGTTTTAGATTCCGATGCTTATCTTAAGGTTTACTGTTTACCTTGGACCTTCTTATTGACGATGAAACACAGAAATTGCATCCGTATTTAATACAATAGGGACAATGCCGACTTAAGTACAAGTTGACTGACTCTCTCACTTTCTATGATTTGAACCTCTCCTGTGAGTCCAGTTTTAGATTCCGATGCTTCACTTCAGGTTCACTGTATCCCTTGGACCATCTTATTGACGATGAAACACAGAAATTGCATCCGAATTTAATAAAAAATGCACAATGCCGACTTAAGTAAAAGACGAATGACACTCTCACTTTCTACGATTTGAACCTTTCCTGTGAGTCCAGTTTTAGATTCTAATGCTTCACTGCAGGTTTACTGTATACCTTTCACCATCTTATTGACGATGAAACACAGAAATTGCATCGGAATTAAATTCAAAAGGCATAATGCCGACTTAAGTACAAGGGGACTGACCCTCTAACTTTCTATTATTTGACCCTCTCCTGTGAGTCCAGTTTTAGATTCCGATGCTTCACTTTAGGTTTACTGTATATCTTGGACCTTCTTATTGTCGATGAAACACAGAAATTGCATCCGAATTTAATACAAAAGGCACAATGCCGACTTAAGTACAAGAGGACTAACACTCTCACTTTCTATGATTTGAACCTCTCCTGTGAGTCCAGTTTCAGATTCCGATGGTTCACTTCAGGTTTAGTGTATACCATGCACCTTCTTATTGACGATGAAACACAGCAATTGCATCCGAATTTAATACAAAAGGCACAATGCCGACATAAGTACAAGAGGACTGACACTCTCACTTTCTATGATTTGAACCTCTCCTGTGAGTCCAGTTTTAGATTCCGATGCTTCACTTCAGGTTTACTGTATCTCTTGGACCTTCTTATTGACGATGAAACACAGACATTGCATCCGAATTTATTACAAAAGGCACAATGCCGACTTAAGTACAAGAGGACTGACACACTAACTTTCAATGATTTAAACCTCTCCTGTGAGTCCAGTTTTAAATTCGAATACTTCACTTCAGGTTTACTGTATCCCTAGGACCTTCTTATTGACGATGAAACACAGAAATTGCATCCGAATTAAATTCAAAATGCACAATGCCGACATAAGTAAAAGAGGACTGACACTCTCACTTTCTATGATTTGAACCTCTCCTGTGAGTCCAGTTTTAGATTCTGATGCTTCACTTCAGGTTTATTGTATACCTTGGACCTTCTTATTGACGATTAAACACAGAAATTGCATCCGAATTTAATACAAAAGGCACAATGCCGACATAAGTACAAGAGGACTGACACTCTAACTTTCAATGATTTGAACCTCTCGTGTGAGTCCAGTTTTAGATTCCGATGCTTCACTTCAGGTTTACTGTATCCCTTAGACTTTCTTATTGACGATGAAACACAGAAATTGCATCGGCATTTAATACAAAAGGCACAATGCCGACTTAAGTACAAGAGGACTAACACTGTAACCATCAATGATTTGAACCTCTCCTGTGAGTCCAGTTTTCGATTCCGATGCCTCACCTCAGGTTTACTGTATCCCTTGGACCTTCTTATTGATGATGAAACACAGAAATTGCTTCCGAATTTAATACAAAAGGCACAATGCCGACTTAAGTACAAGAGGACTGACACTCTCACTTTCTATGATTTGAACCTCTCCTGTGAGTCCAGTTTTAGATTCCGATGCTTCACTTCAGGTTTACTGTATCTCTTGGACCTTCTTATTGACGATGAAACACAGAAATTGCATCCGAATTTATTACAAAAGGCACAATGCCGACTTAAGTACAAGAGGACTGACACTCTAACTTTCAATGATTTGAACCTCTCCTGTGAGTCCAGTTTTCGATTCCGATGCCTCACCTCAGGTTTACTGTATACCTTGGACCTACTTATTGACGATGAAGCACAGAAATTGCATCGGAATTAAATTCAAAAACATATTGCCGACTTAAGTACAAAAGGACTGACACACTAACTTTCTTTTATTTGAACTTCTCCTGTGACTCCAGTTTTAAATCCCGATGCTCCACTTTAGGTTTACTGCATCCCATGGACCTTCTTATTGTCGATGAAACACAGAAATTGCATCCGAATTTAATGCAAGAGGCACAATGCCGACTTAAGTACAAGAGGACTAACACTCTCACTTTCTATGATTTGAACCTCTCCTGTGAGTCCAGTTTTAATATCCGACGCTTCACTTCAGGTTTACTGTATCCCTTGGACCTTCGTATTGACGATGAAACACAGAGTTTGCATCCGAACTTAATACAAAAGGCACAATGCCGACATAAGCACAAGAGGACTGACACTCTAACTTTCAATGATTTGAACCTCTCCTGTGAGTCCAGTTTTAGATTCCGATGCATCACTTCAGGTTTACTGTATACCTTGCACTTTCTTATTGTCGATGAAACACAGAAATTGCATCGGAATTAAATTCAAAAAGCACAATGCCGACTTAATTACAAGAGGACTGACACTCTAAGTCCCTATGATTTAAACCTCTCCTGTGAGTCCAGTTTCAGATTCCGATGCTTCACTTCAGGTTTATTGGATACCTTGCACCTTCTTATTGACGATGAAACACAGAAATTGCATCGGAATTAAATTCCAGAGGCACAATGCCGACTTAAGTACAAGAAGACTGACACTCTCACTTTCAATGATTTGAACCTCTCCTGTGAGTCCAGTTTTAGATTCTGATGCTTCACTTCAGGTTTGTTGTATACCTTGGACCTTCTTATTGACGATTAAATACAGAAATTGCATCGGAATTAAATTCAAAAGGCACAATGCCGACTTAAGTAAAAGAGGACTGACACTCTAACTTTCTATGATTTGAACCTGTCCTGTGAGTTTAGTTTTAGATTCCGATGCTTATCTTAAGGTTTACTGTTTACCTTGGACCTTCTTATTGACGATGAAACACAGAAATTGCATCCGTATTTAATACAATAGGGACAATGCCGACTTAAGTACAAGTTGACTGACTCTCTCACTTTCTATGATTTGAACCTCTCCTGTGAGTCCAGTTTTAGATTCCGATGCTTCACTTCAGGTTCACTGTATCCCTTGGACCATCTTATTGACGATGAAACACAGAAATTGCATCCGAATTTAATAAAAAATGCACAATGCCGACTTAAGTAAAAGACGAATGACACTCTCACTTTCTACGATTTGAACCTTTCCTGTGAGTCCAGTTTTAGATTCTAATGCTTCACTGCAGGTTTACTGTATACCTTTCACCATCTTATTGACGATGAAACACAGAAATTGCATCGGAATTAAATTCAAAAGGCATAATGCCGACTTAAGCACAAGGGGACTGACCCTCTAACTTTCTATTATTTGACCCTCTCCTGTGAGTCCAGTTTTAGATTCCGATGCTTCACTTTAGGTTTACTGTATATCTTGGACCTTCTTATTGTCGATGAAACACAGAAATTGCATCCGAATTTAATACAAAAGGCACAATGCCGACTTAAGTACAAGAGGACTAACACTCTCACTTTCTATGATTTGAACCTCTCCTGTGAGTCCAGTTTCAGATTCCGATGGTTCACTTCAGGTTTAGTGTATACCATGCACCTTCGTATTGACGATGAAACACAGCAATTGCATCCGAATTTAATACAAAAGGCACAATGCCGACATAAGTACAAGAGGACTGACACTCTCACTTTCTATGATTTGAACCTCTCCTGTGAGTCCAGTTTTAGATTCCGATGCTTCACTTCAGGTTTACTGTATCTCTTGGACTTTCTTATTGACGATGAAACACAGACATTGCATCCGAATTTATTACAAAAGGCACAATGCCGACTTAAGTACAAGAGGACTGACACACTAACTTTCAATGATTTAAACCTCTCCTGTGAGTCCAGTTTTCGATTCCGATGCCTCACCTCAGGTTTACTGTATACCTTGGACCTACTTATTGACGATAAAACACAGAAATTGCATCCGAATTTAATACAATAGGGACAATGTCGACTTAAGGACAAGAGGACTGGCACTCTCACTATATATGATTTGAACCTCTCCTGTGAGTCCAGTTTTAGATTCCGATGCTTATCTTCAGGTTTACTGTATACCTGGGACCTTCTTATTGACGATGAAACACAGAAATTGCATCCGAATGTAATACAATAGGGTCAATGCCGGCTTAAGGACAAGAGGACTGACACTCTCACTTTCTATGATTTGAACCTCTCCTGTGAGTCCAGTTTTAATTTCCGACGCTTCACTTCAGGTTTACTGTATCCCTTGGACCTTCGTATTGACGATGAAACACAGAGTTTGCATCCGAACTTAATACAAAAGGCACAATGCCGACATAAGCACAAGAGGACTGACACTCTAACTTTCAATGATTTGAACCTCTCCTGTGAGTCCAGTTTTAGATTCCGATGCATCACTTTATGTTTACTGTATACCTTGCACCTTCTTATTGACGATGAAACACAGAAATTGCATCGGAATTAAATTCAAAAGGCACAATGCCGACTTAATTACAAGAGGACTGACACTCTAAGTCCCTATGATATAAACCTCTCCTGTGAGTCCAGTTTTAGATTCTGATGCTTCACTTCAGGTTTATTGGATACCTTGCACTTTCTTATTGACGATGAAACACAGAAATTGCATCGGAATTAAATTCCAAAGGCACAATGCCGACTTAAGTACAAGAAGACTGACACTCTCTAACTTTCTATGATTAGAACCTCTCCTGTGAGTCCAGTTTTAGATTCCGATGCTTTACTTCACGTTTACTGTATCCCTTGGACCCTCTTATTGACGATGAAACACAGAAATTGCATCCGAATTAAATTCAAAATGCACAATGCCGACTTAAGTAAAAGATTACTGACACTCTCACTTTCTATGATTTGAACCTCTCCTGTGAGTCCAGTTTTAGATTCTGATGCTTCACTTCAGGTTTATTGTATACCTTGGACCTTCTTATTGACGATTAAACACAGAAATTGCATCGGAATTAAATTCAAAAGGCATAATGCCGACTTAAGTACAAAAGGACTGACACTCTAACTTCCTATTATTTGAACCTCTCCTCTGAGTCCAGTTTTAGATTCCGATGGTTCACTTCTGGTTTAGTGTATACCATGCACCTTCTTATTGACGATGAAAGACAGCAATTGCATCCGAATTTAATACAAAAGGCACAATGCCGACATAAGTACAAGAGGACTGACACTCTAACTTTCAATGATTTGAACCTCTCGTGTGAGTCCAGTTTTAGATTCCGATGCTTCACTTCAGGTTTACTGTATCCCTTAGACTTTCTTATTGACGATGAAACACAGAAATTGCATCCGCATTTAATACAAAAGGCACAATGCCGACTTAAGTACAAGAGGACTAACACTGTAACCATCAATGATTTGAACCTCTCCTGTGAGTCCAGTTTTCGATTCCGATGCCTCACCTCAGGTTTACTGTATCCCTTGGACCTTCTTATTGATGATGAAACACAGAAATTGCATCCGAATTTAATACAAAAGGCACAATGCCGACTTAAGTACAAGAGGACTGACACTCTCACTTTCTATGATTTGAACCTCTCCTGTGAGTCCAGTTTTAGATTCCGATGCTTCACTTCAGGTTTAATGTATCTCTTGGACCTTCTTATTGACGATGAAACACAGAAATTGCATCCGAATTTATTACAAAAGGCACAATGCCGACTTAAGTACAAGAGGACTGACACTCTAACTTTCAATGATTTGAACCTCTCCTGTGAGTCCAGTTTTCGATTCCGATGCCTCACCTCAGGTTTACTGTATACCTTGGACCTACTTATTGACGATGAAGCACAGAAATTGCATCGGAATTAAATTCAAAAACATATTGCCGACTTAAGTACAAAAGGACTGACACACTAACTTTCTTTTATTTGAACTTCTCCTGTGACTCCAGTTTTAAATTCCGATGCTCCACTTTAGGTTTACTGCATCCCATGGACCTTCTTATTGTCGATGAAACACAGAAATTGCATCCGAATTTAATGCAAGAGGCACAATGCCGACTTAAGTACAATAGGCCTAACACTCTCACTTTCTATGATTTGAACCTCTCCTGTGAGTCCAGTTTTAGATTCCGATGGTTCACTTCAGGTTTACTGTATACCATGCACCTTCTTATTGACGATGAAACACAGCAATTGCATCCGAATTTAATACAAAAGGTACAATGCTGACTTAAGTACAAGAGGACTGACACTCTCACTTTCTATGATTTGAACCTCTCCTGTGATTCCCGTTTTAGATTCCGATGCTTCACTTCAGGTTTACTGTATCTCTTGGACCTTCTTATTGTCGATGAAACACAGAAATGGCATCCGAATTTAATACAAAATTCACAATGCCGACTTATGTACAAGAGGACTGAAACTCTAACTTTCTACGATTTGAACCTCTCCTGTGAGTCCAGTTTTAGATTCCGACGCTTCACTTCAGGTTTACTGTATCCCTTGGACTTTCTTATTGACGATGAAACACAGAAATTCCATCCGCCTTTAATACAAAAGGCGCAATGCCGACTTAAGTACAAGAGGACTAACACTCTAACTTTCAATGATTTGAACCTCTCCTGTGAGTCCAGTTTTAGATTCCGATGCCTCACTTCAGGTTTATTGGATACCTTGCACCTTTTTATTGACGATGAAACACAGAAATTGCATTGGAATTAAGTTCCAAAGGCACATTGCCGACTTAAGTACTAGAAGACTGACACTCTCTCACTTTCAATGATTAGAACCTCTCCTGTGAGTCCAGTTTTAGATTCCGATGCTTTACTTCACGTTTACTGTATCCCTTGGACCCTCTTATTGACGATGAAACACAGAAATTGCATCCGAATTTAATACAAAAGGCACAATGCCGACTTAAGTACAAGAGGACTGACACTCTAACTTTCTATGATTTGAACCTCTCCTGTGAGTCCAGTTTTAAATTCCAATGCATCACTTCAGGTTTACTGTATCGCTAGGACCTTCTTATTGACGATGAAACACAGAAATTGCATCCGAATTAAATTCAAAATGCACAATGTCGACTTAAGTAAAAGAGGACTGACACTCTCACTTTCTATGATTTGAACCTCTCCTGTGAGTCCAGTTTTAGATTCTGATGCTTCACTTCAGGTTTATTGTATACCTTGGACCTTCTTATTGACGATTAAACACAGAAATTGCATCGGAATTAAATTCAAAAGGCACAATGCCGACTTAAGTAAAAGAGGACTGACACTCTAACTTTCTAAGATTTGAACCTGTCCTGTGAGTCCAGATTTAGATTCAATGCTTCACTTCAGGTTTACTGTATACCTTGCACCTTCTTATTGACGATGAAACACAGAATATGCATCCAAATTTCATACAAAAAGCACAATGCCGACTTAAGTACAAGAGGACTAACACTCTCACTTTCTATGATTTGAACCTCTCCTGTGAGTCCAGTTTTAGATTCCGATGGTTCACTTCAGGTTTAGTGTATACCATGCGCCTTCTTATTGACGATGAAACACAGCAATTGCATCCGAATTTAATACAAAAGGCACAATGCCGACATAAGTACAAGAGGACTGACACTCTCACTTTCTATGATTTGAAGCACTCCTGTGAGACCAGTTTTAGATTCCGATGCTTCACTTCAGGTTTACTGTATCTCTTGGACCTTCTTATTGACGACGAAACACAGAAATGGCATCCAAATTTAATACAAAATTCACAATGCCGACTTATGTACAAGAGGACAGACACTCTAACTTTCAATGATTTGAACCTCTCGTGTGAGTCCAGTTTTAGATTCCGATGCTTCACTTCAGGTTTACTGTATCCCTTAGACTTTCTTATAGACGATGAAACACAGAAATTGCATCCGCATTTAATACAAAAGGCACAATGCCGACTTAAGTACAAGAGGACTGACACTCTAACTTTCAATGATTTGAACCTCTCCTGTGAGTCCAGTTTTCGATTCCGTAGCCTCACCTCAGGTTTACTGTATCCCTTGGACCTTCTTATTGATGATGAAACACAGAAGTTGCATCCGAATTTAATACAAAAGGCACAATGCCGACTTAAGTACAAGAGGACTGACACTCTCACTTTCTATGATTTGAACCTCTCCTGTGAGTCCAGTTTTAGATTCCGATGCTTCACTTCAGGTTTACTGTATCTCTTGGACCTTCTTATTGACGATGAAACACAGAAATTGCATCGGAATTAAATTCAAAAGACATAATGCCGACTTAAGTACAAAAGGACTGACACTCTAACTTTCTTTTATTTGAACTTCTCCTGTGACTCCAGTTTTAGATTCCGATGCTCCACTTTAGGTTTACTGCATCCCATGGACCTTCTTATTGACGATGAAACACAGAGATTGCATCTGAATTTAAAACAATAGGAACAATGCCGACTTAAGGACAAGAGGACTGACACTCTCACTTTCTATGATTTGAGCCTCTCCTGTGAGTCCAGATTTAATTTCCGATGCTTCACTTCAGGTTTACTGTATCCCTTGGACCTTCGTATTGACAATGAAACACAGAGTTTGCATCCGAATATGATACAAAAGGCACAATGCCGACTTAAGTACAAGAGGACTGACACTCTAACTTTCAATGATTTGAACCTCTCCTGTGAGTCCACTTTTAGATTCCGATCCATCACTTCAGGTTTACTGTATACCTTGCACCTTCCTATTGACGATGAAACCCAGAAATTGCATCCGAATTAAATTCAAAAAGCACAATCCCATCTTAATTACAAGAGGACTGACATTCTCAGTCTCTATGATTTGAACCTCTCCTGTGAGTCCAGTTTTTGATTCCGATGCTTCACTTCAGGTTTATTGTATACCTTGCACCTTCTTATTGACGATGAAACACAGAAATTGCATCCGAATTTAATACAAGAGGCACAATGCCGACTTAAGTACAAGAGGACTGACACTCTAACTTTCTATGATTCTAACCTCTCCTGTAAGTCCAGTTTTAGATTCCAATGCTTCACTTCAGGTTTACTGTATACCTTGCACCATCTTATTGACGATGAAACACAGAAATTGCATCGGAATTAAATTCAAATGGCATAATGCCGACTTAAGTACAGGAGGACTGACACTCTAACTTTCTTTTATTTGAACCTCTCCTGTGAGTCCAGTTTTAGATTCCGGTGCTTCACTTTAGTTTACTGTATCCCTTGGACCTTCTTATTGTCGATGAAACACAGAAATTGCATCCGAATTTAATACAAAGGGCACAATGCCGACTGAAGTACAAGAGGACTGACACTATCACTTTCTATGATTTGAACCTCTCCTGTGAGTCCAGTTTTAGATTCCGATGCCTCACTTCACGTTTACTGTATCTCTTGGACTTCTTATTGACGATGAAACTCAGAAATTGCATCCGAATTTAATACAAAATGCACAATGCCGACTTAAGTACAAGAGGACTGACACTCTAATTTTCTATGATTTGAACCTCTCCTGTGAGTCCAGTTTTAGATTCCGATGCTTCACTTAAGCTTTAATGTATACCTTGGCCCTTCTTATTGACGATGAAACACAGAAATTGCATTGGAATTAAATTCAAAAGGCACAATGACGACTTAAGTACAAGAGGACTGACACTCTAATTTTTCTATTATTTGATCCTCTCCTGTGAGTCCAGTTTTAGATTCCGATGCTTCACTTTAGGTTTACTGTATCCCTTGCACCTTCTTATTGTCGATGAGACGCAGAAATTGCATCCGAATTTAATACAAAAGGCACAATGCCGACTTAAGTACTAGGGGACAAACACTCTCACTTTCTATGATTTGAACCTCTCCTGTGAGTCCAGTTTTAGATTCCGATGGTCCACTTCAGGTTTAGTGTATACCATGCACCATCTTATTGACGATGAAACACAGCAATTGCATCCGAGATTAATATAAAAGGCACAATGCCGACATTAGTACAAGAGGACTGACACTCTCACTTTCTATGATTTGAACCTCTCCTGTGAGTCCAGTTTTAGATTCCGATGCTTCACTTCAGGTTTACTGTATCCCTTAGACCTTCTTGTTGACGATGAAACACATAAATTGCATCCGAATTTAATACAAAGGGCACAATGCCGACTTAAGAACAAGAGGACTGACACTCTAACTTTCTATGATTTGAACCTCTCCTGTGAGTCCAGTTTTAGATTCCGATCGTACACTTCAGGTTTAGTGTATTCCATGCAATTTCTTATTGACAATGAAACACAGCAATTGCATCCGAGATTAATACAAAAGGCACAATGCCGACATAAGTACAAGAGGACTGACACTCTCACTTTCTATGATTTGAACCTCTCCTGTGAGTCCAGTTTTAGATTCCGATGCTTCACTTCAGGTTTACTGTATCTCTTGGACCTTCTTATTGACGATGAAACACAGAAATGGCATCCGAATTTAATACCACATTCACAATGCCGACTTATGCACAAGAGGACTGACACTCTAACTTTCAATGATTTGAACCTCTCCAGTGAGTCCAGGTTTAGATTCCGATGCTTCAATTCAGGTTCACTGTATCCCTTGGACTTTCTTATTGACTATGAAACACAGAACTTGCATCCGCATTTAATACAAAAGGCACAATGCCGACTTAAGTACAAGAGGACTAACACTCTCACTTTCTATGATTTGAACCTCTCCTGTGAGTCCAGTTTTAGATTCCGATACTTCACTTCAGGTTTACTGTATTCCTTGGACCTTCTTGTTGACGATGAAACACAGAAATTGCATCCGAATTTAATACAAAGGGCACAATGCCGACTTAAGAACAAGAGGACTGACACTCTAACTTTCTATGATTTGAACCTCTCCTGTGAGTCCAGTTTTAGATTCCGATGGTTCACTTCAGGTTTAGTGTATACCATGCACCTTCTTATTGACGATGAAACACAACAATTGCATCCGAGATTAATACAAAAGTCACAATGCCGACATAAGTACAAGAGGACTGACACTCTCACTTTCTATGATTTAACCTCTCCTGTGAGTCCAGTTTTAGATTCCGATGCTTCACTTCAGGTTTACTGTATCTCTTGGACCTTCTTATTGACGATGAAACACAGAAATGGCATCCGAACTTAATACAAAATTCACAATGCCGACTTATGTACAAGAGGACTGACACTCTAACTTTCAATGATTTGAACCTCTCCAGTGTGTCCAGTTTTAGATTCCGATGCTTCACTTCAGGTTTACTGTATCCCTTGGACTTTCTTATTGACTATGAAACACAGAACTTGCATCCGCATTTAATACAAAAGGTACAATGCCGACTTAAGTACAAGAGGACTAACACTCTCACTTTCTATGATTTGTACCTCTCCTGTGAGTCCAGTTTTAGATTCCGATGCTTCACTTTAGGTTTACTGTATCCCTTGGACCCTCTTATTGACGATGAAACACAGAAATTGCATCGGAATTAAATTCAAAAGGCATAATGCCGACTTAAGTACAGGAGGACTGACACTCCAATTTCTTTTATTTGAACCTCTCCTGTGAGTCCAGTTTTAGATTCCGGTGCTTCACTTTAAGTTTACTGTATACCTTGGACCTTCTTATTGTCGATGAAACACAGAAATTGCATCCGTATTTAATGCAAAAGGCACAATGCCGACTTAAGTACAAGAGGACTGACACTCTAACTTTCTATGATTTGAACCTCTCCTGTGAGTCCAGTTTTAGATTCCGATGCTTCACTTCAGGTTTACTGTATCTCTTGGAACTTCTTATTGACGATGAAACTCAGAAATTGCATCCGAATTTAATACAAAAGGCACAATGCCGACTTAAGTACAAGAGGACTGACACTCTAACTTTCTATGATTTGAACCTCCCCTGTGAGTCCAGTTTTAGATTCCAATGCTTCACTTCAGGTTTACTGTATCCCTAAGACCTTCTTATTGACGATGAAACACAGAAATTGCATCCGAATTTAATTCAAAAGGCAAAATGCCGACTGAAGTAAAAGAGGACTGACACTCTCACTTTCTATGATTTGAACCTCTCCTGTGAGTCCAGTCTTAGATTCTGATGCTTCATTTCAGGTCTATTGTATACCTTGGACCTTCTTATTGACGATGAAACACTTAAATTGCATCGGAATTAAATTCAAAAGGCACAATGCCGACTTAAGTAAAGGAGGACTGACACTCTAACTTTCTAAGATTTGAACTTCTCCTGTGAGTCCAGTTTTAGATTCCGATGCTTATCTTCAGGTTTACTGTATACCTTGGACCTTCTTATTGTCGATGAAACACAGAAATTGCATCCGAATTAAATTCAAAAAGCACAATCCCATCTTAATTACAAGAGGACTGACACTCTAAGTCTCTATGATTTGAACCTCTCCTGCGAGTCCAGTTTTAGATTCCGATGCTTCACTTCAGGTTTATTGTATACCTTGCACCTTCTTATTGACGATGAAACACAGAAATTGCATCGGAATTAAATTCAAAAGGCACAATGCCGACTTAAGTACAAGAGGACTGACACTCTCTAACTTTCTATGATTAGAACCTCTCCTGTGAGTCCATTTTTAGATTCCGATGCTTTACTTCATGTTTACTGTATCCCTTGGACCCACTTATTGACGATGAAACACAGAAATTGCATCGGAATTAAATTCAAAAGGCACAATGCCGACTTAAGTACAAGAGGACTGACACTCTAACTTTCTATGATTTGAACCTCCCCTGTGAGTCCAGTTTTAGATTCCAATGCTTCACTTCAGGTTTACTGTATCCCTAAGACCTTCTTATTGACGATGAAACACAGAAATTGCATCCGAATTTAATTCAAAAGGCAAAATGCCGACTGAAGTAAAAGAGGACTGACATTCTCACTTTCTATGATTTGAACCTCTCCTGTGAGTCCAGTTTTAGATTCTGATGCTTCATTTCAGGTCTATTGTATACCTTGGACCTTCTTATTGACGATGAAACACGGAAATTGCATCGGAATTAAATTCAAAAGGCACAATGCCGACTTAAGTAAAAGAGGACTGACACTCTAACTTTCTAAGATTAGAACTTCTCCTGTGAGTCCAGTTTTAGATTCCGATGCTTATCTTCAGGTTTACTGTATACCTTGGACCTTCTTATTGACGATGAAACACAGAAATTGCATCCGAATTTAATACAATAGGGACAAAGGCCACATAAGTACAAGAGGACTGACACTCTCACTTTCTATGATTTGAACCTCTCCTGTGAGTTCAGTTTTAGATTCCGAAGCTTCACTTCTGGTTTACTGTATCCCTTGGACCATCTTATTGACGATGAAACACAGAAATTGCATCGGAATTTAATACAAAATGCACAATGCCGACTTAAGTAAAAGAAGAATGACAGACTCACTTTCTATGATTTGAACCTTTCCTGTGAGTCCAGTTTTAGATACCAATGCTTCACTTCAGGTTTACTGTATACCTTGCACTTTCTTATTGACGATGAAACACAGAAAATGCATCCAAATTTAATACAAAAGGCACAATGCCGACTTAAGTACAAGAGGACTGACTCTCTAACTTTCTATGATTTGAACCTCTCCTGTGAGTCCAGTTTTAGATTACGATGCTTCACTTAAGCTTTAATGTATACCTTGGACCTTCTTATTGACGATGAAACACAGAAATTGCATCGGAAATAAATTCAAAGGCATAATGACGACCTAAGTACAAGAGGACTGACACTCTAATTTTTCTATTATTTGAACCTCTCCTGTGAGTCCAGTTTTAGATTCCGATGCTTCACTTTAGGTTTACTGTATCCCTTGGACCTTCTTATTGTCGATGAGACACAGAAATTGCATCCGAATTTAATACAAAAAGCACAATGCCGACTTAAGTACAAGTGGACTAACACTCTCACTTTCTGTGATTTGAACCTCTCCTGTGTGTCCAGTTTTGGATTCCGATGGTTCACTTCAGGTTTAGTGTATACCATGCACCTTCTTATTGACGATGAAACACAGCAATTGCATCCGAGATTAATACAAAAGGCACAATGCCGACTTAAGTACAAGAGGACTAACACTCTCACTTTCTATGATTTGAACCTCTCCTGTGAGTCCAGTTTTAGATTCTGATGATTCACTTCAGGTTTACTTTATCCCTTGGACCTTCTTATTGACGATGAAACACAGAAACTGCACCGGAATTAAATTCAAAAGGCACAATGCCGACTTAAGTAAAAGAGGACTGACACTCTAACTTTCTGAGATTTGAACCTCTCCTGTGAGTCCAGTTTTAAATTCCGAAGCTTATCTTCAGGTTTACTGTATCCCTTGGACCTTCTTATTGTCGATGAAACACAGAAATTGCATCCGAATTTAATGCAAAAGGCACAATGCCGACTTAAGTACAAGAGGACTGACACTCTCACTTTATATGATTTGAACCTCTCCTGTGAGTCCAGTTTCAGATTCCGATGCTTCACTTCAGGTTTACTGTATCCCTTGGACCTTCTTGTTGACGATGAAACACAGAAATTGCATCCGAATTTAATACAAAGGGCACAATGCCGACTTAAGTACAACATGACTGACACTATCACTTTCTATGATTTGAACCTCTCCTGTGAGGCCAGTTTTAGATTCCGATGCTTCACTTCAGGTTTACTGTATCTCTTGGAACTTCTTATTGATGATGAAACTCAGAAATTTCATCCGAATTAAATACAAAAGGCACAATGCCGACTTAAGTAAAAGAGGACTGACACTCTAACTTTCTAAGATTTGAACCTCTCCTGTGAGTCCAGTTTTAGATTCCGATGCTTATCTTCAAGTTTACTGTATACCTTGGACCTTCTTATTGACGATGAAACACAGAGATTGCATCTGAATTTAATACAATAGGGACAATGCCGACTTAAGGACAAGAGGACTGACACTCTCACTTTCTATGATTTGAGCCTCTCCTGTGAGTCCAGTTTTAATTTCCGATGCTTCACTTCAGGTTTACTGTATCCCTTGGACCTTCGTATTGACGATGAAACACAGAGTTTGCATCCGAATATAATACAAAAGGCACAATGCCGACTTAAGTACAAGAGGACTGACACTCTAACTTTCAATGATTTGAACCTCTCCTGTGAGTCCAGTTTTAGTTTCCGATGCATCACTTCAGGTTTACTGTATACCTTGCACCTTCTTATTGTCGATGAAACACAGAAATTGCATCCGAATTTAATTCAAAAAGCACAATCCCATCTTAATTACAAGAGGACTGACACTCTAAGTCTCTATGATTTGAACCACTCCTGCGAGTCCAGTTTTAGATTCCGATGCTTCACTTCAGGTTTATTGTATACCTTGCACCTTCTTATTGACGATGAAACACAGAAATTGCATCGGAATTAAATTCAAAAGGCACAATGCTGACTTAAGTACAAGAGGACTGACACCCTCTAACTTTCTATGATTAGAACCTCTCCTGTGAGTCCAGTTTTAGATTCCGATGCTTTACTTTACGTTTACTGTATCCCTTGGACCCTCTTATTGACTATGAAACACAGAACTTGCATCCGCATTTAATACAAAAGGTACAATGCCGACTTAAGTACAAGAGGACTAACACTCTCACATTCTATGATTTGTACCTCTCCTGTGAGTCCAGTTTTAGATTCCGATGCTTCACTTTAGGTTTACTGTATCCCTTGGACCCTCTTATGGACGATGAAACACAGAAATTGCATCGGAATTAAATTCAAAAGGCATAATGCCGACTTAAGTACAGGAGGACTGACACTCCAATTTCTTTTATTTGAACCTCTCCTGTGAGTCCAGTTTTAGATTCCGGTGCTTCACTTTAAGTTTACTGTATACCTTGGACCTTCTTATTGTCGATGAAACACAGAAATTGCATCCGTATTTAATGCAAAAGGCACAATGCCGACTTAAGTACAAGAGGACTGACACTCTAACTTTCTATGATTTGAACCTCTCCTGTGAGTCCAGTTTTAGATTCCGATGCTTCACTTCAGGTTTACTGTATCCCTTGGACCTTCTTGTTGACGATGAAACACAGAATTTGCATCCGAATTTAATACAAAGGACACAATGCCGACTTAAGTACAAGAGGACTGCCACTATCACTTTCTATGATTTGATTCTCTCCTTTGAGTCCAGTTTTTGATTCCGATGCTTCACTTCAGGTTTACTGTATCTCTTGGAACTTCTTATTGACGATGAAACTCAGAAATTGCATCCGAATTTAATACAAAAGGCACAATGCGGACTTAAGTACAAGAGGACTGACACTCTAACTTTCTATGATTTGAACCTCCCCTGTGAGTCCAGTTTTAGATTCCAATGCTTCACTTCAGGTTTACTGTATCCCTAAGACCTTCTTATTGACGATGAAACACAGAAATTGCATCCGAATTTAATTCAAAAGGCAAAATGCCGACTGAAGTAAAAGAGGACTGACACTCTCACTTTCTATGATTTGAACCTCTCCTGTGAGTCCAGTTTTAGATTCTGATGCTTCATTTCAGGTCTATTGTATACCTTGGACCTTCTTATTGACGATGAAACACGGAAATTGCATCGGAATTAAATTCAAAAGGCACAATGCCGACTTAAGTAAAGGAGGACTGACACTCTAACTTTCTAAGATTTGAACTTCTCCTGTGAGTCCAGTTTTAGATTCCGATGCTTATCTTCAGGTTTACTGTATACCTTGGACCTTCTTATTGTCGATGAAACACAGAAATTGCATCCGAATTAAATTCAAAAAGCACAATCCCATCTTAATTACAAGAGGACTGACACTCTAAGTCTCTATGATTTGAACCTCTCCTGCGAGTCCAGTTTTAGATTCCGATGCTTCACTTCAGGTTTATTGTATACCTTGCACCTTCTTATTGACGATGAAACACAGAAATTGCATCGGAATTAAATTCAAAAGGCACAATGCCGACTTAAGTACAAGAGGACTGACACTCTCTAACTTTCTATGATTAGAACCTCTCCTGTGAGTCCAGTTTTAGATTCCGATGCTTTACTTCATGTGTACTGTATCCCTTGGACCCTCTTATTGACGATGAAACACAGATATGGCATCCGAATTTAATACAAAGGACACAATGCCGACTTAAGTACAAGATGACTGCCACTATCACTTTCTATGATTTGATTCTCTCCTGTGAGTCCAGTTTTAGATTCCGATGCTTCACTTCAGGTTTACTGTATCTCTTGGAACTTCTTATTGACGATGAAACTCAGAAATTGCATCCGAATTTATTACAAAAGGTACAATGCCGACTTAAGTACAAGAGGACTGACACTCTAACTTTCTATGATTTGAACCTCCCCTGTGAGTCCAGTTTTAGATTCCAATGCTTCACTTCAGGTTTACTGTATCCCTAAGACCTTCTTATTGACGATGAAACACAGAAATTGCATCCGAATTTAATTCAAAAGGCAAAATGCCGACTGAAGTAAAAGAGGACTGACATTCTCACTTTCTATGATTTGAACCTCTCCTGTGAGTCCAGTTTTAGATTCTGATGCTTCATTTCAGGTCTATTCTATACCTTGGACCTTCTTATTGACGATGAAACGCGGAAATTGCATCGGAATTAAATTCAAAAGGCACAATGCCGACTTAAGTAAAAGAGGACTGACACTCTAACTTTCTAAGATTAGAACTTCTCCTGTGAGTCCAGTTTTAGATTCCGATGCTTATCTTCAGGTTTACTGTATACCTTGGACCTTCTTATTGACGGTGAAACACAGAAATTGCATCCGAATTTAATACAATAGGGACAAAGCCCACATAAGTACAAGAGGACTGACACTCTCACTTTCTATGATTTGAACCTCTCCTGTGAGTTCAGTTTTAGATTCCGGAGCTTCACTTCTGGTTTACTGTATCCCTTGGACCATCTTATTGACGATGAAACACAGAAATTGCATCGGAATTTAATACAAAATGCACAATGCCGACTTAAGTAAAAGAAGAATGACAGACTCACTTTCTATGATTTGAACCTTTCCTGTGAGTCCAGTTTTAGATACCAATGCTTCACTTCAGGTTTACTGTATACCTTGCACTTTCTTATTGACGATGAAACACAGAAAATGCATCCAAATTTAATACAAAAGGCACAATGCCGACTTAAGTACAAGAGGACTGACACTCTAACTTTCTATGATTTGAACCTCTCCTGTGAGTCCAGTTTTAGATTACGATGCTTCACTTAAGCTTTAATGTATACCTTGGACCTTCTTATTGACGATGAAACACAGAAATTGCATCGGAATTAAATTCAAAGGCATAATGACGACCTAAGTACAAGAGGACTGACACTCTAATTTTTCTATTATTTGAACCTCTCCTGTGAGTCCAGTTTTAGATTCCGATGCTTCACTTTAGGTTTACTGTATCCCTTGGACCTTCTTATTGTCGATGAGACACAGAAATTGCATCCGAATTTAATACAAAAAGCACAATGCCGACTTAAGTACAAGTGGACTAACACTCTCACTTTCTGTGATTTGAACCTCTCCTGTGTGTCCAGTTTTGGATTCCGATGGTTCACTTCAGGTTTAGTGTATACCATGCACCTTCTTATTGACGATGAAACACAGCAATTGCATCCGAGATTAATACAAAAGGCACAATGCCGACTTAAGTACAAGAGGACTAACGCTCTCACTTTCTATGATTTGAACCTCTCCTGTGAGTCCAGTTTTAGATTCCGATGATTCACTTCAGGTTTACTTTATCCCTTGGACCTTCTTATTGACGATGAAACACAGAAACTGCACCGGAATTAAATTCAAAAGGCACAATGCCGACTTAAGTAAAAGAGGACTGACACTCTAACTTTCTGAGATTTGAACCTCTCCTGTGAGTCCAGTTTTATATTCCGAAGCTTATCTTCAGGTTTACTGTATCCCTTGGACCTTCTTATAGTCGATGAAACACAGAAATTGCATCCGAATTTAATGCAAAAGGCACAATGCCGACTTAAGTACAAGAGGACCGACACTCTCACTTTATATGATTTGAACCTCTCCTGTGAGTCCAGTTTCAGATTCCGATGCTTCACTTCAGGTTTACTGTATCCCTTGGACCTTCTTGTTGACGATGAAACACAGAAATTGCATCCGAATTTAATACAAAGGGCACAATGCCGACTTAAGTACAACATGACTGACACTATCACTTTCTATGATTTGAACCTCTCCTGTGAGGCCAGTTTTAGATTCCGATGCTTCACTTCAGGTTTACTGTATCTCTTGGAACTTCTTATTGACGATGAAACTCAGAAATATCATCCGAATTTAATACAAAAGGCACAATGCCGACTTAAGTAAAAGAGGACTGACATTCTAACTTTCTAAGATTTGAACCTCTCCTGTGAGTCCAGTTTTAGATTCCGATGCTTATCTTCAAGTTTACTGTATACCTTGGACCTTCTTATTGACGATGAAACACAGAGATTGCATCTGAATTTAATACAATAGGGACAATGCCGACTTAAGGACAAGAGGACTGACACTCTCACTTTCTATGATTTGAGCCTCTCCTGTGAGTCCAGTTTTAATTTCCGATGCTTCACTTCAGGTTTACTGTATCCCTTGGACCTTCGTATTGACGATGAAACACAGAGTTTGCATCCGAATATAATACAAAAGGCACAATGCCGACTTAAGTACAAGAGGACTGACACTCTCACTTTCTATGATTTGAACCTCTCCTGTGAGTCCAGTTTTAGATTCTGATGCTTCATTTCAGGTTTATTGTATACCTTGGACCTTCTTATTGACGATGAAACACGGAAATTGCATCGGAATTAAATTCAAAAGGCACAATGCCGACTTAAGTAAAAGAGTACTGACACTCTAACTTTCTAAGATTGAACCTCTCCTGTGGGTCCAGTTTTAGATTCCGATGCTTATCTTCAGGTTTACTGTATACCTTGGACCTTCTTATTGACGATAAAACACAGAAATTGCATCCGAATTTAATACAATAGGGACAAAGCCGACTTAAGTACAAGAGGACTGACACTCTCACTTTCTATGATTTGAACCTCTCCTGTGAGTCCAGTTTTAGATTCCGAAGCTTCACTTCAGGTTTACTGTATCTCTTGGACCATCTTATTGACGATGAAAAACAGAAATTGCATCCGAATTTAATACAAAATGCACAATGCCGACATAAGTAAAAGAAGAATGACAGTCTCACTTTCTATGATTTGAACCTTTCCTGTGAGTCCAGTTTTAGATACCAATGCTTCACTTCAGGTTTACTGTATACCTTGCACCTTCTTATTGACGATGAAACACAGAAAATGCATCCAAATTTAATACAAAAGGCACAATGCCGACTTAAGTACAAGAGGACTGACACTCTAACTTTCTATGATTTGAACCTCTCCTGTGAGTCCAGTTTTAGATTCCGATGCTTCTCTTCAGTGTTACTGTATCTCTTGGACCTTCTTATTGACGATGAAACACAGAAATGGCATCCGAATTTAATACAAAATTCACAATGCCGACTTATGTACAAGAGGACTGACACTCTAACTTTAAATGATTTGAACCTCTCCTGTGAGTCCAGTTTTAGATTTCGATGCTTCACTTCAGGTTTACTATATCCCTTGGACTTTCTTATTGACTATGAAACACAGAACTTGCATCCGAAGTAAATACAAAAGGCACAATGCCGACTTAAGTACAAGAGGACTAACACTCTCACTTTCTATGATTTGAACCTCTCCTGTGAGTCCAGTTTTAGATTCCGATGATTCACTTCAGGTTTACTTTATCCCTTGGACCTTCTTATTGACGATGAAACACACAAACTGCACCGGAATTAAATTCAAAAGGCACAATGCTGACTTAAGTAAAAGAGGACTGACACACTAATTTTCTAAGATTTGAACCTCTCCTGTGAGTCCAGTTTTAAATTCCGAAGCTTATCATCAGGTTTACTGTATACCTTGGACCTTCTTATTGACGATGATACACAGAGATTGCATCTGAATTTAATACAATAGGGACAATGCCGACTTAAGGACAAGAGGACTGACACTCTCAATTTCTATGATTTGAGCCTCTCCTGTGAGTCCAGTTTTAATTTCCGATGCTTCACTTCAGGTTTACTGTATCCTTTGGACCTTCGTATTGACGATGAAACACAGAGTTTGCATCCGAATATAATACAAAAGGCACAATGCCGACTTAAGTACAGGAGGACTGACACTCTAACTTTCTTTTATTTGAACCTTTCCTGTGAGTCCAGTTTTAGATTCCGGTGCTTCACTTTAGGTTTACTGTATCCCTTGGACCTTCTTATTGTCGATGAAACACAGAAATTGCATCCGAATTTAATGCAAAAGGCACAATGCCGACTTAAGTACAAGAGGACTGACACTCTCACTTTCTATGATTTGAACCTCTCCTGTGAGTCCAGTTTCAGTTTCCGATGCTTCACTTCAGGTTTACTGTATCTCTTGGACCTTCTTATTGTCGATGAAACACAGAAATGGCATCCGAATTTAATACAAAATTCACAATGCCGACTTATGTACAAGAGGACTGAAACTCTAATTTTCTATGATTTGAACCTCTCCTGTGAGTCCAGTTTTAGATTCCGATGCTCCACTTCAGGTTTACTGTATCCCTTGGACTTTCTTATTGACGTTGAAACACAGAAATTGCATCCGCATTTAATACTAAAGGCGCAATGCCGACTTAAGTACAAGAGGACTGACACTCTAACTTTCAATGATGTGAACCTCTCCTGTGATTCCAGTTTTAGATTCTGATGCCTCACTTCAGGTTTACTGTATCCCTTGGACCTTCTTGTTGACGATGAAACACAGAAATTGCATCCGAATTTAATACAAAGGGCACAATGCCGACTTGAGTACAAGAGGACTGACACTATCACTTTCTATGATTTGAGCCTCTCCTGTGAGTCCAGTTTTAGATTCCGATGCTTCACTTCAGGTTTACTGTATCTCTTGGAACTTCTTATTGACGATGAAACTCAGAAATTGCATCCGAATTTAATACAAAGGCACAATGCCGACTTAAGTACAAGAGGACTGACACTCTAACTTTCTATGATTTGAACCCCTTCTGTGAGTCCAGTTTTAGATTCCGATGATTCACTTCAGGTTTACTGTATCTTTTGGACCATCTTATTGACGATGAAACACAGAGACTGCATCGGAATTAAATTGAAAAGTCACAATGCCGACTTAAGTAAAAGAGGACTGACACTCTAACTTTCTAAGATTTGAACCTCTCCTGTGAGTCCAGTTTTAGATTCCGATGCTTATCTTCAGGTTTACTGTATACCTTGGACCTTCTTATTGACGATGCAACACAGAAATTGCATCCGAATTTAATACAATTGGGACAATGCCGACTTAAGGACAAGAGGACTGACCCTCTCACTTTCTATGATTTGAACCTCTCCTGTGAGTATAGTTTTAGAGTCCGATGCTTCACTTCAGGTTTACTCTATCCCTTGGACCTTCTTATTGACGATGAAACACAGAAATTGCATCCGAATTTAATACAAAAGGCACAATCCCATCTTAATTACAAGAGGACTGACACTCTAAGTCTCTATGATTTGAACCTCTCCTGTTAGTCCAGTTTTAGATTCCGATGCTTCACTTCAGGTTTATTGTATACCTTGCACCTTCTTATTGACGATGAAACACAGAAATTGCATCGGAATTAAATTCAAAAGGCACAATGCCGACTTAAGTACAAGAGGACTGACACTCTAACTTTCTATGATTCGAACCTCTCCTGTGAGTCCAGTTTTAGATTCCAATGCTTCACTTCAGGTTTACTGTATACCATGCACCATCTTATTGACGATGAAACACAGAAATTGCATCGGAATTAAATTCAAAAGGAATAATGCCGACTTAAGTACAGGAGGACTGACACTCTAACTTTCTTTTATTTGAACCTTTCCTGTGAGTCCAGTTTTAGATTCCGGTGCTTCACTTTAGGTTTACTGTATCCCTTGGACCTTCTTATTGTCGATGAAACACAGAAATTGCATCCGAATTTAATGCAAAAGGCACAATGCCGACTTAAGTACAAGAGGACTGACACTCTCACTTTCTGTGATTTGAACCTCTCCTGTGAGTCCAGTTTCAGATTCCGATGCTTCACTTCAGGTTTACTGTATCTCTTGGAACTTCTTATGGTCGATGAAACACAGAAATGGCATCCGAATTTAATACAAAATTCACAATGCCGACTTATGTACAAGAGGACTGAAACTCTAACTTTCTATGATTTGAACCTCTCCTGTGAGTCCAGTTTTAGATTCCGATGCTCCACTTCAGGTTTACTGTATCCCTTGGACTTTCTTATTGACGATGAAACACAGAAATTGCATCCGCATTTAATACTAAAGGCGCAATGCCGACTTAAGTACAAGAGGACTGACACTCTAACTTTCAGTGATGTGAACCTCTCCTGTGATTCCAGTTTTAGATTCTGATGCCTCACTTCAGGTTTACTGTATCCCTTGGACCTTCTTGTTGACGATGAAACACAGAAATTGCATCCGAATTTAATACAAAGGGCACAATGCTGACTTGAGTACAAGAGGACTGACACTATCACTTTCTATGATGTGAACCTCTCCTGTGAGTCCAGTTTTAGAGTCCGATGCTTCACATCAGGTTTACTCTATCCCTTGGACCTTCTTATTGACGATGAAACACAGAGTTTGCATCCGAATTTAATACAAAAGGCAAAATGCCGCCTTAAGTACAAGTGGACTGACACTCTAACTTTCTATGATTTGAAGCTTTCCTGAGAGACCAGTTTTAGATTCCGATGCTTCACATCAGGTTTACTGTATCCCTTGGACCTTCTAATTGACGATGAAACACAGAAATTGCATCCGAAATTAATACAAAAGGCACAATGCCGACTTAAGTACAATAGGACTGACACTCTCACTTTCTATGTTTTGAACCTCTCCTGTGAGTCCAGTTTTGGATTCCGATGCTTCACTTCAGGTTTACTGTATCCCTTGGGCCTCCTTATTGACGATGAAACACAGAAATTGCATTCGAATGTAATACAAAAGGCACAATGCTGACTTAAGTAAAAGAGAACTGACACTCTTTCTACGATTTGACCCTCTCCTGTGAGTCCAGTTTTAGATTCCGATGCTTCACTTCAGGTTTACTGTATACCTTGCACCTTCTAACTGACGATGAAACACAGATATGGCATCGGAATTAAATGCAAAAGGCACAATGCCGACTTATGTACAAGAGGACTGACACTCAAACTCTCTATAATTTGAACCTCTCCTGTAGGTCCAGTTTTGGATTCCGATGCTTCACTTCAGGTTTACTGTATACCTTGCACCTTCTTATTGACGATGAAACACAGAAATTGCATCAGAATTAAATTCAAAAGGCACAATGTCGACTTAAGTACACGAGGACTGACACTCTAACTTTCTATGATTTGAACCTCTCCTGTGAGTCCAGTTCTACATTCCGATGCTTCACTTCAGGTTTACTGTATCCCTTGGACCTTCTTATTGACGATGAAACACAGAAACGGCATCCGAATTTAATACAAAAGGCACAATGCCGACTTAAGTAAAAGAGGACTGACACTCTCACTTTCTATGATTTGAACCACTCCTGTGTGTCCAGTTTTAGTTTCCGATGCTTCACTTTAGGTTTACAGTATAAATTACACCTTCTTATTTACGATGAAACACAGATATTGCATCCGAATTTAATACAAATGGCACATTGCCGACCTAAGTACAAGAGGACTGACACTCTAACTTTCTATGATTTGAACCTCTCCTGTGAGTCCAGTTTTAGATCCCGATGCTTCACTTCAGGTTTACTGTATCCCTTGGACATACTTATTGACGATGAAACACAGAAATTGCATCCGAAGTGAATACAAGAAGCACAAAGCCGACATAAGTAAAAGTAGACTGACTCTCTCACATTCTATTATTTGAACCTTTCCTGTGAGTCCAGTTTTAGATTCCAATGCTTCACTTCAGGTTTACTGTATACCATGCACCTTCTTATTGACGATGAAACACAGAAAATGCATCCAAATTTAATACAAAAGGCACAATGCCGACGTAAGTACAAGAGGACTGACACTCTAATTTTCAATGATTTGAACCACTCCTGTGAGTCCAGTTTTTAATTCCGATGGTTCACTTCAGGTTTACTGTATACCTTGCTCCTTCTTATTGACGATGAAACACAGAAATTGCATCGGAATTAAATTCAAAATGCACAATGCCGACATAAGTACAAGAGGACTGACACTCTCACTTTCTATGATTTGAACCTCTCCTGTGAGTTCAGTTTTAGATTCCGATGCTTCACTTCAGGTTTACTGTATCTCTTGGACCTTCTTATTGACGATGAAACACAGAAATGGCATCCGAATTTAATACAAAATTCACAATGCCGACTTATGTACAAGAGGACTGACACTCTAACTTTCAATGATTTGAACCTCTCCTGTGAGTCCAGTTTTCGATTCCGATGCCTCACTTCAGGTTTACTGTATCCCTTGGACCTCCTTATTGACGATGAAACACAGATATTGCATCCGAATTTAATACAAAAGGCACAATGCAGACTTAAGTACAAGAGGACTGACACTCTCACTTTCTATGATTTGAACCTCTCCTGTGAGTCAAGTTTTAGATTCCGATGCTTCACTTCAGGTTTACTGTATCTCTTGGACCTTCTTATTGACGATGAAACACAGATATTGCATCCGAATTTATTACAAAAGTTACAATGCCGACTTAAGTACAAGAGGACTGACACTCTAACTTTCTATGATTTGAACCTCTCCTGTGAGTCCAGTTTTAGATTCCGATGATTCACTTCAGGTTTACTTTATCCCTTGTACCTTCTTATTGACGATGAAACACAGAAACTGCATCGGAATTAAATTCAAAAGGCACAATGCGGACTTAAGTAAAAGAGGACTGACACTCTAACTTTCTAAGATTTGAACCTCTCCTGTGAGTCCAGTTTTAGATTCCGATGCTTATCTTCAGGTGTACTGTATACCTTGGACCTTCCTATTGACGATGAAACACAGAAATTGCATCTGAATTTAATACAATACGGACAATGCCGACTTAAGGACAAGAGGACTGACACTCTCACTTTCTATGATTTGAACCTCTCCTGTGAGTCCAGTTTTAATTTCCGATGCTTCACTTCAGGTTTACTGTATCCCTTGGACCTTCGTATTGACGATGAAACACAGAGTTTGCATCCGAATTTTATACAAAAGGCACAATGCCGACTTAAGTACAAGAGGACTGACACTCTAACTTTCAATGATTTGAACCTCTCCTGTGAGTCCAGTTTTAGATTCCGATGCATCACTTCAGGTTTACTGTATACCTTGCACCTTCTTATTGACGATGAAACACAGAAATTGCATCGGAATTAAATTCAAAAGGCCTAATGCCGACTTAAGTACAGGAGGACTGACACTCTAACTTTCTTTTATTTGAACCTCTCCTGTGAGTCCAGTTTTAGATTCCGATGCTTATCTTCAGGTTAACTGTATACCTTGGACCTTCTTATTGACGATGAAACACAGAAATTGCATCCGAATTTAATACAATTGGGACAATGCCGACTTAAGGACAAGAGGACTGACCCTCTCACTTTCTATGATTTGAACCTCTCCTGTGAGTCCAATTTTAGAGTCCGATGCTTCACTTCAGGTTAACTCTATCCCTTGGACCTTCTTATTGACGTTGAAACACAGAGTTTGCATCCGAATTTAATACAAAAGGCACAATGCCGCCTTAAGTACAAGTGGACTGACACTCTAACTTTCTATGATTTGAACCTTTCCTGAGAGACCAGTTTTAGATTCCGATGCTTCACATCAGGTTTACTGTATCTCTTGGATCTTCTAATTGACGATGAAACACAGAAATTGTATCCGAAATTAATACAAAAGGCACAATGCCGACTTAAGTACAAGAGGACTGACACTCTCACTTTCTGTGATTTGAACCTCTCCTGTGAGTCCAGTTTTAGATTCCGATGCTTCACTTCAGGTTTACTGTATCCCTTGGGCTTTCTTATTGACGATGAAACACAGAAATTGCATTCGAATGTAATACAAAATGCACAATGCTGACTTAAGTAAAAGAGAACTGACACTCTTTCTATGATTTGAACCTCTCCTGTGAGTCCAGTTTTAGATTCCGATGCTTCACTTCAGGTTTACTGTATACCTTGCACCTTCTAACTGACGATGAAACACAGATATGGCATCGGAATTAAATGCAAAAGGCACAATGCCGACTTATGTACAAGAGGACTGACACTCAAACTCTCTATGATTTGAACCTCTCCTGTAGGTCCAGTTTTGGATTCCGATGCTACACTTCAGGTTTACTGTATACCTTGCACCTTCTTATTGACGATGAAATACAGAAATTGCATCAGAATTAAATTCAAAAGGCACAATGCCGACTTAAGTACGCGAGGACTGACACTCTAACTTTCTATGATTTGAACCTCTCCTGTGAGTCCAGTTCTACATTCCGATGCTTCACTTCAGGTTTACTGTATCCCTTGGACCTTCTTGTTGACGATGGAACACAGAAACGGCATCCAAATTTAATATAGAAGGCACAATGCCGACTTAAGTAATAGAGGACTGACACTCTCACTTTCTATGATTTGAACCACTCCTGTGTGTCCAGTTTTAGTTTCCGATGCTTCACTTCAGGTTTACAGTATAAATTACACCTTCTTATTTACGATGAAACACAGATATTGCATCCGAATTTAATACAAATGGCACATTGCCGACCTAAGTACAAGAGGACTGACACTCTAACTTTCTATGATTTGAACCTCTCCTGTGAGTCCAGTTTTAGATTCCGATGCTTCACTTCAGGTTTACTGTATCCCTTAGACCTACTTATTGACGATGAAACACAGAAATTGCATCCGAATTGAATACAAGAAGCACAAAGCCGACATAAGTAAAAGAAGACTGACCCTCTCACTTTCTATTATTTGAACCTTTCTTGTGAGTCCAGTTTTAGATTCCGATGCTTCACTTCAGGTTTACTGTATACCATGCACCTTCTTATTGACGATGAAACACAGAAGATGCATCCAAATTTAATACAAAAGGCACAATGCCGACGTAAGTACAAGATTACTGACACTCTCACTTTCAATGATTTGAACCTCTCCTGTGAGTCCAGTTTTAGATTCCGATGCTTCACTTCAGGTTTACTGTATACCTTGCACCTTCTTATTGACGATGAAACACAGAAATTGCATCGGAATTAAATTCAAAATGCACAATGCCGACATAGGTACAAGAGGACTGACACTCTCACTTTCTATGATTTGAACCTCTCCTGTGAGTTCAGTTTTAGATTCCGATGCTTCACTTCAGGTTTACTGTATCTCTTGGACCTTCTTATTGACGATGAAACACAGAAATGGCATCCGAATTTAATACAAAATTCACAATGCCGAATTATGTACAAGAGGACTGACACTCTAACTTTCAATGATTTGAACCCCTCCTGTGAGTCCAGTTTTAGATTCCGATGCTTTTCCGTTCAGGTTTACTGTATCCCTTGGACTTTCTTATTGACGATGAAACACAGAAATTGCATCAGCATATAATACAAAAGGCACAATGCCGACTTAAGTACAAGAGGACTGACACTCTAACTTTCAATGATTTGAACCTCTTCTGTGAGTCCAGTTTTCGATTCCGATGCCTCACTTCAGGTTTACTGTATCCCTTGGACCTCCTTATTGACGATGAAACACAGAAATTGCATCCGAATTTAATACAAAAGGCACAATGCAGACTTAAGTACAAGAGGACTGACACTCTCACTTTCTATGATTTGAACCTCTCCTGTGAGTCAAGTTTTAGATTCCGATGCTTCACTGCCGGTTTACTGTATCTCTTGGATCTTCTTATTGACGATGAAACACAGAGTTTGCATCCGAATTTATTACAAAAGTTAGAATGCCGACTTAAGTACACGAGGACTGACACTCTAACTTTCTATGATTTGAACCTCTCCTGTGAGTCCAGTTTTAGATTCCTATGATTCACTTCAGGTTTACTTTATCCCTTGTACCTTCTTATTGACGATGAAACACAGAAACTGCATCGGAATTAAATTCAAAATGCACAATGCCGACTTAAGTAAAAGAGGACTGACACTCTAACTTTCTAAGATTTGAACCTCTCCTGTGAGTCCACTTTTAGATTCCGATGCTTATCTTCAGGTGTACTGTATACCTTGGACCTTCCTATTGACGATGAAACACAGAAATTGCATCTGAATTTAATACAATAGGGACAATGCCGACTTAAGGACAAGAGGACTGACACTCTCACTTTCTATGATTTGAACCTCTCCTGTGAGTCCAGTTTTAATTTCCGATGCTTCACTTCAGGTTTACTGTATCCCTTGGACCTTCGTATTGACGATGAAACACAGAGTTTGCATCCGAATTTAATACAAAAGGCACAATGCCGACTTAAGTACAAGAGGACTGACACTCTAACTTTCAATGATTTCAACCTCTCATGTGAGTCCAGTTTTTGATTCCGATGCATCACTTCAGGTTTACTGTATACCTTGCACCTTCTTATTGACGATGAAACACAGAAATTGCATCGGAATTAAATTCAAAAGGCACAATGCCAACTTAATAACAACAGGACTGACACTCTAACTTTCTATGATTCGAACCTCTCCTGTGAGTCCAGTTTTAGATTCCGATGCTTCACTTTAGGTTTACTGTATCCCTTGGACCTTCTTATTGTCGATGAAACACAGAAATTACATCCGAATTTAATGCAAAAGGCACAATGCCGTCTTAAGTACAAGAGGACTAACACTCCCACTTTCTATGATTTGAACCTCTCCTCTGAGTCCAGATTTAGATTCCGATGGTTCACTTCAGGTTTACTGTATACCATGCACCTTCTAACTGGCGATGGAACACAGCTATTGCATCCGAATTTAATACAAAAGGTACAATGCCGACTTAAGTACAAGAGGACTGACACTCTCACTTTCTATGATTTGAACCTCTCTTGTGAGCCCAGTTTTAGATTCCGATGCTTCACTACAGGTTTACTGTATCCCTTGGACTTTCTTATTGACGATGAGACACAGAAATTGCATCCGCATTTAACACAAAAGGCGCAATGCCGACTTAAGTACAAGAGGACTGACACTCTAACTTTCAATGATTTGAACCTCTCCTGTGAGTCCAGTTTTAGATTCCGATGCCTCACTTCAGGTTTACTGTATCCCTTGGACCTTCTTGTTGTCGATGAAACACAGAAATTGCATCCGAATTTAATACAAAGGGCACAATGCCGACTTAAGTACAAGAGGACTGACACTCTCACTTTCTATGATTTGAACCTCTCCTGTGAGTCCAGTTTTAGATTCCGATTCTTCACTTCAGGTTTACTGTATCTCTTGGACCTTCTTATTGACGATGAAACGCAGAAACTGCATCGGAATTAAATTGAAAAGGCACAATGGAGACATAAGTAAAAGAGGACTGACACTCTACCTTTCTATGATTTGAACCTTTCCTGTGAGACCAGTTTTAGATTCCGATGCTTCACATCTGGTTTACTGTATCCCTTGGACCTTCTAATTGACGATGAAGCACAGAAATTGCATCCGAATTTAATACAAAAGGCACAAAGCCGACTTAAGAACAAGAGGACTGACACTCTCACTTTCTACCTCTCCTTTGAGTCCAGTTTTAGATTCCGATGCTTAACTTCAGGTTTACTGTATCCCTTGGACCTTCTTATTGACGATGAAACACAGAAATTGCATCCGAATTTAATACAATAGGCACAATGCCGACTTAAGTAAAAGAGGACTGACACTCTCACTTTCTATGATTTGAACCTCTCCTGTGAGTCAGGTTTTAGATTCCGATGCTTCACTTCAGGTTTACTGTATCCCTTGGACCATCTTATTGACGATGAAACACAGAAATTGCATCCGAATTTAATACAAAAGGCACAATGCCTAATTAAGTACAAGAGGACTGACATTCTCACTTTCTATGATTTGAACCTCTCCTGTGAGTCCAGTTTTAGATTCCGATGCTTCACTTCAGGTTTACTGTATCCCTTGGACAATCTTATTGACGATGAAACACAGAAATTGCATATGAATTTAATACAAAAGGCACAATGCCAACTTAAGTACAAGAGGACTGACACTCTCACTTTCTATGTTTTGAACCTCTCCTGTGAGTCCAGTTTTAGAGTCCGATGCCTCACTTCAGGTTTACTGTAGGCCTTGGGCCTTCTTATTGACGATGAAACACAGAAATTGGATCCGAATTTAATACAAAAGGCACAATGCTGACTTAAGTAAAATAGAACTGACACTCTTTCTATGATTTGAACCTCTCCTGTGAGTCCTGTTTTAGATTCCGATGCCTCACTTTAGGTTTACTGTATACATTGCACCTTCTTACTGGCGATGAAATACAGAAATTTCATCGGAATTAAATGCAAAAGGCACAATGCCGACTTATGTACAAGAGGACTGACACTCTAACTCTCTATGATTTGAACCTCTCCTGTAAGTCCAGTTTTGGATTCCGATGCATCACTTCAGGTTTACTGTATACCTTGCACCTTCTTATTGACGATGAAACACAGAAATTGCATCAGAAATAAATTCAAAAGGTACAATGCCGACTTAATTACAAGAGGACTGACACTCTAAGTCTCTATGATTTGAACCTCTCCTGTTAGTCCAGTTTTAGATTCCGTTGCTTCACTTCGGGTTTACTGTATACCTTGCACCTTCTTAATGACGATGAATCACAGAAATTGCAACGGAATTATATTCAAAAGGCACAATGCCGACTTAAGTACAAGAGGACTGACACTCTCTAACTTTATATGATTAGAACCTCTCCTGTGAGTCCAGTTTTAGATTCCGATGCTTTACTTCACAATTACTGTATCCCTTGGACCCTCTTATTGACGATGAAACACAGAAATTGCATCCGAATTTAATACAAAAGGCACAATGCCGACTTAAGTACAAGAGGACTGACACTCTAACTTTCTATGATTTGAACATCTACTGTGAGTCCAGCTTTAGATTCCGATGCATCACTTTAGGTTTACTGTATCCCTTGGACCTTCTTATTGACGATGAAACACATAAATGGCATCCGAATTTAATACAAAAGGCACAATGCCGACTTCAGTACAAGAGGACTAACACTCTCACTTTCTATGATTTGAACCTCTCCTGTGAGTCAAGTCTTAGATTGCGGTGGTTCACTTCAGGTGTACTGTATACCATGCACCTTCTTATTGACGATGAAACACAGCAATTGCATCCGAATTTAATACAAAAGGCACAATGCCGACTTAAGTACAAGAGGACTGACACTCTCACATTCTATGATTTGAACCTCTCCTGTGAGTCCAGTTTTAGATTCCGATGTTTCTCTTCAGGTTTACTGTATATCTTGGACCTTCTTATTGACGATGAAACACAGAAATTACATACGAATTTAATACAAAAGGCACAATGCCGACTTAAGTACAAGAGGACTGACACTCTAACTTTCTATGATTTGGACCTCTCCTGTGAGTCCAGTTTTAGATTCCGATGATTCACTTCAGGTTTACTGTACCCCTTGGACCTTCTTATTGACGATGAAACACAGAAATTGCATCCGAATTTATACTAAGGGCACAATGCCGACTTAAGTACAAGAGGACTTACACTCTAACTTTCTACGACTTAAACCTCTCCTGTGAGTACAGTCTTAGATTCCGAAGCTACACTTCAGATTTACTGTATCCTTTGGCCTTCATATTGACGATGAAACACAGCAATTGCATCCGAAATTAATACAAAAGTCACAATGCCGACGTAAGTACAAAGGGACTGACACTCTCACTTTCTATGATTCAAACCTCTCCTGTGAGTCCAGTTATAGATTCCGATGCTTCACTTGAGGTTTGATGTATCCCTTGGACTTTCTTATTGACGATGAAACACAGAAATTGCATCCGCATATAATACAAAAGGCACAATGCCGACTTAAGTACAAGAGGACTGACATTCTAACTTGCAATGATTTGAACCTCTTCTGTGAGTCCAGTTTTAGATTCCGATGCTTCCCTTCAGGTTTACTGTACCCCTTGGACCCTCTTATTGACGATGAAACACAGAAATGGCATCCGAATTTAATTCAAAACTCACAATGCCGACCTAAGTAAAAGACGACTGACACTCTCACTTTCAATGATTTGAACCTCTTCTGTGACTCCAGTTTTAGATTCCGATGCTTCACTTTAGTTTTATTGTATACCTTTGACCCTATTATTGACGATGAAACACAGAAAATGCATCGGAATTGAACTCAAAAGGCACAATGCCCACTTAAGTACAAGAGGACTCACACTCTAATTTTCTATGATTTGAACCTCTCCTGTGAGTCCAGTTTTAGATTCCGATGCTTCACTTCAGGTTTACTGTATCCCTAGGACCTTCGTATTGACGATGAAACACAGAAATTGCATCCGAATTTAATTCAAAAGGCACAATGCTGACTTAAGTAAAAGAGGACTGACACCCTCAATTTGTATGATTTGAACCTCTCCTGTGAGTCCAGTTTTAGATTGCGATGGTTCACTTCAAGTTTACTGTATACCTTGGACCATCTTATTGACGGTGAAACACAGAAATTGCATCCGAATTTAATACAAAAGGCACAATGCCGACTTAAGTACAAGAGGACTGACACTCTAACTTTCAATGATTTGAACCTCTCCTGTGAGTCCAGTTTCAGATTCCGATGCTTCACTTCAGGTTTACTGTACCCCTTGGACCTTCTTATTGACGATGAAACTCAGAAATTGCATCCGAATTTAATACAAAAGGCACAATGCCGACTTAAGTACAAGAGAACTGACACTCTAACTTTCTATGATTTGAACCTCTCCTGTGAGTGCAGTTTTAGATTCGGATGCTTAACTTCAGGTTTACTGTATCCCTTGGACTTTCTTATTGACGATGAAACACAGAAATTGTATCCGAATTTAATACAAAAGGCACAATGCCGACTTAAGTACAAGAGGACTGACACTCTAAATTTCTATGATTTGAACCTCTCCTCTGAGTCCAATTTTAGATTCCGATGCTTCACTTCAGGTTTACTGTATCCCTTGGAACTTCTTATTGACGATGAAACACAGATATTGCATCCGAATTTAATTCAAAAGGCACAATGCCGACTTAAGTAAAAGAGGACTGACACTCTCACTTTCTATGATTTGAACCTCTCCTGCGAGTCCAGTTTTAGATTCCGATGCTTCACTTCAGTTTTATTGTATACCTTGGACCCTCTTATTGAAGTTGAAACACAGAAATTGCATCGGAATTGAACTCAAAAGCCACAATGCCCACTGAAGTACAAGAGGACTGACACTCTAACTTTCTAGGATTTGAACCTCTCCTGTGAGTCCAGTTTTAGATTCCGATGCTTCACTTCAGGTTTACTGTATACCTTGCACCTTCTTATTGACGATGAAACACAGAAATTGAATCGGAATTTAATAGAAAATGCACAATGCCGACTTAAGTACAAGAGGACTGACACTCTAACTTTCTATGATTTGAACCTCTCCTGTGAGGCCAGTTTTAGATTCCGATGCTTCACTTTGGGTTTACTGTATACCTTGCACCTTTTTATTGACGATGAAAGACAGAAATTGCATCGGAATTTAATACAAGAGGCACAATGCCGACTTAAGTAAAAGAGGACTGACACTCTCACTTTCTATGATTTGAACCTCTCCTGTGAGTCCAGTTTTAGATTCCGATGCTTCACTTCAGGTTTACTGTTTCCCTTGGACCATCTTATTGACGATGAGGCATAGAGTTTGCATCCGAATTTAATACAAAACGCACAATGCCAACTTAAGAACAAGAGAACTGACACTCTAACTTTCTATGATTTGAACCTCTCCTGTGAGTCCAGTTTTAGATTCCGATGCTTCACTTCAGGTTTATTGTGTACCTTGGACCCTCTTATTGACGATGAAACACAAAAATTGCATCGGAATTAAATTCAAAAGGCACAATGCCGACTTAAGTAAAAGAGGACTGTCACTCTAAGTTTCTAAGATTTGAACCTCTCCTGTGGGTCCAGTTATAGAGTCCGAAGCTTCACTCCGCGTTTACTGTATACCTTGGAAGTTCTTACTGACGATTAAACACAGAAATTGCATCGGAATTTAATACAAAAGGCACAATGCCGACTTAAATAAAAGAGGACTGACACTCTCACTTTCTAAGATTTGAAACTTTCCTGTGAGTCCAACTTTAGGATCCGATGCTTCACTTAAGGTTTACTGTATCCCTTGGACCTTCTTATTGACGATGAAACACAGAGTTTGCATTCGATTTTAATACAAAGGGCACAATGCCAACTTAAGAACAAGAGAACTGACACTCTAACTTTCTATGATTTGAACCTCTCCTGTGAGTCAGTTTTAGATTCCGATGCTTCACTTCAGGTTTACTGTATCCCTTGGACCTTCTTATTGACGATGAAACACAGAAATTCCATCGGAATTAAATTCAAAATGCACAATGCCGACTTAAGTACAAGAGGACTGACACTCTAACTTTCTATGATTTGCACCCCTCCTGTGAGTACAGTTTTAGATTCCGATGCTTCACTTCAGGTTTAGTGTATACCTTGCACCTTCGTATGGACGATGAAACACAGAAATTGCATCGGAATTAAATTCAAAAGGCACAATGCCGACTTAAGTACAAGAGGACTGACACTTTCTAACTTTATATGATTAGAACCTCTCCTGTGAGTCCAGTTTTAGATTCCGATGCTTTACTTCACGTTTACCGTATCCCTTAGACCCTCTTATTGACGATGAAACACAGAGATTGCATCCGAAGTAAATACAAAAGGCACAATGCCGACTTAACTACAAGAGGACTGACACTCTAACTTTCTATGATTTGAACCTCTCCTGTTAGTCCAGTTTTAGATTCCGATGCTTCACTTCAGGTTTACTGTATACCTTGCACCTGCTTATGGACGATGAAACACAGAAATTGCATCGGAATTAAATTCAAAAGGCACAATGCCGACTTAAGTACAAGAGGACTGGCACTCTAACTTTCTATGAATTGAACCTCTCCTGTGAGTCCAGTTTTAGAATCCGATGCTTCACTTCAGGTTTACTGTATCCTAGGACCTTCGTATTGACGATGAAACACAGAAATTGCATCCGAATTTAATTCAAAAGGCACAATGCCGACTTGAGTAAAAGAGCACTGACACTCTCACTTTCTATGATTTGAACCTCTCCTGCGAGTCCAGTTTTAGATTCCGATGCTTCACTTCAGGTTTATTGTATACCTTGGACCCTCTTATTGACGATGGAACACAGAAATTGCATCGGAATTAAATTCAAAAGGCACAATGCCGACTTAAGTAAAAGAGGACTGTCACTCTAAGTTCCTAAGATTTGAACCTCTCCTGTGGGTCCAGTTATAGAGTCCGAAGCTTCACTTCAGGTTTACTGTATACCTTGGACGTTCTTACTGACGATTAAACATAGAAATTGCATCGGAATTTAATACAAAAGGCACAATGCCAACTTAAATAAAAGAGGACTGACACAATAACTTTCTATGATTTGAACCTCTCCTGTGAGGCCAGTTTTAGATTCCGATGCTTCACTTTTGGTTTACTGTATACCTTGCACCTTCTTATTGACGATGAAAGACAGAAATTGCATCGGAATGTAATACAAAAGGCACAATGCCGACTTGAGTAAAAGAGGACTGACACTCCCACTTTCTATGTTTTGAACCTCTCCTGTGAGTCCAGTTTTAGATTCCGATGCTTCACTTCAGGTTTACTGTTTCCCTTGGACCTTCTTATTGACGATGAAACACAGAGTTTGCATCCGAATTTAATACAAAAGGCACAATGCCAACTTAAGAACAAGAGAACTGACACTCTAACTTTCTATGATTTGAACCTCTCCTGTGAGTCAGTTTTAGATTCCGATGCTTCACTTCAGGTTTACTGTATCCCTTGGACCTTCTTATTGACGATGAAACACAGAAATTCCATCGGAATTAAATTCAAAACGCACAATGCCGACTTAAGTACAAGAGGACTGACACTCTAACTTTCTATGATTTGAACCCCTCCTGTGAGTCCAGTTTTAGATTCCGATGCTTCACTTCAGGTTTAGTGTAGACCTTGCACCTTCTTATGGACGATGAAACACAGAAATTGCATCGGAATTAAATTCAAAAGGCACAATGCCGACATAAGTACAAGAGGACTGACACTCTCTAACTTTACATGATTAGAACCTCTCCTGTGAGTCCAGTTTTAGATTCCGATGCTTTACTTCACGTTTACCGTATCCCTTAGAACCTCTTATTGACGATGGAACACAGAGATTGCATCCGAAGTTAATACAAAAGGCACAATGCCGACTTAACTACAAGAGGACTGACACTCTAACTTTCTATAATTTGAACCTCTCCTGTTAGTCCAGTCTTAGATTCCGATGCTTCACTTCAGGTTTACTGTACACCTTGCACCTGCTTATGGACGATGAAACACAGAAATTGCATCGGAATTAAATTCAAAAGGCACAATGCCGACTTAAGTACAAGAGGACTGACACTCTAACTTTCTATGAATTGAACCTCTCCTGTGAGTCCAGTTTTAGATTCCGATGCTTCAGTTGAGGTTTACAGTATCCTAGGACCTTCGTATTGACGATGAAACACAGAAATTGCAACCGAATTTAATTCAAAAGGCACAATGCCGACTTAAGTAAAAGAGCACTGACACTCTCACTTTCTATGATTTGAACCTCTCCTGCGAGTCCAGTTTTAGATTCCGATGCTTCACTTCAGGTTTATTGTATACCTTGGACCCTCTTATTGACGATGGAACACAGAAATTGCATCGGAATTAAATTCAAAAGGCACAATGCCGACTTAAGTAAAAGAGGACTGACACTCTCACTTTCTATGATTTGAACCTCTTCTGTGAGGCCAATTTTAGATTCCGATGCTTCAATTTTGGTTTACTGTATACCTTGCACCTTCTTATTGACGATGAAAGACAGAAATTGCATCGGAATTTAATACAAAAGGCACAATGCCGACTTAAGTAAAAGAGGACTGACACTCTCACTTTCTATGATTTGAACCTCTCCTGTGAGTCCAGTTTTAGATTCCGATGCTTCACTTCAGGTTTACTGTTTCCCTTGGACCTTCTTATTGACGATGAAACACAGAGTTTGCATCCGAATTTAATACAAAAGGCACAATGCCAACTTAAGAACAAGAGAACTGACACTCTAACTCTCTATGATTTGAACCTCTCCTGTGAGTCAGTTTTAGATTCCGATGCTTCACTTCCGGTTTACTGTATCCCTAGGACCTTCGTATTGACGATGAAACACAGAAATTGCATCCAAATTTACTTCAAAAGGCACAATGCCGACTCAAGTAAAAGAGCACTGACACTCTAACTTTCTATGATTTGAACCTCTCCTGTGAGTCCAGTTATAGATTCCGATGCTTCAGTTCAGGTTTATTGTATACCTTGGACCCTCTTATTGACGATGAAACACAGAAATTGCATCGGAATTAAATTCAAAAATCACAATGCCGACTTAAGTAAAAGAGGACTGTCACTCTAAGTTTCTAAGATTTGAACCTCTCCTGTATGTCCAGTTATGGAGTATGAAGCTTCACTTCAGGATTACTGTATACCTTGGACGTTCTTACTGACGATTAAACACAGAAATTGCATTGGAATTTAATACAAAAGGCACAATGCCGACTTAAATAAAAGAGGACTGACACTCTCACTTTCTAAGATTTGAACCTCTCCTGTGAGTCCAATTTTAGATTCCGATGCTTCACTTCAGGTTTACTGTATCCCTTGGACCTTTTTATAGACGATGAAACACAGATATTGCATCCGAATTTAATTCAAAAGGCACAATGCCGACTTAAGTAAAAGAGGACTGACACTCTCACTTTCTATGATTTGAACCTCTCCTGCGAGGCCAGTTTTAGATTCCGATGCTTCACTTCAGTTTTATTGTATACCTTGGACACTCTTATTGAAGTTGAAACACAGAAATTGCATCGGCATTGAACTCAAAAGGCACAATGCCGACTTAAGTACAAGAGGACTGACACTCTCACTTTGTATGATTTGAAACTCTCCTGTGAGGCCAGTATTAGATTCCGATGCTTCACTTTTGGTTTACTGTATACCTTGCACCTTCTTATTGACGATGAAAGACAGAAATTGCATCGGAATTTAATACAAAAGGCACAATGCCGACTTAAGTAAAAGAGGACTGACACTCTCACTTTCTATGATTTGAACCTCTCCTGTGAGTCCAGTTTTAGATTCCGATGCTTCTCTTCAGGTTTACTGTTTCCCTTGGACCTTCTTATTGACGATGAAGCACAGAGTTTGCATCCGAATTTAATACAATAGCACAATGCCGACTTAAGAACAAGAGAACTGACACTCTAATTTTCTATGATTTGAACCTCTCCTGTGAGTCAGTTTTAGATTCCGATGCATCACTTCAGGTTTACTGTATCCCTTGGACCTTCTTATTGACGATGAAACACAGAAATTCCATCGGAATTAAATTCAAAACGCACAATGCCGACTTAAGTACAAGAGGACTGACACTCTAACTTTCTATGATTTGAACCCCTCCTGTGAGTCCAGTTTTAGATTCCGATGCTTCACTTCAGGTTTAGTGTAGACCTTGCACCTTCTTATGGACGATGAAACACAGAAATTGCATCGGAATTAAATTCAAAAGGCACAATGCCGACATAAGTACAAGAGGACTGACACTCTCTAACTTTACATGATTAGAACCTCTCCTGTGAGTCCAGTTTTAGATTCCGATGCTTTACTTCACGTTTACCGTATCCCTTAGAACCTCTTATTGACGATGGAACACAGAGATTGCATCCGAAGTTAATACAAAAGGCACAATGCCGACTTAACTACAAGAGGACTGACACTCTAACTTTCTATAATTTGAACCTCTCCTGTTAGTCCAGTCTTAGATTCCGATGCTTCACTTCAGGTTTACTGTACACCTTGCACCTGCTTATGGACGATGAAACACAGAAATTGCATCGGAATTAAATTCAAAAGGCACAATGCCGACTTAAGTACAAGAGGACTGACACTCTAACTTTCTATGAATTGAACCTCTCCTGTGAGTCCAGTTTTAGATTCCGATGCTTCAGTTGAGGTTTACAGTATCCTAGGACCTTCGTATTGACGATGAAACACAGAAATTGCAACCGAATTTAATTCAAAAGGCACAATGCCGACTTAAGTAAAAGAGCACTGACACTCTCACTTTCTATGATTTGAACCTCTCCTGCGAGTCCAGTTTTAGATTCCGATGCTTCACTTCAGGTTTATTGTATACCTTGGACCCTCTTATTGACGATGGAACACAGAAATTGCATCGGAATTAAATTCAAAAGGCACAATGCCGACTTAAGTAAAAGAGGACTGACACTCTCACTTTCTATGATTTGAACCTCTTCTGTGAGGCCAATTTTAGATTCCGATGCTTCAATTTTGGTTTACTGTATACCTTGCACCTTCTTATTGACGATGAAAGACAGAAATTGCATCGGAATTTAATACAAAAGGCACAATGCCGACTTAAGTAAAAGAGGACTGACACTCTCACTTTCTATGATTTGAACCTCTCCTGTGAGTCCAGTTTTAGATTCCGATGCTTCACTTCAGGTTTACTGTTTCCCTTGGACCTTCTTATTGACGATGAAACACAGAGTTTGCATCCGAATTTAATACAAAAGGCACAATGCCAACTTAAGAACAAGAGAACTGACACTCTAACTCTCTATGATTTGAACCTCTCCTGTGAGTCAGTTTTAGATTCCGATGCTTCACTTCCGGTTTACTGTATCCCTAGGACCTTCGTATTGACGATGAAACACAGAAATTGCATCCAAATTTACTTCAAAAGGCACAATGCCGACTTAAGTAAAAGAGCACTGACACTCTAACTTTCTATGATTTGAACCTCTCCTGTGAGTCCAGTTATAGATTCCGATGCTTCAGTTCAGGTTTATTGTATACCTTGGACCCTCTTATTGACGATGAAACACAGAAATTGCATCGGAATTAAATTCAAAAATCACAATGCCGACTTAAGTAAAAGAGGACTGTCACTCTAAGTTTCTAAGATTTGAACCTCTCCTGTATGTCCAGTTATGGAGTCCGAAGCTTCACTTCAGGATTACTGTATACCTTGGACGTTCTTACTGACGATTAAACACAGAAATTGCATTGGAATTTAATACAAAAGGCACAATGCCGACTTAAATAAAAGAGGACTGACACTCTCACTTTCTAAGATTTGAACCTCTCCTGTGAGTCCAATTTTAGATTCCGATGCTTCACCTCAGGTTTACTGTATCCCTTGGACCTTTTTATAGACGATGAAACACAGATATTGCATCCGAATTTAATTCAAAAGGCACAATGCCGACTTAAGTAAAAGAGGACTGACACTCTCACTTTCTATGATTTGAACCTCTCCTGCGAGGCCAGTTTTAGATTCCGATGCTTCACTTCAGTTTTATTGTATACCTTGGACACTCTTATTGAAGTTGAAACACAGAAATTGCATCGGCATTGAACTCAAAAGGCACAATGCCGACTTAAGTACAAGAGGACTGACACTCTCACTTTGTATGATTTGAAACTCTCCTGTGAGGCCAGTATTAGATTCCGATGCTTCACTTTTGGTTTACTGTATACCTTGCACCTTCTTATTGACGATGAAAGACAGAAATTGCATCGGAATTTAATACAAAAGGCACAATGCCGACTTAAGTAAAAGAGGACTGACACTCTCACTTTCTATGATTTGAACCTCTCCTGTGAGTCCAGTTTTAGATTCCGATGCTTCTCTTCAGGTTTACTGTTTCCCTTGGACCTTCTTATTGACGATGAAGCACAGAGTTTGCATCCGAATTTAATACAATAGCACAATGCCGACTTAAGAACAAGAGAACTGACACTCTAATTTTCTATGATTTGAACCTCTCCTGTGAGTCAGTTTTAGATTCCGATGCATCACTTCAGGTTTACTGTATCCCTTGGACCTTCTTATTGACGATGAAACACAGATATTCCATCGGAATTAAATTCAAAATGCACAATGCCGACTTAAGTACAAGAGGCCTGACACTCTAACTTTCTATGATATGAACCTCTCCTGTGAGTCCAGTTTTAGATTCCGATGCTTCACTTCAGGTTTACTGTATCCCTTGGACCTTCGTATTGACGATGAAACACAGAAATTGCATCGGAATTAAATTCAAAAGGCACAATGCCGACTTAAGTACAGGAGGACTGACACTCTAACTTTCTATGAATTGAACCTCTCCTGTGAGTCCAGTTTTAGATTCCGATGCTTCAGTTGAGGTTTACTGTATCCTAGGACCTTCGTATTGACGATGAAGCACAGAAATTGCATCCGCATTTAATTCAAAAGGCACAATGCCGACTTAAGTAAAAGAGCACTGACACTCTCACTTTCTATGATTTGAACCTCTCCTGCGAGTCCAGTTTTAGATTCCGATGCTTCACTTCAGGTTTATTGTATACCTTCGACCCTCTTATTGACGATGGAACACAGAAATTGCATCGGAATTAAATTCAAAAGGCACAATTCCGACTTAAGTAAAAGTAGACTGTCACTCTAAGTTTCTAAGATTTGAACCTCTTCTGTGGGTCCAGTTATAGAGTCCGAAGCTTCACTTCAGGTTTACTGTATACCTTGGACGTTCTTACTGACGATTAAACACAGAAATTGCATCGGAATTTAATACAAAAGGCACAATGCCGACTTAAATAAAAGAGGACTGACACTCTAACTTTCTATGATTTGAACCTCTAGTGTGAGGCCAGTTTTAGATTCCGATGCTTCACTTTTGGTTTACTGTATACCTTGCACCTTCTTATTGACGATGAAAGACAGAAATTGCATTGGAATTTAATACAAAAGGCACAATGCCGACTTAAGTAAAAGAGGACTGACACTCTCACTTTCTATGATTTGAACCTCTCCTGTGAGTCCAGTTTTAGATTCCGATGCTTCACTTCAGGTTTACTGTTTCCCTTGGACCTTCTTATTGACGATGAAACACAGAGTTTGCATCCGAATATAATACAAAAGGCACAATGCCAACTTAAGAACAAGAGAACTGACGCTCTAACTCTCTATGATTTGAACCTCTCCTGTGAGTCAGTTTTAGATTCCGATGCTTCACTTCAGGTTTACTGTATCCCTTGGACCTTCTTATTGACGATGAAACACAGAAATTCCATCGGAATTAAATTCAAAATGCACAATGCCGACTTAAGTACAAGAGGACTGATACTCTAACTTTCTATGATTTGATCCCCTCCTGTGAGTCCAGTTTTAGATTCCGATGCTTCACTTCCGGTTTACTGTATCCCTAGGACCTTCGTATTGACGATGAAACACAGGAATTGCATCCAAATTTAATTCAAAAGGCACAATGCCGACTTAAGTAAAAGAGCACTGACACTCTAACTTTCTGTGATTTGAACCTCTCCTGTGAGTCCAGTTATAGATTCCGATGCTTCAGTTCAGGTTTATTGTATACCTTGGACCCTCTTATTGACGATGAAACACAGAAATTGCATCGGAATTAAATTCAAAAATCACAATGGCGACTTAAGTAAAAGAGGACTGTCACTCTAAGTTTCTAAGATTTGAACCTCTCCCGTGGGTCCAGTTATGGAGTCCGAAGCTTCACTTCAGGATTACTGTATACGTTGGACGTTCTTACTGACGATTAAACACAGAAATTGCATTGGAATTTAATACAAAAGGCACAATGCCGACTTAAATAAAAGAGGACTGACACTCTCACTTTCTAAGATTTGAACCTCTCCTGTGAGTCCAATTTTAGATTCCGATGCTTCACTCCAGGTTTACTGTATCCCTTGGACCTTTTTATAGACGATGAAACACAGATATTGCATTCGAATTTAATTCAAAAGGCACAATGCCGACTTAAGTAAAAGAGGACTGACACTCTCACTTTCTATGATTTGAACCTCTCCTGCGAGGCCAGTTTTAGATTCCGATGCTTCACTTCAGTTTTATTGTATACCTTGGACACTCTTATTGAAGTTGAAACACAGAAATTGCATCGGAATTGAACTCAAAAGGCACAATGCCGACTTAAGTACAAGAGGACTGACACTCTCACTTTCTATGATTTGAACCTCTCCTGTGAGGCCAGTTTTAGATTCCGATGCTTCACTTTTGGTTTACTGTATACCTTGCACCTTCTTAAGGACGATGAAAGACAGAAATTGCATCGGAATTTAATACAAAAGGCACAATGCCGACTTAAGTAAAAGAGGACTGACACTCTCACTTTCTATGATTTGAACCTCTCCTGTGAGTCCAGTTTTAGATTCCGATGCTTCACTTTAGGTTTACTGTTTCCCTTGGACCTACTTATTGACGATGGAACACAGAGTTTGCATCCGAATTTAATACAATAGCACAATGCCGACTTAAGAACAAGAGAATTGACACTCTAATTTTCTATGATTTGAACCTCTCCTGTGAGTCAGTTTTAGATTCCGATGCATCACTTCAGGTTTACTGTATCCCTTGGACCTTCGTATTGACGATGAAACACAGATATTCCATCGGAATTAAATTCCAAATGCACAATGCCGACTTAAGTACAAGAGGCCTGACACTCTAACTTTCTATGATATGAACCTCTCCTGTGAATCCAGTTTTAGATTCCGATGCTTATCTTCAGGTTTACTGTATCCCTAGGCCCTTCGTATTGACGATGAAACACAGAAATTGCATCGGAATTAAATTCAAAAGGAACAATGCCGACTTAAGTACAAGAATACTGACACTCTCTAACTTTATATGATTAGAACCTCTCCTGTGAGTCCAGTTTTAGATTCCGATGCTTCACTTCAGGTTTACTGTATACCTTGCACCTTCTTATTGACGATGCAACACAGAAATTGCATCGGAATTAAATTCAAAAGGAACAATGCCGACTTAAGTACAAGAATACTGACACTCTCTAACTTTATATGATTAGAACCTCTCCTGTGAGTCCAGTTTTAGATTCCGATGCTTTACTTCACGTTTACTGTATCCCTTGGACCCTCTTATTGACGATGAAACACAGAGATTGCATCCGAAGTTAATACAAAAGGCACAATGCCGACTTAAGTACAAGAGGACTGACACTCTAACTTTCTATGACTTGAACCTCTCCTGTTAGTCCAGTTTTAGATTCCGATGCTTCACTTCATGTTTACTGTATACCTTGCACCTTTTTATGGACGATGAAACACAGAAATTGCATCGGAATTAAATTCAAAAGGCACAACGCCGACTTAAGTACAAGAGGACTGACACTCTCTAACTTTATATGATTAGAACCTCTCCTGTGAGTCCAGTTTTAGATTCCGATGCTTTACTTCACGTTTACTGTATCCCTTGGACGCTCTTATTGACGATGAAACACAGAGATTGCATCCGAAGTTAATGCAAAAGACACAATGCCGACTTAAGTAAAAGAGAACTGACACTCTAACTTTCTATGATTTGAACCTCTCGCGTGAGTCAGTTTTAGATTCCGATGCTTCACTTCAGGTTTACTGTATCTCTTGGACCTTCTTATTGACGATGAAACACAGAAATTCCATCAGAATTAAATTCAAAATGCACAATGCCGACTTAAGTACAAGAGGACTGATACTCTAACTTTCTATGATTTGATCCCCTCCTGTGAGTCCAGTTTTAGATTCCGATGCTTCACTTCCGGTTTACTGTATCCCTAGGACCTACGTATTGACGATGTAACACAGAAATTGCATCCAGTTTTAATACAAAAGGCACAATGCCGACATAAGTACAAGAGGACTGACAGTCTACCTCTCTATGATTTGAACCTCTCCTGTGAGTCCAGTTATAGATTCCGATGCTTCACTTCAGGTTTATTGTATACTTTGCACCTTCTTATTGACGATGAAACACAGAAATTGCATTGGAATTAAAATCAAAAATCACAATGCCGACTTAAGTACAAGAGGACTGACACTCTAACTTTCTAAGATTTGAACCTCTCCTGTGAGGCCAGTTTTAGATTCCAATGATGCACTTTAGGTTTACTGTATCCCTTGGACCTTGTTATTGACGATGAAACACAGAAATTCCATCGGAATTAAATTCAAAAGGCACAATGCCGACTTAAGTACAAGAGGACTGACACTCTAACTTTCTATGATTTGATCCTCTCCTGTGAGTCCAGTTTTGGATTCCGATGCTTCTCTTCAGGTTTACTGTATACCTAGGACCTTCGTATTGACGATGAAACACAGAAAATGCATCCGAATTTAATTCAAAAGGCACAATGCCGACTTAGGTAAAAGAGGACTGACACTCTCACTTTCTATGATTTGATCCTCTCCTGTGAGTCCAGTTTTAGATTCTGATGCTTCACTTTAGGTTTATTGTATACCTTGGACCCTCTTATAGACGATGAAACACAGAAATTGCATCGGAATTAAATTCAAAAGGGACAATGCCGACTTAAGTAAAAGAGGACTGACACTCTAACTTTCTAAGATTTAAACCTCTCCTGTGAGTTCAGTTTTAGATTCCGAAGCTTCACTTCAGGTTTACTCTATACCTTGGACCTTCCTACTGACGATGAAACACAGATATTGCATCCGAATTTAATACAATAGGGATAATGCCGACTTAAGTACAAGAGGACTGACACTCTAACATTCCATGATTTGAACCTCTCCTGTGAGTCCAGTTTTAGATTCCGATGGTTCTCTTTAGGTTTACTGTATCCCTTGGACCTTCTTATTGACGATGAAAAACAGAAATTGCATCCAGTTTTAATACAAAAGGCACAATGCCGACATAAGTACAAGTGGACTGACAGTCTAACTCTCTATGATTTGAACCTCTCCTGTGAGTCCAGTTATAGATTCCGATGCTTCACTTCAGGTTTATTGTATACTTTGCACCTTCTTATTGACGATGAAACACAGAAATTGCATTGGAATTAAATTCAAAAGGCACAATGCCGACTTAAGTACAAGAGGACTGACACTCTAACTTTCTAAGATTTGAACCTCTCCTGTGAGTCCAGTTTTAGATTCCGATGATGCACTTTAGGTTTACTGTATACCTTAGACCTTCTTATTGACGATGAAACACAGAAATTGCATCCGAATTTAATACGAAAGGCACAATGCCGACTTAAGTCCAAGAGGACTGACACTCTAACTTCCTATGATTTGAATCTCTCCTGTGTGTTCAGTTTTAGATTCCAATGCTTCACTTCAGGTTTACTGTATCCCTTGGACCTTCGTATTGACGATGAGACACAGAGATTGCATCCGAATTTAATACAAAAGGCACAATGCCGACTTAAGTACAAGAGGACTGACACTCTCACTTTCTATGATTTGAACCTCTCCTGTGAGTCCAGTTTTAGATTCCGATGCTTCACTTCAGGTTTACTGTATCCCTTGGACCTTCGTATTGACGATGAGACACAGAGATTGCATCCGAATTTAATACAAAATGCACAATGCCGCCTCAAGGAACAGAGGACTGACACTCTCACATTCTATGATTTGAACCTGTCCTGTGAGTCCTGTTTTAGATTCCGATGCTTCACTTCTGGTTTACTGTATCCCTTGGACCTTCTTATTGACGATGAAACACAGAGTTTTCATCCGAATTGAATACAAAAGGCACAATGAAGACTTAAGTACAAGAGGACTGACACTCTAACTTTCTATGATTTGAACCTCTCCTGTGAGTCCAGTTTTAGATTCCGATGCTTCACTTCAGGTTTTTTGTATACCTTGGACCTTCTTATTGACGATGAAACACAGAAATTGCATCCGAATTTAATACAAAATGAACAATGCCGACTTAAGTACAAGAGGACTGACACTCTAACTTTCTATGATTTGAACCTCTCCTCAGAGTCCGGTTTAAGATTCAAATGCTTCACTTCAGGTTTACTGTATCCCTTGGACCTTCTTATTGACGATGAAACACAGAAATTGCATTGGAATTAAATTCAAAAGGCACAATGCCGACTTAAGTACAAGAGGACTGACACTCTAACTTTCAATGATTTGAACCTCTCCTGTCAGTCCAGTTTTAGATTCCGATGCTTCACTTCAGGTTTACTGTATCCCTTGGACCTTCTTATAGACCATGAAACACAGAATTTGCATCGGATTTAAATTCAAAAGGCACAATGCCGGCTTAAGTACAAGAGGACTGACACTCTAACTTTCTATGATTTGAACCTCTCCTGTGAGTCCAGTTTTAGATTCCGATGCATCACTTCTGGTTTACTGTATCCCTTGGACCTTCTTACTGACGATGAAACACAGAAATTGCATCCGAATTTAATACAAAAAGCACAATGCCGACTTAAGCACAAGATGACTGACACTCTAACTTTCTATGATTTGAACCTCACCTGTGAGTGCAGTTTTAGATTCGGATGCTTCACTTCAGGTTTACTGTATCCCTTGGACTCTCTTACTGACGATGAAACACAGAAATTGCATCGGAATTTAATACAAAAAGCACAATGCCGACTTAAGTACAAGAGGACTGACACTCCTACTTTCTATGATTTGAACCTCTCCTGTGAGGCCAGTTTTAGATTCCGATGCTTCACTTCTGGTTTACTGTATACCTTGCACCTTCTTATTGACGATGAAACACAGATATTGCATCGGAATTTAATACAAAAGGCACACAAAGACATATGTAACCAAAAAAACATTTCGATTCAAGCTAAATTAAGACATTATAAAACTGTCGTTAGACCAGAATGCCTGTATGCATCGGAGTGCCTAACTCTTAACAAAAAGGGGGAAATAGAAAACATGGAAGAGAAAGAAAGGAAAATTTTGAGAAAAATATTAGGACCGAGAAAGATTGGAGAAGAGTACAAGCTAAAGAGTAATAAGGAAATATACAAAACTATTGAGAAAGTGAGTGAGGCAATGCGTAAACGCAGACTAACGTTTTATGGTCTTCTGTCGAGGATGGATGGAAACAGACTAACAAGAAAAGTGTTTGAACATTGTAACAGGAACGAAAAAACCAACAATAAATGGATACAGATGGTGAAAAAGGATTTGGCCTATTTTAATGTCACCCGTGAGTCAATCAGGGATGGGGATGAGTTTAGACAAATAGTGAACGAAATTAAGTGTTTTCCAGAAGAAACGAAACTAAAGAATAATAACAGGAAATGGTCGGAAGAGCGGAGGAGGAACCACTCGAAAATGATGAGGAAATATTGGGAAGAGAGAAAAAAAGATCAAAAAGCCGGGCAAGTGAATTGTTGAACGTGGTCCAAAGAAGGCCGAAATCGAAAGAAGAAGAAGAAAAGGCACAATGCCGACTTAAGCACAAGATTACTGACACTCTATCTTTCTATGATTTGAACCTCTCCTGTGAGTGCAGTTTTAGATTCGGATGCTTCACTTCAGGTTTACTGTATCCCTTGGACTTTCTTATTGACGATGAAACATAGAAATTGCATCCGAATTTAATACAAAAGGCACAATGCCGGCTTAAGTACAAGAGGACTGACACTCTAACTTTCTATGATTTGAACCTCTCCTGTGAGTCCAGTTTTAGATTCCGATGCTTCACTTCAGGTTTACTGTATACCTTGCACCTTCTTATTACCGATGAAACACTTAAAATTGCATCGGAATTTAATACAAGAGGCACAATGCCGACTTACGTACAAGAGGACTGACACTCTAACTTTCTATGATTTGAACCTCTCCTGGGAGGCCAGTTTTAGATTCCGATGCTTCACTTCTGGTTTACTGTATACCTTGCACCATCTTATTGACGATGAAACACAGAAATTGCATCGGAATTTAATACAAAAAGCACAATGCCGACTTAAGTACAAGAGGACTGACACTCCTACTTTCTATGATTTGAACCTCTCCTGTGAGGCCAGTTTTAGATTCCGATGCTTCACTTCTGGTTTACTGTATACCTTGCACCTTCTTATTGACGATGAAACACAGATATTGCATCGGAATTTAATACAAAAGGCACAATGCCGACTTAAGTAAAAGAGGACTGACACATTCACTTTCTATGATTTGAACCTCTCCTGTGAGTCCAGTTTTAGAATCCGATGCTTCACTTCAGGTTTACTGTATCCCTTAGACCTTCTTATTGACGATGAAACACAGAAATTCCATCGGAATTAAATTCAAAATGCACAATGCCGACTTAAGTACAAGAGGACTGACACTCTAACTTTCTATGATTTGAACCTCTCCTGTGAGTACAGTTTTAGATTCCGATGCTTCACTTCAGGTTTACTGTATACCTAGGACCTACGTATTGACGATGTAACACAGAAATTGCATCCGAATTTAATTCAAAAGGCACAATGCAGACTTAAGTAAAAGAGGACTGACACTCTCACTTTCTATGATTTGAACCTCTCCTGTGAGTCCAGTTTTAGATTCTGATGCCTCACTTCAAGTTTATTGTATACTTTGCACCCTCTTGTAGACGATGAAACACAGAAATTGCATCGGAATTAAATTCAAATGGCACAATGCCGACTTAAGTAAAAAAAGACTGACACTCTAACTTTCTTAGATTTAAACCTCTCCTGTGAGTTCAGTTTTAGATTCCGAAGCTTCACTTCAGGTTTACTCTATACCTTGGACCTTCCTACTGACGATGAAACACAGATATTGCATCCGAATTTAATACAATAGGGATAATGCCGACTTAAGTACAAGAGGACTGACACTCTAACATTCCATGATTTGAACCTCTCCTGTGAGTCCAGTTTTAGATTCCGATGGTTCTCTTTAGGTTTACTGTATCCCTTGGACCTTCTTATTGACGATGAAAAACAGAAATTGCATCCAGTTTTAATACAAAAGGCACAATGCCGACATAAGTACAAGTGGACTGACAGTCTAACTCTCTATGATTTGAACCTCTCCTGTGAGTCCAGTTATAGATTCCGATGCTTCACTTCAGGTTTATTGTATACTTTGCACCTTCTTATTGACGATGAAACACAGAAATTGCATTGGAATTAAATTCAAAAGGCACAATGCCGACTTAAGTACAAGAGGACTGACACTCTAACTTTCTAAGATTTGAACCTCTCCTGTGAGTCCAGTTTTAGATTCCGATGATGCACTTTAGGTTTACTGTATACCTTAGACCTTCTTATTGACGATGAAACACAGAAATTGCATCCGAATTTAATACGAAAGGCACAATGCCGACTTAAGTCCAAGAGGACTGACACTCTAACTTCCTATGATTTGAATCTCTCCTGTGTGTTCAGTTTTAGATTCCAATGCTTCACTTCAGGTTTACTGTATCCCTTGGACCTTCGTATTGACGATGAGACACAGAGATTGCATCCGAATTTAATACAAAAGGCACAATGCCGACTTAAGTACAAGAGGACTGACACTCTCACTTTCTATGATTTGAACCTCTCCTGTGAGTCCAGTTTTAGATTCCGATGCTTCACTTCAGGTTTACTGTATCCCTTGGACCTTCGTATTGACGATGAGACACAGAGATTGCATCCGAATTTAATACAAAATGCACAATGCCGCCTCAAGGAACAGAGGACTGACACTCTCACATTCTATGATTTGAACCTGTCCTGTGAGTCCTGTTTTAGATTCCGATGCTTCACTTCTGGTTTACTGTATCCCTTGGACCTTCTTATTGACGATGAAACACAGAGTTTTCATCCGAATTGAATACAAAAGGCACAATGAAGACTTAAGTACAAGAGGACTGACACTCTAACTTTCTATGATTTGAACCTCTCCTGTGAGTCCAGTTTTAGATTCCGATGCTTCACTTCAGGTTTTTTGTATACCTTGGACCTTCTTATTGACGATGAAACACAGAAATTGCATCCGAATTTAATACAAAATGAACAATGCCGACTTAAGTACAAGAGGACTGACACTCTAACTTTCTATGATTTGAACCTCTCCTCAGAGTCCGGTTTAAGATTCAAATGCTTCACTTCAGGTTTACTGTATCCCTTGGACCTTCTTATTGACGATGAAACACAGAAATTGCATTGGAATTAAATTCAAAAGGCACAATGCCGACTTAAGTACAAGAGGACTGACACTCTAACTTTCAATGATTTGAACCTCTCCTGTCAGTCCAGTTTTAGATTCCGATGCTTCACTTCAGGTTTACTGTATCCCTTGGACCTTCTTATAGACCATGAAACACAGAATTTGCATCGGATTTAAATTCAAAAGGCACAATGCCGGCTTAAGTACAAGAGGACTGACACTCTAACTTTCTATGATTTGAACCTCTCCTGTGAGTCCAGTTTTAGATTCCGATGCATCACTTCTGGTTTACTGTATCCCTTGGACCTTCTTACTGACGATGAAACACAGAAATTGCATCCGAATTTAATACAAAAAGCACAATGCCGACTTAAGCACAAGATGACTGACACTCTAACTTTCTATGATTTGAACCTCACCTGTGAGTGCAGTTTTAGATTCGGATGCTTCACTTCAGGTTTACTGTATCCCTTGGACTCTCTTACTGACGATGAAACACAGAAATTGCATCCGAATTTAATACAAAAGGCACACAAAGACATATGTAACCAAAAAAACATTTCGATTCAAGCTAAATTAAGACATTATAAAACTGTCATTAGACCAGAATGCCTGTATGCATCGGAGTGCCTAACTCTTAACAAAAAGGGGGAAATAGAAAACATGGAAGAGAAAGAAAGGAAAATTTTGAGAAAAATATTAGGACCGAGAAAGATTGGAGAAGAGTACAAGCTAAAGAGTAATAAGGAAATATACAAAACTATTGAGAAAGTGAGTGAGGCAATGCGTAAACGCAGACTAACGTTTTATGGTCTTCTGTCGAGGATGGATGGAAACAGACTAACAAGAAAAGTGTTTGAACATTGTAACAGGAACGAAAAAACCAACAATAAATGGATACAGATGGTGAAAAAGGATTTGGCCTATTTTAATGTCACCCGTGAGTCAATCAGGGATGGGGATGAGTTTAGACAAATAGTGAACGAAATTAAGTGTTTTCCAGAAGAAACGAAACTAAAGAATAATAACAGGAAATGGTCGGAAGAGCGGAGGAGGAACCACTCGAAAATGATGAGGAAATATTGGGAAGAGAGAAAAAAAGATCAAAAAGCCGGGCAAGTGAATTGTTGAACGTGGTCCAAAGAAGGCCGAAATCGAAAGAAGAAGAAGAAAAGGCACAATGCCGACTTAAGCACAAGATTACTGACACTCTATCTTTCTATGATTTGAACCTCTCCTGTGAGTGCAGTTTTAGATTCGGATGCTTCACTTCAGGTTTACTGTATCCCTTGGACTTTCTTATTGACGATGAAACATAGAAATTGCATCCGAATTTAATACAAAAGGCACAATGCCGGCTTAAGTACAAGAGGACTGACACTCTAACTTTCTATGATTTGAACCTCTCCTGTGAGTCCAGTTTTAGATTCCGATGCTTCACTTCAGGTTTACTGTATACCTTGCACCTTCTTATTACCGATGAAACACTTAAAATTGCATCGGAATTTAATACAAGAGGCACAATGCCGACTTACGTACAAGAGGACTGACACTCTAACTTTCTATGATTTGAACCTCTCCTGGGAGGCCAGTTTTAGATTCCGATGCTTCACTTCTGGTTTACTGTATACCTTGCACCATCTTATTGACGATGAAACACAGAAATTGCATCGGAATTTAATACAAAAAGCACAATGCCGACTTAAGTACAAGAGGACTGACACTCCTACTTTCTATGATTTGAACCTCTCCTGTGAGGCCAGTTTTAGATTCCGATGCTTCACTTCTGGTTTACTGTATACCTTGCACCTTCTTATTGACGATGAAACACAGATATTGCATCGGAATTTAATACAAAAGGCACAATGCCGACTTAAGTAAAAGAGGACTGACACATTCACTTTCTATGATTTGAACCTCTCCTGTGAGTCCAGTTTTAGAATCCGATGCTTCACTTCAGGTTTACTGTATCCCTTGGACCTTCTTATTGACGATGAAACACAGAGTTTTGATCCGAATTTAATACAAAAGGCACAATGCCGACTCAAGAACAAGAGAACTGACACTCTAACTTTCTATGATAAGAACCTCTCCTGTCAGTCAGTTTTAGATTCCGATGCTTCACTTCAGGTTTACTGTATCCCTTAGACCTTCTTATTGACGATGAAACACAGAAATTCCATCGGAATTAAATTCAAAATGCACAATGCCGACTTAAGTACAAGAGGACTGACACTCTAACTTTCTATGATTTGAACCTCTCCTGTGAGTACAGTTTTAGATTCCGATGCTTCACTTCAGGTTTACTGTATACCTAGGACCTACGTATTGACGATGTAACACAGAAATTGCATCCGAATTTAATTCAAAAGGCACAATGCAGACTTAAGTAAAAGAGGACTGACACTCTCACTTTCTATGATTTGAACCTCTCCTGTGAGTCCAGTTTTAGATTCTGATGCCTCACTTCAAGTTTATTGTATACTTTGCACCCTCTTATAGACGATGAAACACAGAAATTGCATCGGAATTAAATTCAAATGGCACAATGCCGGCTTAAGTAAAAAAAGACTGACACTCTAACTTTCTAAGATTTGAACCTCTCCTGTGAGTCCAGTTTTACATTCCGAAGCTTCACTTCAGGTTTACTGTATACCTTGGACCTTCTTACTGACGATGAAACACAGATAATTGCATCCGAATTTAATACAATAGGGACAATGCCGACTTAAGTACTAGAGGACTGACACTCTAACATTCCATGATTTGAACGTCTACTGTGAGTCCAGTTTTGATTCCGATGCTTCGCTTTAGGTTTACTGTATCCCTTGGTCCTTCTTATTGACGATGAAACACAGAAATTGCATCCAATTTTGATACAAAAGGCACAATGCCGACGTTAGTACAAGAGGACTGACACTCTAACACTCTATGATTTGAACCTCTCCTGTGAGTCCAGTTATAGATTCCGATGCTTCACTTCAGGTTAATTGTATACTTTGCACCTTCTTATTGACGATCAAACACAGAAATTGGATTAGAATTAAAGTCAAGGGGCACAATGCCGACTTAAGTACAAGGGGACTGACACTCTAACTTTCTAAGATGTGAACCTCTCCTGTGAGTCCAGTTTTTGATTCCGATGATGCACTTTAGGTTTACTGTATACCTTAGACCTTCTTATTGACGATGAAACACAGAAATTGCATCCGAATTTAATACAAAAGGCACAATGCCGACTTAAGTCCAAGAGAACTGACACTCTAACTTCCTATGATTTGAATCTCTCCTGTGAGTCCAGTTTTAGATGCCGACGCTTCACTTCAAGTTCACTGTATCCCTTGGACCTTCGTATTGACGATGAGACACAGAGATTGCATCCGAATTTAGTACAAAAGGCACAATGCCGACTTAAGTACAAGAGGACTGACACTCTCACTTTCTATGATTTGAACCTCTCCTGTGAGTCCAGTTTTAGATTCCGATGCTTCACTTCAGGTTTACTGTATCCCTTGGACCTTCTTATTGACGATGAAACACACAAATTGCATCGGAATTTAATACAAAAGGCACAATGCCGCTTCAAGTAAAAGAGGACTGACACACTCACATTCTATGATTTCAACCTGTCCTGTGAGTCCGGTTTTAGATTCCGATGCTTCACATCTGGTTTGCTGTATCCCTTGGACCTTCTTACTGACGATGAAACACAGAGTTTACATCCGAATTTAATACAAAAGGCACAATGAAGACTTAAGTACAAGAGGACTGACACTAACTTTCTGTGATTTGAACCTCCCCTGTGAGTCCAGTTTTAGATTCCGATGCTTCACTTCAGGTTTACTGTACACCTTGGCCCTTCTTATTGACGATGAAACACAGAAATTGCATCCGAATTTAATACAAAATGAACAATGCCGACTTAAGCACAAGAGGACTGACGCTCTAACTTTCTGTGATTTGAACGTCTCCTCAGAGTCCAGTTTAAGATTCCGATGCTTCACTTCAGGTTTACTGTATCCCTTTGACCTTCTTATTGACGATGAAACACAAAAATTGCATCGGAATTAAATTCAAAAGGCACAATGCCGACTTAAGTACAAGAGGACTGACACTCTAATTTTCTATGATTTGAACCTCTCCTGTGAGTCCAGTTTTAGATTCCGATGCATCACTTCAGGTTCACTGTATCCCTTGGCCCTTCTAATTGACGATGAAACACAGAAATTGCATCCGAATTTAATTGAAAAGGCACAATGCCGACTTAAGCACAAGATGACTGACACTCTAACTTAATATGATTTGAACCTCACCTGTGAGTGCAGTTTTAGACTCCGATGCTTCACTTCAGGGTTACTGTATCCCTTGGACCTTCTTATTGACGATGAAACACAGAAATTGCATCCGAATTTAATTCAAAAGGCACAATGCCTACTTAAGTAAAAGAGGACTGACACTCTCACTTTCTATGATTTGAACCTCTCCTGTGAGTCTAGTTTTAGATTCCGATGCTTCACTTCAGTTTTATTGTATACCTTGGACCCCCTTATTGACGATGATACACAGAAATTGCATCCGAATTTAATACAAAAGGCACAATGCCGACTTAAGTACAAGAGGACTGACACTCTAACTTTCTATGATTTGAACCTCTCCTGTGAGTCCAGTTTTTGATTCCGATGCTTCACTTCAGGTTTACTGTATCCTTTGGACCTTCTAATTGACGATGAAACACAGAAATTGCATCCGAATTTAATTGAAAAGGCACAATGCCGACTTAAGTAAAAGGGGACTGACACTCTCAATTTCTATGATTTGAACCTCTAGTGTGAGTCCAGTTTTAGATTCCGATGCTTCACTTCAGTTTTATTGTATACCTTGGACCCTCTTATTGACGATGAAACACAGAAATTGCATCGGAATTGAACTCAAAAGGCACAATGCCGACATAAGTACAACAGGACTGACACTCCAACTTTCTATGATTTGAACCTCTCCTGTGAGTCCAGTTTTAGATTCCGATGCTTCACTTCAGGTTTACTGTATCCCTTGGACCTTCTTATTGACGATGAAACACAGAAATTGCATCCGAATTCAATTCAAAAGCCACAATGCCGACTTAAGTAAAAGAGGACTGACACTCTCATTTTCTATAATTTGAACCTCTCGTGTGAGTCCAATTTTAGATTCCGATGCCTCACTTCAGTTTTATTGTATACCTTGGACCCTCTTATTGACGATGAAACACAGAAATTCCATCGGACTGGAAAACACAAGGCACAATGCCGACTTAAGTACAAGAGGACTGACACTCTAAATTTCTATGATTTGAACCTCTCCTGTGAGTCGAGTTTTACATTCCGATGCATTACTTCAGGTTTACTGTATCCCTTGGACCTTCTTATTGACGATGAAACACAGAAATTGCATCCGAATTTAATACAAAAGGCACAACGCCGACTTAAGCACAAGATGACTGACACTCTAAATTTCTATGATTTGAAACCCTCCTTTGAGTGCAGTTTCAGATTCGGATGCTTCACTTCAGGTTTACTGTATCCCTTGGACCTTCATATTGACGTTGAAACACAGATATTGCATCCGAATTTAATACAAAAGGCACAATGCTGACTTCAGTACAAGAGGACTGACACTCACCCTGTCTATGATTTGAACCTCTCCTGTGCGACCAGTTTTAGATTCCGATGCTTCACTTCAGGTTTACTGTATCAGTTGGACCTTCTTATTGACGATGAAACACAGAAATTGCATCCGAATTTAATTCAAAAGGCACAATGCCGACTTAAGTAATAGAGGACTGACACTCTCACTTTCTATGATTTGAACCTCTCGTGTGAGTCCAATTTTAGATTCCGATGCTTACTTCAGTTTTATTGTATACCTTGGACCCTCTTATTGACGATGAAACACAGATATTCCATCGGAATTGAACACAAAAGGCACAATGCCGACTTAAGTACAACAGGACTGACACTCTAACCTTCTATGATTTGAACCTCTCCTGTGAGTGCAGTTTTAGATTCGGATGCTTCACTTCAGGTTTACTGTATCCCTTGGACTTTCTTATTGGCGATGAAACACAGAAAATGCATCCGAATTTAATACAAAAGGCACAATGCCGGCTTAAGTACAAGAGGACTGACACTCTAACTTTCTATGATTTGAACCTCTCCTGTGAGTCCAGTTTTAGATCCGATGCTTCACTTCAGGTTTACTGTATCCATTGGACCTTCTTATTGACGAAGAAACACAGAAATTGCATTCGAATTTAATTCAAAAGGCACAATGCCGACTTAAGTAAAGAGGACTGACACTCTCACTTTCTATGATTTGAACCTCTCCTATGAGTCAAGTTTTAGATTCCGATGCATCACTTCAGTTTTGTTGTATACCTTGGGCCCTCTTATTGACGATGAAACACAGAAATTGCATCGGAATTGAACTCAAAAGCCACAATGCCGACTTAAGTGCAACAGGACTGACATTCAAACTTTCTATGATTTTAACCTCTCCTGTGTGTCCAGTTTTAGATTCCGATGATGCACTTTAGGTTTACTGTATACCTTGGACCTTCTTATTGACGATGAAACACAGAAATTGCATCCGAATTTAACACAAAAGGCACAATGCCGACTTAAGTACAAGTGGACTGACACTCTAACTTTCTATGATTTGAACCTCTCCTGTAAGTCCAGTTTTAATTCCGAAACTTCACTTCAGGTTTACTGTATCCCTTGGACCTACTTATTGTCGATGAAAAACAGAAATTGCATCCGAATTTAATACAAAAGGCACAATGCCGACCTAAGTAAAAGCGGACTGACACTCTCTCTTTCTATGATTTGAACCTCTCCTGTGAGTCCAGATTTAGATTCCGATGCTTCACTTCAGGTTTACTGTACAACTTGCACCTTCTTACTGATGATGAAACACAGAAATTGCATCGGAATTAAATTCAAAAAGCACAATGCCGACTTAGGTAAAAGAGCACTGACACTCTAACTTTCTATGATTTGAACCTCTCCTGTGAGTCCAGTTATAGATTCCGATGCTTCAGTCCAGGTTTATTGTATACCTTGGACCCTCTTATTGACGATGAAACACAGAAATTGCATCGGAATTAAATTCAAAAATCACAATGCCGACTTAAGTAAAAGAGGACTGTCACTCTAAGTTTCTAAGATTTGAACCTCTCCCGTGGGTCCAGTTATGGAGTCCGAAGCTTCACTTCAGGATTACTGTATACGTTGGACGTTCTTACTGACGATTAAACACAGAAATTGCATTGGAATTTAATACAAAAGGCACAATGCCGACTTAAATAAAAGAGGACTGACACTCTCACTTTCTAAGATTTGAACCTCTCCTGTGAGTCCAATTTTAGATTCCGATGCTTCACTTCAGGTTTACTGTATCCCTTGGACCTTTTTATAGACGATGAAACACAGATATTGCATCCGAATTTAATTCACAAGGCACAATGTCGACTTAAGTAAAAGAGGACTGACACTCTCACTTTCTATGATTTGAACCTCTCCTGCGAGGCCAGTTTTAGATTCCGATGCTTTACTTCAGTTTTATTGTATACCTTGGACACTCTTATTGAAGTTGAAACACAGAAATTGCATCGGAATTGAACTCAAAAGGCACAATGCCGACTTAAGTACAAGAGGACTGACACTCTCACTTTCTATGATTTGTACCTCTCCTGTGAGGCCAGTTTTAGATTCCGATGCTTCACTTTTGGTTTACTGTATACCTTGCACCTTCTTATTGACGATGAAAGACAGAAATTGCATCGGAATTTAATACAAAAGGCACAATGCCGACTTAAGTAAAAGAGGACTGACACTCTCACTTTCTATGATTTGAACCTCTCCTGTGAGTCCAGTTTTAGATTCCGATGCTTCACTTCAGGTTTACTGTTTCCCTTGGACCTTCTTATTGACGATGGAACACAGAGTTTGCATCCGAATTCAATAAAATAGCACAATGCCGACTTAAGAACAAGAGAACTGACACTCTAATTTTCTATGATTTGAACCTCTCCTGTGAGTCAGTTTTAGATTCCGATGCATCACTTCAGGTTTACTGTATCCCTTGGACCTTCTTATTGACGATGAAACACAGATATTCCATCGGAATTAAATTCAAAATGCACAATGCCGACTTAAGTACAAGAGGCCTGACACTCTAACTTTCTATGATATGAACCTCTCCTGTGAATCCAGTTTTAGATTCCGATGCTTCACTTCAGGTTTACTGTATCCCTAGGCCCTTCGTATTGACGATGAAACACAGAAATTGCATCCGAATTTAATTCAAAACGCACAATGCCGACTTAAGTAAAAGAGCACTGACACTCTCACTTTCTATGATTTGAACCTTTCCTGTGAGTCCAGTTTTAGATTCCGATGCTTCACTTCAGGTTTATTGTATACCTTGGACCCTCTTATTGACGATGAAACAAAGAAATTGCATCGGAATTTAATTCACAAGGCACAATGCCGACTTAAGTAAAAGAGGACTGTCACTCTAAGTTTCTAAGATTTGAACCTCTCCTGTGGGTCCAGTTATAGATTCCGAAGCTTCACTTCAGGTTTACTGTATACCTTGGACCTTCTTACTGACGATTAAACACAGAAATTGCATCGGATATTAATACAAGAGGCACAATGCCGACTTAAGTAAAAGAGGACTGACACTCACACTTTCTAGGATTTGAACCTTTCCTGTGAGTCCAGTTTTAGATTATGATGCTTCACTTCAGGTTTACTGTATACCTTGCACCTTCTTATTGACGATGGAACACAGAAATTGCATCGGAATTTAATACAAAAGGCACATTGCCGACTTAAGTACAAGAGGACTGACACTCTAACTTTCTGTGATTTGAAACTCTCCTGTGAGGCCAGTTTTAGATTCCGATGCTTCACTTCTCGTTTACTGTATAGCTTGCACCTTCTTATTGACGATGAAACACAGAAATTGCATCGGAATTTAATACAAAAGGAACAATGCCGACTTAAGTAAAAGAGGACTGACACTCTAACTCTCTATAATTTGAACCTCTCCTGTGAGTCCAGTTTTAGATTCCGATGCTTCACTTCAGGTTTACTGTATACCTTAGACCTTCTTATTGACGATGAAACACAGAAATTGCATCGGAATAAAATTCAAAAAGCACAATGCCGACTTAAGTACAAGAGGACTGACACTCTAACTTTCTATGATATGAACCTCTCCTGTGAGTCCAGTTTTACATACCGATGCTTCACTTCAGGTTTACTGTATCCCTAGGACCTTCTTATTGACGATGAAACACAGAAATTGTATCCGAATTTTATACAAAAGGCACAATGCCGACTTAAGTACAAGAGGACTGACACTCTCACTTTCTATGATTTGAACCTCTCCTGGGAGTCCAGTTTCAGATTCCGATGCTTCACTTCCGGTTTCTAGTATACCTTACACCTTCTTATTGACGATGAAATACAGATATTGCATCCGAATTTAATACAAATGGCACATTGCCGACTTAAGTACAAGAGGGCTGACACTCTAACTTTCTATGCTTTGAACCTCTTCTGTGAGTCCAGTTTTAGATTCCGATGCTTCACTTCAGGTTTACTGTATCCCTTGGACCTTCATATTGACGATTAAACACGGAAATTGCATCCGAATTAAATACAAAAAGCACAATGCGGACATAAGTAAAAGAGGACTGACACTCTAACTTTCAATGATTTGAACCTCTCCTGTGAGTCCAGTTTTAGATTCCGATGCTTCACTTCAGGTTTACTGTATACCTTGCACCTTCTTATTGACGATGCAACACAGAAATTGCATCGGAATTAAATTCAAAAGGAACAATGCCGACTTAAGTACAAGAATATTGACACTCTCTAACTTTATATGATTAGAACCTCTCCTGTGAGTCCAGTTTTAGATTCCGATGCTTTACTTCACGTTTACTGTATCCCTTGGACCCTCTTATTGACGATGAAACACAGAGATTGCATCCGAAGTTAATACAAAAGTCACAATGCCGACTTAAGTACAAGAGGACTGACACTCTAACTTTCTATGACTTGAACCTCTCCTGTTAGTCCAGTTTTAGATTCCGATGCTTTACTTCATGTTTACTGTATACCTTGCACCTTTTTATGGACGATGAAACACAGAAATTGCATCGGAATTAAATTCAAAAGGCACAACGCCGACTTAAGTACAAGAGGACTGACACTCTCTAACTTTATATGATTAGAACCTCTCCTGTGAGTCCAGTTTTAGATTCCGATGCTTTACTTCACGTTTACTGTATCCCTTGGACGCTCTTATTGACGATGAAACACAGAGATTGCATCCGAAGTTAATGCAAAAGACACAATGCCGACTTAAGTAAAAGAGAACTGACACTCTAACTTTCTATGATTTGAACCTCTCGCGTGAGTCAGTTTTAGATTCCGATGCTTCACTTCAGGTTTACTGTATCTCTTGGACCTTCTTATTGACGATGAAACACAGAAATTCCATCGGAATTAAATTCAAAAGGCACAATGCCGACTTAAGTACAAGAGGACTGACAGTCTACCTCTCTATGATTTGAACCTCTCCTGTGAGTCCAGTTATAGATTCCGATGCTTCACTTCAGGTTTATTGTATACTTTGCACCTTCTTATTGACGATGAAACACAGAAATTGCATTGGAATTAAAATCAAAAATCACAATGCCGACTTAAGTACAAGAGGACTGACACTCTAACTTTCTAAGATTTGAACCTCTCCTGTGAGTCCAGTTTTAGATTCCAATGATGCACTTTAGGTTTACTGTATCCCTTGGACCTTCTTATTGACGATGAAACACAGAAATTCCATCGGAATTAAATTCAAAAGGCACAATGCCGACTTAAGTACAAGAGGACTGACACTCTAACTTTCTATGATTTGATCCTCTCCTGTGAGTCCAGTTTTAGATTCCGATGCTTCACTTCAGGTTTACTGTATACCTAGGACCTTCGTATTGACGATGAAACACAGAAAATGCATCCGAATTTAATTCAAAAGGCACAATGCCGACTTAGGTAAAAGAGGACTGACACTCTCACTTTCTATGATTTGATCCTCTCCTGTGAGTCCAGTTTTAGATTCTGATGCTTCACTTCAGGTTTATTGTATACCTTGGACCCTCTTATAGACGATGAAACACAGAAATTGCATCGGAATTAAATTCAAAAGGCACAATGCCGACTTAAGTAAAGAGGACTGACACTCTAACTTTCTAAGATTTAAACCTCTCCTGTGAGTTCAGTTTTAGATTCCGAAGCTTCACTTCAGGTTTACTCTATACCTTGGACCTTCCTACTGACGATGAAACACAGATATTGCATCCGAATTTAATACAATAGGGACAATGCCGACTTAAGTACAAGAGGACTGACACTCTAACATTCCATGATTTGAACCTCTCCTGTGAGTCCAGTTTTAGATTCCGATGGTTCTCTTTAGGTTTACTGTATCCCTTGGACCTTCTTATTGACGATGAAACACAGAAATTGCATCCAGTTTTAATACAAAAGGCACAATGCCGACATAAGTACAAGTGGACTGACAGTCTAACTCTCTATGATTTGAACCTCTCCTGTGAGTCCAGTTATAGATTCCGATGCTTCACTTCAGGTTTATTGTATACTTTGCACCTTCTTATTGACGATGAAACACAGAAATTGCATTGGAATTAAATTCAAAAGGCACAATGCCGACTTAAGTACAAGAGGACTGACACTCTAACTTTCTAAGATTTGAACCTCTCCTGTGAGTCCAGTTTTAGTTTCCGATGATGCACTTTAGGTTTACTGTATACCTTAGACCTTCTTATTGACGATGAAACACAGAAATTGCATCCGAATTTAATACGAAAGGCACAATGCCGACTTAAGTCCAAGAGGACTGACACTCTAACTTCCTATGATTTGAACCTCACCTGTGAGTGCAGTTTTAGATTCGGATGCTTCACTTCAGGTTTACTGTATCCCTTGGACTCTCTTACTGACGATGAAACACAGAAATTGCATCCGAATTTAATACAAAAGGAACAATGCCGACTTAAGTAAAAGAGGACTGACACTCTAACTCTCTATAATTTGAACCTCTCCTGTGAGTCCAGTTTTAGATTCCGATGCTTCACTTCAGGTTTACTGTATACCTTAGACCTTCTTATTGACGATGAAACACAGAAATTGCATCGGAATAAAATTCAAAAAGCACAATGCCGACTTAAGTACAAGAGGACTGACACTCTAACTTTCTATGATATGAACCTCTCCTGTGAGTCCAGTTTTACATACCGATGCTTCACTTCAGGTTTACTGTATCCCTAGGACCTTCTTATTGACGATGAAACACAGAAATTGTATCCGAATTTTATACAAAAGGCACAATGCCGACTTAAGTACAAGAGGACTGACACTCTCACTTTCTATGATTTGAACCTCTCCTGGGAGTCCAGTTTCAGATTCCGATGCTTCACTTCCGGTTTCTAGTATACCTTACACCTTCTTATTGACGATGAAATACAGATATTGCATCCGAATTTAATACAAATGGCACATTGCCGACTTAAGTACAAGAGGGCTGACACTCTAACTTTCTATGCTTTGAACCTCTTCTGTGAGTCCAGTTTTAGATTCCGATGCTTCACTTCAGGTTTACTGTATCCCTTGGACCTTCATATTGACGATTAAACACGGAAATTGCATCCGAATTAAATACAAAAAGCACAATGCGGACATAAGTAAAAGAGGACTGACACTCTAACTTTCAATGATTTGAACCTCTCCTGTGAGTCCAGTTTTAGATTCCGATGCTTCACTTCAGGTTTACTGTATACCTTGCACCTTCTTATTGACGATGCAACACAGAAATTGCATCGGAATTAAATTCAAAAGGAACAATGCCGACTTAAGTACAAGAATACTGACACTCTCTAACTTTATATGATTAGAACCTCTCCTGTGAGTCCAGTTTTAGATTCCGATGCTTTACTTCACGTTTACTGTATCCCTTGGACCCTCTTATTGACGATGAAACACAGAGATTGCATCCGAAGTTAATACAAAAGTCACAATGCCGACTTAAGTACAAGAGGACTGACACTCTGACTTTCTATGACTTGAACCTCTCCTGTTAGTCCAGTTTTAGATTCCGATGCTTCACTTCATGTTTACTGTATACCTTGCACCTTTTTATGGACGATGAAACACAGAAATTGCATCGGAATTAAATTCAAAAGGCACAACGCCGACTTAAGTACAAGAGGACTGACACTCTCTAACTTTATATGATTAGAACCTCTCCTGTGAGTCCAGTTTTAGATTCCGATGCTTTACTTCACGTTTACTGTATCCCTTGGACGCTCTTATTGACGATGAAACACAGAGATTGCATCCGAAGTTAATGCAAAAGACACAATGCCGACTTAAGTAAAAGAGAACTGACACTCTAACTTTCTATGATTTGAACCTCTCGCGTGAGGCAGTTTTAGATTCCGATGCTTCACTTCAGGTTTACTGTATCTCTTGGACCTTCTTATTGACGATGAAACACAGAAATTCCATCGGAATTAAATTCAAAAGGCACAATGCCGACTTAAGTACAAGAGGACTGACAGTCTACCTCTCTATGATTTGAACCTCTCCTGTGAGTCCAGTTATAGATTCCGATGCTTCACTTCAGGTTTATTGTATACTTTGCACCTTCTTATTGACGATGAAACACAGAAATTGCATTGGAATTAAAATCAAAAATCACAATGCCGACTTAAGTACAAGAGGACTGACACTCTAACTTTCTAAGATTTGAACCTCTCCTGTGAGTCCAGTTTTAGATTCCAATGATGCACTTTAGGTTTACTGTATCCCTTGGACCTTCTTATTGACGATGAAACACAGAAATTCCATCGGAATTAAATTCAAAAGGCACAATGCCGACTTAAGTACAAGAGGACTGACACTCTAACTTTCTATGATTTGATCCTCTCCTGTGAGTCCAGTTTTAGATTCCGATGCTTCACTTCAGGTTTACTGTATACCTAGGACCTTCGTATTGACGATGAAACACAGAAAATGCATCCGAATTTAATTCAAAAGACACAATGCCGACTTAGGTAAAAGAGGACTGACACTCTCACTTTCTATGATTTGATCCTCTCCTGTGAGTCCAGTTTTAGATTCTGATGCTTCACTTCAGGTTTATTGTATACCTTGGACCCTCTTATAGACGATGAAACACAGAAATTGCATCGGAATTAAATTCAAAAGGCACAATGCCGACTTAAGTAAAAGAGGACTGACACTCTAACTTTCTAAGATTTAAACCTCTCCTGTGAGTTCAGTTTTAGATTCCGAAGCTTCACTTCAGGTTTACTCTATACCTTGGACCTTCCTACTGACGATGAAACACAGATATTGCATCCGAATTTAATACAATAGGGACAATGCCGACTTAAGTACAAGAGGACTGACACTCTAACATTCCATGATTTGAACCTCTCCTGTGAGTCCAGTTTTAGATTCCGATGGTTCTCTTTAGGTTTACTGTATCCCTTGGACCTTCTTATTGACGATGAAACACAGAAATTGCATCCAGTTTTAATACAAAAGGCACAATGCCGACATAAGTACAAGTGGACTGACAGTCTAACTCTCTATGATTTGAACCTCTCCTGTGAGTCCAGTTATAGATTCCGTTGCTTCACTTCAGGTTTATTGTATACTTTGCACCTTCTTATTGACGATGAAACACAGAAATTGCATTGGAATTAAATTCAAAAGGCACAATGCCGACTTATGTACAAGAGGACTGACACTCTAACTTTCTATGATTTGAACCTCTCCTGTGAGTCCAGTTTTAGATTCCGAAGCTACACTTCAGGTTTACTGTATCCCTTGGAACTTCTTATTGACGATGAAACACAGAAATTGCATCCGAATTTAATACAAAAGGCACACAAAGACATATGTAACCAAAAAAACATTTCGATTCAAGCTAAATTAAGACATTATAAAACTGTCATTAGACCAGAATGCCTGTATGCATCGGAGTGCCTAACTCTTAACAAAAAGGGGGAAATAGAAAACATGGAAGAGAAAGAAAGGAAAATTTTGAGAAAAATATTAGGACCGAGAAAGATTGGAGAAGAGTACAAGCTAAAGAGTAATAAGGAAATATACAAAACTATTGAGAAAGTGAGTGAGGCAATGCGTAAACGCAGACTAACGTTTTATGGTCTTCTGTCGAGGATGGATGGAAACAGACTAACAAGAAAAGTGTTTGAACATAGTAACAGGAACGAAAAAACCAACAATAAATGGATACAGATGGTGAAAAAGGATTTGGCCTATTTTAATGTCACCCGTGAGTCAATCAGGGATGGGGAAGAGTTTAGACAAATAGTGAACGAAATTAAGTGTTTTCCAGAAGAAACGAAACTAAAGAATAATAACAGGAAATGGTCGGAAGAGCGGAGGAGGAACCACTCGAAAATGATGAGGAAATATTGGGAAGAGAGAAAAAAAGATCAAAAAGCCGGGCAAGTGAATTGTTGAACGTGGTCCAAAGAAGGCCGAAATCGAAAGAAGAAGAAGAAAAGGCACAATGCCGACTTAAGCACAAGATTACTGACACTCTAACTTTCTATGATTTGAACCTCTCCTGTGAGTGCAGTTTTAGATTCGGATGCTTCACTTCAGGTTTACTGTATCCCTTGGACTTTCTTATTGACGATGAAAAATAGAAATTGCATCCGAATTTAATACAAAAGGCACAATGCCGGCTTAAGTACAAGAGGACTGACACTCTAACTTTCTATGATTTGAACCTCTCCTGTGAGTCCAGTTTTAGATTCCGATGCTTCACTTCAGGTTTACTGTATACCTTGCACCTTCTTATTACCGATGAAACACTTAAAATTGCATCGGAATTTAATACAAGAGGCACAATGCCGACTTACGTACAAGAGGGCTGACACTCTAACTTTCTATGATTTGAACCTCTCCTGGGAGGCCAGTTTTAGATTCCGATGCTTCACTTCTGGTTTACTGTATACCTTGCACCATCTTATTGACGATGAAACACAGAAATTGCATCGGAATTTAATACAAAAGGCACAATGCCGACTTAAGTACAAGAGGACTGCCACTCCAACTTTCTATGATTTGAACCTCTCCTGTGAGGCCAGTTTTAGATTCCGATGCTTCACTTCTGGTTTACTGTATACCTTGCACCTTCTTATTGACGATGAAACACAGATATTGCATCGGAATTTAATACAAAAGGCACAATGCCGACTTAAGTAAAAGAGGACTGACACATTCACTTTCTATGATTTGAACCTCTCCTGTGAGTCCAGTTTTAGATTCCGATGCTTCACTTCAGGTTTACTGTATCCCTTGGACCTTCTTATTGACGATGAAACACAGAGTTTTGATTCGAATTTAATACAAAAGGCACAATGCCGACTCAAGAACAAGAGAACTGACACTCTAACTTTCTATGATAAGAACCTCTCCTGTGAGTCAGTTTTAGATTCCGATGCTTCACTTCAGGTTTACTGTATCCCTTGGACCTTCTTATTGACGATGAAACACAGAAATTCCACCGGAATTAAATTCAAAATGCACAATGCCGACTTAAGTACAAGAGGACTGACACTCTAACTTTCTATGATTTGAACCTCTCCTGTGAGTACAGTTTTAGATTCCGATGCTTCACTTCAGGTTTACTGTATACCTAGGACCTACGTATTGACGATGTAACACAGAAATTGCATCCGAATTTAATTCAAAAGGCACAATGCCGACTTAAGTAAAAGAGGACTGACACTCTCACTTTCTATGATTTGAACCTCTCCTGTGAGTCCAGTTTTAGATTCTGATGCCTCACTTCAAGTTTATTGTATACTTTGCACCCTCTTATAGACGATGAAACACAGAAATTGCATCGGAATTAAATTCAAATGGCACAATGCCGACTTAAGTAAAAAAAAACTGACACTCTAACTTTCTAAGATTTGAACCTCTCCTGTGAGTCCAGTTTTAGATTCCGAAGCTTCACTTCAGGTTTACTGTATACCTTGGACCTTCTTACTGACGATGAAAAACAGAAATTGCATCCGAATAATACAATAGGGACAATGCCGACTTAAGTACAAGAGGACTGACACTCTAACATTCCATGATTTGAACGTCTCCTGTGAGTCCAGTTTTAGATTCCGATGCTTCGCTTTAGGTTTACTGTATCCCTTGGTCCTTCTTATTGACGATGAAACACAGAAATTGCATCCAATTTTAATACAAAAGGCACAATGCCGACGTTAGTACAAGAGGACTGACACTCTAACACTCTATGATTTGAACCTCTCCTGTGAGTCCAGTTATAGATTCCGATGCTTCACTTCAGGTTAATTGTATACTTTGCACCATCTTATTGACGATCAAACACAGAAATTGGATTAGAATTAAAGTCAAGGGGCACAATGCCGACTTAAGTACAAGAGGACTGACACTCTAACTTTCTAAGATTTGAACCTCTCCTGTGAGTCCAGTTTTAGATTCAGTTGATGCACTTTAGGTTTACTGTATACCTTAGACCTTCTTATTGACGATGAAACACAGAAATTGCATCCGAATTTAATACAAAAGGCACAATGCCGACTTAAGTCCAAGAGAACTGACACTCTAACTTCCTATGATTTGAATCTCTCCTGTGAGTCCAGTTTTAGATGCCGATGCTTCACTTCAGGTTTACTGTATCCCTTGGACCTTCGTATTGACGATGAGACACAGAGATTGCATCCGAATTTAGTACAAAAGGCACAATGCCGACTTAAGTACAAGAGGACTGACACTCTCACTTTCTATGATTTGAACCTCTCCTGTAAGTCCAGTTTTAGATTCCGATGCTTCACTTCAGGTTTACTGTATCCCTTGGACCTTCTTATTGACGATGAAACACAGAAATTGCATCGGAATTTAATACAAAAGGCACAATGCCGCTTCAAGTAAAAGAGGACTGACACTCTCACATTCTATGATTTCAACCTGTCCTGTGAGTCCGGTTTTAGATTCCGATGCTTCACATCTGGTTTACTGTATCCCTTGGACCTTCTTATTGACGATGAAACACAGAGTTTTCATCCGAATTTAATACAAAAGGCACAATGAAGACTTAAGTACAAGAGGACTGACACTAACTTTCTATGATGTGAACCTCTCCTGTGAGTCCAGTTTTAGATTCCGATGCTTCACTTCAGGTTTACTGTACACGTTGGCCCTTCTTATTGACGATGAAACACAGAAATTGCATCCGAATTTAATACAAAATGAACAATGCCGACTTAAGCACAAGAGGACTGACGCTCTAACTTTCTGTGATTTGAACGTCTCCTCAGAGTCCAGTTTAAGATTCCGATGCTTCACTTCAGGTTTACTGTATCCCTTGGACCTTCTTATTGACGATGAAACACAAAAATTGCATCGGAATTAAATTCAAAAGGCACAATGCCGACTTAAGTACAAGAGGACTGACACTCTAATTTTCTATGATTTGAACCTCTCCTGTGAGTCCAGTTTTAGATTCCGATGCATCACTTCAGGTTCACTGTATCCCTTGGCCCTTCTAATTGACGATGAAACACAGAAATTGCATCCGAATTTAATTGAAAAGGCACAATGCCGACTTAAGCACAAGATGACTGACACTCTAACTTCCTATGATTTGAACCTCACCTGTGAGTGCAGTTTTAGACTCCGATGCTTCACTTCAGGGTTACTGTATCCCTTGGACCTTCTTATTGACGATGAAACACAGAATTTGCATCCGAATTTAATTCAAAAGGCACAATGCCTACTTAAGTAAAAGAGGACTGAAACTCTCACTTTCTATGATTTGAACCTCTCCTGTGAGTCTAGTTTTAGATTCCGATGCTTCACTTCAGTTTTATTGTATACCTTGGACCCCCTTATTGACGATGAAACACAGAAATCGCATCCGAATTTAATACAAAAGGCACAATGCCGACTTAAGTACAAGAGGACTGACACTCTAACTTTCTATGATTTGAACCTCTCCTGTGAGTCCAGTTTTAGATTCCGATGCTTCACTTCAGGTTTACTGCATCCTTTGGACCTTCTAATTGACGGTGAAACACAGAAATTGCAACCGAATTTAATTGAAAAGGCACAATGCCGACTTAAGTAAAAGGGGACTGACACTCTCAATTTCTATGATTTGAACCTCTAGTGTGAGTCCAGTTTTAGATTCCGATGCTTCACTTCAGTTTTATTGTATACCTTGGACCCTCTTATTGACGATGAAACACAGAAATTGCATCGGAATTGAACTCAAAAGGCACAAGGCCGACATAAGTACAACAGGACTGACACTCCAACTTTCTATGATTTGAACCTCTCCTGTGAGTCCAGTTTTAGATTCCGATGCTTCACTTCAGGTTTACTGTATCCCTTGGACCTTCTTATTGACGATGAAACACAGAAATTGCATGCGAATTCAATTCAAAAGCCACAATGCCGACTTAAGTAAAAGAGGACTGACACTCTCACTTTCTACAATTTGAACCTCTCGTGTGAGTCCAATTTTAGATTCCGATGCTTCACTTCAGGTTTACTGTATCCCTTGGACCTTCTTATTGACGATGAAACACAGAAATTGCATCCGAATTTAATTCAAAAGGCACAATGCCGACTTAAGTAATAGAGGACTGACACTCTCACTTTCTATGATTTGAACCTCTCGTGTGAGTCCAATTTTAGATTCCGATGCTTACTTCAGTTTTATTGTATACCTTGGACCCTCTTATTGACGATGAAACACAGAAATTCCATCGGAATTGAACACAAAAGGCACAATGCCGACTTAAGTACAACAGGACTGACACTCTAATCTTCTATGATTTGAACCTCTCCTGTGAGTCCAGTTTTAGATTCCGATGATTCACTTTAGGTTTACTGTATCCCTTGGACATACTTATAGACGATGAAACACAGAAACTGCATCGGAATTAAATTCAAAAGGCACAATGCCGACTTAAGTACAAGAGGACTGACACTCTAACTTTCTGTGATTTGAACCTTTCCTGTGAGTCCAGTTTTACATTCCGATGCTTCACGTAAGGTTTACTGTATTCCTTGGACCTTCTTATTGACGATGAAACACAGAAATTGCATCCGAATTTAATACAAAAGGCATAATGCCGACTTAAGCAGAAAATGACTGACACTCTAACTTTCTATGATTTGAACCTCTCCTGTGAGTGCAGTTTTAGATTCGGATGCTTCACTTCAGGTTTACTGTATCCCTTGGACTTTCTTATTGGCGATGAAACACAGAAATTGCATCCGAATTAAATACAAAAGGCACAATGCCGGCTTAAGTACAAGAGGACAGACACTCTAACTTTCTATGATTTGAACCTCTCCTGTGAGTCCAGTTTTAGATTCCAATGCTTCACTTCAGGTTTACTGTATCCATTGGACCTTCTTATTGACGAAGAAACACAGAAATTGCATTCGAATTTAATTCAAAAGGCACAATGCCGACTTAAGTAAAGAGGACTGACACTCTCACTTTCTATGATTTGAACCTCTCCTATGAGTCAAGTTTTAGATTCCGATGCATCACTTCAGTTTTGTTGTATACCTTGGGCCCTCTTATTGACGATGAAACACAGAAATTGCATCGGAATTGAACTCAAAAGCCACAATGCCGACTTAAGTGCAACAGGACTGACATTCTAACTTTCTATGATTTGAACCTCTCCTGTGAGTCCAGTTTTAGATTCCGATGATGCACTTTAGGTTTACTGTATACCTTGGACCTTCTTATTGACGATGAAACACAGAAATTGCATCCGAATTTAACACAAAAGGCACAATGCCGACTTAAGTATAAGTGAACTGACACTCTAACTTTCTATGATTTGAACCTCTCCTGTAAGTCCAGTTTTAATTCCGAAACTTCACTTCAGGTTTACTGTAACCCTTGGACCTTCTTATTGTCGATGAAAAACAGAAATTGCATCCGAATTTAATACAAAAGGCACAATGCCGACCCAAGTAAAAGAGGACTGACACTCTCTCTTTCTATGATTTGAACCTCTCCTGTGAGTCCAGATTTAGATTCCGATGCTTCACTTCAGGTTTACTGTACAACGTGCACCTTCTTACTGATGATGAAACACAGAAATTGCATCGGAATTAAATTCAAAAAGCACAATGCCGACTTAAGTACAAGAGGACTGACACTCTAACTTTCTATGATTTGAACCTCTCCTGTGAGTCAGTTTTGGATTCCGTTGCTTCAATTCAGGGTTATTGTATACCTTGGACCCTCTTATTGACAATGAAACACAGAAATTGCATCCGAATCTAATACAATAGGGACGATGGTGACATAAGTACAAGAGGACTGACACTCTAACATTCTATGATTTGAACTTCCCCTGTGAGTCCTGTTTTAGATTCCGATGCTTCACTTCAGGTTAACGGTATCCCTTGGACCATCTTATTGACGATGAAACACAGAAATTGCATCCAATTTTAATACAAAAGGCACAATGCCGACATAAGTACAAGAGGACTGACACTCTAACTGTCTATGATTTGAACCTCTCCTGTGAGTCTAGTTATAGATTCCGATGCTTAACTTCAGGCTTACTGTATACTTTGCATCTTCTTATTGATGATGAAACACAGTAATTGCATTGGAATTAAATTCAAAAGGCACAATGCCGACTTAAGTACAAGAGAACTGACACTCTAACTTTCTAAGATTTGAACCTCTCCTGTGAGTCCAGTTTTAGATTTCGATGCTTCACTTTAGGTTTACTGTATACCTTAGACCTACTTATTGACGATGAAACACAGAGTTTTCATCCGAATTTAATACAAAAGGCACAATGAAGACTTAAGTACAAATGGACTGACACTCAAACATTCTATGATTAGAACCTCTCCTGTGAGTCCAGTTTTAGATTCCGATGCTTCACTTCAGGTTTACTGTATCCCTTGGACCTTCTTATTGACGATGAAACACAGAAATTGCATCGGAATTGAAGTCAAAAGGCACAATGCCCACTTAAGTACAAGAGGACAGACACTCAAACTTTCTATGATTTGAACCTCTCCTGTGAGTCCAGTTTTAATTCCGAAGCGTCACTTCAGGTTTACTCTATCCCTTGGACCTTCTTATTGCCGATGAAACACAGAAATTGCATCCCAATTTAATACAAAAGGCACAATGCCGACCTAAGTAGAAGAGGACTGACACTCTCTCCTTCTATGATTTGAACCTCTCCTGTGAGTCCAGTTTTAGATTCCGATGCTTCACTTCAGGTTTACTGTATAACTTGCACCTTCTTACTGATGATGAATCACAGAAATTGCATCGGAATTAAATTCAAAAAGCACAATGCCGACTTAAGTACAAGAGGACTGACACTCTAACTTTCTATGAGTTGACCTCTCCTGTGAGTCAGTTTTAGATTCCGATGATTCACTTTAGGTTTACTGTATCCTTTGGACATTCTTATAGGCGATGGAACACAGAAATTGCATCGGAATTAAATTCAAAAGGCACAATGCCGACTTAAGTACAAGAGGACTGACACTCTAACTTTCTATGATTTGAACCTCTCCTGTGAGTCCAGTTATACATTCCGATGCATTACTTCAGGTTTACTGTATCCCTTGGACATTCTTATTGACGATGAAACACAGAAATTGCATCCGAATTTAATACAAAAGGCACAATGCCGACTTAAGCACAAGATGACTGACACTCTAACTTTCTATGATTTGAACCGCTCCTGTGAGTGCAGTTTTAGATTCGGATGCTTCACTTCAGGTTTACTGTATCCCTTGAACCTTCATATTGACGTTGAAACACAAATATTGCATCCGAATGTAATACAAAAGGCACAATGCCGACTTAAGTACAAGAGGACTGACACTCTCCCTGTCTATGATTTGAACCTCTCGTGTGAGTCCAATTTTAGATTCCGATGCTTCACTTCAGTTTTATTGTATACCTTGGACCCTCTTATTGACGATGAAACACAGAAATTCCATCGGAATTGAACACAAAAGGCACAATGCCGACTTAAGTACAACAGGACTGACACTCTAACCTTCTATGATTTCAACCTCTCCTGTGAGTCCAGTTTTAGATTCCGATGATTCACTTAAGGTTTACTGTATCCCTTGGACCTTCTTATAGACGATAAAACACAGAAATTGCATCGGAATTAAATTCAAAAGGCACAATGCCGACTTAAGTACAAGAGGACAGACACTCTAACTTTCTATGATTAGAACCTCTCCTGTGAGTCCAGTTTTACATTCCGATGCATCACTTCAGGTTTACTGTATTCCTTGGACCTTCTTATTGACGATGAAACACAGAAATTGCATCCGAATTTAATACAAAAGGCATAATGCCGACTTAAGCAGAAAATGACTGACACTCTAACCTTCTATGATTTGAACCTCTCCTGTGAGCGCAGTTTTAGATTCGGATGCTTCACTTCAGGTTTACTGTATCCCTTGGACTTTGTTATTGACGATGAAACACAGAAATTGCATCCGAATTTAATACACAAGGCACAATGCCGGCTTAAGTAAAAGAGGACTGACACTCTAACTTTCTATGATTTGAACCTCACCTGTGAGTCCAGTTTTCGATTCCGATGCTTCACTTCAGGTTTACTGTATCCCTTGGACCTTCTTATTGACGATGAAACACAGAAATTGCATCCGAATTTAATTCAAAAGGCACAATGCCGACTTAAGTAAAAGCGGCCTGACACTCTCACTTTCTATGATTTGAACCTCTCCTATGAGTCCAGTTTTAGATTCCGATGCATCACTTTAGTTTTGTTGTATACCTTGGACCATCTTATTGACGATGAAACACAGAAATTGCATCGGAATTGAACTCAAAAGCCACAATGCCGACTTAAGTGCAACAGGACTGACATTCTAACTTTCTATGATTTGAACCTCTCCTGTGAGTCCAGTTTTAGATTCCGATGATGCACTTTAGGTTTACTGTATACCTTGGACCTTCTTATTGACGATGAAACGCAGAAATTGCATCCGAATTTAACACAAAAGGCACAATGCCGACTTAAGTACAAGAGGACTGACACTCTAACTTTCTATGATTTGAACCTCTCCTGTGAGTCCAGTATTAATCCCGAAGCTTCACTTCAGGTTTACTGTATCCCTTGGACCTTCTTATTGCGATGAAACACAGAAATTGCATCCGAATTTAATACAAAAGGCACAATGCCGACCTAAGTAAAAGAGGACTGACACACTCTCTTTCTATGATTTGAACCTCTCCTGTGAGTCCAGTTTTAGATTCCGATGCTTCACTTCAGGTTTACTGTATAACTTGCACCTTCTTACTGATGATGAAACAGAGATATAGCATCGGAATTAAATTCAAAAAGCACAATGCCGACTTAAGTACAAGAGGAATGACACTCTAACTTTCTATGATTTGAACCTCTCCTGTGAGTCAGTTTTAGATTCCGATGCTTCACTTCAGGGTTATTGTATACCTTGGACCCTCTTATTGACAATGAAACACAGAAATTGCATCGGAATTACATTCAAAAGGCACAATGCCGACTTAAGTAAAAGAGGACTGACACTCTAGCTTTCTAAGATTTGAACCTCTCCTGTGAGTCAAGTTTTAGATTCCGAAGTTTCACTTCAGGTTTACTGTATACCTTGGACCTTCTTACTGACGATGAAACACAGAAATGGCATCCGAATTTAATACAATAGGAACGATGGCGACTTAAGTACAGGAGGACTGACACTCTAACTTTCTAAGATTTGAACCTCTCCTGTGAGTCCAGTTTCAAATTTCGATGCTTCACTTTAGGTTTACTGTATACCGTAGACCTACTTATTGACGATGAAACACAGAGTTTTCATCCGAATTTAATACAAAAGGCACAATGAAGACTTAAGTACAAATGGACTGACACTCTCACATTCTATGATTTGAACCTCTCCTGTGAGTCCAGTTTTAGATTCCGATGCTTCACTTCAGGTTTACTGTATCCCTTGGACCTTCTTATTGACGATGAAACAAAGAAATTGCATCGGAATTAAATTCAAAAGGCACAATGCCGACTTAAGTACAAGAGGACTGACACTCTATCTTTCTATGATTTGAACCTTTCCTGTGAGTCCTGTTTTAGATTCTGATGCATCACTTCAGGTTTACTGTATCCCTAGGACCTTCTTATTGACGATGAAACACAGAAATTGAATCCGAAATTAATTCAAAAGGCACAATGCCGACTTAAGTAAAAGGGGACTGACACTCTCACTTTCTATGATTTGAACCTCTTCTGTGAGTCCAGTTTTAGATTACGATGCTTCACTTCAGTTTTATTGTATACCTTGTACCTTCTTATTGACGATGAAACACAGAAATTGCATCGCAATTGAAGTCAAAAGACACAATGCCCACTTAAGTACAAGAGGACAGACACTCTAACTTTCTAAGATTTGAACCCCTCCTGTGAGTCCACTTTTACATTCCGAAGCTTCACTTCAGGTTTACTGTATCCCTTGGACCTTCTTATTGCCGATGAAACACAGAAATTGCATCCCAATTTAATACAAAAGGCACAATGCCGACCTAAGTAGAAGAGGACTGACACTCTCTCCTTCTATGATTTGAACCTCTCCTGTGAGACCAGTTTTAGATTCCGATGCTTCACTTCAGGTTTACTGTATAACTTGCACCTTCTTACTGATGATGAATCACAGAAATTGCATCGGAATTAAATTCAAAAAGCACAATGCCGACTTAAGTACAAGAGGACTGACACTCTAACTTTCTATGATTTGACCTCTCCTGTGAGTCAGTTTTAGATTCCGATGATTCACTTTAGGTTTACTGTATCCTTTGGACCTTCTTATAGGCGATGAAACACAGAAATTGCATCGGAATTAAATTCAAAAGGCACAATGCCGACTTAAGTACAAGAGGACTGACACTCTAACTTTCTATGATTTGAACCTCTCCTGTGAGTCCAGTTATACATTCCGATGCATTACTTCAGGTTTACTGTATCCCTTGGACATTCTTATTGACAATGAAACACAGAAATTGCATCCCAATTTAATACAAAAGGCACAATGAAGACTGAAGCACAAGATGACTGACACTCTAACTTTCTATGATTTGAACCCCTCCTGTGAGTGAAGTTTTAGATTCGGATGCTTCACTTCAGGTTTACTGTATTCCTTGAACCTTCATATTGACGTTGAAACACAGATATTGCATCCGAATGTAATACAAAAGGCACAATGCCGACATAAGTACAAGAGGACTGACACTCTCCCTGTCTATGATTTGAACCTCTCCTGTGCGACCAGTTTTAGATTCCGATGCTTCACTTCAGGTTTACTGTATCCCTTGGACCTTCTTATTGACGATGAAACATAGATATTGCATCCGAATTTAATTCAAAAGAAACAATGCCGACTTAAGTAAAAGAGGACTGACACTCTCACATTCTATGATTTGAACCTCTCGTGTGAGTCCAATTTTAGATTCCGATGCTTCACTTCAGGTTTACTGTATCCCTTGGACCTTCTTATTGACGATGAAACACAGAAATTGCATCCGAATTTAATTCAAAAGGCACAATGCCGACTTAAGTAGAAGCGGCCTGACACTCTCACTTTCTATGATTTGAACCTCTCCTATGAGTCCAGTTTTAGATTCCGATGCATCACTTCAGTTTTGTTGTATACCTTGGACCATCTTATTGACGATGAAACACAGAAATTGCATCGGAATTGAACTCAAAAGCCACAATGCCGACTTAAGTGCAACAGGACTGACATTCTAACTTTCTATGATTTGAACCTCTCCTGTGAGTCCAGTTTTAGATTCCGATGATGCACTTTAGGTTTACTGTATACCTTGGACCTTCTTATTGACGATGAAACACAGAAATTGCATCCGAATTTAACACAAAAGGCACAATGCCGACTTAAGTACAAGAGTACTGACACTCTAACTTTCTATGATTTGAACCTCTCCTGTGAGTCCAGTTTTAATCCCGAAGCTTCACTTCAGGTTTACTGTATCCCTTGGACCTTCTTATTGCGATGAAACACAGAAATTGCATCCGAATTTAATACAAAAGGCACAATGCCGACCTAAGTAAAAGAGGACTGACACACTCTCTTTCTATGATTTGAACCTCTCCTGTGAGTCCAGTTTTAGATTCCGATGCTTCACTTCAGGTTTACTGTATAACTTGCACCTTCTTACTGATGATGAAACACAGATATAGCATCGGAATTAAATTCAAAAAGCACAATGCCGACTTAAGTACAAGAGGACTGACACTCTAACTTTCTATGATTTGAACCTCTCCTGTGAGTCAGTTTTAGATTCCGATGCTTCACTTCAAGGTTATTGTATACCTTGGACCCTCTTATTGACAATGAAACACAGAAATTGCATCGGAATTACATTCAAAAAGCACAATGCCGACTTAAGTACAAGAGGACTGACACTCTAACTTTCTATGATTTGAACCTCTCCTGTGAGTCAAGTTTTAGATTCCGAAGCTTCACTTCAGGTTTACTGTATACCTTGGACCTTCTTACTGACGATGAAACACAGAAATGGCATCCGAATTTAATACAATAGGAACGATGGCGACTTAAGTACAAGAGGACTGACACTCTAACTTTCTAAGATTTGAACCTCTCCTGTGAGTCCAGTTTCAGATTTCGATGCTTCACTTTAGGTTTACTGTATACCTTAGACCTACTTATTGACGATGAAACACAGAGTTTTCATCCGAATTTAATACAAAAGGCACAATGAAGACTTAAGTACAAATGGACTGACACTCTCACATTCTATGATTTGAACCTCTCCTGTGAGTCCAGTTTTAGATTCCGATGCTTCACTTCAGGTTTACTGTATCCCTTGGACCTTCTTATTGAGGATGAAACAAAGAAATTGCATCGGAATTAAATTCAAAAGGCACAATGCCGACTTAAGTACAAGAGGACTGACACTCTATCTTTCTATGATTTGAACCTTTCCTGTGAGTCCTGTTTTAGATTCTGATGCATCACTTCAGGTTTACTGTATCCCTAGGACCTTCTTATTGACGATGAAACACAGAAATTGAATCCGAAATTAATTCAAAAGGCACAATGCCGACTTAAGTAAAAGGGGACTGACACTCTCACTTTCTATGATTTGAACCTCTTCTGTGAGTCCAGTTTTAGATTACGATGCTTCACTTCAGTTTTATTGTATACCTTGTACCTTCTTATTGACGATGAAACACAGAAATTGCATCGCAATTGAAGTCAAAAGGCACAATGCCCACTTAAGTACAAGAGGACAGACACTCTAACTTTCTAAGATTTGAACCCCTCCTGTGAGTCCACTTTTACATTCCGAAGCTTCACTTCAGGTTTACTGTATCCCTTGGACCTTCTTATTGCCGATGAAACACAGAAATTGCATCCCAATTTAATACAAAAGGCACAATGCCGACCTAAGTAGAAGAGGACTGACACTCTCTCCTTCTATGATTTGAACCTCTCCTGTGAGTCCAGTTTTAGATTCCGATGCTTCACTTCAGGTTTACTGTATAACTTGCACCTTCTTACTGATGATGAATCACAGAAATTGCATCGGAATTAAATTCAAAAAGCACAATGCCGACTTAAGTACAAGAGGACTGACACTCTAACTTTCTATGATTTGACATCTCCTGTGAGTCAGTTTTAGATTCCGATGATTCACTTTAGGTTTACTGTATCCCTTGGACCTTCTTATTGACGATGAAACACAGATATTGCATCCGAATGTAATTCAAAAGAAACAATGAAGACTTAAGTAAAAGAGGACTGACACTCTCACATTCTATGATTTGAACCTCTCGTGTGAGTCCAATTTTAGATTCCGATGCTTCACTTTAGTTTTATTGTATACCTTGGACCCTCTTATTGACGATGAAACACAGAAATTCCATCGGAATTGAACACAAAAGGCACAATGCCGACTTAAGTACAACAGGACTGACACTCTAACCTTCTATGATTTGAACCTCTCCTGTGAGTCCAGTTTTAGATTCCGATGATTCACTTAAGGTTTACTGTATCCCTTGGACCTTCTTATAGACGATAAAACACAGAAATTGCATCGGAATTAAATTCAAAAGGCACAATGCCGACTTAAGTACAAGAGGACTGACACTCTAAATTTCTATGATTAGAACCTCTCCTGTGAGTCCAGTTTTACATTTCGATGCATCACTTCAGGTTTACTGTATTCCTTGGACCTTCTTATTGACGATGAAACACAGAAATTGCATCCGAATTTAATACAAAAGGCATAATGCCGACTTAAGCAGAAAATGACTGACACTCTAACTTTCTATGATTTGAACCTCTCCTGTGAGTGCAGTTTTAGATTCGGATGCTTCACTTCAGGTTTACTGTATCCCTTGGACTTTCTTATTGACGATGAAACACAGAAATTGCATCCGAATTTAATACACAAGGCACAATGCCGGCTTAAGTAAAAGAGGACTGACACTCTAACTTTCTATGATTTGAACCTCTCCTGTGAGTCCAGTTTTCGATTCCGATGCTTCACTTCAGGTTTACTGTATCCCTTGGACCTTCTTATTGACGATGAAACACAGAAATTGCATCCGAATTTAATTCAAAAGGCACAATGCCGACTTAAGTAAAAGCGGCCTGACACTCTCACTTTCTATGATTTGAACCTCTCCTATGAGTCCAGTTTTAGATTCCGATGCATCACTTCAGTTTTGTTGTATACCTTGGACCATCTTATTGACGATGAAACACAGAAATTGCATCGGAATTGAACTCAAAAGCCACAATGCCGACTTAAGTGCAACAGGACTGACATTCTAACTTTCTATGATTTGAACCTCTCCTGTGAGTCCAGTTTTAGATTCCGATGATGCACTTTAGGTTTACTGTATACCTTGGACCTTCTTATTGACGATGAAACACAGAAATTGCATCCGAATTTAACACAAAAGGCACAATGCCGACTTAAGTACAAGAGTACTGACACTCTAACTTTCTATGATTTGAACCTCTCCTGTGAGTCCAGTTTTAATCCCGAAGCTTCACTTCAGGTTTACTGTATCCCTTGGACCTTCTTATTGCGATGAAACACAGAAATTGCATCCGAATTTAATACAAAAGGCACAATGCCGACCTAAGTAAAAGAGGACTGACACACTCTCTTTCTATGATTTGAACCTCTCCTGTGAGTCCAGTTTTAGATTCCGATGCTTCACTTCAGGTTTACTGTATAACTTGCACCTTCTTACTGATGATGAAACGCAGATATAGCATCGGAATTAAATTCAAAAAGCACAATGCCGACTTAAGTACAAGAGGACTGACACTCTAACTTTCTATGATTTGAACCTCTCCTGTGAGTCAGTTTTAGATTCCGATGCTTCACTTCAGGGTTATTGTATACCTTGGACCCTCTTATTGACAATGAAACACAGAAATTGCATCGGAATCACATTCAAAAGGCACAATGCCGACTTAAGTAAAAGAGGACTGACACTCTAGCTTTCTAAGATTTGAACCTCTCCTGTGAGTCAAGTTTTAGATTCCGAAGCTTCACTTCAGGTTTACTGTATACCTTGGACCTTCTTACTGACGATAAAACACAGAAATGGCATCCGAATTTAATACAATAGGAACGATGGCGACTTAAGTACAAGAGGACTGACACTCTAACTTTCTAAGATTTGAACCTCTCCTGTGAGTCCAGTTTCAGATTTCGATGCTTCACTTTAGGTTTACTGTATACCTTAGACCTACTTATTGACGATGAAACACAGAGTTTTCATCCGAATTTAATACAAAAGGCACAATGAAGACTTAAGTACAAATGGACTGACACTCTCACATTCTATGATTTGAACCTCTCCTGTGAGTCCAGTTTTAGATTCCGATGCTTCACTTCAGGTTTACTGTATCCCTTGGACCTTCTTATTGACGATGAAACAAAGAAATTGCATCGGAATTAAATTCAAAAGGCACAATGCCGACTTAAGTACAAGAGGACTGACACTCTATTTTTCTATGATTTGAACCTTTCCTGTGAGTCCTGTTTTAGATTCTGATGCATCACTTCAGGTTTACTGTATCCCTAGGACCTTCTTATTGACGATGAAACACAGAAATTGAATCCGAAATTAATTCAAAAGGCACAATGCCGACTTAAGTAAAAGGGGACTGACACTCTCACTTTCTATGATTTGAACATCTTCTGTGAGTCCAGTTTTAGATTACGATGCTTCACTTCAGTTTTATTGTATACCTTGTACCTTCTTATTGACGATGAAACACAGAAATTGCATCGCAATTGAAGTCAAAAGGCACAATGCCCACTTAAGTACAAGAGGACAGACACTCTAACTTTCTAAGATTTGAACCCCTCCTGTGAGTTCACTTTTACATTCCGAAGCTTCACTTCAGGTTTACTGTATCCCTTGGACCTTCTTATTGCCGATGAAACACAGAAATTGCATCCCAATTTAATACAAAAGGCACAATGCCGACCTAAGTAGAAGAGGACTGACACTCTCTCCTTCTATGATTTGAACCTCTCCTGTGAGTCCAGTTTTAGATTCCGATGCTTCACTTCAGGTTTACTGTATAACTTGCAAATTCTTACTGATGATGAATCACAGAAATTGCATCGGAATTAAATTCAAAAAGCACAATGCCGACTTAAGTACAAGAGGACTGACACTCTAACTTTCTATGATTTGACCTCTCCTGTGAGTCAGTTTTAGATTCCGATGATTCACTTTAGGTTTACTGTATCCTTTGGACCTTCTTATAGGCGATGAAACACAGAAATTGCATCGGAATTAAATTCAAAAGGCACAATGCCGACTTAAGTACAAGAGGACTGACACTCTAACTTTCTATGATTTGAACCTCTCCTGTGAGTCCAGTTATACATTCCGATGCATTACTTCAGGTTTACTGTATCCCTTGGACATTCTTATTGACAATGAAACACAGAAATTGCATCCCAATTTAATACAAAAGGCACAATGAAGACTTAAGCACAAGATGACTGACACTCTAACTTTCTATGATTTGAACCCCTCCTGTGAGTGAAGTTTTAGATTCGGATGCTTCACTTCAGGTTTACTGTATTCCTTGAACCTTCATATTGACGTTGAAACACAGATATTGCATCCGAATGTAATACAAAAGGCACAATGCCGACATAAGTACAAGAGGACTGACACTCTCCCTGTCTATGATTTGAACCTCTCCTGTGCGACCAGTTTTAGATTCTGATGCTTCACTACAGGTTTACTGTATCCCTTGGACTTTCTTATTGACGATGAAACACAGAAATTGCATCCGAATTTAATACAAAAGGCACAATGCCGGCTTAAGTACAAGAGGACTGACACTCTAACTTTCTTTGATTTGAACCTCTCCTGTGAGTCCAGTTTTCGATTCCGATGCTTCACTTCAGGTTTACTGTATCCTTTGGACCTTCTAATTGACGATGAAACACAGAAATTGCATCCGAATTTAATTCAAAAGGCACAATGCCGACTTAAGTAAAAGAGGACTGACACACTCACTTTCTATGATTTGAACCTCTCCTATGAGTCCAGTTTTAGATTCCGATGCATCACTTCAGTTTTGTTGTATACCTTGGACCATCTTATTGACGATGAAACACAGAAATTGCATCGGAATTAAATTCAAAAGGCACAATGCCGACTTAAGTAAAAGAGGACTGACACTCTAGCATTCTAAGATTCGAACCTCTCCTGTGAGTTCAGTTTTAAATTCCGAAGCTTCACTTCAGGTTTACTGTATACCTTGGACCTTCTTACTGACGATGAAACACAGAAATGGCATCCGAATTTAATACAATAGGAACGATAGCGACTTAAGTACAAGAGGACTGACACTCTAACATTCTATGATTTGAACCTCCCCTGTGAGTCCTGTTTTAGATTCCGATGCTTCACTTCAGGTTTACGGTATCCCTTGGACCATCTTATTGACGATGAAACACAGAAATTGCATCCAATTTTAATACAAAAGGCACAATGCCGACATAAGTACAAGAGGACTGACACTCTAACTGTCTATGATTTGAAACTCTCCTGTGAGTCTAGTTATAGATTCCGATGCTTAACTTCAGGTTTACTGTATACTTTGCACCTTCTTATTGACGATGAAACACAGTAATTGCATTGGAATTAAATTCAAAAGGCACAATGCCGACTTAAGTACAAGAGACCTGACACTCTAACTTTCTAAGATTTGAACCTCTCCTGTGAGTCCAGTTTTAGATTTCGATGCTTCACTTTAGGTTTACTGTATACCTTAGACCTACTTATTGACGATGAAACACAGAGTTTTCATCCGAATTTAATACAAAAGGCACAATGAAGACTTAAGTACAAATGGACTGACACTCTCACATTCTATGATTTGAACCTCTCCTGTGAGTCCAGTTTTAGATTCCGATGCATTACTTCAGGTTTACTGTATCCCTTGGACATTCTTATTGACGATGAAACACAGAAATTGCATCCCAATTTAATACAAAAGGCACAATGAAGACTTAAGCACAAGATGACTGACACTCTAACTTTCTATGATTTTAACCCCTCCTGTGCGACCAGTTTTAGATTCCGATGCTTCACTTCAGGTTTACTGTATCCCTTGGACCTTCTTATTGACGATGAAACACAGATATTGCATCCGAATTTAATTCAAAAGAAACAATGCCGACTTAAGTAAAAGAGGACTGACACTCTCACATTCTATGATTTGAACCTCTCGTGTGAGTCCAATTTTAGATTCCGATGCTTCACTTCAGTTTTATTGTATACCTTGTACCCTCTTATTGACGATGAAACACAGAAATTCCATCGGAATTGAACACAAAAGGCACAATGCCGACTTAAGTACAACAGGACTGACACTCTAACCTTCTATGATTTGAACCTCTCCTGTGAGTCCAGTTTTAGATTCCGATGCATCACTTCAGGTTTACTGTTTTCCTTGGACCTTCTTATTGACGATGAACACAGAAATTGCATCCGAATTTAATACAAAAGGCATAATGCCGACTTAAGCAGAAAATGACTGACACTCTAACTTTCTATGATTTGAACCTCTCCTGTGAGTGCAGTTTTAGATTCGGATGCGTCACTTCAGGTTTACTGTATCCCTTGGACTTTCTTATTGACGATGAAACACAGAAATTGCATCCGAATTTAATACAAAAGGGACAATGCCGGCTTAAGTGAAAGAGGACTGACACACTCACTTTCTATGATTTGAACCTCTCCTATGAGTCCAGTTTTAGATTCCGATGCATCACTTCAGTTTTGTTGTATACCTTGGACCATCTTATTGACGATGAAACACAGAAATTGCATCGGAATTGAACTCAAAAGCCACAATGCCGACTTAAGTGCAACAGGACTGACATTCTAACTTTCTATGATTTGAACCTCTCCTGTGAGTCCAGTTTTAGATTCCGATGCTTCACTTCAGGTTTACTGTATAACTTGCACCTTCTTACTGATGATGAAACACAGATATTGCATCGGAATTAAATTCAAAAAGCACAATGCCGACTTAAGTACAAGAGGACTGACACTCTAACTTTCTATGATTTGAACCTCTCCTGTGAGTCAGTTTTAGATTCCGATGCTTCACTTCAGGTTTACTGTATATCTTGGACCTTCTTACTGACGATGAAACACAGAAATGGCATCCGAATTTAATACAATAGGAACGATGGCGACTTAAGTACAAGAGCACTGACACTCTAACATTCTATGATTTGAACCTCCCCTGTGAGTCCTGTTTTAGATTCCGATGCTTCACTTCAGGTTTACGGTATCCCTTGGACCATCTTATTGACGATGAAACACAGATATTGCATCCAATTTTAATACAAAAGGCACAATGCCGACATAAGTACAAGAGGACTGACACTCTAACTGTCTATGATTTGAAACTCTCCTTTGAGTCTAGTTATAGATTCCGATGCTTAACTTCAGGTTGACTGTATACTTTGCACCTTCTTATTGACGATGAAACACAGTAATTGCATTGGAATTAAATTCAAAAGGCACAATGCCGACTTAAGTACAAGAGACCTGACACTCTAACTTTCTAAGATTTGAACCTCTCCTGTGAGTCCAGTTTTAGATTTCGATGCTTCACTTTAGGTTTACTGTATACCTTAGACCTACTTATTGACGATGAAACACAGAGTTTTCATCCGAATTTAATACAAAACGCACAATGAAGACTTAAGTACAAATGGACTGACACTCTCACATTCTATGATTTGAACCTCTCCTGTGAGTCCAGTTTTAGATTCCGATGCTTCACTTCAGGTTTACTGTATCCCTTGGACCTTCTTATTGACGATGAAACAAAGAAATTGCATCGGAATTAAATTCAAAAGACACAATGCCGACTTAAGTACAAGAGGACTGACACTCTATCTTTCTATGATTTGAACCTTTCCTGTGAGTCCTGTTTTAGATTCTGATGCATCACTTCAGGTTTACTGTATCCCTAGGACCTTCTTATTGATGATGAAACACAGAAATTGAATCCGAATTTAATTCAAAAGGCACAATGCCGACTTAAATGAAAGGGGACTGACACTCTCACTTTCTATGATTTGAACCTCTTCTGTGAGACCAGTTTTAGATTACGATGCTTCACTTCAGTTTTATTGTATTCCTTGGACCTTCTTATTGACGATGAAACACAGAAATTGCATCGGAATTGATGTCAAAAGGCACAATGCCCACTTAAGTACAAGAGGACAGACACTCTAACTTTCTAAGATTTGAACCTCTCCTGTGAGTCCAGTTTTAGATTCCGATGATGCACTTTAGGTTTACTGTATACCTTGGACCTTCTTATTGACGATGAAACACAGAAATTGCTTCCGAATTTAACACAAAAGGCACAATGCCGACTTAAGTACAAGTGGACTGACACTCTAACTTTCTATGATTTGAACGTCTCCTGTGAGTCCAGTTTTAATTCCGAAGCTTCACTTCAGGTTTACTGTATCCCTTGGACCTTCTTATTGCGATGAAACACAGAAATTGCATCCGAATTTAATACAAAAGACACAATGCCGACCTAAGTAAAAGAGGACTGACACTCTCTCTTTCTATGATTTGAACCTCTCCTGTGAGTCCAGTTTTAGATTCCGATGGTTCACTTCAGGTTTACTGTATAACTTGCACCTTCTTACTGATGATGAAACACAGATATTGCATCGGAATTAAATTCAAAAAGCACAATGCCGACTTAAGTACAAGAGGACTGACACTCTAACTTTCTATGATTTGAACCTATCCTGTGAGTCAGTTTTAGATTCCGATGCTTCAATTCAGGGTTATTGTATACCTTGGACCCTCTGATTGACACTGAAACACAGAAATTGCATCGGAATTAAATTCAAAAGGCACAATGCCGACTTAAGTAAAAGAGGACTGACACTCTAGCTTTCTAAGATTTGAATCTCTCCTGTGAGTCCAGTTTTAGATTCCGAAGCTTCACTTCAGGTTTACTGTATTCATTGGACCTTCTTACTGACGATGAAACACAGAAATGGCATCCGAATTTAATACAATAGGAACGATGGCGACTTAAGTACAAGAGGACTGACACTCTAACTTTCTAAGATTTGAACCTCTCCTGTGAGTCCAGTTTTAGATTTCGATGCTTCACTTTAGGTTTACTGTATACCTTAGACCTACTTATTGACGATGAAACACAGAGTTTTCATCCGAATTTAATACAAAAGGCACAATGAAGACTTAAGTACAAATGGACTGACACTCTCACATTCTATGATTTGAACCTCTCCTGTGAGTCCAGTTTTAGATTCCGATGCTTCACTTCAGGTTTACTGTATCCCTTGGACCTTCTTATTGACGATGAAACCAAGAAATTGAATCGGAATTAAATTCAAAAGGCACAATGCCGACTTAAGTACAAGAGGACTGACACTCTATCTTTCTATGATTTGAACCTTTCCTGTGAGTCCTGTTTTAGATTCTGATGCATCACTTCAGGTTTACTGTATCCCTAGGACCTTCTTATTGACGATGAAACACTGAAATTGAATCCGAATTTAATTCAAAAGGCACAATGCCGACTTAAGTACAAGAGGACAGACACTCTAACTTTCTAAGATTTGAACCTCTCCTGTGAGTCCAGTTTTAGATTCCGATGATGCATTTTAGGTTTACTGTATACCTTGGACCTTCTTATTGACGATGAAACACAGAAATTGCATCCGAATTTAACACAAAAGGCACAATGCCGACTTAAGTACAAGTGGACTGACACTCTAACTTTCTATGATTTGAACGTCTCCTGTGAGTCCAGTTTTAATTCCGAAGCTTCACTTCAGGTTTACTGTATCCCTTGGACCTTCTTATTGCGATGAAACACAGAAATTGCATCCGAATTTAATACAAAAGGCACAATGCCGACCTAACTAAAAGAGGACTGACACTCTCTCTTTCTATGATTTGAACCTCTCCTGTGAGTCCAGTTTTAGATTCCGATGCTTCACTTCAGGTTTACTGTATAACTTGCACCTTCTTACTGATGGTGAAACACAGATATTGCATCGGAATTAAATTAAAAAAGCAAAATGCCGACCTAAGTACAAGAGGACTGACACTCTAACTTTCTATGATTTGAACCTCTCCTGTGAGTCAGTTTTAGATTCCGATGCTTCGCTTCAGGGTTATTGTATACCTTGGACCCTCTTATTGACAATGAAACACAGAAATTGCATCGGAATTAAATTCAAAAGGCACAATGCCGACTTAAGTAAAAGAGGACTGACACTCTAGCTTTCTAAGATTTGAACCTCTCCTGTGAGTCCAGTTTTAGATTCCGAAGCTTCACTTCAGGTTTACTGTATACCTTGGACCTTGTTACTGAGGATGAAACACAGAAATGGCATCCGAATTTAATACAATAGGAACGATGGCGACTTAAGTACAAGAGGACTGACACTCTAACTTTCTAAGACTTGTACCTCTCCTGTAAATCCAGTTTTAGATTCGGATGCTTCACTTCAGGTTTACTGTATCCCTTTTACCTTGTTATTGACGATGAAACAAAGAAATTGCATCGGAATTAAATTCAAAAGCCACAATGCCGACTTAAGTAAAAGAGGACTGACACTCTCACATTCTATGATTTGCACCTCTCCTGTGAGTCCAGTTTTAGATTCCGATGATTCACTTAAGGTTTACTGTATCCCTTGGACCTTCTTATAGACGATAAAACACAGAAATTGCATCGGAATTAAACTCAAAAGGCACAATGCCGACTTAAGTACAAGAGGACTGACACTCTAACTTTCTATGATTAGAACCTCTCCTGTGAGTCCAGTTTTACATTCCGATGCATCACTTCAGGTTTACTGTATTCCTTGGACCTTCTTATTGACGATGAAACACAGAAATTGCATCCGAATTTAATACAAAAGGCATAATGCCGACTTAAGCAGAAAATGACTGACACTCTAACTTTCTATGATTTGAACCTCTCCTGTGAGTGCAGTTTTAGATTCGGATGCTTCACTTCAGGTTTACTGTATCCCTTGGACTTTCTTATTGACGATGAAACACAGAAATTGCATCCGAATTTAATACAAAAGGCACAATGCCGGCTTAAGTACAAGTGGACTGACACTCTAACTTTCTATGATTTGAACCTCTTCTGTGAGTCCAGTTTTCGATTCCGATGCTTCACTTCAGGTTTACTGTATCCTTTGGACCTTCTTATTGACGATGAAACACAGAAATTGCATCCGAATTTAATTCAAAGGGCACAATGCCGACTTAAGTAAAAGAGGACTGAGACTCTCACTTTCTATGATTTGAACCTCTCCTATGAGTCCAGTTTTAGATTCCGATGCATCACTTCAGTTTTGTTGTAAACCTTGGACCATCTTATTGACGATGAAACACAGAAATTGCATCGGAATTGAACTCAAAAGCCACAATGCCGACTTAAGTGCAACAGGACTGACATTCTAACTTTCTATGATTTGAACCTCTCCTGTGAGTCCAGTTTTAGATTCCGATGATGCACTTTAGGTTTACTGTATACCTTGGACCTTCTTATTGACAATGAAACACAGAAATTGCATCCGAATTTAACACAAAAGGCACAATGCCGACTTAAGTACAAGCGGACTGACACTCTAACTTTCTATGATATGAACCTATCCTGTGAGTCCAGTTTTAATTCCGAAGCTTCACTTCAGGTTCACTGTATCCCTTGGACCTTCTTATTGCGATGAAACACAGAAATTGCATCCGACTTTATTACAAAAGGCACAATGCCGACCTAAGTAAAATAGGACTGACACTCTCTCTTTCTATGATTTGAACCTCTCCTGTGAGTCCAGTTTTAGATTCCGATGCTTCACTTCAGGTTTACTGTATAACTTGCACCTTCTTACTGATGATGAAACACAGATATTGCATCGGAATTAAATTCAAAATGCACAATGCCGACTTAAGTACAAGAGGACTGACACTCTAACTTTCTATGATTTGAACCCCTCCTGTGAGTCCAGTTTTCGATTCCGATGCTTCACTTCAGGTTTACTGTATCCTTTGGACCTTCTTATTGACGATGAAACACAGAAATGGCATCCGAATTTAATACAATAGGAACGATGGCGACTTAAGTACAAGAGGACTGCACTCTAACATTCTATGATTTGAACCTCCCCTGTGAGTCCTGTTTTAGATTCCGATGCTTCACTTCAGGTTTACGGTATCCCTTGGACCATCTTATTGACGATGAAACACAGATATTGCATCCAATTTTAATACAAAAGGCACAATGCCGACATAAGTACAAGAGGACTGACACTCTAACTGTCTATGATTTGAACCTCTCCTGTGAGTCTAGTTATAGATTCCGATGCTTAACTTCAGGTTTACTGTATGCTTTGCACCTTCTTATTGACGATGAAACACAGTAATTGCATTGGAATTAAATTCAAAAGGCACAATGCCGACTTAAGTACAAGAGAACTGACACTCTAACTTTCTAAGATTTGAACCTCTCCTGTGAGTCCAGTTTTAGATTTCGATGCTTCACTTTAGGTTTACCGTATACCTTAGACCTACTTATTGACGATGAAACACAGAGTTTTCATCCGAATTTAATACAAAAGGCACAATGAAGACTTAAGTACAAATGGACTGACACTCTCACATTCTATGATTTGAACCGCTCTTGTGAGTCCAGTTTTAGATTCCGATGCTTCACTTCAGGTTTACTGTATCCCTTGGACCTTCTTATTGACGATGAAACAAAGAAATTGCATCGGAATTAAATTCAAAAGGCACAATGCCGACGTAAGTACAAGAGGACTGACACTCTATCTTTCTATGATTTGAACCTTTCCTGTGAGTCCTGTTTTAGATTCTGATGCATCACTTCAGGTTTACTGTATCCCTAGGACCTTCTTATTGACGATGAAACACAGAAAATGAATCCGAATTTAATTCAAAAGGCACAATGCCGACTTAAGTAAAAGGGGACTGACACTCTCACTTTGTATGATTTGAACCTCTTCTGTGAGTCCAGTTTTAGATTATGATGCTTCACTTCAGTTTTATTGTATACCTTGGACCTTCTTATTGACGATGAAACACAGAAATTGCATCGGAATTGAAGTCAAAAGGCACAATGCCCACTTAAGTACAAGAGGACAGACACTCTAACTTTCTAAGATTTGAACCTCTCCTGTGAGTCCAGTTTTAGATTCGGAAGCTTCACTTCAGGTTTACTGTATACCTTGGACCTTCTTATTGACGATGAAACACAGAAATTGCGTCCGAATTTAATACAAAAGGCACAATGCCGGCTTAAGTACAAGAGGACTGACACTCTAACTTTCTATGATTTGAACCTCTCCTGTGAGTCCAGTTATACATTCCGATGCATTACTTCAGGTTTACGGTATCCCTTGGACATTCTTATTGACGATGAAACACAGAAATTGCATCCGAATTTAATACAAAAGGCACAATGCCGACTTAAGCACAAGATGACTGACACTCTAACTTTCTATGATTTGAACCCCTCCTGTGAGTGCAGTTTTAGATTCGGATGCTTCACTTCAGGTTTACTGTATCCCTTGAACTTTCATATTGACGTTGAAACACAGATATTGCATCCGAATGTAATACAAAAGGCACAATGCCGACTTAAGTACAAGAGGACTGACACTCTCCCTGTCTATGATTTGAACCTCTCCTGTGCGACCAGTTTTAGATTCCGATGCTTCACTTCAGGTTTACTGTATCTTTTGGACCTTCTTATTGACCATGAAACACAGATATTGCATCCGAATTTAATTCAAAAGAAACAATGCCGACTTAAGTGAAAGAGGACCGACACTCTCACATTCTATGATTTGAACCTCTCGTGTGAGTCCAATTTTAGATTCCGATGCTTCACTTCAGTTTTATTGTATACCTTGGACCCTCTTATTGACGATGAAACACAGAAATTCCATCGGAATTGAACCCAAAAGGCACAATGCCGACTTAAGTACAACAGGACTGACACTCTAACCTTCTATGATTTGAACCTCTCCTGTGAGTCCAGTTTTAGATTCCGATGATACACTTAAGGTTTACTGTATCCCTTGGACCTTCTTATAGACGATAAAACACAGAAATTGCATCGGAATTAAATTCAAAAGGCACAATGCCGACTTAAGTACAAGAGGACTGACACTCTAACTTTCTATGATTTGAACCTCTCCTGTGAGTCCAGTTTTACATTCCGATGCATCACTTCAGGTTTACTGTATTCCTTGGACCTTCTTATTGACGATGAAACACAGAAATTGCATCCGAATTTAATACAAAAGGCATAATGCCGACTTAAGCAGAAAATGACTGACACTCTAACTTTCTATGATTTGAACCTCTCCTGTGAGTGCAGTTTTAGATTCGGATGCTTCACTTCAGGTTTATTGTATCCCTTGGACTTTCTTATTGACGATGAAACACAGAAATTGCGTCCGAATTTAATACAAAAGGCACAATGCCGGCTTAAGTACAAGAGGACTGACACCCTAACTTTCTATGATTTGAACCTGTCCTGTGAGTCCAGTTTTCGATTCCGATGCTTCACTTCAGGTTTACTGTATCCCTTGGACCTTCTTATTGACGATGAAACACAGAAATTGCATCCGAATTTAATTCAAAAGGCACAATGCCGACTTAAGTAAAAGAGGACTGACCCTCTCACTTTCTATGATTTGAACCTCTCCTATGAGTCCAGTTTTAGATTCCGATGCATCACTTCAGTTTTGTTGTATAACTTGGACCATCTTATTGACGATGAAACACAGAAATTGCATCGGAATTGAACTCAAAAGCCACAATGCCGACTTAAGTGCAGCAGGACTGACATTCTAACTTTCTATGATTTGAACCTCTCCTGTGAGTCCAGTATTAGATTCCGATGATGCACGTTAGGTTTACTGTATACCTTGGACCTTCTTATTGACGATGAAACACAGAAATTGCATCCGAATTTAACACAAAAGGCACAATGCCGACTTAAGTACAAGTGGACTGACACTCTAACTTTCTATGATTTGAACCTCTCCTGTGAGTCCAGTTTTAATTCCGAAGCTTCACTTCAGAGTTACTGTATCCCTTGGAACTTCTTATTGCGATGAAACACAGAAATTGCATCCGAATTTAATACAAAAGGCACAATGCCGACCTAAGTAAAAGAGGACTGGCACTCTCTCTTTCTATGATTTGAACCTCTCCTGTGAGTCCAGTTTTAGATTCCGATGCTTCACTTCAGGTTTACTGTATAACTTGCACCTTCTTACTGATGATGAAACACAGATATTGCATCGGAATTAAATTCCAAAAGCACAATGCCGACTTAAGTACAAGAGGACTGACACTCTAACTTTCTATGATTTGAACCTCTCCTGTGAGTCAGTTTTAGATTCCGATGCTTCACTTCAGGGTTATTGTATACCTTGGACCCTCTTATTGACAATGAAACACAGAAATTGCATCGGAATTAAATTCAAAAGGCACAATGCCGACTTAAGGAAAAGAGGACTGACACTCTAGCTTTCTAAGATTTGAACCTCTCCTGTGAGTCCAGTTTTAGATTCCGAAGCTTCACTTCAGGTTTACTGTATACCGTGGACCTTCTTACTGACGCTGAAACACAGAAATGGCATCCGAATTTAATACAATACGAACGATGGCGACTTAAGTACAAGAGGACTGACACTCTAACAATCTATAATTTGAACCTCCCCTGTGAGTCCTGTTTTAGATTCCGATGATTCACTTCAGGTTTACTGTATCCCTTGGACCTTCTTATTGACGATGAAACACAGAAATTGCATCCAATTTTAATACAAAAGGCACAATGCCGACATAAGTACAAGAGGACTGACACTCTAACTGTCTATGGTTTGAACCTCTCCTGTAAGTCCAGTTATAGATTCCGATGCTTAACTTCAGGTTTACTGTATACTTTGCACCTTCTTATTGACGATGAAACACAGTAATTGCATTGGAATTAAATTCAAAAGGCACAATGCCGACTTAAGTACAAGAGAACTGACACTCTAACTTTTTAAGATGTGAACCTCTCCTGTGAGTCCAGTTTTAGATTTCGATGCTTCACTTTAGGTTTACTGTATACCTTAGACCTACTTATTGACGATCAAACGCAGAGTTTTCATTCGAAATTAATACAAAAAGCAAAATGAAGATTAAAGTACAAGTGGACTGACACTCTCACATTCTATGATTTGAACCTCTCCTGTGAGTCCAGTTTTAGATTCCGATGCTTCACTTCAGGTTTACTGTATCCCTTGGACATTCTTATTGACGATGAAACAAAGAAATTGCATCGGAATTAAATTCAAAAGGCACAATGCCGACTTAAGTACAAGAGGACTGACACTCTATCTTTCTATGATTTGAACCTCTCCTGTCAGTCCAGTTTTAGATTCTAATGCATCACTTTAGGTTTACTGTATCCCTAGGACTTTCTTATTGACGATGAAACACAGATATTGAATCCGAATGTTATTCAAAAGGCACAATGCCGACTTAAGTAAAAGGGGACTGACACTCTCACTTTCTATGATTTGAACCTCTTCTGTGTGTCCAGTTTAAGATTACGATGCTTCACTTCAGTTTTATTGTATACCTTGGACCTTCTTATTGACGATGAAACAAAGAAATTGCATCGGAATTGAAGTCAAAAGACACAATGCCCACTTACGTACAAGAGGACAGACACTCTAACTTTCTAAGATTTGAACCTCTCCTGTGAGTCCAGTTTTACATTCCGATGCTTCACTTCAGGTTTACTGTATACCTTGGACCTTCTCATTGACGATGAAACACAGAAATT